>NC_072853.1:19914295-20625962 GCF_028858705.1 Grus americana
TCTTTATTCAGGGAAAGACAAAATGGTCATACTTTTAGCACACAGTAACAGTAAATCCCCCTCCCCTGTTCACCTACCTCAAGATGTCCCTCATCCAGGAGAAGCTATCTATCTTCAGGGATCCTTTGGTGCCCACAAGGTGCCAGCTCAGCCTAGCCAGGTGCTGCCCTGTCTCCCCCAACTCAGGTACTCCCCCATGGGCACTTGGATCACTGCAGTCCTCTCCTGGGCAAGGAAGGTGTCCTGCCATCCTCTGTACTGTTTTGATTGCACTCAAGGAGGCCTCATGCCAAGACACTTCTCACCAAAGAGCCTGCTACGTGTCTTTGTCTCTTACACTGAAATCCCAGTCGCAATGGAAAGAGCACACAGGGCTGTGTAACGGAGACCTGCCTGCCCAGGAACGAGGTCTTTGCCACAAGTTAAAATCACCTTCTCTTTTCCAAGAGCCAACCTTCCTGCAAAACCCAACCTGTCTGTGGTGGCTCCCCAGATGTTACCAGAAGAACTGCTGGCAATTAGTCGATGTAAACTAAGGTCTCTATGGTCCCACTTCCTGCTTTTCACCAACAGCAGGACAGAGACCTCTTTGCTTTCTTGAATGGATAGACAGACATGTATATGTAGTTATTACAAACAAGTATCGATTTTCTATAAATAATATATTATGAGCTCTTCAACTGCCCAAGTAAGTGACTTCATCAAGTCGCCTGAGTCGCTAAGTTTATTCATAGTGCCCACAGTCCTGTCTGCATGTCGCAGATGTTACTATCGTTGCAGTTCCGTTTTATGCAGAACACAGTAACTAGGTAAAAATGACTCTGATGTGTCAAGAACAGAAAACCGTAAAACATTTTCTTTATCAGCATGTGACTCTCTAAGACTTCGGTTTGTGAAAGAACCAACGCATCTTGCTATGCCTATTTGAATATACAGCTTAAAGACACACTGCAGTTAAAAGCCATAAGAGACTTGGTTTAATATAGAGGATGACATCATATTTCTTTCTATGTCTCCTAACTAAAGAAAAACAAAACCATCAGGCCAGGCTTTATTTTCCTCTATTGATTCCAGATACCTCCATTAAGCTCAGCCTTAAGAAGAGGTGTTATTCCCTCCTCCAAGGCTATCAAAGGAGGGCAGCAAATAGAAAGTCCTTAGGAATATGAACAGTGGCTATGTGACAAGAAAAAGAACATTAACAGCCTCAACTATATCTGATGAATTAAATGTTTACTGCTCTGTGGGTGTTTGGTCTGCAATGCCTGCCACTGATATCAATAGAGGTCTTGTTTAAAAACCTCAGGTTGCATTCTCAAAATTCAGGGGACAGGCTGGACTTTAAAGGTTTGACTGTTGAAAAAGATGAAATATTTTTCCTTCTAGTTTCACTCTGATCACACCCCCTTGGAAAGCAAACAGGATCAAATCATTTGACGTCAGAGAGGAAAATGCCTAGATAGATGGTCTAGTTCGTCCATGTGAAGGATTGCTCCTCACAGTTTATTTTCTAGTACCTTGTTCAAACTGTTTTTCAGTATTTGAACAAGAAATGTTGCCCTTTGGAAGAGTCTGCCAGATCTGTTAGGGCCTGTATTACTGTGATAAGCCTTACATTTCCCCTTTTATTCACCTCCCCCAGGCTTCAGGTCATTGTATCCCACCAGGTTTTTTCCATTCCTTGCAGAAAACATTCTACAAGGCAACTTACTACTACTAGGAGATGGGGAAGGACAGTGAGAAATCCTGGTCTGTTTAAAGTTGACTACAAAAACGCTATAGTGATTGTAATGGGGCCAGGACTAGACACATGGGCAAGACTTTGCTCCACACATAAATTCCTCATGATACTTGGCTTAAAGACCTGGGGGAGAGAGGAAGAGAAAGGGGAGGAAAGCTCTGCTTTGTGCCCTCTTGAATCTGGGCTGTCCTGGCTGCTAACTTAGATACAAATGCCACCATCAGCAGTCTGCACGGACCCTAACACTGCTTTGAAACCCCACTGAGGCCCTTCCTGGCCCATCTTACTCTGATGCTAAGACTTACGAGCTTAATATAGCTCCACAGCTCTCTTCCCTCATGCCCATTGCTCTCCCCCAGTCGGGTATGGAGATTTTAGTTCCCTCATAAGTCACCACTTGCCCATTTCAGTTGGCTAAAAGGGATGGAATGAGGAACAAAGCTCAAGCCCCTATTCTTTTGTCTTAATTTTGGTGTCTTGATTTGGGCACTAATGTGTCGTCTGGCTTGTAACAAATTACACAAGCTCCCCATGTTTCAGCTTCTTTGCCTTTAAAATGGGAATAATGATTTCAGCTTTCTAATGTACTTTGAAACGTGTGGACATAAAGCACTACCAGGAGAAGAAGGTTTTATTATTTTTTTGTATTTTGTCTTTTTAATACAGGCTCATTCCATAAATTATCAGCATTACCTCTCTAACGTGAACACATCTTTGTTGTTGAAAATACTCAACACTTTTGTTGATAATATAGAATCTCTGCTTTCCTGATAATTTCTATAAAACCTCATTCTGTCACCAGCAATATATATTTTACTGAAGGCTGTGTGTCCTTGTCTTGTCAGAAACTGCAGCCTTCACTTTCTTCTTTCACCCATAGTTTTATGTGTACTGCAACAGCCATAAGTAATTTTTGTTTCCAGATACAGCATAAAGAAAAATCACTAGTTTATGGGACAAGCTATTATTTTCTCATATTATGTTGCACTCCCCTTTTTTCTGCACTATCTTCTGTCCTTTAAATCCCTTTTATAAAACTTCCTTGGTGATTTCTTTATTTCTCCCCTAAGCAGCCTCTGATTTTCAGGTTGCCTTCCCTGCAGGGTACTCTATCATCTCACTTTTCCTTTACATTCTTCCATTCCGTATTTTGCAGTCTGTGCCGGACACCTGGTGGACTACAACTCCTAGATCTACTGCGTGATTACTGGAGGTAAATCACTGTCTTTCCACGTAACTGTGCAGGAAGATAATAAGAATAACCATCCAGGAAAGCGCCTGGAAAAGGCAATGACAGAAATCAGTCGTGTGCATGACGTCCGGCACTCAGCAGCCACACATCTGTGAGGTGACCTAGGGAGAAACATGTCCTCAGTGTCCCAGGTGTGGCCGTGGTGGGAAACAAATGGAGACTTTGGGTCTCGCAGGTGAGTGACAGCACAGTGCCCATATTTCCCCATCAGTGGGCAGATGCCTGTGGGAAAGTGTGACGGCCCCACGCCTGCAGCAGGGAGGAGGTGTTTGGGCTCTGACATAGCTCCTTCAGAGGACACCACACAGCTCAGTGCTTAGACTTAGGGAGGCATGCAGGGAGGCAGGAGTCATCTCCACCACCCCAGTGTCCAACAGCTTAGGCATGCACAGTGGTGTCCAGGTGCCTGGCAATGGGCAGCCAGTCTGCTTCAGACACAGCAGGGCCATCTCAGGTATGTCCCACCAGGCAACCTGAGCCCAGGCTGCTGAGGAAGAGCTGTGAGAAAGTCAGTGGGATGCTAGAAAAATAAAGGTACAGTCAAAGGTAGGGTTGTTGAGTTGGGGATGGTCAGTTGCTCAAGGACTCAGGACGGAAAATGGACGAGTATGAGCTCCTGAAGGAGGAAAGCAGGGAGGCTGGTCAGGATGAAAGGCAAGTCTGGGGTAGTTGGGTTGCTCAGGTCTCCAGATCAAGTCATTTGTGGGAGATAGCAGCTCTGTGACACCCAGACCTGGCCCTTCCCCTCCTGGTGCTCCTGAGGCCAGCAAAGGCTCCATGGGTGCTGCACCAGGGAGCAGACGTCAGCCTGACAGCTCGTTAAATCCTAACTGTCCTTCATGTCTGTTAGCCCATAAGTAATTGATTAACATTTGTAATTTGCATTTCTCCTACTTGCAGTCTCTTTGCACATAGCTATAAATGTCCAGACAAGCTGATCCAAAAAACTGGGCTACAGCAATCATGCTTTTCAAGTGGTCAACAGCTCACTCTTCCACCGCCGCTCCTCCAGATGACCCTTTGCTCTAAGACCAAGGAGTGACTTCTTTTGCTCTCACTCAGGAGCTCTAGTTACCCAAAGCATCATTTCACATATTCAGACATAGGAAGCAGAAGACTTTAGCAAGGATTTAATCTCCACCTGACAATTCTGGTACATCATCTCACACATCTACGGTTTCTTCGTCTCTCTAAATTTATTTACTTATTGTGTCTTTTATTAATGCACAATGGATGTGCATTAGTGAAGCAACCAAAGTAGAATTAAATTGCATTCTTATATACTTTTGCTTTATAAATCAATAGATCTGTGACAGTAATGTGTTTTAAACAGACAGAAATGCTGGATACTTCTTTTCATAGAGAGTTGTCCAAATATTTGCTTGTTATCCTCAGAATACTTATATTCTCTAAGCAAAAAAATCACTTTTTTTCTTTTGCACTTTATATAAAAGCTTAGCTTTGCCTCTTCATTCACTTCTATTACCTTTGTTATTTTTCACAGACCTGTACACAGGTCCATACATTTCTTTAACAGGTTTTAATTTTTCCTGCAGCCCCTTGTTATTGGCTCACTAGCCAATTTACTTTACTCAGCAATATGATCTATTTGAGTTGAAATGGGAAGTTTATGCGATAGTCTCCCTAGACTTCTCTGAATAGATTATGCTCTAAGCCACGCTGGCCAGAGTGCACCTTTATCTTAGAAGCTATGCAGTCTTGCAACACTTGCACAGGGACCACTGGAAACCCAAAGTCCCGTGACCATGTGGGGTGAGGGACTGAAGATTCTGTGAATGCAAGATCACTGAAAGACTCTGTGTATATGTTATTAAGCTGACAGGAATAAAAAGAATAAAAAAGTTTGGGAGAACCGTCCACTGAAGATCCTATCCAGCACTGGAGAATTTCCTGGACTGGTAAGAGCAAACAGAATATTTCTAAATCCTTCATCAACCCATGACTGATGGAGGCACCATTCGGAAAACTCATTCCAGTTTTGCCTGATTTCTCTGATGTCTTCAGGGCTAGTCAGGCCCTCAGCAAGGCTACAAATACAAGCATAGTTAGATGGGGTGAAACCACTTTTAGATCCTCAGAAGCCTCCTTCCAGTCTTATACTGAGCATAGCTTACTGAGAACAGTAAGCCATATACAACTAGTTCAGGTACTCATTTACAGTTGGGTCAGTTGGAAGAGAGCTTCCAAGCAGGTCTAGAGCATGGTTTAAATTTAATCCCATATATCCCAACTGAGACACCTTTATCAGTCTGCTGTCACATCCCATATTATCACTGTGTTGCTACCATAGCCCTGCTCAGTCTGAAAGGACTGTATGATGTGGTAGGCTGCAGCAGAGAGAACAAGGCTCATCAACCCTGACAGTCTACTCCATTTTTTTATTCCTGTCCCATTGTGTGTCCATCACTCTGGTTTTTTAGCTCTACGTAGCCATTTTTCTCTGTGACAAATGTTCTTACTTCCTGCCCTTGCTTGATTAATCTTTTCACCAGCTGTATTTGTGTTTGCAGAGTATGTGTTGCTATGCATTCATTTCACCACCTCCACACCTCAGAGCACTGGCAACAATCACTTACGTTCTTTAAAAAAAATCGTTGTTAACTCTTTGCATCTAAAGTAAGAAAAAGAAATGTCAGTATTATGGATTGTGACTAGACAATGATTTCGCTGTGTGAGTCTGTGCACTGTAGGAGGCAAAGGAGGGACAGCATCACCTAGGAAGACATATAAGAATAGACAGCACTTGGCTTGACAGAGTCGTGGTTCCCTCTGCTCCTTACTTTGTGGGATTGCAATTATTAGCAACAAATGAATATACTTGCCCAACACAAGCTGGCACACAATGGGGAGGAGAGTGGGTGGCAGAGCAGAAAGATGTTTGTGTGTGGTTAAATAACAAGGTTCTAGCAAGCACTCAAGAATATGTGCTGTAGCTCCTGGGTTTTCAAAGATCAATGACACGGCCATTTGTTGTGCACTGACAATAATTTCCTGCCGTTGGATCAGCTATCGGAAAGAAACTGCCCACCCAAGGCCCTGGCAGATTGTGCTGGGGCCCAGGAGAAGTGCTTGCTTTCTTCCAGGCTGCATCGCTGGGGCTGAGTTCCCCATTTTTTCCTGTCAGTCACTTAATTAAGACTTGTCTATGGGATGTGGCAGGTGCAGCTTGCAGTGTCAGCGGCCAATATCCGTATGTTCCTATCCTGCTGCTTCCCAAATGGAAATGTGCAATAGCCTTAAAGAGAGTTTGTTTCTGTCTTCACTTTTGCTTTAAAGTATTTGAACAATTTTCAGATAGGCTTTTTTGTTTCTTTGATTAGGTTTTATTTGTTCCTTTATATTTATTTCAAAGAGAGTATTATTACAAAAAGCTCCAAGGACAGTCTGTGCTGTTTTCCCCACTCCATAATTTTCTCCTTACAATTTTTCTTCAAAGAGTGAATAATACACCATTCAATGCATTGAAACTGCACTCTGCTAATGGAAACACTGCCTGGAGCTGCTTTGAAACAGTGGTCCAAACCAGCCCACAGCACTGAGCAATCCATGAGATGGGCGCTGGGAGTCCCCTGGTATTGCCGTGTCCTGGCAAGTAATTCTGACATTCACGGGAGTTATTGCCACAAAGATTTGAATCTTCTGTGCTAGGTCTTTTGGGTCTCAGCAGGATTTGTCTTCAAAACCTTGACTTGTTTACTTAATGCAGTGTTTCAGAACTGGCAGAGTCCTATCACAGAATCACCCTGTCCTCTGGTGTCACCCTGTCCTTCAGACAGACTGTCCTCTCTTCTGCCTCATTTGGTTCCTTCGCAGCCCACCTTCCCTCTCGCGCCCCCGCTTTCCTGCCCAGTAGCCGTGCAGGCAGGTGCTGCCCACTGCTACCTCCCATGGACATCCTCATGTCAGCTCCACACCACAGGTCCCTCCCTCCATGCTCTTCACCTCGCCCCAGCAGCACAATACCCATCGATGTTAAATCTTCAGTTCCTCCTCCTCCACACATTGTTTTCACATCCTAGTTTATCACTTCAGAGAAAGCACTGGCAAGAAAAGTCTGTGAAGGTTCATACCAACTGGTCATTCATTTTATTATGTATTTTTGGCAACAGCCTTTTTTTTAACACTCAATTATGCCTGCCTGAGAAAGTGCGTGGAGTCTGCCAACGTGGAGCGAGCACCTGAGATTTTCCTGTAAGTCTTGCGGCAGAGAGGACGTTTCTTGAAGTCTCAGCTCTGGGAGTGCTGTGATCATTGAGAATCAGACTTTATCTTTCCATGGAGTAAGCCGCGAGCTCTCACAATTATGGGAAAAAAAAAAAAGCCTGGGAGACGATCGAGCTAGACACACGCCCCAGAGCAACCTCACAAGGCTCTCTTTATTGAAGCTACTCTCCAAACCCGTGTCAGGAATCTGGGGCTCGGAGGGGGCTGACCGGTAAGGTTCGCACCCTGGCAGCGAGACCCAGGAGGCGGCAGCGGCGCCCCCCCTCCAGCCCCCAACCGGGCGGCGCCCTGGGGGCGGGGGCGCGGGCAGACGCGGCTCCTTGCGCTGCCGCAGCGGCGCGGCCGCCCGCCGCCTGCGGACTACAACTCCCAGCGTGCCGCCGTGGCCCGCCCGCCGGCACAGCCCGCCCGCCCGCCTCGCCTCGGCACTGCCCGGCTGGGCTCGGCTCGGCGCCGCCGCCCGGCTGTGCCCCGGGGCGCTGGCCGCAGCGCGGGCGTGGGGCGCGGCGGGCGCCGCCGGTGGCGGAGGCGGGAGGGAGGAGGTAGGTGTGCGGGGCGGGCAGCGCGGCGGGCGGGCCAGCCACCGTGCCGGGCAGGTGGGAGCCCCGCGGGGAGCGGGAGGAGGAGGAGGAGGAGAAGGAGGCGTGCTCCTGCCTGCCGGGGTGTGTGTGTATGTCTGTGCGTGTCTGCGCGCGTGTAACCTCTGTGTCACTCGGGTCACACAGTTGCGTGTGGATCCAGCTACTCCCCGCGCCGGCGGGGATGGCATTTCCTAGCGCGGCCAGTTCCCGCTGAGGTCCCGAGAAGAGCGTGAGTGACCAGCGTCTGTTATCGATCACGTATATGCTATAGGCACACATGTGTTTTCTATGCATGCAACACATTTACTGGGCTGCAGGCTTTCCCTAATGACCATTGGCCCCGAGGGATAATGGGGCGCAGAAGAAGGGGGTAATAACGAATTAATTGCAGATGAGAAGTAATATCCGTCTTTGAGTCATCAGTCTTTGAGGCATAATTTCATTGCAAAAGCTCTTAATCAAACTGGAGATCTGCTATAGGAAAGCACTGCTTTTCCCATAGGATTATCAGATTTCCACCAGAGAATACAGATCCTGGATTATTGAGCTACATGGGATTTGCGTATTTCTTTCTAATTAGTCTGAGAATCTGAGTTTAAAATTCCGTATTTGGAAGGGGGTGGGGGAGTTACTTGCTTCTACAAGACTAGACGTCTCTTTTCTCTGACATTTTACGCAGTTATTCTGGCTATCCTGTGCTCTGTAGATGACTTACTGCCTTAATTGGATATTGGTGTCAAAGGTTGATTAGACTCCCTAATAGATTTTGGATTTGCAAGAGGATTGCAGTTTTAAATGCATGGTTAAAACAATCATGTTTGCCATCTCCCCTCGAACAGTTGAGAGGAAGACCGATGCATTACACTTGCGTTATCTTCTCTTTGGTTTATTAATGTATCATCATGAGGTTGTCGGGTTTGATTTTGTTGTTGTTGTCTTTTTCCCCTCTGCTTTTTCATTTGCAGACCGAAAAGAAATGAATGTCAGAGAGGATTTGTTTAATCATTTAACAGCTGACACAAGCCATGTCCCTAACAAAACGTTGGTGAAAGAGTAGAAGATTTCTGGGATACAGCAGCTCTGGTGCCGTGAAGCCACTTCAGCGGGTCAGGGGCAGCGTTTGCTGAAGGATGCGGTAGCCCAGGGGTTGGGGCTCACCGGGAGGAGGTCGATGGCTTGCATGGAGCTTCTCTACCTGGCCGAGGAGAGCAGGCAGGTGCCCCTGGGCACCGCTGCCGACTGGAGCCTGCCCTCCCCTCCCTACGAGCAGCAGCAGCAGCAGCAGCAGCGTGAGGGGGGCGAGGTGAACCCCAGAGCAGCTGCCACCGTGGCAGCCCTGCACTGCGAAAGGCATTGCAAGCCCTTGCAGAGGAGCCCTGTGGCTGAGTCCCCCCGGGCACACCGGCCCTCCTCGCCAGGCGCCTCTCCCCAGGAGCACCCTGCACCCCCCGGCACCTCCCAGCCCTGCCACCCTCCCGAGCGCTTGTCCGGGGAAGAGGACGGGGGGAAGAAGAAAGCCTGCTGCTGTGCCCAGGAACTTGAGACGTCATTCACCTATGTGGATGAAAATGTAAACCTGGAGCATGCGAGAAGTCCCCCCAGTCCTACAGGCAGCCGCTGCCAGGATGCCCCTCTGCAGCAGCGTTCCTGCAGGGAGCTGCTGCCCGAGTGGATGCATGATTCTCCTTCCCTGGTCTCTGAGGAAGACGACGCTGCCTCGGAGGTGGCGGCCGGGAAGTCCGTGGACTATGGGTTCATTAGTGCCATTTTGTTCCTGGTTAGTGGCATTTTGCTGGTGATCATTTCCTACGTGGTACCCAGAGATGTGACTGTGGATCCCAACACTGTGGCTGCCCGGGAGATGGAGAGGCTGGAGAACGAGAGCGCTAGGATTGGGGCTCACTTGGACCGCTGTGTTATCGCCGGGCTGTGTCTCCTAACACTGGGGGGAGTGGTGCTCTCCAGCCTGCTGATGATGTCCATGTGGAAAGGGGAGCTGTACCGGAGGAGCAGGTTTGCGTCCTCCAAGGAGTCTGCGAAGCTCTATGGGTCTTTCAATTTCAGAATGAAGTCTGGTGCAAACGATAATATGCTCGAGCTGTCATTAGTTGAGGAAGATGTGCTTGCCATAGATAATTAGTGTGGTCATGATTTTTAAGGCAGCATTTCTACAGGAAAATATGCTTCATTAAAGAAAACAGATGCGGCTAAAGATAGCTGGTGATGCAGTTTATTTGTCTGACAAGAATGGTTTTTTCTTAAGCTCTATAATCGAATGTTTGCAGTATATGAGCATTTGTTGTAAAGGGAAAACGTGCCAGAGAAAATGCAACTGATATAAAATAATGAAAACCACTGAATAAAAAGAGATTTGTGATAAGTAGGTTCAGATACTCCTTTATCCTAATATAAAACATTCCATTGGTGTCTTGCCTATATAATTTTCTTATTACTCCCATATAGAACAGGAACGACCTTGACACTTTGGAAGCTGTTAATTATTGCAGCCTGCAGGATTATTAACAGTCTACTTGGTAGGCTGTTAAGAAGCAGGACCAGTAATCAAATAGCAGGGCTAATATTTAATTGAGAGATGCTTTTTTATCCTCTAATTTTAAGGTCATCCCTTCTCTTTCTATTGAGTGAGAGCAAAGGGGAAAAAAGAGCCCCACTTGGTCATGACTTGCCACAAATCTCCCATATTTTCAAACAATTGTACAATTAGTGATGATTATTTAAAGTATAAAATAAGAGGCAAAGGGCAGGGAACCATATGGCTCATGGTATTGGTAGGAGACAAAGGGCTCTTTCAGCTTGAGGTCAGTGGCTCCATTTCAGTTCAGATTAGCAATGATTGATAGTCATTAACTTCTGATAGCTATGGTGGCCCATATAAAAGAAGTTTAGTTCCTGGTGGACAGATGTCTTTGTATGAAAACTGCTATAACTTAACTGACCTCTTGTTTGGAGTCTCAAAAGACCCAAGGAGTAAAAAAGCATGGGGAAGCTGAGACTGAACACTTCTACTTCAGTATGGATGCCAGAAGAAATTCTAGCTCAGCTGCAGGGCTTTGCTTATACTGGGGCTGTCTGCATCTTATGAGTCCTTTTGAAACTTCAGTTTTATGTCACTAGACTGTCAGCCTTCTCCTAACGGGCAAGGAAAGCTCAGGAGGGAGGTTTCTGGGGGTCGTTCAATAAAAAACAATTTATTTGTAAAAAATAAATTGTCAGGAAATACAAAGGTTAAATATCAGGCAGTTGGACTGGCTGACATGGGACTTACTTACTTAACATAGGGGATGATCAAGGGTACATGTTGTTATTAATTACAGTTCTGTGGGCACAGTAGCCAAAAACGTGTACCACGGATGCTATTTACTTTATTATCGGCTGGTTTCTATGGAACATCACAGTTGTGTTCTTGCAGTGCTGGGAAAACCAACAAAGATTCTTATATGCACCGCTGTCAGTTCTTACTGAACAGTCGTGTGTGTGTGTGTATATATATGTATACACATATACATGTGTGTGTGTCCTGTTAACATATATATGTATGTTGATATATATATATGTGTCCCTGCCAAAGCCAAACATGAGTGAAGAGCTCTGTCTGTACAGCCCCTGGCTGCAGAGTCTTAGTAGAAACATGTGATTCACTGTCACAGCCTTATTAGTAATGAGTTAAGTCTCAAATATCAGGAATATCAAATATTTTTAAAATGATACCTTTTTTTCTCTCTGCAACATACCTGAGAAGAGTTCTCTTGAGAAGGGGGGGAGGAGATCTCCTTTATGCCCCCTTTACCTAGGAATATATGCATGTGTGTGTGGCAGCACAAGGTTCAGGATAACAAGTGGCAGGTGGAAACGTGGGGTGGGTTTCTCCCGTGGAAAGACTGAATGCTCTTTTGTCACCTGGTTCCTCATTCCCTCTTCTCTGGCTGTTCACATCAGAAGACAGGAGCAGCACCTGAGTCTGGCACTCACCTAGTTCAGTCCCCCCTGCTTGCCAGCCGCGGGTGCTGGCACGGGTGCCTTTACTGAGGGCCCGAGGAGCTGCGCTGCTCCAGGTTTCATGCCTTTGGTCACTGTAAATAGTGTGATGTGGTACCCAGGCTTTAACGTTGGCCCTGCAAAAGAAATGCTGCTGCTTCAGATGTTGTCTGCTCTAACCGCCACTTTAGTTCAGTGTTATCTGGTAATTAAAGGAGCAGCCTTATTAGGCAGTGCTGCTCCCTAGTAGATGATTTTGCCAGTTTATGTCATGATATGGAGTATGTTCGCAGGCAGGAACTCAACAGTGGTCAGCATCTCCACAGTCGTCTTTGGAGAGCTTACATCCCTCTGGATGTGTCATCAGGGATTCAGCATGGAATTTCTAGGGTAAATAAATAGAATAGCTTCCAGATGTGGGGAGAAGCCTTCAGCCTCTTGTGATCGGTGAGAGTGAAGAAGGAAATAGCCCAAGATGCAGGACACGGAGGAGCAAGTCTCCTCCTTAGCTGGCCTTTGCCTGCTGGTGGGTACGAGGACACTGCCTGCAGGGCCTGCCACATGGCTGGAGGTGGGGCAGTGGGACGGTGCTGCCCCCCGTCCTGCCCTGAGGACAGGAAGGGGCTGGCCGTGGCCACGGCCACCAGAGGTCCAGGGAAAGCTGTGCCAAGCGAGAGGGCAAACAGTGCTGAGCCAGGGGCAGCGAGATAGCATGGGACAGGGGACGGACGTCTTGGGGGGTTGAAAACCCTTTCACCAGCCCAGGCCCCTAACAGGAATTGCTGTACTCACCTACACGACAGAAGCCCTAAAACTAAGGCCGGCAGTTTTGAGAGCCATTATTTTTATTTTTTAATGATACATACGCATAAAATTGGAGTACATTCCATTATTGTGGAAAGATGACAGCTAAAGCTGTAAGGATCACAGATTTCTTGTAGGAACCGTGTCATGCCTTAATGCTGATTATTAGCACTAGAAAAGGGAATGCTCCCCTGACTGTCAGTATGTTATTATCAAGTGAGAAGTTTTCTGACACTTTGTAAAATGCCTGTCATGGATCATGAGCCTGCAATACTTAAATGAACCCTCAAATTTTCCCTGAGCATTTTAAGTCAACCTAATAATCTAAATATACACCACAGAAGTGTGAGGAGTAAGAAAATTTAAGTAACAGGACTAATAGTTTCTTTATTTTGGTGTTAGTGTGTGCTACGAAAGAGGCGACAGAAAGCCTTCTGAGTGCGGGAGTTTAGCAAATAAAAACTCTCAGGACATTTCTCTGATCACCCAACAAGACACCTTTACAAATTACAGGACTCTGTGGGTTGGTGGTGCGATATAAAACCTCTGGACCCTCAGGTTCTTGTGCTGTGCAGTGCAACAGAGACCAAAACACTTGCTGTCTGGTGGCCAATGGTGGAAGATGAATGTATTAGCCCGCTGCCCGGTGGACGAGCCTTTGTGTCGTTCACCTCGCACAAGGTGGTACCAAAGGCTGAGGCCAAGGGAAATTGCCCTTTTGTGCACCCTCACAATTTGATTTCCCCTGCTCAAATTTAAATGCTTTAAGGGTACAAGTGTGAGGAAAATTGTTGTTTGGGGTTTTTTTTGTTGCCTGGGCTAAAGTTGACGCATAGATCTTTGGAGAGCTTTCTTTGGGGATCTAAACTTTGGGGCACACCAGGTGGGTTTTATGTGCCCCTGGAGTACCCTGGAAACATATTGGGATTTGTGCCGTCAGTCAGTTTATTTCTGACCGACCCTAACAGCGAGCCGTGACACCTTCCCATTTTCTACCTCATGACGTGTCTGCGGGCTGGGCCCTGCCCTGGCCTCTGCCTTCCTGCCGGAGGGACCTGGAGGCCGGCAGCCGAGCCGGAGGTGCCCACGCTTCCCTGCGCCGCGGCAAGGCACCAGCAGCCTGCGGCTGGCTCCTTGCTGTTCAAAGAGCTCCCCGGTGACCCGTTTTCTCAGTTTCTTTTTCTCAATTAGATGTTTGTGGCCAAGGCTGGCCATTTGGGAACTACTTGGCACCTGCTGGGGACTCTCACCAAAAATGAGGCCTGGCGCCACACGGCGCCAGCCCCACCGTGGCCGTGGGCACCCAGTGCGGCTCGCAGGTGCAGCTGGCCTTGCCTTCTCACTGCCAGCCCAAAGCCGGCCCCGCAGCAGAAATGCCTGAGACTCTCTCCTAGGAAGCTATGCTGGGTTGTTGCTGGTTTTGATATGTTTACAGTTTTTTAATCTTTGTAATTCTTTTAAAAATCTGTCTGTAATGAATATAAAGTTTACCGACTGGGAAAGCAACCGGTTTAATCTTGTAAAACTCCTTTTTGACCCACGACAGGGCGAAACGTCACAGTCCATCGTGAGCTTTTCAATAGTGCGTTTGATGCCTTATTATAATAGCAACAGCGTTCTGTACAGATTGAAAAATAAAGGTCTATAAAGCTCTGTGCTGTTGTCATGGTTGTCTTTGCTCCTCACTGAATGGTGGTTGCAGTGGTCGGCTCTTCCCCTCCGTGCTGTGGGCAGCTTCTCGTCCTCAGCCCCAGGAGCCATGACAGGGCCCACGCAGGCAGCAGGCCCGCCTGGTGAGATGGCTCCGGGTCCGGCTGCACCGGCACACTAAGCTCGTCCCGAGTTCACCCAGCAACCATGTCCCTGCCAGCTGGTTCTTCCCAGTCAGAAAGTGCCAGACAATGGAACCTTTAAAACTCTGATGCACCAGTGTCCCACCTAACTCTGTATAACCAAAAAATTAAAGAGAAAAGGAGGAGGGTGGGACCAGCCAGGGCTAGGTGAGCAGGCAGACAGGGAGGTGCTGTGGCAGGAGCTGGGTGTTGAGCCCCTGTCAACCATAACTATGTGCATCACCACTTCAGTACCACATCCTCACTGCACCGTGGCCATGGCTGCGGCCAGGGCAGGATGGCAGCTGGTGCGGGCCCAGCACCAGCTGCAGTGACAACCAGTGGGTGCAGGATCCCTGGAAAGTGCTGGTGGCAGCGGGAGGTGCGGGGAGAGGCAGGAGCGGTGCTCCTGGAGGGTGTGGGCTGGGCACAGCCACTTTGGTGGCAGCTTCACCTCCGCATTCCAGAAAGGACACCAGCATGCCACAGCTGGTGTGGGGCCAGCAGGGACCGGTGCCAGCAGCTGAGCAGGACCTCCAGGGAGCCAGGCTTTGCTCCTGGCTTATGTTTTTTGTTTCTCCCAGATCCCCAGTGCACGTCAGTTAAGCACCTTAACCACCTTTGACAACGTCTACTCCCTCCCAAATGTGGTATGAAGGTATGCCATGAAAGTTATGCCTTGTAACGTCACTTTTCATTCCAGCATGACAGGATCAGACCCTTTCCTGCCACTGTCACGTGAATCAAAGCGTGGGTGGGAGTGCTGCGGTGGGTGTGGATCCAGGCTGGAGCAGAGGCTCTCTGCTCTTATTACCAGTTTCCACAGTACCAGGTACAACAGAGCCCTGACTCGCAATTCAGGTTTCAGGCTGTTACTGCTATAGCAGTAATAAATGTGTCCCTGAGGTGACCAAATTGGCTGCAGTAACATTGCACTGGTGCCAGATGTAGCCTACAGTGTGCAACCGATGGTTAGTAAGAGGTTAAGAGAGTAGATGTATTTATAGATATGACAATCCATCAGCTTAAAGATTGGGGAGGCTTTCTAACTGAAAGCAAACACTAAATTCATTGTTACTGGTTTTTACAGGATTCTTCTTAATCTTATCTTTTTGAATTTTGAAGGATTCATCGTCATATACTGTATTCACAGGGACTCTTTTTCCCCCTGTTTATAAGTCCTGGCAAGGTCAAGAGTCCTGTAGACCGCAGGGAGGTGAGACTTCCCTGATTTTCTAAATTAAATTCTGGCTGTTATAAATTTGTATAAAACCAGACAAGACAAGAACCTCTTCTTTGAAATGAACCTGGTTAATATTTGTTTGTGTAAACTTAAGTGTGGTGCCCACTGTAGAATCTCAGCCAAATAATGCATGTTTTTATTGGATTTTCAATACAAATCCACAGTTAAAATACTTCTGCAGACTTTCTGTATTAAAGACTTGTAAAGAGTTTTCTGCTCATTTACGTGCAGCTTTGTGCACCTTTACATATGGTAAAAATACTGAGGTATTACCATTAACTGAGTTGCACTTCACGGGTATTTGGCCATTGTTGTGAATAAGGGCTTTGCAATCTAACACATGTATTTTTTTATTCACCTGCACCCAGTGTGTAACCCGCAGACCAGCACTGAAAGTGCTTCCGTCTGTGTTGAGAAGTGAAATACCGTGCAGCACGATACGTAATGTTTTCAAAAAGCCTCCTGCACATAGATATCAAAGCTCTGTATAGAGCATGTAGTGCCCCCATTTTACAGATGAAGTGAGTCACCTCCTTTGCGCAGAGAGCCAGCTGGAGAGCTGAGGACAGAAACCAAGGCCTCTTAAGTCACGGTCCAGCACTGCAAAAGGGGCTTAGTTATTACAGAACCCCTAGAATGAATTAATCCAAAAGGGATGGCAAATACATTTTTTTTCTGAAGAATGCCATTAAAGTTTAATTTCAGGTACAAAATAATTTTTAAAAATCCTAGCAAAGTCAACTCAAACTAAATTTTGCTAATATTTACTGGAATTTGGGGAAGGTTTTGAACATTTAAGGCATTTGTATTATACTAAGCTTTTTTTTTAAGGTTTCAGAAAATCAATAGGTTTCTGTTGAAATAATAAAACAGATATCTTGATATCAGCACAAAAGGCTTCTCTTTTCCAGTAATAGTCTCTGCTTTGACAGATGTGTACGCAGGGAAATTTAGCTATTGTTGAATAAAACATTTCCAGAAGCAAAATTGATTAAGTCCCTTTTGTAGAGGAAAAAAAATCAATTCTTCCCATTAGAAGTATCTAAAAAATGTTGATCAGCTAGAAATGTAAATAAAGTCCTTTAATCACTATTCTCCAACTGCAGTGTATCCATCTACAGGAGATTGTCTTTTGTCTCTTTATAGCTTAAGATAAATTTGGTTCAAGTCTAACGTGAAGCAGCTTCTGACAAACTAGCCAGAGTAACTGTGCTCGAATGTAAATAATATCAAGTAGCTATCCTGACATTTTGGTATTGCTTTTCTCAAGGATTAGCTGTTCCTGAAATGAATGTATACTTGATAACAATATATCCAAGCTGGGAACAAAAATATATTCACTGAAAGGCAGAGTAGTAGGAAGTATGTGACTATTTTCAGTTTCTATGAATTATCTTCTGATTTCATGTAATAAAGACAGCACTTTCAAGATCTCTTGATTAGTAATTCTTGAGGGCTATTAAGGGTCACGGAGGGCTATTAACAGAAAGATGCAAAGTCTCTAGCTCTGTAAGTCCCTAAGCTTCTGATTGTCAAGAGCTGAGACAGTATGCTGGTGCATGCTTGCCCTACACTTTGTTTTAGATACAGCAGTATCTGCTGCAGGCTACTATCTGAGACAATTTTGTGATAGATGGACCTTTGATTTGATCCAGCCTGACCCCGTGTTCTCAAAACTTTATGCTTTGCCTATAGTGAGAATACCAAGTAGTTGCTTTGCTGCTGCGGCTTCCCAAAAAGGAACTACGGATCAATAAGTCACAGCCTTACCTTTGTTTTTCCCTCCTTACAGGAATGGTAACCATGACTAGAAGAGCTCTTGAGAGGTCATTTTCCAGTATTCTGGAACTTCATTCACCCTCCATCAGTCCTCAAATATAATTGCTCATGGCTGTGAAATTGCTTTACTCAATTCCCTGAGCACTCTGGGGTGAATCTTATAAGGCTCACATGATTTGAAAATATATAATGTATCTATGTAGCCTCTTTTTCTGCTCTCTACCAGCCTAAGTTCTTAATAAGTTCTAAAGTCTATGGATAGTCTGAATTGTTTTAGATTTGTTTTAATGATGTAAAGAAAAAATAATAGGCTGAAGCACTTAAGCCTTCTCAGCATCATTTTCAATTGTGCTCCTCTCTCCCTCCCCACAAAGCAGAAAACCTGTTCTTTCTTTGTCTTTTTTCTTTCTAGTATAAATGTAGAGCACTTCTTCATGACCTTTTTTCCTCTTCTAGCGGGATCTCACTTGCTGTCCTTTCCTGTTTCCCTGCAAAAAAAAATAATTAAAAAATTAAATATATATCCTAATTTCCTCAGTGGGGAAATTTCTTAAATTTTAGGTCATTCTCATGATTAGCCAAACCAATGTTTACAATGCTTCTTTTTCTTTCACATTTTCACATTTCACATATGCTTATCTTGTTTCCTTAATTTTGGTTAAGGATTTGCTAAATTTCCTGAATGCCTTTTTCCTTTAAACTTCTGTTTCATGGGATGCACCAACTAGTGCTTTGAATTTACTGAAGTTTCTCGTTCCTTGGGACCCCTTGTCTGGAGGCAGAAATAATCTGCTGTACCAGCTCTATACCATGTGCATTTTTTTGGGGGTACAGACTGAGCTTGGTGAACCAGCCTAGTGACTGGGGTCCCCACTCCAGCCCACCTCCATTCGTTCCTCACTCAGCATTTCTTTGATGCAGGCAGCAATGGTCCAGGATGCAGAGATTTTGTGGCACTCTTGCTCTTTGAGTCAAACCACGTTACTAAGGAAAATACTACTGGCTTATCTATGGTATCAAATGACAATGCATGGCTATTGAGATGGGAAATATATTCACTTAAACTTCACAGGATATTGAAAGCAGTCTTAGCAAAGAGGTGAGTTAGAGGCAAAAATCAATATTGGACAGTGCTGAAATGCCTCTGTTCAGCTGCTGTTTTAAGTGGCTTGTACAGACCTTTCAAATCATGTTGCCAACAAATGGAGGAAATACAGCTTTTAAAAAGTCAGAGAATTATTAATAGTGTGTTTGACCTCCAGCTCTGCACAGTCTACAAGAAAAGCATCATTTGTCATACGCTGCTGCCTTACGCCTAGTTCTGCAGCCCCTGTTGGGAAGCCATTGCACATAGAAGTGCATTGCTGAGAGTTAGGGTCAAAGCATTAGATCCATGATGGACTGCGGGAGGGAAGGAGAGAGGGAACAGCTCGCGGTCAACCCCTGAACAAAAAGGGAGGGGTACAAGAACCGTTCACCTCATACATCATTCACACGCTAATGGTATTTCTTGTCCTGGTGTGTGAGAAAAGAACATCGCCTGTGCTGAGGTTACACTCACAGCTCTCCAGCGGGGATAGAGAAGTGTGGAGAGAAGCAAATGTCAGATGTCTTCATGAGAAAATGAATGCTGCAGCCACCATCCTGGCATCCGAGGAGTGATCTGGGGCCCAGCACCTCCAACTGGGCTCCTCAGCAGGCTGCTCTGTTGCGCAGCATTTGCAGCACAAAGAAGCAGCCTGAACCTTTATTAACTTTAACCACTATCTCTGAAACCTAAAATGACAATCCATCTCTCTTACTGCTGTTATTAAGTCAGTTTTGGACAACGCCTTATCATCTGCAGAAAAAAGGAGACGTAATGCAGACAGCAAGTTTCTAGGTAAAATTAATCTGTCTGAGAAGGGGAGAAAAATGCCGCATATTGGGCTGAACAAATCTTTGCATTGATTTCTGGAACCAGAGCCCTTCTAGGAGCACCACAAATGCATGTCTTTATTTAGTACGTGGATTCAAAGAGCTGTCAATCTTTCTCTATCCAGACAACTCCCATTTATGTTCACGTCTGGGGTGGTTCAGGGTCATACATTATTTCTGCTTGTGCTATTCTTGCTTTACACTTTGATGCCAGCTCCACAGTCCTTCATAAGCCTCATGTACGCACGCACGCACGCATGCAGAACCACTTGAACACCACTGCCTTGGTGGCAGCGGGCAGTGTCCGGCCGACACATGGCACCGCTGAAGCTCCAGGAGTGCACGCGTGAGCCTGGATAATGGAATATATTTCTGTTCTCCTAGAGAGTCTTAAATATCCTTTTAAATATCCACAGAGATCTCATTTATACATTTTCATCTGAGAGCCCAGATCTTGTCTGTCAATGGACATGCCTGTGGTGTGTGCTCTGTGGCCCAGCAAAGAACTAGTTCCTCCTCTTTGGCTGTTGTACATATTACCTGGTTCTGGGCCCAGTGCGTAGGAATAAAAAGGCAATTATTTTATATGTTGCCTCCAGTTCAGATGGGATTAAGCCTACCTTTCAGCTGGGTGGCTGAGGTAGCCTGAGATAAAATTTGAGGCCAGTAATACGTTACTGCTCCTGCACAGAGCAAGATGAAAGGAAAGGAGTTGTGACTCAGAGAGATAAACAGCTCCTGGGGATGCTCCACAGCACAGCAGTAATAGCTCAAGGCTGTGGCTCAAAATCACAGTCTTAACCACAGTAAGCAGAACAGGTTTTAGTGGGGTTTTTTTGTAAGGGTGAAGGCTAGGATCCAGGCCATGGAGGACTGACATGGAAAGTTTGTACGATATTTAAGAATCCTTCACTGGAAATGCCCCACATCCCATTTAAAAGTGCTAGGACACATGACAACAAGCTTACATGAATAACTATAGTCATTTATTTACGTACAGGATGAACGAATGCATTGCAAGTAAGGAGGTCTGTATCCAAATGCCACAGGATGTGAATCTGTCACAGCTCCGAGGGAGAGAGCATCTCTCTTTACCTTGAGCTGAAGCCTCTCTCATGGGATCCCCAAGCTAATTGCTATGTTCATCCAAGATGTTTACTGTCATTTATATAGGACAATGTTTGGATTAGTTCCTGTTTTAATGAAGGTATTTTAACCATTCAGTTACCTGTGCATCTTGCTATTCTATCTTGGTGAACAGAAGGGGAAAAAATAAGAAAAATCTTTTTCATTCTTTTGTCAGAGAAAGTATATGGAACTAAAAAGAAGAAAATGGGAAGAGGTGTTGAAGGTCTTGTCAACAAGCAGGTAGGAATATGGATTTCATAATGTAAATAGCTGCAGTCAATAATTATTGGGGAAATAGATTTCACATTTCATACTGAATTGAATTTACTCAGCTTGATTGATGCTGTTGTAATACAGGAGGCTAATCAAGGATGTAAATCTGAAAAAAAAAAAAAAAAAAGCCAAAGGCAGGTCCTTACACAGCAATACAAAAGCAATGACTTATGGATATTTCGGTGGTGGTCAACTGGTTTTGAGTCACAATGTATCTACTAAAACCACAGATGAGTCATTATTTATACTAGTAAACCAATTTATCATCAATAATAAAAAGTCCTGATTTTGAAAGCAATGAGTCCTTTTCATAAAATATGCCCTCTAGTTACGTTCAGTGTGTTCAAAGGTCCCTATTCCTTTCTATTTTAATGGAGGGGACAATCAGTTTCTGGAAGTTTCTTACGCTACACTATACCAGACCAATTATGTTTCTAGTGACGGTAATGGCAACGACTTCCTTGAATTTAATTGCTTTGGACAGACCTTAAATTCTCTCTCACATCATTCTGTCATGTTTCAGAATACAAGTTGATTTTGCAGTTAATTTGAGGACACTCTACATTCTCCAAGTTTCCCTAAGGGCACAAATCATCCCAAAGCTGAGGCAGTGCCTTCATGAACTGCTGAACAAATCCAGCAGTTTTCTGATGTACCAAAAGGGGATCTTGTTTCTTCTCCATTTTTTCCCTCTCTCAGCCCTGCAGTCCCTCTCTACCTTGTGTGCCAGCCCCTTTATAAGCCAATGCCAGGCCTAGCAGAAGACTATTTAATGATTATTAGCATAAATTTTACCTCTCATTTCCATTTCCCTATTTGCTTTATAATCTGTTTCCCTTCTCTCACCTTGTTTCAGAATCAGTTATAGACTCATGAGCACCTTGGGAAGGAACTAAGATGCTCCTGGGAATTTGCTCCTCGGGGCGTGCCTGTGTGGGTGGGGACAGACAGACCCTTGCTTGAGCTATGCAAGCTTTCGAGCTCACCGGACACAGAGCCAGCTCTGGTCCCAAGCAGCGCAGAGCTGCCATAGCATGGCACGGTGCCCAAGCAAGACACTGTGCCTCTCAGCATGTTAACATAGCTACATGCTTTGTGGAGTGGAACCACCTCATGCATGGTTCACCTAGATTTGGGCAAAGGTAGCTGGAGCTGAGTGCGGCTGCCTCTGTAACCTTACGTCCTTAACCGTCGTGTCGATTGTCCTTGCTGCTCTGCCATCTCTGCCTGTATCCTCACCCCTCTCCTCCTTCAGCATCTCCTCTCCTGTTAGTTCTGTATATCTTGTATTACTCACAGTCTCTTTGCTGTCATGAACTGCATACAAATACTGGGCTTACTGTTCAAGATAATGCATTTCTGCTATCTCGATGAAATATGTGTATTCCATTCGGTTTATTAGCTAATTAAACTAATCTCTAGAAAACCTTCAAAATGTCTTCTGCAGTGAAACTAATTTATCTTTTCAGTGCTGGCAGTAGGAAAATGGTCTATATGCCCTGCAGAAAAGTTTGGTTTTCATATGTTTTTATCCAAAGTGTTTCAAAAGAATAATCTAAAAGTCAGATTCAGATATTCAGGAACCTTTGGCTGAATGATCTGCAGCAAAAGAAGCATATGGAAAGTACAGGCATTGTCTGATCTTATCGCTCAAGCAGACAGATAAATAATTTGCCAAAACTGAGATTGCTTAGAAGTTAAGAAATAATTTTCTTTGTTCAGAAACATGTCCCAGTGACTATTCGTTTCCTTTGAGTTGATTACTGGATGATGCTCAGTGTGCCAGCTTTCAGAGTTTCATAAAAACCACTGGCAGAGAAGAAGCCATTTCACAGAAACATGATGCAGGCTGGTGGACACTTCTGGAGTTGGTCTAGTCCAGCCCCTGCTCAACAGCTTGTCCAGTTGAGTTTTGAATAGCTCCACAGCTGGAGACTCCACAGCCAGTAATGGCAGCATGTTCCAGTGTTTGACCTTTTTTTTTGCACAGTAAAAAAGGTCTTTCTGATCATTAAACAGGACTTCCTGTATTTCAGTTTGCACCCATTGCCTCTTGCCCTGTCAGTGGGCACACTGAGAAGAGTCCAGCTTCATCTTCTTTATCCCACCCCCCAGGTGTTTATACACAAGGATAAGATCCCCCTGAGCCTTCTGTTCTCCCAGCTGAGCGGCTGATTATGGTAAAGCCAGAGTGTCATACATTAAAGCTGTCATCTACTGAGATGCACAGACCTTCCAGCAATTACAACTTGTAGCACCTTCTGGCTGGGTCTAGAGATCTCTGCGTCTAGACAGATGAAAAGGGAAACACTGTCTGAGGACAGGTGTCTCCTAAAGAAAAAAGGCATTTTTTCCTCAACACGAGCAAGCACTACAAGGTGCTCCAGAAGGAGTTTCAGGTTTTTTGCCTCCCTCCAACAAAACCAAAATATTTTGCTTAGTTTATGTCAGTTTGAAATTAAAATATATGAAATGAGAAGCTGATGCCTTTTGCACAAACATGTAAAAATGAAATTTTATCATTTTGTGAATTCCTTCCTGTCTTTAGTTCATCTACAAAACTAGTCATGAACTGCAGTCTTTGACAATTTTATTTCTCATCACAGCACTATTAATCATCCCCATCTCAGTTCTACATCTATCTGGTGCATTTCAATCTCCTCACTTTTGTGTGGGTTCAATTCATGAACACCAGAAATAAAATGCAGACATTGAGCATTTTAACATTTTTTTTCAGCTGAAGAAAGCAACTTCTAAATTAACTGAGTCAGATATCTGAGGCATATATCAGTTCATGCTTCTCATCAGCAAAGGCATTTCATTATTTTGCCACTTGCTTAGCTCATAAATGATGATGTCATGCACTTTCTTATTTACTTTTTACAGTGCAGGAGGTGACTGCATGATAAAATCTCTCTCTCCTCTGAACTTTGAAGTCTCATAGCTTTTTTTTTCTTTATTTTTTGCCAGAGGAGATGCTCAGACTCTTTTGGATTAATACCAGTTTTCCTGACCTAAAATAAAAAAAAAAAAGTGGTAAATAACAAAAAGCTATATCTTCCAGCTGGATTATTAGCATGAGTTAAAAATTCAAACAGCTCGTAATTAACTACAGTGTGTGAAGAGGTTTCTTCTTTGGCCCTGAGTCAATGGGAGCTTTGCCAATGGCCGTGGCCCACATTCTGCAAAATTTGCTGAAACGAAGAAGTATTTCTTCCATAGCTGTGAAAACAGATATAGCACTAATGAAATTTGAGTTTACAATTGCAATTGATCTTACTGATATGGAGACCCAACTTGTGCTTGCTTAGTACAACAGCGTCTCCACTGCAGTGTGATTCCTGTGAGCGCCTTCTGTTTCCTGCCCCTCTGGCAAAGGCCCGAGGGATGCGCTGCGCTAAGCAGCCCTCTGAACACCAGCACGAAGCAAGTGCTGCTTCCAGCAGATTTATGTCTCATCGTTAATTGAAGCTTTTCCAAAGATGTGGTTGCTGTTTCTGCTTCTTTGTATTGTCTGGCGTCTAATAAGGTGTGAGCTGTCGCTACACTTTTCCCTCAGCTGGAGCACTTAAAAGGTCCCTGTCTCCTCTTCAATTGCTAATGTTCACTGAATGTAACAATATATATGGCGTTTATCCCCCCCATCAAATTAGATTGAGATTGGTTAATGGGATCAAAATTTATGGAAGAAAGGTTGCCAACAGACATGTACATGTGAACATATATATATATATATATATATAGGGTAAGTGCAGGAGCCTCATTTTGCTGTGTGGAACTGGCCTACTGAAAAAGGCACCATCTACCACAAGGATAAACCAGGCTGCATTTTTTTATGGTTTTGTGATTTGGTTATATTCACAGTTCTAACAGTTTCAAAAACATTTTAGTAACAATTCTTGGTTGCTGAATGTGATTTTAACGTATAAGAATGTCATTTTTTTATAGGCATGCTTTCAGCATTTGCCATTCTTATAGGATATTTGATTTATTAATAAATCTTGTACCGATGTGAAGCTATATTTTTCTATAGTAATTACCCATTAAAATTATATCAGTGCAGGCAGGAAGAAAGCACAGATTAAACAAGGTCGAAAACAAAGGCTCTCTGAAGACCAAGTTTCTTACATTAGTCCCTCCCAGGAAATTTACAGGCACATTAATTACTGCCTTTTGTCTCTAAGTTCTTCTGCACTCTAATGGTATATACCCATGTACGAAGACACAGAGAGGATCTCTGTATTATCCTATACCAAACGCAGAAAGCAGGGCGTACTGCTATCCACAATTCAACAGAAAATGCTACATTGATCTTTGACAAGCGAAGGACAAAGGGAGGGTTATGATCTGGCATTTTCAAGCAGCACTAGTAAAGCAAACCCTTACGAACAGCACCATTTCAGCTCGAGCCCTTTGTCACGACAGGGTGAAGACCTTTGCTCTGTATTGTTTAACCACAGGCGCACACACAAAAGTACAGGATGTTCTTGCCCCCATCTATAAATACTTACAGGAGACCCAAAACTGATAGTAGAGGGCTCCTGGCTTTAGCAGATGGATTTATGGCCTGACTGGCTCTGGTAGTTTAAGCAAGTTGGAGAAATGTACCATGTGAACACTTCACCGAGGATTTTGCGTCCCTGGAAATTTTAAAAACCAGATGGATGGTTTTCCTAAAATAATAGTAATAATAATTATAATAATGGTTATAATTACAATGGGAGCCCTATATGCCATGTAATACACAGGAGATCAGAGACATAATTACAGTCTCTTGTGACCTAAGATGCAGTAATTGATTGCAACTACTCTTCTTTGAAGCCTTAGCTTGCTTTACTGGCCTGAATTAGAGCCGCTGGGTCATCTTGTGCAGGTCACGTACCATAACCACTTTGCTTCAATTCTCCATACGTATCGTTTCCCTCACCTGATATCCCTGCCCCGCAGTTATGGCTGCAGAAGGAGCAGTCTGCATATCTCTCTTCTGCTCCTGTGTACCAGCCAAAGGAGCCTGTGGGCACAAGGAGTGGAGTAAGCCCTTCCCTCTGCAGGGAGAAGTACAATATGCATGTCCTTGTCTCCCAGAGGAGAAGGGGAGGAGAGGATATTCCTCAAGGAGCTGCCTCTGGATAACTTGGAGCCAGGACTCATGTATCACACTTACTTGGGCCTATGGCTAACGAGGCAAATTAGCCCTACATGAATAAAATATCTGTCAGGCAAAACAGAGGCGCGTACATTCCCTCTGAAACGCTCGCGTGTGCGTGTGCCAAGAAAGGCAATCTGCTGGTACTGAGCGTGCACAGAGTGGCCTTACAAAAGGCTGATTCTTTGCGTGAGCAGGGCAGGAGGATGCCATGTCCCATAAAACAAATTGCTACTGTTCGAACCCCTGAGAACAGGCAGAAGGAGAGGCTGCTATTGAGTGCTCCGACTATCTTGCACTCAGGATAAATGGCTGTTATAGAAAAGGCTGCTTCAGTACTTCTGGAATGCAGCAACATAGTACATCAGGTTAGTGGGAACAGGTAAATGAATCTTATTTACTTATATCAGAAGGGCTCTGTATTGTTAGATCTGGTTTTTCTTCCAGTGGATGACCAGATTTTTACAAGGTCAAGTGGCATTTGACTCCAAGCTTTCAATCTGTTAGGAATGGACAGGAGGGAATTAGCCTAATGTCAGCTCAGGAAAAAATGCTTTTTTTACAGTCATCTTTTTCTACAGAAAGAGGACTTCTGTACTGCCTCTGCTGCAGTTTCATATTAGTTATTTCTTAAGTTCTTGGAAATGCAGAGCTTGAACTGACAGCTGTCTCTCATTTTATTAAGTACAGCTATTATATAACATTACTTATTGCTTCTTAGTTCACTTCAGTGATTAGCATTTTCTGCGTCTCTTGAAGCAGTGCAATGGAAATGAGAACCAAAGGCAGCAGAGAACCTCTTCCAACCTCCTTCATTCTTCTGCACACGCATTTACTTGCAAATGCCAAACACAAACTGGGTGTTTTCTCCCTGTGCCTAGTGTGAAATGCAGAAAGGATGAACAGAAGCTCCCTGGATTCATCTTACTTGATAAACAGACGATCCAGTTTCAAACCTAGAGTTCAAACCTCTGCTGGGTTCTTCCAAGCAAGCGCAAAGAGGCAGAGGCTTCTGCTGAGCCTCTCACAGCTTTTTCTGTGAGAGTTGTCCTGCTATAACCCCTTTCTTCCATACTGCAAGTGTACCTACACCAAGCCTAGACCTAAGTTGACACCCACTGCAGTGCCCACCTTATCTGCCTCCAAGTAACACTGGTTTCTCTGCACAGGATCATGAACAGACATCAAAAGTGGCCTCTGAGATGCCTTTCTCTGAGCAGTAGGCTGGTTCCTACCCTTATGCATGAGTACGTCTGATGAATTTCCTTGGAGAAATGAAAAGCTGAAAGGTACTGCTTAGAGTAGCCTGAGAGACAAATTAGGAGTTGGGGATGGAAATTAGTGTAAAGGAATTCTCAGCAGACTGCTGGAGAGTCACGAGAAGCAGATGTCTTTTAGATGAGGAAAAGTCCTGCAAGGCAATTACCAGGAGCCTCAGCACTTAAGCCACATGATATTAGATAAGAGACTTAGGGGACTATTATCTATATGTCCAGGGAATTAGTTTCACTTATTTAGGATACCAAACTGGCCAGTTACATGACAAAGCCCTTATAAACCCTGTTACATTGTTTGTGAGATGCAAGTAGACAGAGAGCCACAGAGAGCACTAAGATAAACACTGCAAAAAGAGGAAAAAAAAAAAAAAAAAGCACACTCTTACTAAAAGAAAATACCTGTGTGATGGAAGGAGGTTATGGTGGTGAGTAGGGAGTTAGGTGCTAAAGCATCTCCTGTTAAATTGTTTATTCTATGTCTAACACACTGGGTTGTTAGGGGTTTTTTAATGGCCCCAATTAATTATAATCCAGTCCCAGCACTATCACTCTAACAGAATTGACTAAAGAAACATGCCAATAAAGTGTTAATAGACATGAAAAATTAAATCTCACCACTAGATTCATTACTTTTTCCTTTTTATAAGGTAAGGAAGAAGTCAGGTACATAATGAACTCCAGTCTTGTACTTTGAACATTGAGAATGAAGCAAAATAGTGGTTTTGAAGTGCTACAAAAGGAAAACACCTAATCGTTTATTCAGAAGGATCCTGGCAATGTAAGGGGGAAAAAAAAAAAACCAACCAAAACAAGAAAAGAAGACAAAAGTGTGAAGTAACTTCTAAAGAAGAATACTCCATGGGAACAGTGTAATTTTCCCAACTTTTCAGATTTCCTTATGGCTTATATCAATTCACAGAATGCATTTCATAATTTGTGTGATGCACATGTGTGCTCACACATTTCTGAAGGCTTTTCCTTAGCTTCTACAATTAACTTTTTGATCTAATAATAGAGCAAACATCTTAGATCTTCCACTATAACTCCTCAAAAATGTAGGATGATTCACTTCGATACTTTTGCTGGTGTCACGTTCAGTCCATTTTTAGTGATATTCTCAGTTGCCTCACAAATATCTTGTTAGAGAGCGTTTCCTGGTCTTTCCTATCATCCAAGCCTTATCTTCATCTTACTGTTGTTATTCTTGTCTCCCAAAATAATTCAGAATAAATAGTTTCATCAGCTACTTTCGTCAACACATGCAGGCAGTATCTTCTGTTTGAATCATACGCATAGATGTCACACAAGAATTTATAATCCTTAGCTTGAGGTTTTATTTTGGATGTATTCTCCTCTGATCCATGTTTCATTTCAGGAACCCAATGTCTTTCTTGTGTCCCTCCACCAATGTTACTGTGACAGAAATCAGCTCAATGTTTGTAGCCATCCTTTGTCATAATTTGTGATTATTGTGGTCAGTAAGTATTCACACTGCTGTAGAAAGATTTACACTGAAGTCAATTCCCAACTTCTTCTATTCTGAGAAGTCAGTGAAGAACGTTTCAGAACCCAAGTCATGTCTGTGTTGTTTCCTTCATCTTCCACTTTAATCTGATCTCTTTCCTCCTTACTTTTACCTATAATTGACAGATCAGTTAAGGATGTTCCAGAGTGGATGCTATATAGGATATACGACAGAATTATAGAATGACAGAATGATATGTCTTAGCAGGCATCTCTTGAGGTTATTTTGGCCAAGATCTTCCTGAAAGAAGGGCTGACTTTAGTTTAGGTTGCTCAGGATCATGTCCAGCTGGGTTTTGAAGATGGACATTCCCTAGCCTCTCTGGACAGCTGGTACCAGTGTTTGACTACTGAACCACATATGAAGAATTGTTTTGCCTTATCTATAACCATAATTTCCCATATTGCAAGTTGTGAAGTTGTGACAGCTACCTCTGTCCCTTTGTCTGCCTCCTCTCTAACCACCCCACCTGGTAGCTGCAGACAGCAGGTAGGCCCCCTTCTTTTCCACAAACCAGTTCCCTAGGTCTAGGAGCCAAAGCATTTACAAGAAACAGCTGCAAGATGTACAGCTCATGCCTCCTCTTCTGAGCTTGGCAGGAGCTGCTGCATCTCACAGGGAAAAGGAGTGTCAGAAAAGTGATCGGTATCATCTTGCCCTTTCCAAGGGGCTTCATCTCCCATCTCTACTGAGAGGCTTAACTTCTAATTTGGAACAGAAAAATGCAGTCTTAATATCAGTTATAAATAGTTTCTGATGTTGAGTGACAAAGTCTAGCTGTTCAGTGGTGGAACCAAAAACTTAGCAAAAACATTGATATGGCCATCAGCACAGCCATGTCATCCCATTGTCTCAAATCCTCCTAAAATACAGAAGCAGCAACCTCACCTCAATAAAAATGCCTTATTGTAGTGCCTCAGAATGTCCAGTCCTATACCATCACCTCTAACCTTTCGATTCTTGAACATTTAATACTGACTGAAGCTTGTGAGTTCTCTCTCCTCCCTACTGTGAATACTCCCTCACAATTTTCATGCCACCCCACTGCTCTTCAAAAACCCCCATTTCTCTGCTGCTTTTGTACTTTGCATTTTTTTTCATTTTGCTGTGATTTAACTACCACAAATGAAAGAGGAAACAGTTCAGACTGAGTGGCATTCATGTCATATTAATAACTATCTATCAAACATATATTCCTCCATAAAGACTTTTTGGGCTAATTTTATTTAACAATGAGGTTTTAACATTTAACTTGATGTTGTATCTTGTAAAATTGATTAAAGCTGTAATTATTCTTCTGTGAAAATTTTAATTAAATGACAAGTGGGAAAAAAAAAAAAAAAAGAAAAAGCAGAAAATACTCACCCCTTCTTTTCTGTATTCTGTCCTTATTTCTATTTGAGTCAGTCAGTAATCGTTTTCTACCTTTCCACCAATAATAAGCATTTACCTAAAAAAGATTCTGCTGCACATTAAGAAGATGAAAATGCTCAGCTGCCACACTGAGGGGTGTTACATTAAAGACAAACCCCCAAATAAAAGCAGACAGAGATATTAAACACATAATGTAATTGCTTTCCAGATGGAGAAATCTTATGTATTCCATAGACATTGCTCCCTCTAATGGGAAGTTAGTGTTAAAGTTGCAGGTAGCACCTGCCTAATATAATCCATAAACATTTGTGGATATGGTTCACACCACTTTCTGGAGGATTTCTGGTCACACTTGGAAAGGAAGTTACCAGAAGTTACACAGAGAATGAGAAGAAGAATGTCATAGCAGGAGGAAAGAGCTTAGATAGAGCAGGATTGATTGGGCAATGGTTAAGAGAAATTCTAAAAGTTGCATGAACAGGAGAGACAACTACAAACAGCACCCACAGGTAATGGGAGCCCAGTGAAGAGGACACAGAAGACGTGAATATCCACAGAAGTGGTTGCACAGGGATAAAGGTAAGTTTCAGAGAAAACCAAGAGATAGAAGGTGAAAGAGAGAAAGAAGTGCAACATGCTCAGGCACAGTGTTTTGTAGTTCCAGTGTACAATATCACAATGATGAACCTACTTCTCTTTATTTTCTGTTTCAAGTTGCAGATCAGTTGGGAGCCTGATGTATTCATGTGAAGTCCTTGGTTTTTCTTGGACTTCAGGAAAGAACCTTAACTGAGGGGATTTGGTTTTGCCTGTTCCTCTAATTCTGTTTTTGCTGGGAAAGTTCTTAATGCATCATTGGACCTCACCTCTGATTCATCCTTTCCAACCTGACCTCAGAGGAACCAAGGACTGAGACCCAACTCACGAACTGTAACTCTGGCCTGAAACTAACAACAATTACCACAATTACCATCCACTTCCCACAAAACTGGAAAAACAGAACCTCAGTTTTCTTCCATATTGCCTTGGCTACCTTCCCTTCAGTGTGGTACATCTTCTCCAGGTTTTGTTGCGGGAACTGACAAGACAAGGCTCACTGTTGGGAATATATTGGCTTCCATGCTGATATTCCATCACTTAAGAAAAGGGTTAAGAAATGAAACTAGTATTGTAATTCACAGAGAAAGTGTGTTCCAAAGTCCTCTGAAGTCAGTGGAATGAATCCCACCAACGTCACCAAGTACTGGCTGAAGGCCTTAGTAAATACAGTATTTATAAAGGAATCATTGTACATAGTGGGTGCAAAAAAAGATGTCTTAGTGATTCAGAAACCACAGCTGAGGAAGGAGTAGAGGCAAAGATTGAGGCAATTATTGCAAGAGGTGAAGGCTGAAAAAACAAGGATGTTAGACCAAAGTGAGGTATGGAAGGGAAGTTGAAAGACATGAAAGCTAGACTGAAGTTGGTCTAGCATCACCTACTGTTAGAAGAAGGCAAGCATGTTGTCATACTCTGATGTCCCTTTTATTCCTTGAAACACTGTTGCCTCTGCAATTTTTTTTATACTTAGCTGATATTTACTACTTCTTTTCCTGACTGCAGCTGCACCATACGCTCTGTTAAATCAACACCTTAATTCACATCATCTGCCCAAGAAGAGTTCTCCCAGTCTTTTCAGTTCTTCACAGGTACAGACACATCCAAGGACACTGGAACCACAGTCCTTTTCTTGTGCAGAGAAACAGCCCATGGAGACATGAGAGGGGAGTACTGTGAGTGCTGGGATGTAACATCTCCCAGATCCGAGGGCTCCTAGACTCAGTTTAACAAGGATTTCTCTGTACTTTGTGAAAGTATCTTAGTAGGAGAAGATCACGTTCGAGAATATCTAGGGAACCTGAAGGTGCACAAGTCCATGGAACCTGATGAGATGCATCCGTGTGTCCTGAGGGAACTGGCGGATGAAGTGGTCAGGCCACTCGCCATCATATTTGAGAAGTCCTGGCAGTCCGGCGAAGTTCCCGCCGACTGGAAGAGGGGAAACATAACCCCCATTTTTAAGAAGGGTAAAAAGGAAGACCCAGGGAACTACAGGCCAGTCAGTCTCACCTCCGTGCCTGGCAAGATCATGGAGCAGACCCTCCTGGAGACTATGCTCAGGCACATGGAAAATAAGGAGGTGATTGGTGACAGCCAACACGGCTTCACTAGGGGCAAATCATGCCTGACAAACTTGGTGGCCTTCTATGATGGGGTTACAGCGTTGATGGATAAGGGAAGGGCAACTGATGTCATCTACCTGGACTTGTGCAAGGCATTTGACACTGTCTCGCACGACATCCTTGTCTCTAAATTGGAGAGACATGGATTCGATGGATGGACCACTCGGTGGATAAGGAATTGGCTGGATGGTCGCACTCAAAGAGTTGTGGTCAACGGCTCAATGTCCAAGTGGAGAACAGTGACAAGTGGTGCTCCTCAGGGGTCAGTACTGGGACCGGCACTGTTCAACATCTTTGTCAGCGACACGGACAGTGGGATCGAGTGCACCCTCAGCAAGTTTGCTGACGACACCAAGCTGTGTGGTGTGGTCAACACGCTGGAGGGAAGGGATGCCATTCAGAGGGACCTTGACAGGCTGCAGAGGTGGGCCCGTGCGAACCGCATGAAGTTCAACAAGGCCAAGTGCAAGGTCCTGCACGTGGGTCGGCGCAATCCCAAGTACAGCTATAGGCTGGGCGAGGAATGGATTGAAAGCAGCCCTGAGGAGAAGGACTTGGGGGTATTGATTGATGAGAAGCTCAACATGAGCCGGCAGTGTGCGCTTGCAGCCCAGAAAGCCAACCGTGTCCTGGGCTGCATCAAAAGAGGTGTGACCAGCAGGTCGAGGCAGGTGATCCTGCCCCTCTACTTCGCTCTTGTGAGACCCCACCCAGAGTATTGCGTCCAGCTCTGGGATCCCCAGTACAGGAGAGACATGGAGCTGTTGGAGAGAGTCCAGAGGAGGGCCACGAAGCTGCTCAGAGGGCTGGAGCACTTCTCCTATGAGGACAGGCTGAGATATTTGGGGTTGTTCAGCCTGGAGAAAAGAAGGCTCCAGGGAGACCTTATAGCAGCCTACCGTTACCTGAAGGGGCCTACAGGAAAGCTGGTGAGGGACTGTTTATCAGAGAGTGTAGTGACAGGACAAGGGGTAATGGGTTTAAGCTGAAGGAGGGTTGATTTAGATTAGATGTTAGGAAGAAATTCTTTCCTGTGAGGGTGGTGAGGCACTGGAACAGGTTGCCCAGAGAAGTTGTGGATGCCCCCTCCCTGGAAGTGTTCAAGGCCAGGTTGGATGAGGCTTTGGGCAACCTGGTCTAGTGGAGGGTGTCCCTGCCCATGGCAGGGGGTTGGAACTAGATGATCTTTGAGGTCCCTTCCAACCCAAACCATTCTATGATTCTATACACTGTATCTTCCTATGACAGGCTAGAGGGTGCTGCCCCCATCACCTTATGTGAAGCCTAGTCAAGTGGGTTGGAACAGATGTTCAGGGTTTGGCCTAATCCAGGACAGCATTTGAACATATTTTCTACTTAAATTAACCTGCATAAAATAGGTTTGTATGACAGCTTGTCAAGCTAGCTCACCTCTTGTAAATCAGCTCTATGATCTTCTTATGGCCTGGTCTCCTCCCACTGAGATCCACCACATGGCCTTCAGACATCAATGAACACGCTTCAAATGTCATAACTTTAGGGTCCAAGTTCGTAATTGTTGGCCATGTTAATCAGTCATAGAAGAAACACTTCCTCTTTGCCTGCTTCTCTGCACTGACATGCCTGATATAAGATAAGCAGTAAAGAACTCATTCGTTCACTAGATAATGTGTCTCTTTACACAATAAGTCAACAAGGAACAGCTCTGCATTTGTAGGCATATGGATGTGTTGGGTTTCACCTGAGGTAGAAGAGCAGCTACTAGGTGGTCCCTGTATGGCTTCTCTCATTTCTCTCTTGTGCTGCCAAGTCCTTGGTGGAGAGGGTACCCCAGCACGTGTGGTTATGTTCCAGCATTGCAGAAGAGCAGCCCAGCAGAACAGGAGGGGCACTGCAAGATCGGGCAGTGCTGCACTAACGTTGATCGCTGGAGAGTTTCCCCCTGGGAACTGCACTTGTCTGATTTTTAAATAGGTATTTGCACTTTCCGTCAAAACCATCAGCAGACTGCACCGCACTGAGAGTTTCCAGCAGGGAGCAGCATTTATTCATTTGTGAAGGAGAAGAGGCTCCAGCCTGAAAGGGTCAGCCACCCGCAGCTGAAACACAGGCTCAGAAATCCCTTGCTGTAGAAAAAATGTCTGCAGATGGGTGTAGAGCCAGCAGTGTGAGGGGTGTACGAGGGAAAGCAGGTTAAACAATTGGCACTAGGCCTCTCCTGTCCTTTTGATCCGTGCAATGCCTCTGCGAACATAGCTTGGCATTTGGGGCTAAAGAGGTTGGGTGCTCAGAGGCAGTGCCCGCTGATAAGCTGGATCAAAACATTCCTATTTAGGAAAATATTTTCATCAGAAAGTTCACAGTGTTCTCCCTGGTTCAGAATTATTACTTCAGGTACTGAAAATCCAGATTAAGTTCTCACTAATAATGTGTGCATAATATTACCATGACTCTAATAATATAGCATATTTTGCTCTTAGAAGACTAATAGTGTTCTTCATCCATCTAGGCTACTGTCTGTTTTGGAAGCTTTCCATTTAAAAAATACCTTTCTAAAGAACTATTTCTTACCATGAAATCTTAACAATTTCAAATCTGCAGTCTGTGAATGTCATATTTTTGAAGTCAGCCTTCCACAGGGGCAGGGTTGTGACTCTGCAAAGGAGAATATTTTAGTATTTGGAAACTATAGTAAAAAATCCTCTTTGCTACGTAAGGAACTTTCTATTAAAAACAATTTTATAAAAACCAGATACCTCATTGACAGCATTTGTGGTACTGTCGCAATGCTTCCTACCGATCACCTGTAGTGATAGGACAAGGAGTAATGGCTTTAAACTAAAAGAGGGTAAATTTAGATTGGATATAAGGAAGAAATTCTTTACTGTGAGGGTGGTGAGGCACTGGAACAGGTTGCCCAGAGAGATTGTGGATGCCCCATCCCTGGAAGTGTTCAAGGCCAGGTTGGATGGGGCTTTGGGCAGTGTGGTCTAGTGGAGGGTGTCCCTGCCCATGGCATGGGGATTGGAACTAGATGATCTTTGAGGTCCCTTCCAACCCAAACCATTCCATGATTCTATGATTCTATCCTTGTGCCAGTCAACCCGCCCCGGCTCTGCACGGCTGCCTCCTGCTGCTGCCCCCCGAGAAGTGGCTGCATCCCTGTGGTGGAGTCCTGGAGCTGGTGAATCAGTCCATGCAGGGTTCAGTAAATATTATAGTCTATGTAGACATACCCAAATTGGCTTTAAACCCTCAGACTAGATCACAAGAGCAGTGAAGCTAAAACACATGTGCTTGTATGATCCTCTACCAGATCCTGGGACTCTCAGTGTGTGCTCAACTGGTAAAGCCTGTGCCACTGACATCTCAAGCTTTCAATCACCAAGTTAAGAAGATGAAAGCAAGTTCCATCCTACATCTAACTGAAATGTCATATAACCTTATAGTACCTTGGCCTTCCCTGCGATCAAAAACATACAGTCACAAATTAGATTAAACTGACTTTTACAGACACACTTTAACTTTCATCATATTTTTTTCTCTTCATATTGGGGCTAAAGGTTTGTTTTAGTAAGATTGTTATGATCATTCAGTTGTCTTAAATATGTATTTCCATATCTTCATTTGCCTAGATTTATTTTTTTAAGTGTAAACTTACTTTGTGTAAACTTAACTTTGCATGTCCTGGATTCATAATGCTTGGTTCTGAGATAATGGCGACATTCCTGTAATATTTTTTTACTCCTCAAATTACTATATTCTTTTAGCAGTGACTCCAGATTAATGTAGCTTTGTTTCCTGGCATCACTTATGTGTTTTTAAATAATTAAAACTGCATATATGTTCTCTGTATGAGAAGCCCAAAGCCAGTACCAACAGTGTGTTTTCACTAGTTTGAAAACTGGTAGACTTAGTATTAAATTCCTTTTCAAATTTCAACTTCGAGGAGTAGATCTGTCGGTACAGAAGTGTCTCCACAAAGCATCAGCCAACACGACTCAAATGGCAGCAACTCCGTAACACTGGTATTGTGCAACGACCAATGTACCGTGGTAAATCTCTCTCTTAATTTGCAATGTGGAAACCAAGGACACATACTCGAACTAAGAGGCTTGCGACAGCAAAGCTAGCATGTGGCTTGAAAGTGGGTAGGAGCAAGGGGCACATTCATGACAAATGGGGGAATAATCATTCTGGGTGAATGGAGAGTCTAGCCCAGTGCCTTGTCTCCATCAGTTGCAGATGGAGATTTTGCAGATTTCTGGGCAAGAGCATAGGAACAGCACAAGGATCTAGTGTTACATGCCTAAGCACTTTCATAGCCTCCAGCATCTTATAGCTTGGGAACTTTCTGAGGAAGACTCACTGTCTTCATAGCTTCAGCGTTTTTTTTCTTCAGTAATGGATCCAGCTTCTCCTTGAACTCATGGGAACCACATTCCTACAGCCTCCCATGGCAAGGAGTCCCACAACTCCCTCACACCCTTAGCAATGAGCGGCCTCCCTTCATCTGTCTGAACCCATCACATGCTAGCTTCATTTGATACCCTCAATTATTGCACCAGGAATGGTGACAAAATGTATCCACCCACTCCATCCCACCCACCTACGTGTTCTCCTTGCTGTGCTGAAGACGCTTAGCTGTTCCTTCATGGGAGTGACTTCCTGCAGCAACCAGACTAAGAGAAGTACAGCCAAGGACACTGATTTAGGGCTACCAAAGCCATCAGGGCTATGACCATGAACAGCCCCTAAGGATCTGCCCCGCTGCAAAGCAGAGTCAAGCCAACAACCCTTGAGGAACCTTCAGGCCCCGCTGCCCAAGCTGCACAAAACCCCACGTTTCTTTGTCTGCAGCGTATGCTGCAGTGTGGCGTGGTAATAGCTGAACTCGACTTAAATGAACCACAGCCTAGCCACAGCAGCACGGAGCTCAGCAGAGGGTAATTTACTCTGTCTCTTAGCAGGGATCCTTAAAGAGTCATGACAGGTCCAAGTAATCTGTCAGAGAGCAGCCTGACAAGCCAGCAGTCTCTGGATGCTAATCCCTTACAAACAATAGACTCATTATATGCAAATTAACAGGAGAAGTGGTGATTGGCCACTACATCTACCGAGACAACTGCTCCATTTAAAAGGAACTTTAACTACCCTGAAATCTGTAAGTTAAAAAAATCAAGTGACCACAGTCTGCATCTTTGTTTAAAAACAACCTAATTTCATCAGCCAGCCTGCACACGGATCCCGTGAACACTGCCGACACGGCACGCTGGAAATACTGCTCAGTGACTGAAATCCACAGGGGAAATAACAATAACAAATCAATGCAGACACTGAATTTCTTAAACAGCCCTGGTTTTAATTAATTTTAATTCCCAACTCCATTACAGATTTACTTGTTAAATGTCAGAAAATCCATCTGAATCCGGGGAGTGAGTTGTGTATTTGTGGAACAGATACACAGGCGGGTTTTGTACATTACTCCCGTCTAACAGAGGAGTCAAAGCTGAACCTGAGGAGCAGGGCAGCAGCTAGACACTGCGTGATAAACTGCAGCCGGTTCCCACCTTGGTTCGAAGTTAAACATCTCTGTAGACAACTGCTTACTGCTTTCTCCAGCTGATATTTGATTGTGGGAAGGTTATGAGTTTTCCAATGCCAGTGTGCAAAGCTGATCTTAATTAAAATATTCCATTGAAAATGTTTCATAAGATAGGAATACAAGACTGACGCCAGTCTGTCACAATTCACTAGACCGCTTGAAATCTGGAATCAGCCTGGCAGGTCAGGAGCTGCTGTTGCTGTACTGTGGCCAAATGGAGTCCCGGACAGAAGGCTTGGCTTCTAATTGGGTGGGTTTTTTCTGGTTTGTTTTTTTGGGGGGTTTTGGTTTGTTTTTTTTTTAAAGCTCACCATGTCAAATGAGTTTGTGGTGCTTTTAGGTAAGCAAGAAGCCTGGAGGGTCTTTAAGACCCTGTTCTGCTCATGTAGGCTAAGTAAATATTAACTTCCATAGACGTGGCAATAGATACAGCATTTTTAAAAATTAGCCTTACAGGGATGGATCTGGTTACCCAGATATACACACCTATGTCTGAAAGTCGCAGCCAGAGTTTGACAGAACTTGAGTCCCCAACTCACCTCTCCCCATTATAGCTCAAAATCCCATTCTCACATTCAGCTTCGGTTCAAAGAGACAATCAATCCGACACGCGGGAGCCCACTGAAGCACAGCTCATTTCCTATGCCAGGCGATAGATAAAGCCCAAGGAGCTGAAGCTTGCGTGATGCTGTGGCTCTTGCAGTTATAGTGTGCTTCAGGAGTGACAGGGAGCAGTAATCCAGCTGCTCATTTTAGTCCGCTGTCCTACATCAAATATTTTCATAATTGGTATCTTTTTATAATATGTCATCAATTTAAACAAAAAAAAAAAAAATCACATCCCTCTTCCCTGTGAAAAAATCTGCATAATTGGCAGGCTTAAGGCATCTGCAGCAGATGTATGCATTGGTAAACATGGGTTTCACCTGTGTTCCTGTTCTGTTCCCATCTTTGAGGGTTTTTTCATAAGAAAGTACTCAGCACACAAGACCTCAAGCACCAGTGCTGTTACATCAGTGATGATCATACCATACAGCACACAGAACACTTTGCGGGCTTTTCCTAATTAAGACTAATACTAAACAGCTATTTCAGCTGTACACATAGGATAGGGGAATGTGACTCAGCCTACATAAAAAAATACTTCACACTTACATTGTGCTCTCCTTCCAAGGATTTTAGTACGCTTTCCAAAAGAACTAATTTAGACTCACAATATCCCTGGGTGCTTATTGAAGGAACAATTTCCCCACACTTCCTGATGGAAACATTGGCAAAGAGGTTGTAGGCCCAATTTTCAGATGTTTTCAGTGCAAAAATATGCATGCACAATGCAGGCATATTGCTGAAAACAATTCTTTTTTTCACTAACTACAAGTGCAGATGACCAGCCAAACACATGAATGGTCACTTTAATCCACACGCAGCTGTTGTTTGGCCAAAATAAACATAAAAAAAAAAAAAGTATGTGTATTTGTAACCCCTAAACTCCTGAACTTCAGGCTTTAATGTAATGAAGGGAATCTGTAGATTTATTTGGTGCAGCCTTGCAGATAGCTTCAGTGACCCTGCCTGTGTTACTACCAAAATATGCTGCTTTTTTCACCAAAGCCATGAGTGTTCTTGTATCTGCTGAAGCAAATCATTAACAGAGATCTCTGGTGATGCTGTTACTGATGAGTGCAGCGAGGATCTTTGCGATGAGCAAGAAGCACACATTGAGAAGTCCCACGCTCTGGCAGACCCACCTCAAATTCAGGGAAAAGTATGAGCTGGAAAGACAGATACCAGTTTTGCAGATGAAAATATTTTCTCATGATGCAAAGAGCTCTCCTTTTTTCTTTTTACCCTGCTCATTTTTATGATATTCTGAGTAATTTCCCATTTAAAATTCTTTTTTTCTTCCCTCCGCAGGCCACCATCCCCAAAAGTATCATATTCGTCCTTCTTCTGACTGGATTTTTGAATGATTGTTTTGGAGTCTGGCTTTATCTCCCTTGAGTCTCATATCTAGGGATCAGCAAACTGGCTCATATAACTTACAAACTGACCTGAACCATAATTCAGAACTAAGGAAATGTTTTGAGGTTAAAAAGAAACAGTGTACTTTTCACATTCATACACCTCTCTGCTTCCACCTCCTAGAATCAGCTGGAATAGCAAATGATGCTGGGTTACCTGCTGCCGCAGGAGTTTGGGTACGGTTTTGAAAGCCCCATGGGTTACAAAGCATCTGATTTCTTGAGTCCTTGTTTCTACACCAAATTGTAATTGTTAGTGACTTGTCATGGAAGGTTTTTTCCTTTTTCTCTTTTTCTTTCATTCAGTTGTGCAATAACATCTGATTCCTTTTGTGTTCATAACCATATGGGGGATGGGCAGCTAGAGGAAGAAATCCAAAGAAATTAATGGAAAGAAGAACTCTGTATTTGTTCTGGACTTCCAAATCCACCACCCCAATATTCTTGCAGTGTTCACTGTGTCTTTTATCCCAGATGAGAAATTTTGTGTGGTTTTCTGCTCTGTCCCCCTATTGTGAACGTGTAAAGATATGCAGTCCACTTTTATTGAGATAGCACCTACAAATAAATTTAATCCAAAGTCTTTTTATATCTGCTTTCTATCTTCACCCTCACATTAGGTGGATCTAAGCTCACGCCGCTCCACACCACTGAGAAGACACGGACGCCTCACAGGATCAAAGCCTGGGTTTTGCCACACTGCCGTTTGTTTTGCCTGATTTGCCTGGCATCTAATCTACATTGCTCACTTCGTCACAGCAAGTCTGTGCAATCATGCAGGCCCCTTCTTTAAAGGTGAAGAGAGGTAGTGGACAATCAGCAGAGTAGTTTTGTGGGGCTTATTTGTTTGGAAAATACGAGGTGGCCTTTCATTTTTATTAGTTATATTCCAGCTAGCAATGGCACCACTGAAATTATCTCCTTACACTATGTTTAAGTCCTTTTCATGACACATAATGTTATTTCTTAAACAAAAAGGACATTTGTAGACACAGTTTAATCAAAACAAAAAGAAATACTTGATATTGTAAGTTCCTGGCATAGAACTTATTTCTGCTTTCACTGAAAAGGACAGGAGTTTTGCCATTGATTTTAAGGGAAGCAGTTTCAGGTTGAGCTACCACAGCAGTTTTAATGTCTGCTAGCATGACTTTTTTCATAGAATCATAGAATCTTTAAGGTTGGAAAAGACTTCTAAGGTCATCAAGTCCAATCATCCATTTTTTAACAGCAGTGCATCTGTTTTCATGTCAGAGTGTGTACACCAAGTTAACAAGGCTTATTTGGAATGTATAGCCGGGTGGATGTGATGTGGTTGAAATAAAACATGTTCCAGTAGTTGAACTAGGCATCCAAAGTGATAAAATCAAAACTCGCTTGTCAACTGGAACTCGTTTCAAACATGGCAGTCTGATAAAACATTACCCTGCTGCTTGTCCTTCTCAGGCCCTGGCTTTACAATCATATTAAAATGTGAGGGGAAAAAAAATCAGTTGATGTCCAGCGTCTACAAATTATTCTTTAAGATATCCCTCCTGCTTTAACTATATATCTAACTTAACACGCCTGCTGTTGTACCCGTCAGCTCTGTTAAAGTGCTTTCCTTTCTATACCGTCTGCACCTAGAGTAACTACTCAGAGAAGACATTTAGCAACACTTTAAAATTTACAGACATAGGTCAAAACTATTGGGCATGACCTTGCCAGCAGATACATGACTAATACTAAAAGACAGCTCACCCAAATGTACGTACTCACACTGACAACATTTTTTCAAGGGTTGCAGGTCCAGGATCAAGACCTACTGAATATTCATTTGACGCGACAATTTTAGCATTTTAGCTTCACCATTTGCAAGTGAAGCATCTTTTTTATATATTAAAATGCACTGTTGGATTTTGGCTTTGATAGTTGAGGAAAAATAGGGAAGTTCACAGATTTAGTAAAGTAACTGTAAGATTGAAGTATTTTTCAGGGGAACTCACCCACAGATATTCCTATATTTCAGCAGTGTTAATTCAATTAGTCTGAAACTAATTCAAATAGAGCATTATGGTCCACAATGGTGGAAGTTCTACAATCTTCCTTTGAAAGCATTTTTATCCCCATGAAAACTGAATGCCAAAAGCTAACTTAAATTTTACTGCAGCAGTTTACAGAGCCTGATCCAATTCCCACTGAAGCTAACAGAGCCATTTCAATTACTCTTCCAGTAAGAACAATTTATTATGACAGTGTCTCGCTCTTCATTGACCCCTATTCAATTTATCTTCAGCAATAATCCCCCCATTCCCAATCTCTGTGTTAAACTACTACTGAACCAATTTCCCTCTCTTCACCTATTCTTATCTATTTCATGATTTCTTTTCCTTCAAACCACTTCATATTGGCCTTTGCTGGATCCCGTTGATTGATTTCAGCTCAGTTTGCCAAGATGTAATTCTAAAGTTGATTGGATTTTCAGTCCTCCCCGATCTCCTTCACCCACAAGCTGAAGTCTGCTATTGTCAGCAAGGCAAATATTGGGACTTTAAGTTGCTGGCAAATGAAGTAGAAAAATGTATTCGGTCTGGGATCACTAGAACATTGGGAGCTTTTTTCCTTGCATCTTTGCTTTATGGATGGCAGGAATAATGTCAGAAGAAACTCAAAGCCACTTTGTCATTTGCACCTTTGGCAGTTCATTCCTTTAGAAAAGCAGCTGCTACTGCTAAACTTTTTTATTGCTGGTGAGTATCACTAAGAGAATTACTGGAGGTGCAGGATGTAGGGGAAGAATAGGTACTCTATTTCTTGACTGACAAATGGCATCATTCTATTTGCAATTAACTAAGGACTACCAAAGAAAATACCTTGGCATGATGATTTAGTAATCACTTAAACACCCTGTTGACTTAGGTGTCACAAATGACACTCAGCATTAACTCAGCTATAAATTGGAGGTGGTTTTAATGGCTAGAAGCCTATTGTGACCAGTATTAACAAAGAATTTTAGATCCTCAAAGTCCTGGGCAAACAACTGAAAGTCTTAGACTTGCCCATAAATCTGTTTCAATATAGTTTCAGAGATATCACTGTCAGTGTAATGATCTGCTGTGCACAAGCACTGTGCTCACTTTGAGAACATTGTAGTTTCACACTCGTAATTAAGGTGTTCCAGCTGAAGACGTTTATAGAGGCCACAGTGACAGGTCTAACAGTGCTGCTGGTCTCTGTGCGGTGGTGTATGAACAGCTGTTGGGAGTCAAACAAAAGATCTGGTGGCCAAACTCTGTCAACAGCCAGTAAGAGAGGCCAAGAGAAGAGTCCAAGGGCAGGTCAAGCATACAGTGATGATTCCCCAGCCTCCCCTTCCAGCCTACAGCAGTCTGCAGCTCAGCAACCTCCTTTCCAGAAAAGGGATCTATATATTCAATAGCCCTTGAGGGATTTCTTTCCTTTTCCTTTTCCCACAAATTTGGCTACTCAAGTTAGAAGCTATGTAAACCTTTTGGCATCCACCACTGACCATACAATTGTGTGTTCCACAGATTCACTAGCAATGGATGAAAAAATGTCATCTTCTCTTTAATCAAAACTATCACTCAGTCATTTAATTTGATGTTCTCTACTTCTAATGTAGACAGTGAACAGCCATTTCCTACGTACATTATGCATTGTTTTATAGACATATGTCCTCTCTACCCTCATTTATCTCTTTTCCAAGCTGAAGAGTCCTAGACCATTTGTTCCTGATGTTAAAGCTCTTCCACACATTTGATTATCTTTGCTGCCCTCCTCTGAATCTTTATTTTTACTATCACATCCTCTTGAGATGGGGCATCTGAACTGCATGAACTCCTCTGTTGATGTACTGTGCACTTACACTGTAGAAAAATGATTTTTTTTCATGTTCTTCATTTTCTGACATTTCATTTGGTTTTGACAGCACTCAGGCCACGGGTCTCTTGCTTTTAGTTGGAGCCTTGCTATTCTTACATTCATCTACACTGAAAGATGATGCATTCTAGATAATCGTGTTTATTTTTACTAGCTGGCATTAAAATAACAGTGAGAATAAGGTTTCAGTTCCTACTGACAGTTTAAGTTTGCCCTCTGCTGTCTACAAGTCAAGTCTCTGACCTAAATTGCCCTTTATTCATTCTCGTTTTAACCTAAGCTAGCCAAGAGTTTGCCACTCCAAATAAAGAATACGTGCTTCTCACCACGCACCTTCCACTAAGCTCAAACATTTTTGTTTTCTCACTTCCAAAGCTCACGATAGCAATACTGATCAAGGACCTTTTTAAAATAAAGCATTTGTCATGGTTTAACCCCAGCTAAAACAACCACACAGCTGTTCGCTCACTTCCCTTCCCTCCCGGTGGGATGGGGGAGAGAATCAAAAAGAAAAAAAAAAGTAAAACTTGTGGGTTGAAATAAAGACAGTTTAATAGGACAGAAAAATAAAAATGAATAAGAAAAAGAATATACAAAACAAGTAATGCACAGCACAATTGCTCACTACCGGAAGCTGATGCTCAGCTAGTTCCTGAGCTGTGCCACCTCCTGGCCAGCCCCCCAGTTATATACTGAGCATGACATCATATGGTATGGAATATCCCTTTGGCCAGTTTGGGTCAGCTGTCCTGGTTGAAAAGTCCTTGACTGCTTGGCAACAACTAAAAACATCAGTGTGTTATCAATATTAATCTTATCATAAATCCAAAACACAGCGCTATACCAGCTGCTAGGAAGAAAATTAACTCTATCCCAGCCGAAACCAGGGCAGCATTTTAAATCAATGGTTGAAACAATGCATTGGAGTCATAAAGTTGTTACAATAACAGAAATTGACACACCTAATTAGTCTCATTATTTTGTGCTTTACAATGTAAATTGTGTTCTACATCCCTAAGATTTTAGCTAGGAGGAACATTTTATGTAGCAGGGTTTGGCTGGAAGAGACTCTACCATAGGCTATGTTAATCTATTCAGTCTTTGAATAAATTATTCAAACTATTTCAAGGCAGGATTAAATTATAGCAAAGTAAGCATTTTTATGTATTCTTGCACACTTACACTCTAACTGGGAGGCCTTTTGTTTTAGCTAAACCATACTCATTTCTCAAATCAAAACCAAATACAAATTCTATGGATCAAAGAGTGTGAGTATAATGCCCTCTGAATAAGATGCGTCACTAACCAAATGAAAACAACATCTGACAACAGCTGTGGATTTTGAATGATGCTCAGGTGAGCCCCAGTGGAGTTCAAACATGGATATCATCTGTAGGTTAAAGACAACACAGCCTAATTACCTCACTGTGTTTCTCACCAGCCTGAGCATGAGAAGGGACTGAGGCAACAAAGTGATGATGCACAGCAGTGAACCTTTGAAGCTGACAATGAATTTTAGAATAGTACCATCTGGTCATCTGGAATCGTTCTGCTTCTGCCCCACTCACAGAGAAATGCAGGTGTTGGTTTAAAAATGACTGATGGTGGGCAGAAAGGTGAGGAGATGCTTAGCCATCAGCTTTCCTTGGTTCCCTCTGAAAGGGGAGTTTCTGTATTTAGGCTACAACATTTCCAAGTTCAGTTTCATTAGTTAGATGTGTTTCCATTTTCAGATAGCAATGTGAAGCTCCCAAAGGATACATCCAGGGGTAGCACAGGCCCACCTCATGTAGAGTAACTTGCCTTTGTCATCCACAAAGGATTTAGCCAGTGCTCCAAATTTGAAAGCTGTTCACATCAATTTAAAATGAATCCTTCCTTCTGGCAACAAATATTCAACTCTTCTTCCAAATATTGAAGAATTATAAATACCATTGGTGAAGATACAACATGAAAGTAGAACAACCCTTTAAAAAAGATAATGACAATTAAATATTTGAATGTAAAACCAAAGTCACACTATCACAACTACCATTTCCTTGCCTGATATCAGGCAGCTCTGAGCAGCTATCAGTCTTGATGGCAGCCATCTGCACTGGTCAACCAAATGGCCACTGATTTTTCAATAAGCTGGAAGCAGAAGCCAACATCTCTCCAGTGCTGACTGTTTTCTGGGGGGATCTCTTCTCGCTTAGAATTGGCGTCAGTTCTCTGTTCCTCTACTGCAAGAATTACAAGCGTGAAATAGAGTGGAAAACATCAGATCACCAAGGTCATGTGATGAATGAGGCTATTAGAGCAATTAGATGAACAGTCACTGAGTTTTATCTGTTTTCCTTGGTAAAATAAATTTTTAAGTAGGCTCATCTATCTCACCACACCTGATTACTCTGCAGGTCAAACTTGCGGAAAACATTTAGAATGGTAACAGCATGAAAACTGCACATATGGGCATCAGATTACTTGTAAACACATTTTGCCTAGCCTAGACAAGAGAAGACTGCAAAAACCTTGCAGTAAGGGTAAGATTCGCTTGACCAAAGAAAATCTATCAAATGATTAGGAGTTTAGTTTAAGCCAACTCTCCAAGCATATTCCGTAACCAAGGAAAAGAGCCAGACCCCTCCAATAAGACATCATTCCCTCATAAAATAAGGCTCTAAAATAGGTGAGAAGAATCCTCTCTGAAGATTTCTCTCTCTCCATTGCCCATAGAGCAACCACAGATGTTTAGCTCAGACATGATGCCTAACGTTTTGATGGCTGAAATTATTCTACTCCCAATGACTGAGCAATGGCACTTAGCATTGCACGTTGATTAGCGTCAAGCGATTCACACTGGAAGACACAACTGGAATTATATCAAATGAGCTCTGCAGTAACTGCACCCAGCCTGAAAAGGACCCAGATTTCATATCGCACAGCTCTAGGAATGCTTTGCTTACAGCAAAGCTCTTGCAGTCAGGAAAGCCAAGCTCATATGGGGCTGTATTAGCAAAGACATAGCCAGCAGGTTGAAGGAAGTGTTTATTCCCTTTGGTTCCAGAGAGGAAGCTCATCTCAAATGCTGTGTCCCACTCTGGACTCCTCTGTACAAGCAACGCCAACAAACTGGAGGAAGTCCAGCGGAGGGCTATGAAGGTGATTAAGGGGCTAGAGCAAGGAGGGACGTACAAGAAGAGGCTGAGGGAACTCAGATTTTTCAGTCTTAGGAAGGCTAAGAGAAGACCATATTGCTATTTACAGCTACCTAATGAACGGATATGGAGAAGTTGAGCCAGACTCTTCTCAGTGGTGCACAACGGACAAATGAGACAAAAGGGACATAAATAACAGCTAGGGAAATATAAAATAATTATAAGGGAAAAATCTTCATAATGAGAGTGGTCAAGCACTGGAACAGGCTGTCTTGGGAGGCTGCAAAGTATCCATCCTTGGAGACATTCAAAATTCAACCGAGCCAGGCTCTGAGCAACCTGACCCAAGTTGGCTCTGCTTTGAGTAGAAGGTTGTGCTAGATGATCTCCAGACATCCCATCTAATCTAAATCATTTTATGACTCTATGTAATGATTGTCAAAAAAAAAAAAAAAGTGAATTTTATGTTTTTTAAAGAATGGTATGGAATGTGATACTGAAAAGATTGGGTGATATACAAATCCATGATAGTGATTCATCTTTGGTCATGTGTGTAGGATCGATCTCACCTAACTTTATCTGTCAAAAATGTCAGTGTCTCATAATGGAGACTACACTTCTCTCTGTAATTAAAAGACAGACAGACCTTGAGGATGGGAATTGTCTGAGGTATTTCAAACACTCATGTTACAATGCAGTGAGATTCTCCCTGGATGTCAGCCTTCCTAGTGAGAGATCCTAGATGACTATCTTGGACTGGCACTACCTTTTAGGTAGTTACTGGGGAGGATAAAACCCATTCTTGTGTCAGACAACAGAAACATAAATATATTAAAAAAATGGTGAAATGAGTGACAAGAGTTATTAAAAGCAAAAGTCATTGTAGGAAAGAGGACAGTCCAAGTAACAAACATGAAGGGACACAAATATTCCAGGTCCTTTCACATCCTACAGTGGACTTTCAACAAAACCAAAGAGCAAGATTCAAACCGTTAGGAGATGCATCGTCTTCCCATAGTGCATTACGCAGTGGAATTCACTGCCAACAGGCACCATCAAGCCAAAGAAGAAACATAAATTAAATATTAACAACATCTTTTCTTTTCTGAGATTATATGTTCTTAAAATAATCTCAAACAAAATTACTTTGCCAATGCTGAAGTTAAGATAAAACCAGCAACCAATCAAATACATATTAATATAAAAAGTTACTTTACCAGCCAGCAGCACAAAAAAATCAGTTTAAGATAATGTGCTTTGGCTAATAAATAAAACTAGAAGAGACTCCCGACTAGGCGCAGGAACACTCAGCCTCTACTCAACAGCCATATCGAATAAACAGCAGACTGGTAGTTACATTAAATTAAAAACAAAAAGCAAAAATTTAGCCATCACAGTACAAGTGACACTGATATGAGCTAGGAAGTTCCTTGCATATTATCGCATAGATGGTCTGCTCTCCAACATATCTGCTACCGACCACTCAGTTGTTAATGCTAAATGTTAAATTAAATGGACTAAAATTCAAAGGTGTGATCTAGTATAGAAATTGTTATGTTTCTGTGTCTAAATCCATTTAAAAAAAACCACCTCAGTATTTTAATCTCTCCCTTTTCACTAAAAAATGTCTACAGTCATATTCCTTTCCAGTTTTTTTAAAAAATATTTTTCATATATACTTTGTAGTTTGTAAATTGTATAGATAGTTCAAATCAGCCAGGCCATTATAATAATCTAATCCTTCCACCATACAAAAATCTACACCGGTTCTTGAGTCGAGTCAAAAGTTGTCCTTGAGAAGGGGTGGTCAACATGGACCTACTCTAGTTTGCCAGATTTTTCTACCCAATGACCTGATTCCTGTTTCCAGTCTCCCTGTGGTCCCTCAGATGCAGTTAAGGGCTCAGCGCAGCTCATGCTTCACTGTCTGCTGCCTTCTTTTAACAGAGGATGAGGTTCCTCTTCTGTCATATGGCTCCTCTTTCATCAAAAGCACATTCAAATGAAATTCCATGAATAGTTAGGTACATGAATAGAGTGCTCTGGCCTGCTAAACAGTGGGGCAATATTGATTGTTTCAGTGACACAGCAGAGGTAAGTCCTCCATAAGATGAGACATGCGAGCAGCCCTCAGTTGCATGACACACACATCCTCCACATGGCTGGAAATACTCATGGCATGGTGGAGGACACCAGGATTTTGGTTATGTGAGCAGTACCAGCCCTGTCACAAAAGGAAAAGTGACTCATTGAAATACTTCAGGCTGGAAATAATTTATTATAAGTTTGTGTAACCTCTTCCTAGGATTAAAATCCTCACCATTAATATGCTCTTACTACCTGCTTGCACTCTGCTAACTTCATCTTCCTGGCACTGGTTCTGTTAAAGATCTCCATCTGTTATCAACAGTTTCTACCAACAGGATTATTTACCAAAAAAATCATTTGACTGCCCCTGAACTGTCTTTCTTAGTAAGTTAACTATATGCAGCTCTTTTAGGGATCCAACGTCCTCTTTTCAGTTCTTCCAACCATTTCCAGTTTTTCAATGTCCTTTCTGAAGTGTGGATGCTGACACAGTGCAGACTGCATCTGTATTGGTGTGGTGGGTTGAACAGGGCTGGATGCCAGGTGCCCACTGAAGCCGCTCTATCACTGTCCATCCTCAGCTGGACAGGGGAGAGAAAATATAACAAAAGGCTCGTGGGTCGAGATAAAGACAGGGAGAGATCACTCACCAGTTAGTCAGGGGCAAGACAGACTTGACTTGGGGAAATTAATTTAATTTATTACAAATCAAAATAAAACCAAATCTTAAAACACCTCCCCCCAAACCTCCCTTCTTCCCAGGTTCAACTGCACACCCCATTTCTCTCCCTCCTCCCCCCAGCAGCACAGGGGGACGGGGAATGGGGGTTGTGGTCAGTTCATCACACGGTGGCTCTGCCGCTCCTTCCTCCTCAGGGGGAGGACTCCTCACACTCTGCTCCTGCTCCAGCGTGGGGTCCCTCCACAGGAGACAGTCCTCCATGAACTTCTCCAACGTGAGTCCTTCCCATGGGCTGCAGTTCTTCATGAACTGCTCCAGTGTGGGTCCCTTCCATGGGGTGCAGACCTTCAGGAGCAGCCTGCTCCAGCATGGGTCCCCCACGGGGTCACAAGTCCTGCCAGCAAACCTGCTCCAGCGTGGGCTCCTCTCTCCATGGGGCCACAGATGCTGCCAGGAGCTTGCTCCAGTGTGGGCTTCCCACGGGGTCACAGCCTCCTTTGGGTACATCCACCTGCTCTGGCGTGGGGTCCTCCACGGGCTGCAGGTGGATATCTGCTCCACCATCATCCTCCATGGGCTGCAGGTGGATATCTGCTCCACCATGGACCTCCATGGGCTGCAGGGGGACAGCCTGCCTCACCATGGTCCTCTCCACGGGCTGCAGGGGAATCTCTGCACCAGCGCCTGGAGCACATCCTCTCCCTTCTTCACTGACCTGGGTGTCTGCAGAGTTGTTTCTCTCACATCTTCTCACTCCTCTCTCTGGCTGAAAATGCTCTTGGTGTTTTTTCCCCCTTCTTAACTATACTATCCTAGAGGCACTACCATTGTTGCTGATGGGCTCGGCCTTGGCCAGTGGCAGGTCCATGTTGGAGCAGGCTGGTATTGGCTCTGTTGGACACAGGGGAAGCTTCCAGCAGCTTCTCATGGAAGCCACCTCTGTAGATCCCCTGCTACCAAACCCTTGCCACACAAACTCAGTACAATTGGGTTTTTGTGTCCAGGCTTGGTAGCAGGGGAATCTACAGAGGTGGCTTTTGTGAGAGCAGATGAGGGTCTGCCGTGCTGGACATAGCTGGTTCCAAACAGCTCCAAAATGGACACACTGCTGGCCAAAGCTGCCCAATGTTGGTGGTGCCTCTGTGAAAATGTATTTAAGAAAGGGTAAAAAATTCTGTGGAGCAGCTGCAAGAGAGAGGAGTGAGAAAATGTGAGAGAAACAGCCCTGCAGACATCAAGGTCAGAGGAGAAGGACAGGGAGGAGGTGCTCTAGGAGCCAGAGCAGGAAGACCATGGTGGAGCAGATATCCACCCTGCCACCCATGGAGGTTAATGGTGGAGCAGATATCCAGCCTGCAGCCTATGGAGGACCCTATACTGGAGCAGGTGGATGTGCCCTGAAGGAAGCTGCAGCCTGTGGAGAGACCATGCCAGAGCAGGCTCCTGGCAGGACCTGTGGCCCTGTGGAGAGAGGAGCCCACACTGGAGCAGGTTTGCTGGCAGCACTTGTGACCCCGTGGGGGATCCACACTGGAGAGTCTGGTCCTGAAGGACTGCACCCTGTGGAAGGGACCCTCACTCAAGCAGTGCATGAAGAACTGCAGCCCATGGGAAGGACCCATGATGGAGCAGTTTGTGAAGGACTGTCCCTTGGGGTAGACTCCATGCTGGAGCAGGGGAGCAGCATGAGGAGGAAGGAGCAACAGACATGAAGCATTATGAACTGACAACAACTCCATTTCCCATCCCCTTGTGCATCTTGCCGGGAGGAGGTAGGTGAGTCAGGAGCGAAGCTGAGCCTGGGAAGAAGGGGGGCTGGGGCGGAATGTGGTATAAGTATTGCCTCTGTTTTCTCACCATCCTACCCTATTTTTAATTGGTAATAAATTAATCTTCCCTAAACTAAGTCTGTTTTGCCTCAGACAGACAGTAATTGGTAAGTGATCTCCCTGTCCTTATCTCAACCCATGAGCTTTTCCATTGTGTTTTCTCCTCTTGTCCTGTTGAGGAGGGAGACTGAGAGAGCAGCTGGGTGGGCATCCGGCAGCCACCCAAGGTCAAACCCACCACGATGTCATTTAGAATCTGGTTGTGCTTCTTGATACCCACAGAAAAATCTCCCTTTCCTAATCCTGTTTGCCTATTCAGTTTTGTTATTAATTTGACCAAGTATTATACCATCTCCCTCTGTCACAAGGCCACACTGGGAACATAGGGCAAACGGCCTTTCAGGACTACTTTGCAAAACACTGCTTTCCCGGGTGCAGCCTCCCACCCCATGAGTATAAGGTCCCTTTCCCTAAGCAGTCTGTGGCCTTCTATTAAAGCGCAGTAACTGGACTGTATCCAGTTTACAACAAGAACCACAACGTCCTGTAAACAAGAGTTGGCCTCAACATTATTTTTCCCCTAAGCATCAAGCCGCTCTATCACTCCCCTCCTCAGCAGGAGAAGGCAGGGGGAGAAAATAAGATGGAAAAAAACTCGTGGGTCAAGATAAAGGCAATTTAACAAAGCAAAAGCAAAGGCTGTGCGTGGAAGCAAAGGAAAACAAAAGATTTATTCTCTGCTTCCCATCAGCAGGAGATGTCCAGCCACTTCCTGGGAAGCAGGGCATCAGTACACATAGCCATTGCTCCAGAAGACAAACGTCTCAATAACGAATACACACACACGCACACACACATTTTCTCTCAGCTTTTATTGCTGAGCAGATGTGCTATGGTATGGAATATCCCTTCGGTCAGTTTGGGGCAGCTGTCCTGGCTGTGTCCCCTCCCAAGATCTTGCCCACCCCCAGCCTACTGGTGAGGGAGGGGAAATGTTGGTGAGACAGCCTTGATGTGTGCCAGCACTGCTCAGCAGCAGCCAGATCACCGGTGTGTTACCAACACCTTGCTCGCTACCAATGCACAGCCCAGCACGGTGAGGGCTGCTGTGGGGACAATTAACTCCATCGCAGCCAGACCCAATACAAGCCCAAATTAATAGTTTTATTAATAACACTGCGTTTCTGCAGTTTTTCATACTCTAGGTTAAAATAACTATGTTGCTGCTTTTTGACCTTGCTACCTTCCACTGTCTCCCCAGATTACAAATGCATATTTTAGTTTCTGTGCAGATGTGAGACCCAAGGGCACCAACATGAAGATGCATCCCTCAGGAAGCAGAGATCAGTGAGTGACAGCTGCCCCCAGGTTAAAATTAACATTTCTGGAACAGCGTGAGAGGTATGAAAACTGCACTGCGTGGATTAGAAATCCAGCTAAGGTGCAGTTCATGTAAGTAGCAGCCTGCATGTCCTGCACAATCTGTAGAGAAATTTGGACAACTCTACAGATGAGTAGGATGGCTATGGTATGAGAATCTCTCATATGTGAACAAAACAAGGTGCAACGCAGACTTCTGCATGACTTATTTCCTCTTGGTTTGTGTCTGTTTTCTCCCAGGCTCTCCAAGGTACTTGGTATGAAGTTCAGTGTTGCTCAGTAGCATGTAATCGTGCTTTGGAATCTTTCACTGTAAGAAATTATTTAAAAGTTAGAAAAGCAAAACAATGTAAAGTTTCAATAATAATAATCTGCTGGATAAATCAAGCTTAAGACAGTGGAAGAAAAATTTACTCTTACCCTTTACTACAAACCTGTGACAAACCCTTCCTGGACATGAGACTATTCCTATCATTTTTTAATGTCTAGGTAACACTAATAATTGGGGCAGCCTTCTCACCCTTCACAGCCTTGAAGACCCTCTGTAGCTTATTCTTTGTAGTCTGTTATTTCTTCCTGGTTTGTGGCAAAATTTGAAGAGGTAACAATGAGTAAGAAATAAATTATGGCTGCGATAACACCTAGTCTGACATGATATTTACTAAGTGTAATTGTTATTTTAATAAAAATGGTAGTAAATCAAATGTGGTGTCTGCTACACATGAGGGAAGATGAGAGTTGCTTATAAGGAACTCAAATATTTCCTAATTCTAATATTTGCTGCAATTCATGCAGCAGGTTGACTGCTTTGTGATCTCTTTGGATATTTTTAAACACATTGATGTTTGTGGGGTTTTTAAGTCTATCAATCATGCATGTCACAGGAATTTTGCAAAGCCAAATTGGCAGGCTGGAATACTGCTGAATACATTTTATCTGGCATATAATTCACAAGTCCATGCACTATTTTTTCTCTTCCTGAGCCAACAAGTCTGTCAAAAATTTGTATTTTACAACTTATTTTGACTAATAAAGCATCCATAGTCTGTGGAATCTTAAAGATACTCCCAGACAAGAGTCACTTTGATTCTGTTTTTTCATGTCCTACACCAAATGCAGGCACTAAGATGTTGCTGATCCCCACTATAGACAATGCCGTACAAGAATATTCTCCACACTTGTCATATTTGTCAACATTTAACCATTTCAACTAGTATTGTTTGCCTGTGGTTTTTAAGATGTTAATTCAGATTAAAATTATTACAAATAAACTGAAAAAAGGGTGGAAAAAAATCCACAAAACTTCCTGCAATTGATTTTCTATGTATCTAATTTCTTGAAAGGTTTCCAATAACAAAATCTAATATTTCAAATTTTGAAAATTTAGGTGGATTTTTACTAATATTTGGAAAAAAATGTAAAAATTAATTTTGTGTAGTGATAATTGACAATGGATGACTAGGAGCATTAACCATTTGCAACCCAGAAAACAACAGGTATGACTGCAAAATGTGTAGTATCCAAATGGAACAGAAAACATTAATGCCATTATACCCATGTGAGACCTTAGCCAAAACAATCAGCCATATTGTACCCTCTCTGTTCAGAAAAGATCAGTCCAAGCTGTAGCAGACAATGAGTGTATCATCTAGGACATTTGGGTTAGTGAGGAAAATGGCATATCTACCTTCCAAGAAAACAAACAAACAAACAAACAAACAAACAAACAAACCTGCTTTAGCAGAATAAATGAAAGAATAATATATGATTGTTGTCTAGAAGTTCTTTAAGAGAGGAAAGGACAGGCAGGGGAAAATATTTAAGATACCAGGCAACACTCACATTAAAATTAGAAAAGTAAACTTGCCATGAATACCTTCTGAAGAAAATTAGACAAAAATTTCTGACCATCTAACTCAATTCCTATCAGGAAGTCTGGGAACAAAACCTACCTGCTCTCAAGTTGCAGATTCAGCAGTTCAGAATACATACTGCCTTTGACATTAAAGAATTCTGCAAAAGGGCCTGAGGATGTACAATCTTCTGTAGTCCTATGAAAATGCTTGTACTCGGAAAACTGCATTGCTGCAGTATATTGAAAACTAAATCTTTCAACCATTTCTTATTGCTTTTGCTACAAAGACATCATTTAATGGGAAAAATATGGTACATAAATAGGACTACCTTGATAGCAGAGTCAACCTGGGACAAAATGGTATTACTGTAATCATCTGTGCTGCCATCATTCACCCAGTGTTACTCAGAAAACTCGCATGTGTCTAAGTCTTTGGCTCGGGACTCTCCACACGTAGAAGTTTATTTGCCTGTAGGGGAAAAGTCTCATGGACTTTGCATTACTGCAGAAGAGATTATAATTAGATATAATTGCAATTTCAGAGAACAACTACTCAAAATCAGTCAGTAAGATACTGATAGTATTATTAATAATTCTTGCATATGAGTGTATTGAAACTATTCATCTGCAATTCCATGTTAGTGCAACGTGAGCATCATTTTTCACTGAACCAAAAATTATAAAATTCCTTATGAGAGTTACATTCTTAATGTGGAAAAGTGAGAAACTGTCACCAGGGAATTCATATAGTTCTCCTGGAAAAGGCCAGTATTTCAAATTATGTGCAGGTAGATCCATTAGGTGCTATTAAAAGGTCTAGCCAGTGTGGCTAGGATCCCTGGACACTAGTATAAACACATTCAGCTCAAGGTATCTGGGAATACTTTGTGGGCAGCGCTTTGCCTGACTGCTGTGTCCGTGAATGCAGGACTCACAGGCTGCAGGTGCCGGAGCACCGTTTCCCACCTGACATGGGGGTACGCCTTGGACAGCTCTGGACTCATGAATTCAAAAGGTAAAAGAAGAAATCCAAAATACAAACAAATTATGTTTGCAGTAAGCAGAGAAACCCCCCAGAAATCTCCTTCTGTGACTCTTTGAGGAATGATAAAAAACTTTTGATCGGGCTGGGGCAAGATAACGTCTGTGGGTAGAGAGAATACCCCTGCTAAGCCACGAGATACATCTGGACAAAATGGAGAGGCTTCATCAGATCTGAAACAGAAGAGTAAACTTCAAGTTCAGTATTGGCTGAGGACCTGACAGGACAAGCAGACTCATGTCCACTAATAGTAAGACTTCAAAAACAAAGCACATGCACACAGTCATATTCTGGCAAACAAACAAAGGGACCAGCCTTTCAACAGCAGTATCTAGTGGAGGCTGAGCCGTTGGGGAATATGGTTTTAAATCATTTATTTAAACAAGACAAGATTCTGATCTCGTTAGACTGGTGAAAATCCAAAGTAATTCCAAAACCTTCTAGACTGGGGTTCAAAAACCTTAATATCAGAAAAAGAAAGAAAAGAGATCTCCTTTTTCAATAATATTGATACAAGAAGTCTGTTTGATCTTTGTGGGCATATGCTTCAAACATTGTTTCCTTTTATTAAATAGGAAGCTTTTTATTTTTTTCTATTTTTTAAAGGACCGTCTTTATTACTTCTTCACTTTTGCTGTCTCACTATTCCAAGCTATTTGGAGTTTTTTATTTTCTGGTTCCACCCTTGTCAATAGATTTATAACAAAGTTTGCTGTATATGAAGATCAAAGCATTCATCCTTAATCTAGCACAATTATCAGATGTGAAAAACAAAGTAGAAAAAACAAATATAAAGGTTTCTTATAAAGGCAGGGTGGGTGGGAAAGATGAAGACCAACTTTGCAGTTTGAAGTAAGACACAGACCGGCAGCTGCCTTTGCACTAGGGAATACCAGTCACATAAAGCATATGTTCTTCCAGAACGTCTGACGATGTCACGAGCAATTCTCCAGGCCCCCCTCTACCACCCCTTAGCCACACCAGCCGCCTCCTGCCAGCTCTGCTCTAAAAGCCCTGAGCTTGTAAACTTTGTGCCTGGAAGCCGACCACAATGACCTCACTGAAATTTTCCACGTGCATGTCTGTGGGTGCTCTACTAGGTGTACGTGCAAGGTTGGATCCAAACCCCATTTGCTGCAAGCTCTTTGCCTGCGTGAGACATACGAAATGCAGGGACACCCACAGGAGCTGGGCAGCAGAGTGTCTGCAGCCAGGCCACGTGCCCCGAGGCAAGGCGAGGGGCTCCCCAGCACTGACCGGCCAGCACTGACCTGCAACAAGCTCTGTCGCTCCAGCACGTCACACTCCTCTCCCCAGCCCACCTGCCCAGCCCCAGGAGGAAGGCCAGCCTGTAGGCACCGAGTCTGCTCTGCAGGCAGGAGTTCCACTTGGGTCTCTGACGAGCTACTTGAAAATGAGACAGACGTCTCTACAAATTCGTCCTCAATTTCTAATGAACGATTGATTGTTTTTAAACTAGTGCATTGTATATTTTGGGAAAGAATTTATGATTTACCAAAAATTTTCCTGCTGAAATAAAGCCAAATGGAGACTGGTCTGGGCCAAGTTGCTCAATGTTCATGAACAAGAACATGTTTTTCTTTTTCTTCCTTTCTTGCTTTATGCATGTATCTGGATTCATTTCATCAGCTGTCAGTAGTTAAATACCATTTCAGAAAAGGGTTTATTATTGTAATTTCCTCAATTATTCTGTTTGTTTCTGCTATGGTCTCTTGAAACAAAATCAGTCAGCTAAAGTACCAATAAAATATTTTCCCCTGCTGCTCCTTGTGAAGGGCCCAAGCCTTCAAGGTGCTGTATTTCCTGAGTCGGTTTGCACCTTGGAGACCCTGCCCTCAAATGAGGGCTTTTTTCTGCGTGCTGCATTACTGCTTTCTGAGGGGCGTCACCAACACAGTCAGTTCATGTCCCCAGGTTGTGCCTAATGGCATGGCAGTGCATGACAAGCAGGAAAGGAAACCTATAGGAAATAAAACTGAAAGCAAGAGCCCTTTTTCATCACATCAATAAAGAAGAAAAACAGAACATGTATGGTAAGTGATGAAAGTAATCCAGCTTAAATATACAGCTAGATAATGGATTACCTTAGGCAAATGTAGGTGTTCATCTAACAGTATGTGTCTTTTGAAATCTTAAATTAAGTTTACATTGCAATATTTGGAAATTTCTGGTTTTAAAACTATATTCTTTATAGGAGAGAAGAGCAATGATTTTCCATATAAGGGCTGAGCAGAGCAGAACCCAGCCTCTAGCAAATGGGACATGCTGGGCACGTAGGGCCTGCTCTGACACCACAGAGGTCGGTGGAAGGGTCTCGCGGGGCCTCACGGGCCATTGGATGAGGAACCTGGCCATAAATGATGGTGGAACATGACAACACGCAGCAACATCAGGCAGCCCTGGCGCTCCCTCACTGTTCCCCCGCAAAGCGAGAGCAGAACACAATGTGTGACAAAGGCACAGAACAAGGCAGCCAAAAATTCATGAGCCTCAGATGTTTAAAGCGTGACATCTGCTTCTGGCTCAAGCAATTCATATGTTGAATTCAGTTGCCTTTCCTCCAAGACACCCAACAGCAGATAACCTCAGTTTATCGGTTCCCATTTCCAATATTGTTTATCTTAAATACAAGCAGAGATTATTTGGCACACAATGGAAATGCATCTATTTAAAAAGCAAAACTAAGCAAAATCTATTTACAGCTTTGTAATTTCCCTGTGAATCATCAATAACTAGACCAATGCTTCCAGTGTCAGACATTCAAAATCATGAATCAAGCCTTGAAAACAAGCACTTGGCTTTAAGAACTCAGATTTTTAAAAATAATAAAAGCTAGATTTTTTTTTCTATTAATTTCTCTACATTTTGGCATTCATACCTCTGCAGTCATTAGAACTGGAAACCTACATCTTTAAGATGCAGCTGAGAGTCTCCCTTGTTCACTTGACGCCAGGGGATGGGGCTTTAAAGGAGCAACCCACAATTCTGAGTCCAGCAATAAATTCCCAAGACTGGTTTGTGTTTTCACTACTCCACATGGGCAGGTTAAACAGGTATCAAGCCTAGATTCTCATATTAGAAACAGGTTGCACTGAAACAGCTCAGCGTTTTGGTGTTTCAGCATATGCGTTTCACATACATAACTTTGCTGTCATCCAGAGATGGGATAATGAAGTGTCTGTTGAAAACATCAGGAATGTTTTGCTGTGTCTCGGGGCTTTGGATCATTCATACCTCCTGCTTGAATTTAATAATTTAAAATTAATAAAAAACAATAAATAAATTTTGTACTTTATTGCAAAAATAGAGAACTGCAGAATTTAGGGACCATTTGTAAATCAACACGTATCCACTCTGCACAATGCAGCCCTCCCTCCTTTCCTTTGTAGAGGGTAAATTCACTGAGGCAGGCAAAGCTGTCCGTGCCTTTATGTTTGTGCAGTGTCCAGCACAGAGGAGGTCTGATGGGGCTGTGTTTGGTCCACTACTCTCAATTTGCTCTCGCCTCTGTACTTCAAGGCTGCAGCAGGCAACAAAAGTGAAAGTGCCAAAATACTGCAAGTGTGCGTATTCTCACTTCATTTCTAGCCTACCTGGAAGCGGAGGTACCAGGGACTTGGTGAACTCTTGTAAGACTTCCAACAGCCCTAAGCCATCCAGATTAGATAAGCTGCAGATAAACATCCGAACACTGTGATGTTTATCTACATGAAATCAAACTTTTTGAAGTTCATCTATTCCTTTCTCAAACTACTATTATCTGTTGCTTTGAGATCCTGCATCCATCCCTATCACAATTATGTAAGCTCCTTGTGATGCCCATAAACAGTCCCTCTATCATTTGTAAAAATGCAGTCTCTCATTAAATGCATTTGTGGCTTCAGCACTTGATGCATACAGTATTTTATTGGCTTTTTCTCAGAAATACACATTTGTTTTATCATCTGATACTTAAAATAGCTATTGCAAATAAATAAAGAAAAAAATGTATGTACCATAGAAAAAAAAATAATAACATACAAAAGGTTTAGCTATGCCAAGATTGCTTAATTCTGATTAGCAATGACCATTAAGCAATCATTTATGGATTTTCTGTGAGTGTTCATAGATACTAATGGGTTTTAGAATTCCTTGGGAATCCTCAAAGGTCAAAGGAAGAAAATGAACTATGAAGTGATAAAAAATGTATTAGGTGACTAATGGACAGGTTGTATATAGAACGGTTCCAGCAGAAAACGTTGAATTTTACCGCTCAGATGTAAGCAAAAGTAAATCTTGGGAGCAGTGGCCCTTCCCCACTGAAGTAACTAATGAAGAGAAAATTAAAATGCTTCATGGGGAGGCATTACGCAGTGTGCTTTTCCCTGTCACTAAGAATACATAGGATATGGCAAGGTCACTGATATGAAGTTAAAACTTATTAGATTTTTCTTTGAAGAGGTAGCTTCTCACTCTTTATTTATCTTCAAGAGTTTAACTATACATTTACATTTTTTAATATTTTTGCAATATTGCATTCTATGCAACTCAAGACTCAAAGCTCTTCCAGATTTAATGAATTTCTCTTTATGCCACTTAGATTAACAGTTTGGCTCCCACAGCAGGAAAGGGAGTAGGAAAAGTTGGAAGGGACTTGCATGCCTCACTGCAGGCACAATCTCAGGATCTAAGCCCAGGCTTGTGCGTCTGCCCTGGACGCCAACCCTGCCTTGTGCATCATAGAGCAGCCCCGCACCTCCACAGCAAACCCACCTCCCGGGACCCACCGATGAGACTGAAACCATTGAGGGCACACGAGTCCAAGTGTTCAACCAACACAGACTCATTGTGCGTGGTCAGATACGTTCAAAAACTTCTGACAGGGTAAATTCGTCTCAGCAGACCTCGGGCCAGATCAGATACGGTGTGCTGGGGCTGCCGGAGCCGGTGCCAGCTCCAGCGCTGCTTTGTCTTCCCATGGCTGGCGGGAAGCCAGAAGCCAGCACGCAGCCTGCGTAAACACCATAGCCCCTGCTCTGGCTAATTTGACAGAAACGCAGGCCTGGTCCACAGCAGATTTATACGGGTGGGTGAGTCAGCCGTGCACAGATATGTTATTAATGACTGCAGGGCCGCGTGCGGAGCGAGCATCCAGCCTGCGAGTGGCCCACAGAGTTTACTCAGACCTCCTCCTGGCTGAAGGCACCTCGACCATGAAATATTCTTCCCGGTACCATCACTCAAAGAGTGATGACAAATCCAAAGGGTTTTTCTGGAGGCAATTTTAATGTATTTTTGCATAGTGAACGGCAGTTTCACTGTACAGGGAAATAGATTTGGATTCTTGTTAGAAATACTTTCATTCAGAGCAGAAGAAAGCAATCAGAAGTAAATACAACCTGCAATGTGATATATGCCTGTTACCCACATGAATTCTGAGGATTGATACCACACTACATACCTTTAAAGTTATGTTATTAAAATGAAGTAATTCCATTCCAGTTTTTCAAGAAGTGATTCAATCAGGTGGATAAATACAGGCCTAACTTTTAGCTTGTCAGCAAAGTTACTAATCTAAATAAGATTGTCCATGTATAAGGACAATTAGGGGTTTTTTTTGTTCGTAATTGGTCATTTTCTGCAAAAAACACTGTTTTGTTTGGTCTGAGTATTTTTTAAACTTAAATAGCATACATATATATCTATATAGGGAAACCAAGGCAAGGCAAAGTAGGCAAAGCAAGGCAAGAGGGGAGGAGAGGAGAGGAGAGGAGAGGGGAGGGGAGGGGAGGGGAGGGGAGGGGAGGGGAGGGGAGAGGAGGAGAGGGGAGGAGAGGAGAGGAGAGGAGAGGAGAGGAGGAGAGGATAGCAGAGGAGAGGAGTAGAGGAGTAGAGAGGAGAGGAGGAGAGGAGGGGAGAGGAGGGGAGGAGAGGAGAGGCGAGGAGGAGAGGAGAGGAGGAGATAGGAGAGGAGAGGAGAGGAGAGGAGAGGAGAGGAGGAGAGGAGAGGAGAGGAGAGGAGAGGAGAGGAGAGGAGAGGAAGAGCTCTTGACATGGACTTTTCCAAATCAGCTATTTTAATTTCAGAGGCTGAATGCACGGGAGCAGAGGAAACATGCAGCTTCCCCCTTCCCCCTGCTTGTCCTCTCCAGTCCGGTAGTTAATAACATGCACATGGGTTGTGAGAGATCCAAGTTCCTGTCCTCCTGCTGCCTGATTCAGCACAGGAGGTTGATGCGAGGTCTCCCACTCTCCATGTGGGTGTCCTACCTGCTAAACTAGGATATAAGCAGAGGAGGAGCTCCTCTTCTCAATCTTTTCCACTCTAAACTGCCTACACATTGCCTGAATGAGGAGCTGTGGTAAATAGTGACTGAGAAGGGAGCTGAGACAGTCAACATACTGAACTAGAAAAATGCTGAATTATTTATGCAAAGGACAATATCTTCATCTAGAAGGGATAAGACAACCAGTCCATAAAATCTTGTGGTGCACCATCAAGTCCTAGTCCCAGAAAACAGAGGAGAGACTCTTAGCTAAGCACTGTAAATACTGAGCCATATATGGAAAGAATATTACCTCTCAGTAGCTTTATGAATGCAATCTTTTCAGTTTATTAAGTGTGCCTATAAATTACTTGAAAGTATTTACTTAGTGAGCAAAATTAACTGTTTCATTAATGTGGAAAATCTGAATGAATATTGAGTGATTTAATTTTTATTTTTAAATTACAATTTATATAAAGAAGGAGGAAAAGGAAAGAAAAACTGGCAGTGAATGGATCCAATGGACCAAAGCAAGTGGGGATTTACCATGGATAATACTGTAGGTATAAGTACTTCTTTTGCAGAAGAAAGATCATGCTGGAGGAGCCGGTTTGCTAGACTTCAGTATATGCAGGGTAGGGAAAATCTTTGACCAGTTCTGTTAGTTAAGAAAACAGGCAAGGTGTTTATTTTCTTTAATCTCAGTCAATATCAATGAAAAAAGTATCACTGAAAATGGCCCAGTGGAGTCAGTGTACTACTCTATGTTCATATCTGGAAGAATAGAGTGTAACTCATCAGTGGTCGTCTCCATCATGATGTATTTAGCTGGGATTTTTCCCTTCCAAATCCTTGTGTCTGAAGCTAGTAAAAGTTGAAAGGAGGATGGATATCTGCAAGGTTCATCTTTAAGGTGTGTGTACTGTTTTCACAGCTATTAGATCAAAGCCCTTTACTGAACTATTCTATTATCAGACTTATAAATCAGCCTCAGTTCATTTTACAAACATTAGTAGTGCCATCAATTACATGCATTTAAGACTAATGGTTTTACAGGAATGTTAATAGTACAACATTATTTCCTGAAAGCCAGCACTGAAGGCTATTAAAAGGCTATTAATTGCTATATGCAGCATGCAGAATTATTTGTTTCTGGTTTTAAACAATCAGTGAGCTGGCATGTAAGTACATTTATAACCAGTTAAACTTCATGAATATCAAATTCAGTAAAAGCAAAACCATCTATAAGCTATCCTTGTCCAGCTTTCCTTCATAGGCATCGTCAGATAGACCACAGACATTGCTGCTGCTGCCCCTTAAAGCCACTGCGGTCTTGCTACAGCACTCCAGACACTGCCACTGTCCCTGCAGGGTGCTGGTTGGGGCAGACACTGTACCCAAGCAGAAGACATTTTACCAGGCAGGGACAAGTGTCTGCTCTCAGCCTGTTTGCTCAGGGTGCAGTACTGAGACCTCAAAAAAATAGGAATAACACAAGCAGATGCTTCAGGAGTGAGGGGTTTGCAGGAGAGAAACTTTCCTGTGTAGGCTGAGTCCCGCTGCAGCTAACTTCTAGGCTCTGGCTCATCCCACAACTCAGAAATTATGAAGCACTTCCTACATTTAGTCAGGCACCTCTCATTTCACTATCCAACCCCCTGCTAATGCAGTAGACCTCTTCTCCAGATGCACAGATTTAGCTCCAGGAGTACATAATACAAATTGCTAAACAAGATGTTCCTCCTTTTGTGCTGAAATCGACTGCCCTCCCCATCCAGACCTACCCTTAGCCCATACTAAGTGCTACAGTTCTGTTTCTGATATACTAAATAATAAAACAACCGAGGCTCGAGATGTGAATGTTACACGAGTTCATCTTATCTCCTTTCCCTTTCTAACTGTGTCATGAACCTGAGATCGCTGTTCATTAGTTTAAGAGGCTGATTCCACATAAGAGGAGGAAGGAAAGACAGATCCTTTGAAACATGTGGAACTACAGCGATTTCCACCAGCTGAGGAGACGTTCCCAGCAGAGCTGTCAGGCAGTCTTTAATCAGCTACTATCTGGAGTGCAAAGCAAACTTCAGAGCTCAAAGACTGAGCAGTATTCAGCTTCCATTAGGTCAGATATTTATGATTACCTCAAAGATCTGCAAAGTCGCAACAGAAAATTTCCAAGAAAAAACATAATTACCTTTTATAACCCATCCCTACGACACAGCCTCTAGCCTTGTCAAGCAGTGGATATACACTGTTTTATTCACAGCCCTTAGTAAACCATGCTGCCTAAAGAAATTTCAGTAAATTGTAGGTACCATTTTACAGCTGAACCTTTATGTCAATCCTTCATTCCAGAGTGGTTCAACATTGCCGTGACCTTCACATACCCCTTCAGATTGAATCTGTTACCCTCAGTGAGTATAAAGGCTATAAAGAAGCACCTGATCATAAAATCCACTTGGAATGCTTTCTTAAACCTTCACCAATTATCCATTAAAAATTCTGCTTTTTACAGGCTTACTCTCCTAATGAAAACAGAATAATAGTATATTTTTTAAAAACCTTTTCTAGTTGTCTGGAGAAAAGTCTTGACAACTTGAAATAATCATTGATTGATGCAACTAAATAAAATCATCTGAGTACTTCTATGGGTAATAAGAGACATTAACTGTTGCTTTATAAGCAAGGATCTGATCTAAAAGAAAAGATGTGGATGGCCTGACAATCACCTCCCTAAATCAGCCACCAAACAGCCTTGGAAAAGAAATATAACTGATGTGATATTGATAACATAGAAAAAATTTATTTCATTCTGAGGAGATGGAGACACATCAGGAATAGATTTTCAGGAGGAAGCCTTTTAATTTGCAAGGAACTCTTACACTGTAAGGAAAAACACACCAGCAGTAGCTGCACCAGAGTTTCCAGTGAGTCACCCTGTGAAAGCTGAGGGTAACCAGGAGCTGCGAGGCTTTGGCAGGCTTAAACCAGCCCAAGGCAGGAAGCCTGTCCATGAGGACAAAACAGCAGCTCAGGCAGAGATTTTAATGCAGTACTGTAGCCTTCTTTTAAAATAGACAAAATATGGATTCCTTTTTCTTTGTCATTTTCATGTGCTTCTCTCCCCTCAAAATAAAGTGAGAGCTAATCTCTCTGCTTTTAAAAAACAGCTCTTTGACTTCACTTGATTCTATAGTTATCACCTCATCGCCTTTTCCTCCCACAGAGCACTGGCAGCCTTGTTTGCAGCCAGCTTTTTTCCAATTTTGTTGTAAACTACTTTAAGTGCAGCGTCTGCCCTTGCTGCCCCCCACACCACGCTCACAGCTGTCTGCAACGACCTGCCTCAGAGAGATCTCTGACCTTACCCTCTTGCCTCATCATCTTCAACTTATCTGAAAGTCTCACACAGCTGTCCATGACCCTTTTCTCATAATGTTGACCTCTTCTACATGACCCTTTGGTATAACTTCTCTCTATCACCACGCAGAGAGAAAACCTCCAAGGCAGCTTCCTTCCCTGCTGCCTGCTCCCAAGCGAGGGAGCACTGCAGAGCATCATCTCCCGTCTGACTGTAAATCATCTCCCCGTGCTCATACCTCATCTGTGGAGCTTCTTCTCAAAGTTTGCTCTCAAGTAGCTTCAAACAGGCAACAAAAGCACTTGTAGCTAACTAAATACATGAGGAATGAGAAGACAAATCTCACAACCCATGGCTGCAACCTTTTCCCTGGTGTTCTCACAAAATTAGCTGTTTCCACTTACTTAATGCATTAGTTTATCTACTAATAATTTAATCTCTGTCATGGAAACTCATTTCATGTTTTGTAAAAGAGATCCAAGTGTGAACATTACATCATTTTGTAGTATGTATAGGCCTTTGCACCTCACCCTTTGCAATTGTTAACCAAAAAGGGCAACCTTCATGTAAAACATCTCTATTACTGCAGGCATAACGTCACACTCGCATTTCATGACATATGAAGTTCCTACAGATCGGAAAACTCAAGAATTAGTTATGGCTACCGGTTTCAGAAAAGAAAAAACAAGAAAAGTCAACTTGAGGAGTTTAATTAATCTTAAAGAGAATAGCACCACACAGAGAAGAGGACAAATTCTGCTTCAATTCCAGGCTAAATACCTAAGACCAAAGCTGAAATTCAGCTATGACATGTCCCAGGAGGTGCTGACTTTTTATAAGTAAGTGCTTCGGTTTTCACAGGGCTAAAGGTTTGCCGAGGGGCGGCTGCACAATCCTGCTGAGGTGCAGTGAGGTCCTTGCTCACACCAGGGTGCACCAGGACCTGCGGACCAGGACAGGCCATGCCTGTAGCCTCCCTGCCAGCCTCCCTGCTTATTTCATTGTCTCGTCCCACCACCCACAGAAAGCGCTCCCTCCACCAAGATGTAGGAGAGCAGAGCTCAACTCCTCCCTCTAAATGTGAACTGGAGCCAGGGAGAGGAGCAGCCATATTTTGAAAGAAGGGAATGGCCACAGACTGATTTCCAAATGGCTTGCTGGCACTTACTTCAGAGGACAGTTGAAGGCCCCGTGCAGGAGAGAGGTTAGTCTTCACACTGCAGGGTGAAGCGAGTGAGCTGAGACATATCCTTGCCCCTGAGCGTATTCCACTCACAGGGAGAGGAACACTGATGTCAGCTTCATGGATGCCTGTCCTCGTTCCCTGCTTCGGAGGAGAACCTGGGGATTTGATGTGGGGATGTTATTATGATTTGGAGATGCTATTATAGTCCTGTGGCTATGTGGTCTTCAGTGGAGATTAGAGCAAAAATAATTAAATTCAAAAGGATTACAGAATCCATGTAGAGCCAAATACGTTCCTTAGCCAGGGGCATCCAAACTGTACTTAGAGCTTGCTTGTCCAAGTCACTATCACAGCTAACAAAAATGGATATATTTTTGGTCTAGGAGATTTAAAAGGAAAGTCGACAGCTGAGACAAAAGATATTAATTCTGAGACTAGTTTTTGGCAGGACTGGGAAGACTACTGAGATTGCCTGAAAAGTCTCTGGAAGTTCGGTGCTGTCCTAGCAACCGTGAGAATGACATTAAAGAGAGCAGATACAGACCCTGTCCAGACCACAAACCCCACATGTCCCGATCCCCAGGTCCACTGGGCTCTTTTAAAACAGCTGACATTATTTTCCAGCTTTTTAAATTATCCCAGCTTTTCTGAGCTGACATAAATCTAGACAGTGAGCTAAGCCTGGAGACAGGAGAAACATATCCAGCTCTTCAATTCCCTGCTGAATGCTATGATGGGACTTGAACTGGTGAGAGGTTTGAAGTGAAGCTGCTCCAGACTTTTTGTGAAGCCAGCATACCAGAAGACCTCCAATCCCTAAAGTAATTTTTATTACAGAACAAAATAACGAACCAAACATTGAAGTCAGTAAATAGGAGAAAACTCAGAATGTCTGGAGGGACTGATGTAGTAAAAGGCTTTAAAGCAAAGCTCCTTGGTGTCCTTGCAGGATGGGACACATCCTCCAGCCCTGCTCCTTGGAGGTTTCCTGAGCCGTGCTGGCTCACGTCATCCCCACTGATGGTCACAGCTCCTTTCCTTCAGGAGCCTCTGGGACCTTACTTTGCTGCAGACGTGCTCATTGGCCCTTGCTGAGCCTCTAGTCCCCGGCTGCAGGCCTCCTGTGCACCCCTTCCAGTGGCTGCCTGGGAGCAGCTAGCAACAGGGACCCTTACCCTGTGTCCCGGCCATTGGCCCCGGTGGGGTGGCTGTCATGACAAACAATGCCTCACATCTGCTCCCACGTTAGGAGACCTCTCACTTGGCTTCAGGACTGCTGGGCTGAAGCAAGGTGATGAGGAGGATTTAGCGCGCTCTGCTTCACCAATTTCTGCTTCTTGTCCAAGCAGCTTGCATACCTGGAAAATAGCTTGAGGGGGGAAAGCGGGCACAAACCCTTGCTGGCTGCTCCTGTTACAGATCCTCTGGCAACCAGACGATTTTGCACACACATGTAGCCCTGACAGGGAGATGGCAAAACATGGTTGCTGGTACTCCTGGTATCTGCAGCCCCTGGTCACTGTCGCTTTTGCTCCTGGTACCCTGTGCCCCCATCACAGCTTCCCCTGTGGGCAGAAAGCCAGGGCCAGCAGGCAGGGATTGCTGGGGTGCTGGTGACTCCTGCCTGGCACTGATGTCACCTCTGTGGGCTGTGGTCCATGCTGCCTTCAGCAGCAAATGGGCAGAATTCAGGTTTCTCAGCCTCAAATCCCAGATGCAATGCATGCTTAATATAACAGAAAAAGCAGTGGAGAAGGGTATAGACTAATCCTCATCCCTCAGAAAAATTACTGGGTGACATCAATCTCTTCTGGGGAGCCACAGAGTGAAGAAAAATGATTCTTGAAACATTTCCTTTCTTCCACCAGGAAAATAGTAAAAAAGGAGAGGAGCTCGGTGCCTTTTATATGCAATAGCTGAGCTATGGTGGTCTCACTCTGAAATCAAGAGAGACCATCAAATCCATCTTCTGATTTTATTTGTATTAGTAATAGTTGGATGAAGCTGGAGGAGGCAAAGGAGAAAATAAAAAGCCCAACTGGCTTTAATCTCAGCAGGGAGACTGCTAGTGGAATATAAAAGTCGCCAGGGTCCAGGCTTTATGCTAATGACTATTTAGTAAATTGATAGAAAGTGGAACAGTATGGAGAGGAACCATAAAAAAAGAGGAGCCTCTGAGTACCAGGTGAGATAGGAAACTCTGGGCTATATCCAGTTGCGCAGACGCAGATCTGCATGCCAGTGCCTCACGTCCCAGGAGATGGGATGTCCTTGTGCTCCAGCAGCTGGGACAAAAAGGAAAAGCTTTGTGGGTGGGAGACAATTAGGTGTGCTGAGACAGCGCCAGAGCAGGCAACATGGAAATGCAGAGGGGAAAGGAAATGCCCAGTTTGCGATATAAGAGCTGTCGTGCAGTCCAACACAGCACATACCTGGTGCAAAACATCAGACACCTACCAGGTACTGCTGGCAACATGAGTTCAAACAGCTCCCAAATGGGATTTTAAGGAAGTAAATTTTGGCCTTTTTATCTGAAGCAGCCACTGTGGATTGTACTCTAGCTGCAAGGGTGCAGAAAGGTACCATCTCCAGCTGTAGCTCCAGTTCATCTCAGAAGGGTCTCTGTGAAATGGTGCATAAGAGAAAATCACCCCCTGCCAGCCCAGCTGAGTGCCGGTGGAGGCTTACATCCCACACCCCAAATTACAGCTCTATGCTCTTCTGTCAGACAGCAACGACTGAGGAGGATAAATACAATCTGTATTCCTCTGGCCTGCAGGTGCCTGTATGCTGCATTGAGCAACCTTGGTTCAGCTCCTGGGAGTTTTTTTTTTAATACAGACAGTGCAAAAGCCAGAATTGAATTAAATCCACTGTAACGAGTAAAAACACTTCAAGAATTTGGTCTGGTGACATTAATGAATGGCTAAAGACCATGTGTCTTGGAAGACATCTCAGGATTACCTGAAGGAGGATTAGTTCGTTCCACAGCTCACGCACATCAATCATTTAGCTCCTCATGGATCCCTTAGCAAAGTAATTTTCATGACCCTTGATTTCTGCTTTCTGTATGAACTTGTTATCACAACAGAATACTTAATTAATTCCAGGCAGTATCCAGAACAATGCCCTAAAACAGGGATTGACATATTTGCATCTTTTCAGTGTTTCACAGATGTTTGAAAGCTTTGTGTTGTTTTTAAATACAAAAGGATCAGAAAAAATATACAGCAAGTATTCACCATGTCATTTGGACTCAGATTGGTACAATGGCTCTTCACAGCGCAGCTCAGAGCTGTCTGAGGCCACCATCCTTCCTGCTACTTGAAGAGGAATGAGGCCATGCTGCTCCACAGGGACACAGTATTGACTGAGGAATCCAATGTCTTTCAGAGAAAGGAAAGCTCTATGTGTCATCACACCCAAGAGACCTCAGGTTCACTTCATCCTTGCCTCTTACTGATTCTACATCAAAATCAGCTAGTTTGGCATGTAATTCAATGGACTTCTTATTCCTGGACTCTGTACACAGGACCACAATCAAACCCTTCAGCTCCAAGGGTTGTATGAATTATATCTTCCTTAAGGAGGGTTGGTTCCGGATCTAATGAGGACAGTGGGAGAGTCTAGCTTATGGACTAAAGTTTCATCTGCAGAATAGGTCATCATTCATGATGGCTTACATACGCTATGGGCTAAATGTTGTACAAATACATGGACACTATTTATGCCAGGATGGAGAGCAGAGGCTGAATATCAGATCTTGTTTCTGCCTTCTCTTTGGGAATGATGATATGATACAAATAAGAATATTAATTAAAATGCTTGTAGTTTATGGACTGCTAGCACACTGCTATTACTGTCACTTCAAAGCTATAATTCTGCTAAAATGAACTGCAGTGATGAATTAATTAACTTCTGCTATGTGAAGAACTGGGAATCACATCTGTGCAGGATGTTTATGATACAAAGAAAGATTTGAGGATTTGGGGACCAATTACCACATCCTAACAATGACATTCAAGACAGAGGCAACCCCGTCATTTTCCAGAGGCTCAGTTGCACGTCTCCTTCTCGCACCTGCGCAGGGCAGTGAGCGGGTGCCACAAGCAAAAGGAGCAGCAGAGGCAGACACGAAGGAGTGAGAGCTAGTGGAGCTTCAATTTAGCATCCCCAAAGCTTCAGCCAACGCAGCTGAGAGAGTGGGAGCAGGTAATAAACTGACCCCGAAAAATAGGTGGCGGCAACCTTGTTCCTCCCTCCAGGAGCAATAGGGAGCAGGAACTGAATTGTGACTTTCATTGGCAATTTGATCTTTGCTATGTTCCCGAGGCAGTGAGACCATGCCCTGCCCCTCACCTTAGGGTGGATTGCAAAGTCAGTGCTAAAGGAGATAACCAGCTGTAGGTCTTTCAGAGAGCCTGAATTTAATCCCCCCAGTGAGAGCGTTCAGTTATGTATTTAGAAAGGAAAAAGGTTTCTACACGGTATAAATCCTTGCTTGATAATCCCAAAGCTAATGGGGAAGGCATTCGGTAGTAAACTACAGTCCTTAGACAAAGACATCTGTAACCAGACCGGAGCTCTATGATTAAACTCAAATTCACAGATTGGTTACATGCAGCTAATTTTATTCACTGAGAATACGTGACCCCCCTAAGCGGATGTTTAAATTAAATAAGAATATTGATGACAAATGTTCAAAATGTAAGACAGATGCCTGCAACTTTTGGCATGAAATTTGGAACTGCCAAGAGGTTTGGGAATACTACTCTGGGGTCATTAGGAATTTGGATACCCAAAATGTTCCCCAGCTGCTGATCTCTTCAGAGGCTGCTATACTTGGTCCCGGAAAAATATGAAATCAGTGCAGTAAGTGATGCCATATACATTGCTGGGCTGGTAGAATGCACAAGCAATTGAAGAAACTTTCCCTCTTTTCTAGGAAAAATGCACTAAAGATAAGGGTGCTGATCTGAATCTGGGTTAAAAAAAAAAAAAGGGTAATTAACAAACATTAAAATCCCTGGTTCTTTAAAAATTAATGTTTGAACTTTCTGGATCTGGTCTTTCTCACTGTTTCTGAGCCCAGGCGTGACCACTGGGAGTTCATTTGCGTGTTGTGTTGTTGTTTCCCACGAGTGCGTACAGACCTTGTCTGCTACAGTCAACGTCACCACTGCACCACTGCTGCCTGCCCCTCGCTGCTCAGTTGGTATCTACGGAAGGCTCGCTCTCAACTAAATAGACAGAATGACAACAGAAAGAAAAGAGGATGAAGGTTTAGCATTTAGCCCACAACAGACATGAGGTAGAAATCCCCAGGGCATGTGTGTGGGTCTGATCCGACGCCCAGGAAGTTAAAGGAAGGAATCTCATGTTATTTTAATTAGCTTCACACTAGATTCATTACTGCAGTGCTATAAATAGAGACACTTTGCATGGATCAGAGACATCAGACCAAAATTGGAATAGATTCTGCTTCCTAACTCTACTCCCAACCACCAGACAATACAGTTTTTCCAGTGCTGAGTCCCATAGCTCCTTCACCTAGGGATTTGATGGCAGCTCCAGATTTTGCTTAGCCATGCCAAGCTGCCATAGGTGGGGCCTTCACTCGCAACCCAACATGTACCACTGCTTGCCTAACTGACCTGGGAAAATCTTGCTTCAATTTATGGAGTTATGTGATCCAGCTACAGTATAGCTAGGAATTCTAGAAGAACATTGAGGTGTTTGATGTCTCATTTTCCTGCCAACAGCAAGAACAATTTATCCACTCATAACTGTTTCATAGCTAGATTGATAACTGGGAACAAAAAAAGTGTGTTACTAATACTGTGTTTTTCCTAAGGTTGTATGAATACAGGCCAGAATTACAGGGGAGGAGAAAAAGACCCTTTGAATTTAATTTTGAAAAAAAAAAAAAAAAAAGGCAAAACGCCTCTTCTCTAAACTACTAGGAAGTTTAGTTTTCCACAATGGCCACTGGCAGCTTTCTCAGCAATTCATTTTAATAGTGCACACTTTCTGGCAATAAAAAGGAGATAGCAAATAATATAATTAAGTCTGCAAAACAACCTCTAAACTGAAATGTGTCTCCCGACAGAACAAGCATAGGATTGTTCATTACAGTGCTCTCCAGGAATAACAAAAACAATTCCCAAAAATGCATTATTAATGGACATTCCCAGAATTAATGATAAAGCAAACCAGATGTTCTCTTACATTTGTCTTATGAATGCAAAGTCAATATGCCAAACCAAAAACCCATCTTTGGAAAGCTATAGGCTATTTATGAAGGCACTTTAACTGTGTTTCCCTTTACTACAACAGACAGAATTCCTTATCTATAGTCTAAGACAATGTAGTTATGATTTTATATATATTAATCAAAAAAAGGCTCCTCTCCAAGAGAAAATGCAGGTGAAATGTTTTTTACATAGCCTGCATTTACTATAGAGCTGTCCATTTCAAACTAGACAGATTTTTTGTAAAACAGAAAAATATAATATTCTTACATGAAGAACACTCCAGTCACAGTCACAACTCCCTACAATAACAAATCTGCTTAAAATATGGTTTAAGACTAAAAAAAACCCTTCACCAAATAAGTTTTAGCTATATTAGTAGGTAATAGTTTGATATTTATCCTTTACAGAACATGATTACTCACATGGAATGGATTTTATTCCCCTGAGTAAAGGTTGCAAAAGTGCACTGAAGTTGATAGAAAGCAAATACGACTGATAAAGAAAAGTACAAAGCAAATTATACATATGCTAATACCTTAATGTAATAATATCAAACATGGTGGGCCATCTGGTGTAAATCATCATAGCTCTGATGAAGTCGATGGACCTGGAGTAATTTGCATCAGCTGAGGACTTGGAATGGTGTACCATATTTCTTAAGAGAATTTTTTTAAGAAAACCATTATTAAGAAAAATGTCTTTTGAGAAGTTACAAGTGTGTGTTAGGACTAAAGAATGAACAGTAATCAAGCACATGGGCCGATAGCAGAAATTTAGTATCTTTAGTTAATAAGTAATAGAAGAACATAAAAGATTTTCAAGCAAACATTAGGTTCCTGTTTTATATAAATACTGGAGCCCAACTGCTGTTATTTTTAATTATTATTGAACAGTGAGTGTTTTTCATTTTCATTACTAACACTTTCAGCTGCCAAATGACATACAGAAGGAAATGGCAGCATTTATGCTGAAGGATGCTGTAATGACAGGCTGCACTGCAATACTGTGTGCAGACAGACACGGAGCCAAAGCCATTGAGGAGAAGGAAGAGGTCATTTTTCACTTTGTGAACTTCATTAACATGACATAGGTTGTTGGGGTTTTTTAGCATCATCATTCCAATCTGTATAATGTTCACTAGATATTGCCAAGATCCTGTCCACAGATTCAGAGACTTTTTAAATCCTTTGGGCCTCTTGCAAAGCAGCAATGCTGTGAGGTGTCATCTGCCCTGCTGCTCCACCTGGCTGGGGCACTGTGCCCTCTGCACTGATACCCAGATACCCAGCATAAATAACACTGCAAACTCTCCTTATCATTACTGCTGCTCCACTAGTCAGATTCATGAGATGAACAGCTAGCTCAACCTTTCATCAATCCTGGATTACACTGTTGCACCCTAGCAAAGGTGAACAGTCTTCCTGACCTTGCAGGATCAGATATGACCATCTCCATAAGCTCCACTCTGCAGACCTTGGAGAGCTGAACAGTTCTGAGCTCCAGGAGAGCTCAAAAACATGCTTTTCACTGAGGGCTGAACACCACATAGCCTGCTTTGGGGTCTCAGTGCAAGGAGGGTCCAGATGCACCGTATCTCCTTCCCAGCCCACAGCCAGCTTTCTTTCTAGCAGAGTGGGTGCAGGAGAGGCACAGGTACATGCTTGGATCTTACCCTGATAAGGGGCTGAATGCACACCTGGACCTAGACATGCAGATATCCCGCGTTATGTCCCATGTAAACATGGTATATTGCTCCTCAGACACCCAGTCTCTCCACTGCAGGCTGGGGTAGGCTGCAGGACAAACAGTGACTTCAGGAACAGCAGATCCTGCTGACTCACCTTCCTCCAAATCTGGAGCTGGGGTCAGCTGGCAGCCTGTCAGTTGTGGAATGCAGCTGGGGCACAGCGCCGTGTGGAGGATCCACACGCTGTGCTTCTGCCCTGCTTCCTCAGCCACAAGGCCCATACCAAGTGCTGGGCCTGCTCACTTTCCCAAAATACTGACTAGGTGAGGCTGTCCCACCTCTGGGACTCCCTGAACTCTTTGCAACTCTGCTCTTAGAGATAACAGAAAAATAAACTGCAAGACTAATATGCAGTTGTGCAGATGATGAGATCCTCTTGAACACCATTTTCCCAAGCTGTCTTAAGGTCACAGACCCCACACCTCCCAAATGAATCACGAACAGCAGCTTTCCTGACAGGCAGGTCATCTTCAGTCTTCCTCTCCCAAATGCCACAGAGTGCTGTAGATACTCATGACAAATACACACATGGCCTCTATTCATATGAGTGGGAACAAGGATGGGAAGATAGTCTGCTTGGAGCATTTTAGTCCCTCTGTCTCCAACAGGAGCTCAGAGACTGAAGTGAGAAACATGGGAAAAGCTGATAAACAGAGCAGAGCAATTAAAAGTATGTCCCACCTTGGTTTGCATACTTAGGATCAATCAAGAGAAATGGAAAGCAGAGGTGGATGCACGTCTTAGCTGATACGTATATATGCATTAAATGAAAATATTAAATATTAAATAAAAGCAATTTAACTAAAATAAAGAAATAATAAAAACCTTATTTCTCTATTTCACAGCTACTGCTTACTGTTTGATCATAACAAAGGTTGGAAGAACCTGTGAAAGTCACCGTATCCAAACTCTTGCTTAAAGCATGGGTTATGCAATGGGGAACATCCTTCATGGTTAGGGAGGGTGGTTATTTAAAGCAGATTAAGAAAATAATAAAATAATACCAGGAGGGTGCATTCTTCAGTTCAGAAGGCCACAGGAAAATAATTTGGTATTGGTTTTGCAAACTAGTCCATTTAACTTCCATTAATCACCTGTTTTCCAGTGATTTTACATTCCACTTTTCATCCATTAGCAATTTTGTTAGGGAAATCATGCAAAATATGTTCAAATAGTATTTGGGGAAGGCTGTTTGCAGAAAACATTAAGGCAATTACCTTTGACCAGCCTAACTGGCCAAATTAGCAGAAAGCACATTTCTAAATCAAACAGAGGAATACAGCTGGAAAACAAAATTTTAACTGATGCTTAACCAAGTGTTGGAAACTAAGCCTTCGAATTTGATAAGTCAGTGATACCAGTGACACAAAATTTAAATATTCAAGAGCTATCCACAGGAGTCAAAAAGAAATTGAGCAATGAATACATACAAGGAGAGTGAGTGACTACATACAAGGAAAGTGAGACTCAAGGGTGAAACATTTGCCAACACTTGGAGCAATTATTCTGCCCCAGTGAGTGTCATAGGTTACTTACACAAATTTGCTAAAATCCATTTAGCAAGATCTCTCACAATGTGGGTAGCACAACCCCAAGAGAATAATTGAGATGACTTTTAAGCTGATGCTACTAGATTTGTCTCTCTTGCTGCACATCTCGAGTATGGATTTTGAAAAGCCCTTATTCTTACTTGCATGATACTATTTTCACAGGCAAGTGAAAACCTTCCTTTCTTTTTACACCATTTCATTTTTTTAAAAGGCAGCTTTGGAAATAAGTCAGCTTCACTGACTTTTAAATGGGTGGCACTATCATCCTTAGCAAAAATGTATATATAAGTACAATGCCTACAGGACAATTTGTGGTATTTCAGTGTTACTGATGTACATGGGATCTGTCCTTATGGAATCTTGTGTAAGTATGGGATAACCCAGGGGTGGATCAGGACCCGCATGTACCCACAGCCAGGACACGGATCATTAGGCCCATCACGTGCAGTCTGCCAGGATGACAGGTATAGCAGGAGAATAAACTTGTATTAAAACATGTTAATATATTTTTCACGCAGTAATGGCCTAATTCTCGTTCTCTCAGTTGCCCTCCATGCAGAGTCTCTCTCTGATGCTTTCTCTCACGTGCTGACATTGCTTCCGTGTTTTTACATGAATCCCCCGTGCCTAGAGATAATTAAGAACAAATTATTTGGCAGAAGCCCAACATCTGTAATTAGATCTATTAAACCTTAAATATCTCAATTCTTCTTTATTGAAAAACATGCAGTCAAAACACTTTTAAGGAGGAAATTTATCATTCTACTCAAAAAACTTTGTGATATATTCACCCCAACGTACCACCAACAAGAGGCGCATTGAAGCCTTCCATAAAGCCTTCAATAAGAAAGATCTCCTCCGGAGGAAGAGAGGAGCAGCAGATAAGCTTCAGAGGAGGAGGAAATCCCTTCGTAGCGGCAGTGGCCGCCAGATCCTGCCTTGATCCCCAGCCTGCCTCACCCCCAGTTTCGGCGGGAAGGCACAGGGCCTAATCTAACCCATATGACAAACGAGCTTCTGTGCGCCGCTGTGCGCTTGCCTCAGAGATCTACCCGGCGTCTATGAATTATAAGATAAAGTAACACATGTAATACTTGTTTTTCATGTGTCAATTGCCATCTGTAATTTACAGGCACAGGGAATTGCAGAACTAAGTAACGAGTTGCTATTTGTGCTACAGAGGCCTCGTTGGGCCCGCTCTCCCACGATCCCCCAGCCATTGCCTGCCTGCAGCCGGTGCCCCAGCTGCCGCCTTCCCTGCCCGCACCTCAGGGGTGCAGCCAGGTATGAACCATCACTGGCAGCGTTTGCTGTGGTGTTTTGGGTTACCATGTGGCAAACAGAGAAATTACAGGTACCAGTTTGCATCTGGCTGGTTTTGTGGCAAAGCTTTTATGACCAGAATTAACGTTTTCTGATTGCAACCTGCTGGGTTATTTTTAATAAACAGAAAGTTTGGGAACATTTTGGTTCTGAGGTTACCTGTTGCTATTCTCTGCGGTGTGCAAAGCAGAGGTGTGATGTTTCTCATGTGCAACCTTGTGATGTCGTCTTGCCCTCACTCCATCAGTCTGGGTATGGCTGAGCAGAGACAGGGTAAGCTGGACGCCTTTTCCCCTCTTTTAAAAAGAGACTACAAGCATATAATTTTTGTATTCCTTATACAGACTTCTCTATTTTGTCACTGCCACATGTATATAAACATAAGTCTCCAGCATAACATTTGCACTGTCCTACGTATAAGATTTCTTCCCCTCTAAAGTGTCAGAGATAATTCCTCAATCTCAAGAGTATGAACATTACACAACCCTAGACTTTTCAGCTTGATAAAAATAATCTCCATTCTTATCCAAATATTTCAGAGCTCTCTAAGTAAACAAAGAGTAAATCTTCACAGCCCCCAGCATCCAGCCCCAAGGTATTAACCAAAGCTACATCTGTACCTAAAGTGGCAGAGAATTAGGATCAACATATTTACGGGGCTTTCCCTGGATCTCCCTCCAGCTGTTTGCAAACTTCTACCTGAAAGGTTGTCCCTGTGGCTGGGACCACGGAGTGGGTGACAGCTCAGGGGACACCTGTACCCCACAGCCCCTGGAATGAGGACACGTTCCCTCCCCATGTCTGCCCCCAAGCCTGTAACACACCACTCACGCAGGAGGCAGGGTGGCCTGAGCCCCCAAACTGTGGGGAAGTTGAACCACTGGATTGTCCATGGCTCCTGGGTGAGAACAAGCCATGGCAGGAGGTGCCAGGGCAAGGATATGTAAGCAGTGGAATGCGGGAACAAATCTGGCGATATGTTTTGGGCTTAAACTCTCTGCATCGCCACTCAGCTGTGCTTCCTTCAGACCCCATCTCCATCAGGCTGTTTCTATCTTGTGTTTGTGCATTTGCTCCTCTCTCTCCCTTATCCTCCTTCTCATTAGCGCCAGGCACAGGCAGCGGCTGTGCGTCTGTCAGGCAGATTGCGCATATGGCGCATTCCTGAACAACTTCAAACGCCGTTTCCAAGCATGTGCAAGAGCTTCTACACCATATTCCCGGCCATTGCTGTATCGCCCTAGGTGGGCTGCTCAGGGTCTTTCTGCAGGTGTTTGGAGACAAAGCATATTCAAAGAAACATCTACGTTTCATTATTACTGCATGTCTCCCCTTTTTGTCTGATGCCAAAGGGGAAAGAATGCAAAGATTGAAATATAGGAATTAAGTTTATAATATCTAGGCATGTTCATGCAACCATTCGGTCAAGCCTGGGATCTGTTGCTGGTCAAAATTCAATAGTGTGTGTGTTAGCAAAGCAACACTAGACTTAGAGAAGACATATGGCCAACGTAGATGGACACTAAGAAAATGATCAGGGCTGAAGAAAGGTAAGGGTTAAAATTACATGACAGTTTAGTAGCTGGAGACATTATTTACAACTTTGGAGTAAAAATTTTTATTGATCATTTTAGGCATCTTAAAATAGAGTATTTTACAATGCAGAACTCCAGAACGGAAAGTAATTACATGTAATATGTTAATCTAGATGAGCAATTTTGCAGTACCCATAATTAAGGAGAGTGACAGCATGCTAAATACTAGCTAACTAACCTCTGTCAGGGAAGCCTGCTCCTGGAACCTGGGCAACGCAGTGGTGATCCATCTCCTACGCACTTTAAAAACAATAATAGAAAGGCTTTAACTTTTCCAGATTCTTGTAATGAATCTTGCACTACAAAAATGCTTCCTGCAACACACCCTGCACTTAGAGAAATCACATTTGTCAGTGCTTTGGAATGGGAATTAGCACTACAGTGACCAGAAGGAAAGCATCTGAGTATGCAAAAAAATTATATTTGAATAAACCACCAAGAGAAAAAAGTGATCTTCAGAAGTACCGAAGATTGACTTAAATATTCTCTTCCAGAAGTAAAAAGAGGTGCTTTGGAAGACTTCATCAAAAATGCCTTATGGCAAGTTGGCTTTGACTGTGCAATTCAAATTCAGAGGAGATTCAATTCTTGTGAAGCTAAACTGAGCTGCAGTTTGATTTGAGTGGTCTTGGTGTTCAGGGGTTTTGTCTGCACAGTGACCTGTTACTGAGCGGGCAGACACCCCAACTCCTGCAAACGGAGGGTGAGCTGGAGTGAAACAGCAGCGGGCTTCTGTCCTGAGACTGGAGGAGGAACCCTAATTCACTCTGTGGATAAATGTGCTCCCCGGGCTGAGGCAAGTAGTGGATAAAACTCTAAGGTATAAACATCAAGTTTGTTAGATGCTTTTGCTGTCTGTGAAGACTGTATGTGATGTGATGGCCAATGATGTAAATGTGCCTGGATGTGCTGTCTGGAACTGAGGCCAGCGGGCACTGGATGGTCCCACCTGCACCATCGAACTCCTGCACCCTCAGCCCAAACAACACAGGCTGCATCCAGGCTGTGCACTGGGGGTGATACGTGGCCTGTGACAACCCCTGCACCAGCTGAAGGGACTCTCCAAAATTTCCTGAGGCAGGAAGGGCCCCGGCTACTGCCTAGTTTACTTGCACAGAGATAACTGTACAGACAGTACACTGCTCAAAAAATACAGTTTGCTCCACCTTTGCAGGTGACAGTGGCGTGCACACAGGCACTCAGTGCTGAGCAGCTGAACCGCCCTTGCTCACTTGTCGGCTCCCTCACAGATGTACCTGGGGCCAGGGCAAATGAAGACAAGGTTTAAACCAGCATCACGTCAGGACTCAGCATCACACCACAGCCTGGGTGTCTGCACGCCGTGCCTAAACCAATGAGTGTAATATGAGTAAGGGATGCAAAGTATCATTTCAAAACGCGAGTCTCAGAAAACACAAGGCTAGCCAAGGAGTATCAGAGGGGAGGTGCATCACCCCTGCTGCTTCCTCCTCAGCTCTGTGCCCTGTCTCTGGTGGGATCCAATGCAGCAACAGTCGTTACAGTGATACGGGGAAATCAAACCAGGCCGGGAGCCAGGCTCAAGCGCCGGCATGCTGTTGTCTGTGCTGTTTAGTTATCAGACTGCTCCCACCCCAGGCAGCACTCACCCAGGCAATGCCCGGGCACATTGCAGGGACAATGCGCACCAAGGACTTTTCCCAGCAGGCAGCAGCCTGGGGGATGAAAGGAGTTGAGCTACATGGGCACAACCCAGGCCATGGTGTAACCTTGATTTCCAGGTGCCAGCCAAGGATGCGAGCACAATGTGCAAGGCACTGTTAGCGAGAGAGGGAGTGTTACAGCCCCATGACCCTCCTGCCTCTGGCCCCTGAGACTCTTGCGAGTCCAGCCCAGAGAAGAGAAAATGTTCATCTCAACATTTACAAGGAAGTAAACAAAATGTCTTCAACTTTTTTAATGCACTTCAACATGGCGTTGTTAGTTGTGTGGCGCTAGCACAAGGCATGTTTTTACAAAGAAACATTATGTAAGAAAATAGCAATAACCCTACCTAATTAGTCATCTTATATTTATTAAAGCCACTATGTGAATAAACTGCATTTTAAGCATGATATAATGTCACACTTCAGGGGGAAAAAGTTTAAATGAACTTGCAAAACTCAGTGATGACTTTTATGACTCTTTGGGAATGAAAACGACTAAATCCTTTTTTTCCCCTGTTATAAGCCAAAGTTCAAAAATTGGAGCAAGGTCACTTTTAAACAGACACATTCCACCCAATCATCATTTAGGTGAAACAAAATGTGAAAGTCACCACAGATTTATGCAGTAGCCACCAATGAAATCCTATTCAATATAAATCAATGAAATTGGATCTATTCAGATTGATGGGGATAGGGGTCAGGGAAGCATGCCCATTCCTCAGCAGTCAAAGTGACAGATTGTGTAGGTTTTCCACAAATCTGACGTGGTTTCTTAATTAGAAACATAAAGGAAGCGGATATACAAATCCCACTGGTATCCGGTGGAAATGAGAGGAGAATGCCAAATGATAAACCAATATTTATAGGGGATTGTTTCCAAGAATTTATTACATTGTTTTTCCATTTAATTACCTTGAACTGGTCCTATAGAAATACTATAAAGAATATAAATGTGCTCTTCTTTTAACAAAATAGCAAATTCCTGTTTAAAATGAGCTAATTAGTCTTACTAAATACTTTTGAGATCTGCTGTGAAATCCCAAGGCTTAGTCTGCTTACAGCATAATCACCTTAGCTGACATCTCTCAATGGAAAAGTCTAACCTTTATGGGGCACTGGGAAAGACGATCTCATATATTATTCCAACATTTACAAATCTCTAAGGCAGCTGGATCCATTTTTAGAAGAAAATCATACATATTGTATGATTTGTGGTTCATTATTTGCATTGAAGAAATTAATTGTGTGTTTGTAAAGAAAGGAGGCAAACAGCAAGAAAACTGTTTGCCACAAAAATCACCTTGATCTTTTTCTTTTAGGTAATGTTTTCTAAAAGAATTTTTTATGAAGAAACTGGCTTTATTTGGTGGGTTGGTTTTTTTTCCTACCAGCATTCAGAATTAAACAGGGGCAAATATGTACCATTTCCTCTCAGTCATATCCTTGAAACAGATTCTGGTTTGATTTTAACTTTAAAAGACCCATCTTGGGAAATAGCTGGAATCAACACCTACTTTGAAATCAGACATAGAAGTCAGGACCTACTATTCCAGACCAATAAAAGTGTAACAGTACATATGAAAACAGACAAACACTGTGAGGCAGCAGAAGATAGGGTATATTTCCTTCAGAAAGAAGTAGGGTCAGGCATTTTTCCAAGTTCTATTATTTGAAAAAAAAAAAAATCTGTAATACAATAACATTTAAGAATTTTATTCCTAGATCTGTCTCATTTAAAAAATATATCACTGTTCCTCCAGAAGAATTTAAACCCAAATTCACAAAAACCATTGAGCTTCATATGTCCTATTCATATGAATTCATAGGTCTGACAAACTTAAACATATTTGCAAACCTCTGCTTTTCAATCAAATTTAAACCAGAAGGTAATGGATAGATACAGATCGGCAAGACAGTATAAATGAATATGAGCTATCAATAGTCACTGACACTTCATATTTGTCTAGTTTTCCATAGGCAGCAGGTACAATGAAGATCTGCATATGGCTGTAGGGAACAGGGATGTGGACAGAGGTCCTGCCCACGCTGCAGGACGGCGAGGGAGAGAGCTTGACGGTGTCTGAAAAATCTGTCAAGGGAGTAATGGAAGTTGGAGTCAATCCTTTATACTGAACAATGGGTAGGATGAAAATAAAGTTTTGAAAGGTTTTAAGACAAAGGAGATTATTGTTGAAATATTAAAGAGGGAGCCAGGGAAGGATTACAAAGAGAAGCATCATGGTCAAAGCAACAAGGCAGAAAGAAGACCCATGCAGCAATATGCTCAATGGAAGCAAAGAGCAAGACTGCATTTACCAAAAGTAGAAAAAGTGTGTAGAGAAATCAAGATATAAGCTGATGAAAGCTGCAGGGAGAGCTTCAGCCGTGCAGCTAGATAAGAAAGGCCATGTCTTAGAGATGCGGAGTGGACTTCAACCCTTTTTTCTCCCCACAACCTCACTCCTCTTTCCAGGTGTGAAAACTTTGAAAGATGTGGGAAGGGGATTTGTCAGTTAGGTGGAGTGACAGACACCTGGCGCCGCTATCTGCAGGAATGATGATGGAGGGGAGGGTTAGAGCCTGGGAGGCTGATATGCTGCTTCCTAGTATAAAGGGCACAATATATCTCAGCTACCTATGGACCCTCAGTGAACAGAACTGGGTTATAACCAGAGACCAATTTTTTGTCCCCCTTCACCAGATGCACACTTACCTGTTCCTATTTTATTACATAAAATGTGCCAGACTGTTTTCTGGCTTTGCACAGCACAACTTGTGTCCATGCAGCTGTACCCTCCCTCTCTCTCCTCCAAGAGGGTGCTCTCATCCACGCTGGCTCTTGGAACAGTCCCTTGGCCATCCTCTTCCCCAAACTATTGGGGATGCCCTTTCCATGGGAATCCTTCCATGGAGAAACAATGATTGTGGCAGCACAAACCATGCTAGAAAGCGTGCTACCAGTTATGCTGCACAACTGACTGTGCAGCAGTGCTGTGTCTTCTTTAATTTACTGGAAGTTGTAAAGACTATTTTAGTTTACCAGACTAGTGCTCCTTTACTAGACCCAACCTGAAAGCATCCCTATTGCTGGGGTGTGGAGGGGGTAGAAGGAAATGTGTAGTGGGGGGAGATTGCAAAAGAAACAGCCTGAGCAAATCTCAGGAAACATAATCTTAACTCATATAATCTCAAGAAACATCACTACCAAAACCTTCTCCCACTGCATATTTACTACTAGCTGGAAAAATTCTGCAAGGGGCAATTTTCTGCATTAAGCTATGGGTCTGGCTTTCCACCTACTGCAGGCTGTGGGGCTGATCAGATCCATTTTACCTGTTATACAGCACTTCATACCTATTAATGAATCACCCTAGTAGTAGTGAGCCGTGAGCAAGCCCACCATCCCTGTTTTACCAGGAAAATTAGGGTCAAGTTGTTTCACAAAGCTGTATGTTCATTGCAAAAGTCACATCTTAAAGCTCTCCTGATTATTAGTATTTATTATCTGCACCACAGTACAGCCTATGCACCCTGAGCCTCAGTGTATGAGGTACTATATATAAAACTGAGTAAGGCAGCCCGATCTGCTCCCCATATAACAACCAGAGTAACTGAGAAAAGGCAACAGGTGATAGTAGTAGGTGACTCTCTTCCAAGACGTACCGAGGCAGCCATTTGCCAACCTAATGCATTCTCTAGAGAGGCGTGTTGCTTACCAGGAGCTTGCATCAGGGACGTCACCGAGAGACTACCGAGCCTCGTACAGTCCACTGACTATTCTCCACCGCTGTTGTTTCACATGGGCACCAGTGACACAGCCAGGAGCAGTCTGAAGAGCATCAAGAAGGATTACAGAGCCCTGGGAGCAGCAGTAAGGGACTCTGGAGCGCAGGCAGTTTTTTTATCAGTCTTCCCAGTCAAAGGGAATGGGTTTGAAAGGGCCAGTCAAATCTGGTGAGTTGACAAATGGTTACAGGACTGGTGCCACAGCCAGAGGTTTGGCCACTTAGGCCATGGGACTCGCTTTCACAAATCTGGTCTACTGGGGACTGATGGGGTCCATCTATCAGAGGAGGGGAAGAGCATCTTCGGTCACAGCCTTGCCAAGCTGTTGAAGCCAAGCTGGGCTTTAAACTAAAGTTGCTGTGGGAAGTGAACCTGAATCCATCCCACTCCTACCAGTTTGATGCTAGTACCAGCAATAGATGCCCAGAGCTGGGAGTAGGATCAAAAGGTCAGCAGGAGAACACCTGAAGTGCAGCATAAAGGAATTCCAGACACTCCAGCCAGTAAGTCAGCCTCACTGGGGCCCAACTGAAATGCCTCTATGCAAACACACATAACATGAGGAATAAATAAGAGGAGTTAAAGATGTGCGCACACCTGCAGGGCTATGATCTTATTGGCATCACAGAGATGTAGTGGGATGGCTCCTATGACTGGAGTGTTGGGATAGAAGGGTACATACAGGCTCTTTAGGAAGGACAGGCACAGGAGATGAAGAGGGAGTGTCACTGTCAATGACCAGCTAGAGTGCATGGAGCTCTGGGGATGGATCAGGAGCTGACCGAGAGCTTACAGGTCAGGATTAAAGGAAGGGCAGAGACAGGCGACATATTGTAATGTGGGACTGCTACAGGCTGCCCGACCAGGAAGACTGAGCAGATGAGGACCTCTATAGATAGACAGGAGCACCCTCATGTTCATAAGCCTTGGTCCTAATGGGGGACTTCAACCACCCCGACATCCGTTGGAGGGACAACACAGCAGGGCATAAGCAATCCAAGAAGTTCCTGGAATGCATCGATGATAACTTCCTGCTCCAACAGAGGAGCCAACAAGGAGAGGTGCCATGCTGGACATTGTTCTCACGAACAGGGAGGGGATGGTAGGGGCTGTGAAACTCAAGGGCAGCCTTGGCTGCAGTGACCATGAAATGGTGGAGTTCAAGATCCTCAGGGCAGCGAGGAGAGTGCATAGCAAGCTCACTATCCTGAGCTTCAGCAGAGCAGACTTTGGCTTCTTCAGGGACATGCTTGGTAGAGTACCATGGGACAAAGCCTTGGAGGGAAGAGGGCCCCAAGAAAACTGGTTAGTATTCAAGGGTCACCTCTTCCAAGCTCAGGAGTGATGCATCCCAACAAAGAGGAAGTCAGGCGAAAGTGCCTGGAGGCCTGCATGCATGAACAAGGAGCTCCTGGATAAACTCCAGCACAAAAAGGAAGCCTACAGAGGCTGGTAGCACAGGCAGGTAACCTGGGAGGAATACAGAGAAACTGTCCGAGCAGCCAGGGATCAGGTTAGGAAAGCTAAAGCCCTGGTAGAATAAAATCTGGCCAGGGACATCAAGGGCAACAAGAAAAGCTTCTATAGGTATGTCAACAGTAAAAGGAAGACTAGGGAAAATGTGGGCCCTCTCCAGAAGGAAAATGGAGAACTGGTTACTCAGGATATGGAGAAGGCTGAGGTACTCAACAACTTTTTTGCCTCAGTCTTCACCAACAAGTGCTCGAGCCACACCACCCAAGTCACAGAAGGCAAAGGCAGGGACTGGGAGAATGCAGAACCACCCACTGTAGGAGAAGATCAGGTTCAAGATCATCGAAGGAACCTGAAGGTGCACAAGTCCATGGGACCTGATGAGATACATCTGTGTGTCCTGAGGGAACTGGCGGACGAAATTGCTAAGCCACTATCCATTGTATTTGAGAAGTCCTGGCAGTCTGGTGAAGTTCCCACTGATTGGAGAAGGGGAAACATAACCCCCATTTGTAAAAAAGGATAAAAGGAAGACCTGGGGAACTATAGACCGCTCAGTGTCACCTCTGTGCTCGGCAACATCATGGAGCAGATCCTCCTGGAGACTATCCTCAGGCACATGGAAACTAAGGAGGTAATTGGTGACAGGTGACATGGCTTCACTAAGGGCAAATCATGCCTGACAAATTTGGTGGCCTTCTATGATGGGGTTACAGTGTTGGTGAATAAGGGAAGAGTAATTGATGTCTTTTACCTGGACTTGTGCAAAGCATTTGACACTGTCCCACACAATATCTTTGTCTCTAAATTGGAAAGACATGGATTCAACGGATAGACCACTCACTGGATAAGAAATTGGCTGGATGGTCGCACTCAAAGAGTTGTGGTCAATGGCTCAATGTCCAAGTGGAGATCAGTGACAAGTGGCATTCCTCAGAGGTCGGTATTGAGACCAGTGCTGTTTAACAACCTTGTTGGTAACATGGACAGTGAAATTCAGTGCACCCTCAGCAAGTTTGCTGTGGTGCGGTCGACACGCCGGAGGGAAGGGATGCCATCCAGAGGGACCTTGACAGGCTGGAGAGGTGGGCCCGTGCGAACTGCATGAAGTTCAACAAGGCCAAGTGCAAGGTCCTGCACGTGGGTCAGCACAATCCCAAGCACAACTACAGGCTGGGCAGAGAATGGCTTGAGAGCAGCCCTGAGGAGAAGGACTTGGGGGGTGTTAGTTGATGAAAAGCTCAACATGAGCCAGCAGTGTGCGCTTGCAGCCCAGAAAGCCAACAGTATCCTGGGCTGCATCAAAACCAGCATGGCCAGCAGGTTGAGGGAGGTGATTCTGCCCCTCTATGAGTGAGATCCCAACTTGGGTACTGTGTCCAGCTCTGGGGCCCCAACATAAAAAGGACATGGAGCTGTTGGAGCGAGTCCAGAGGAGGCCACAAAGATGAACAGAGAGATGGAGCACCTCTCCTATGAAGACAGGCTGAGAGAGTTGATATTGTTCAACCTGGAGAAGAGAAGGCTCCGGGAAGATCTAATTGCGGCCTTCCAGTACATAAAGAGGGCCTACAAGAAAGCTGGAGGGGGACTGTTTACAAGGCCATGTAGTGATTTAACAAAGGATAATGGCTTTAATCAGAAGGAGGGTAGATTTAGATTAGATACTGAGAAGAAATTCTTTCCTATGAGGGTGGTGAGGCACTGGCACAGGTTGCCCCGAGAGGTTGCAGATGCCCCCTCCCTGAAAGTGTTGTCCCAAGGCCAGGAAGACTGTCCCAAGGCCAGGTTGGAAGGGGCTTTGGGCAACCTGGTCTAGTGGAGGGTGTCCCTGCCCATGGCAGGGCAGTTGGAACTAGATGATCTTTAAGGTCCCTTCCAACTTAACCCTGGCTATACATACAGACTGGGCGATGAGACGCTGGAGACCAGCCATGCTGAAAGGGACTTGGGGGTCTTGGTCGACAGCAAGTTGAACGCGAGTCAACAGTGTGCCCAGGCTGCCAGGAAGGCCAACCGTATCCTGGGGTGCATCAAGCACAGCATTGCCAGCTGGTCTAGGGAAGTGATTGTCCCACTCTACACTGCGCTGGTGCAGCCTCACCTTGAGTACTGCGTGCAGTTTTGGGCACCACAGTACAAAAAGGACATAAAACTATTGGAAAGCGTCCAAAGGAGGGCAACGAAGATGGTGAAGGGTCTAGAGGGGAAGACGTATGAGGAGAGGCTGAAGTCCCTTGGTTTGTTCAGTCTAGAGAAGAGGAGACTGAGGGGACCTCATCGTGGCCTACAGCTTCCTCACGACGGGGAGCAAAGGGGCAGGCGCTGATCTCCTCCCTCTGGTGACCAGTGATAGAACCCAAGGGAACAGCATGAAGCTGCAACAAGGGAGGTTTAGGTTGGATATTAGGAAAAGGTTCTTCACTGAGAGGGTGGTCGGGCACTGGAACAGGTTCCCCAGGGAAGCAGTCACAGCACCGAGCTTGACTGAGTTGAGGAAGCGTCTGGACAATGCTCTCAGTCATATGCTCTGATTCGGCTGGTCCTGTGTGGAGCCAGGAGTTGGACTCGATGATCCTTATGGGTCCCTTCCAACTCAGGATATTCTATGATTCTATAATTCTATAAACTTAAACCATTCTATGATTCTAAGATTCTGTGAAAACCAGAACAAAAAGATGTTCCTATACTCCAATGAGCTTATTCTGATCTGGCTGCATAGTAATATTGAAATGTTTTGTTGAATATTAAGATTGAATAAACAGACAAGGTATGTGGCATGTACTCAAATATTTTTTAATGAAAATTTCTGACCCAAATGACCCTTGAAAGGTAGAAGCTGTCATTCTGAGAAATGCATAGGGACAGGCATCATCTTTTACAATGCAGAATCTGAAATGCTTTCAAAGCACTGGCACCATAAGTAAGAGAGACTTGGGGACAATTTTTGGCATAAACCTTAAGAAAGACTGCCTGAGCACTGGAAGAAACTGAAAAGTTGACACCTTTTTGAGAACCTAAACTAACCTATGGTGCTTCAGGGTATTTTCCTTTAGAATAAGTATTCTGTCTTCTATAGTGCTGAACAGTACATACAACAGAGGATACCATTTTTGAGAAAGAAAATAAGCCTCATGACACAAATCCCGTGCACCGCACTTAAGCAAACATTCTTCATATTGAATCCAATAGGGCAACTTATGAAAAGTAGAGACGAGAATTTGGTCCATTATGTTGCTATCAGATTTAAATTACACCAATAACTGAGATGCATGGGGTATCAAGTGACAGGAATACTGGACGTAGAGTGTATGATTACTCAATTACTCCAATGTCTGTTGGATGCTTAAAGGCTAAAACAATTTTGGGTTCCTTCCAGTCAGTGCATATCACTGTCAGCTCTTCGGATAGTTTACCTTTCCCAAGAAGCTTTTGCTTACCTTATCACCTTCCCAGATCTGCTGCCTGCATTCTCCAATTACTGCACTTAACTGCAAGCCACGTTACATATACTTTACACTTCATCTTTATCTGTTCCATTTCGGTGATGTGATATTAGGCAAACATCTTAAACTTACAGCACTGGGCTTTAAGGCACTGACATCTTAGATTTATTTTCCCCAAAGCTTCCAGTTTTAGCAGGAGCTCAAATGGAGCACTGAGAAAGCAGAGCAGGGAGCCATAGCCACAAATGTGGAGGTAGTTTGGCAAATGAAAGTATTCTTAAAATGCAAGGCGAAAAGGGGCAAAAATCTGCAGTACTCTGTAGTTCTGACTCATGAAGGACATCACTGAATTGAAAGTTGAAAAGAAAGCTGAAACAGAAGATAATCTAAATCAAAAGGGAGAAATGTTTGAAGCAAGAGGTACCTAATTAACATGAATTAAAAGAAATCTATAAAAGAGAATACATTAGCTGGAAATACTTCTTAATACTGTTGTTATTTCTATATTAAAAAATCTTAAAGGAAAACAGCTATTCAGAGTGAGCCAGAAATATCTATTACCTCCATTAAACAGTTTTATCTGATTTAGGTTTACCCTGCAGTACCACTATTTGAAATGTAATGCATCATTCGGGGAAATAACAGCCAACCCATAGATTGCTCATAAAAGGAACGTGGTTCATACTTAATATCCAAAATAAAACTTTTTTGTTCATTCTAATTTGTCACATGGGTCTTAAACTTGCTTCTGTGTGCTGATAAAATGAATCCATAACCAAGTGGCTTCTGCTTCCATCGATTACACATTTTGAGCACCAGTCATTGCTTCTTACAAATGCTCACTAATATTTTCCTTGGTTTGCTGTTTCTCTGAACACTTTTCTGCTCCAAAACTAAAGGAGCAGTTTTGTAATGCCATAAAAAATTTCATCAAAGTCAAACAGATTTATCACAGCCAATATATGCAGAAAACTCATGTATCAATAAAAGGAAACAGTAAGAAAATCAGCAATGACTACAAAATAAACAAACTATTAAACTGCTTTTCTAATATTTTTATATTAAGATACAAATTTAATATGAGATAATAATGGACACGTTGAAAATGCTGTCTGAAGTGGGGCTCTCCACATAACTTCAGCGTGTTCCTAATCCTTATGCTTTCAGGGTAAGGGCTCAGGCCCACAAAGCTGTTCAAGGAGGGCTAGAAACCTAAATACCTCTTCAGAGCCAGGCTACAGTCAGAACCGGGTCTCTGAAAGAGACTTTACAGGCACTGAATGCACTGATTTAAAACCATCTTTGGGTTACTGACATCTTCTTTAGGGAAGCACGTAAGCATTCACTTGACCTTACACAAACGCTGACTGAAAAACGTGCGTTCTTGGGAGGGTACCATTGGCACTACTGGTTGCTCAGCAGCTCTGTAAATCATATTTTTCCCGGAGGTGACCCTATTTAAAATTAAAGGCATGAGATTTTAAAATATCAAGTCCAAGTCACACACACATACCCCACCCATCTGTACATAAAACTAAATCGTATAAATTCATGGAGTGCCTTGCCCAATAAGGCCATATAAACACACTCCATTATTCACAATTTAAGAAAAAAAACCCCTCTCTAGATAGTTATATTAATCATTGATTGGAACTTTGCAGACTTCAGAGCTAGTAACCCAAAACCTGCCTCAAATTAGAAAAAAATGGATGTGGTAGTAGTTAACGTTAAGGTGGAATTCTTCTGATTGAACTATTTATCTGGTAGTGTTTCAGATAATTAAACTGAGCACTGAGTAATATGAAAGGGTATAGGTATGGTCAGTTTTTATCTTCTAGCACTGCAGGGCTGTTGGGACTTGAAAATTATATGCAGGCAGGTTTGGAATGGGTCCAAGGTAGACCACACCGGACTAAGTAACATCTGGTGTATAGGGCTTAGGCTTTTTAAAAGTGTGTCTGGACAACTGTAAAATAGAAATGACATACATCTCTGACTAAAGGCCGTACGTAAAGTTGGCAGCAAGTTAATTGTATGTTATTTGGAAAGGCACTGTTCTGGTCTCAAAGCTGGGTACAACCATCCTGGAATACATGCGAAGACATTCCAGTTACACTGTAAAGAATTTATTTTACATCAAGTGAATGAGAAATACTTGTAAAACCTTCATCTTTGACTAGCATTTCTCCTGCCTCTCTTTCATATTTAACAGGCTGAAAAAAAAAACCAACCCAAAAGAGTTCTAAGACCTTGGTCTGGCCCCAGGATGTTACCGCGATATATAGAGGACTTCAGAAACTGTTAACATGGTATGAAGTGCTGATATATATCAATCTATTCATTCCTGAATTTAAAGAGTTATATATTTTAGTCTAAGTTTTTGGATAAGAAAGACTCTTCTGTAAATTATAACGTACAAGCAATGTCTGCCATAAGTTGTCTCCGCACTTTTCTCCATACCAGTGTTTAAACATAACAGGGCTTTCTCCTGTGAATCCATAAAATTGCCTCCCCGTAGGTTAGAGCCAAAGCCAGGAGAAAAGAGATGCTCTCCCACCCCCTGCCCTGGGCATGCGCTGTACAGCGGGAACCCCGGCTGTCAATGGTGGAAGGAAAGCCGCGGAGGCTAAAGTTTATCACCATCTGTTTCTGGCTAACTGCAGCGCCAAAATGTGTAGTTGAGCATTTTCTAAAAACAAAAGCAAAACAGCTCCCAAGTGATTATAATCACTCTTGGAAACAACGGCCGATGCCCACTTGTGTGTTTATCACCATCAGCCTGCTCTCCTTTCCTCTCTCCAAATGTTTGTTGCGTTTCCGTGTTGCTTGCTGTCTTAAATAGAATTGCCCCTGGGACAGGTCACGTATCACGGCATATGTCCACAGAGCACCTTTGCGATCCAGCGCCTCTGATCTTTACAGCAATGACACTGTGTAGGCAGGAAAGAGCATCTGACCTGGCATAAGGAAAATTCCCTAAAAAGGTTTCTCCCTTTGGAAAGAGGTGGATGGAAGAAAAAAAGATGCATCTCAAAAATTAAAGAACTAATGTATTTGACCACAAGTCAGAACTTTTTTGAAAGGAAAAAAACCCAAAACTAAATTATGTTTTCCTGATTTTAACAAAAACATCAACAATAATTTTCTGTCATTTGAAATGCAAATATCTGGTGAGAAAAAAAAATGGTGAGGAAAAAGGATTGGGCAGAAGAAAAAGGTATCTTGAAAAAACCCTATCTTATATTTTCCTAAACACATAGAAGGCCATAAAGCAATCATGTCTTTAGAAGTTATTTTCTTGGGTCACTTCAGACGCGTATATGGTCAGTTTTACCATTCTTCAAGGAGAGTCAGTTGTTCCTGGGAGTGACTACAAGATGTAGGCAGTGGCAAGGGATAGCCTAGACCTCAGCTTGCCAAGAGAGCTTCCACCTCGCAGCTACATGTGCTGAAACTTCAGAGCACACGACTGAGTGGTAGATTCTGTGGTTTTTTTAATATGGGCAGTTGAAATGTCTATCAATCAAATTAAAATCAAATTTGCCTTGTCCGTAGCAAGACAGAGTGGAGTGACAGGAAAACCGCCGGTGGTCTCTGACGGAGGAGCTCTCACTCCACCAAATTTCGGTGTTTCAGTCATTTTCAGCGCAGCTCACTGAGGGCTCTGCCTCTTCATTTGGAGAGAGAGGGAAAGGGAAGGAGGAGAGAATTTCCTCTTAATTAGAATCACCATGAAAAGGATGCTTTTTCTTTTTAATGAAGCTCATAGCTGACCTAAATGCATGCCTGAGACAGTAACAATAATATATTGTGTTATAAATATATAAAATAAAAAACGTCTGAGGCAGTAGAAACTTTTTTTTAAAAAAACCAAATCCTACAATATGTAAAACATTCTCTTCCACTTATCACCTGAGAGGCCCACAGGTTGCTGCTGAGAGCAAACCTCTCCCAGCTAACCACTGGTTTGGGTGCCCAGCTAAGTTCCAGTTGTGGTAATTAAGTCCAGTCAATACTTCAGTTAAGACTGGGCTGCATATGTGCAACGTGCCGAGCCATTTGCTCTTGAGACCGCAAGAGCTGAATCCTTTTTCTTCTGCTTTGCATGAGATACAACATGATTTTTTCCAAAGGAATGGCTGCGTGCTGTCACCTGCTGCAGCCACTCACCCAGCGAGGCAAGAGGCTGGGCTGGGCAGGTCGGTGACACCCCGCGACGGCGGCTGTACACACGCACACCAGTGACCGCGGCTGCTCACTCCCAGCCGGCTGGAAGCCCTTTATGAAGGTTTGTGACCTGTTGCTTTCACAAACAGTCGTACCGTAAAACTCCGACAGACACCCCAGGACAAAGCACCTGCAAAATACACTTACTCCAGAAATATTTTTTTCATTTAACAGCATCTGAAACCATTAAGTCAGCAAATAATAGTGTTCCTGAAAGTGGAAAAAAATAAGCCAAACCTTTTTCCTTCCAAAGTCTGAAACATAATTCCTAGGCTGCGAACATCGCCAATTTTTATCCCGCAATTACATTTTTGCTGGTTTTAAATCTAAATCTATTGCAAACTGTGACTGAGATTTTACAGCATATCAACTCCATATTTAAAACTCAGTCACTAATTCCAATACAGCAGATTTCTTACGATAGGCAAAATGGACCTTTAACAGCAATGGTTTATATTAAAAAAGGGCTTAAAAAGATTTAAGGAACTTTTTACAGGAGGAATGCTCATTGCAAAGGTAAAGCAGGGAGAAGTTAAAACGCAGGAGCTAGAAATAGTATGATTCTGTCTTCAGAGCAGAAGATTGCCTGTGGAAATACGCCACTGCTCACCGAAACTTTTCAAGTGACCAGGGTAAAGGATGAACAAAAATGTCACTATTATAAATGAGACTTGGTAACAGGTCTGGCAGATGCTGAAGTGACAGCCGAGCTGTGCCACCTTACACCCCCTGTGTGTCCCAGAGATGAAGAAATGCAGAGAGGTGAAGGACTGAAAAGGTGAAAGACTGGGCACGCAAAACTTTCTGTGCAACAGTGTCACTGCAGGTTTTCTCTTCAAAGCTCTGCCGCACTTGAAGCAGCGCTCCTGCTTCACGAAATGGTTGCAGCCATTTGGGTGTAGGAGATACTAACACCACAGCCACGTACCAGTGTGTAGCGGCACGCTGAGCCGCAGATGATGCTCTTGCTTCACCATCTTGCACTGTGCACTTATGCTGGACACCCTAAATTCAGTCTCAGATCAAAATCTTCCTAGAGCAGAGCCAGTTATATCCACCGCACCTCAGATCTGCCCGCCTGCCTATTTCTGCAGTGCCAGTGCCGTAAGCTGCTTCCCTCCGAGCCTCCCCTGTGACGGGATCGTACCTGGGGGGGGAAATTCATCCCTCCTTCCAGCTACCCACATAAACCGTATAAAATAAGGTCATGCTTTAAAATACTAACAGCTTATTATTTCACTCCTTTTTCTCTTCTGCATTGAAAATGCTATTACTTGCAAAGTGCTCACAGCTTTTCTTCTCTATCTGAAAATATTCCTCCTGATTTGAAATATAGGGAGCATGGAAGAGGTCCAGGTACAACCTGAAATTCAGACTGGCTTCTAAGTAATACCATGGCCAGGGGTGGCTTCACGCTGACCTGTAATTCAAGAAAAGCTTGATCACTTTTCATATGGCCGAAATAAACGGAAGGCTGAGAAAAAGGCAAACATACTTTCCATAATAAATTTTGGAAGGAGTGAAAATAATGATATAAACCCACATCCTGGGGTGACCTGAAAGTGGATTCACGCAGGAGCTGTAAGCTGCAGCTGTGGGCTACTGGAGAGAAAAATGCAAAGCCTATTGCTACAGAACTACGTCCAAGGCATGCCCAAACCCACTCACAAACCAGAACTTGCCTCACATCCACACTGGATGGACACAAGCAAGCCCCTGCTCAAAGATAGAAGGCAACTCTTTTGTGACTGAACATCAGGAGCGAAAGCCTGGGCTCTCAGTAGCGTGGGTCAATGTGTACACCAGCATGTACCTGCCACACGTGGACACAGCGTTACAGACCAGCAGTCATCCCGTGCTTCCAGGATCCAGTCATTTGCTGCCCGTGGTTAGAGATGTTTTAGATCATATCTCTAGCCAGCTTGCATGCAGTAAATGTTTCCATGTCTTGGTGTCTTTTCTAGCTACCTTCCTGACCGAGCTTCTCATCCCAGTGCTGTCCTTGCTCCGCCTGGCCACGCCTGGGCTCCCCTCACCATCGCACGGGGGAGAAGGGCAAACCCATCCCTCCTGGCTGCTCGCCTGGCCAGAGCAGTACAGCATTATGAATTTGCCCCTTCCCAAAAGACAGGAGTGGCTTTTGCTACTCCCTACAAGAAAGATCATAACTTTCACCCGTAGAAAGTTACACTCACATGTAGCAACTCATCATAACCGAACCACAGCTACCCCTCCAGTGCATACCTCCAGCCACACTGTACGCTTAGCCAAAACCTGTTTCAAGTCAACATAAACTGATCTGAAATCCATGCGGTAGTTTACCCAATGTAATTACAGCGGATTAGGCTTAATTTCCCATTTAGCTTACTGTGGCGGGCGCTCAGCACCACCACGACAGCCTCCACCCATGAACGAAGCACCTCGCTCTTGGTTCTTGTCCCAGCGCAGTTCTCCATGTGCACAGTTGTGGTTGGTGATTTCCATCGCTGACCTGGCTACTATATGAGCAATTTGACCAGATTACCAGGGTAATTAATGTCCTGGCTTCATCTCTCTCAACATCCATACATGCAATGGTTAATAACTACATTTAAGTAGAAGCCTCGTGTGTGAGTTTTCAAAAAGCTTTTACTCTCCGCAAACCTGAATACCATGATTTCAAACTAGTTGCACGGAAAAACCACACAGCGAGTGACACAATGAGAACTCAGAAACATCTCTGAATGACTTTTGCAGAACGACTCTCTCCTTAGACCTGAAGCCTGCTATTCAGTTCCTGCTAAAGCAATATTCCCAATAAAAAAGCATAGGATACGAGGAGGAAGGTAATACAGCACCAGAAAAAAACGCACTGTAGAAGTTTATGGTTGCAGCCGTAACTGTACAACCCTCACAAACAGGTGATGAGGCTTAGCCCATTCTTAGCCTAAAAAGCGTTAGGCCTTCGCTACACCCCCGCTGAACCCTTCCAGTTCCCAGTGAACCCTCTGAGATGCCACGAGCAGGCAGGGAGAAACATCTGCAGCCCAGCGTGCAGTGTACGGGCCACCACGCGTTCCACAAGCTCTGCTGGCACCTCTGGGACACGTTCCTCTTCAGGTTGGCTTTTGGATGTAGCAGAAGGCTGGTGTTCAAAAGCATCCTGGGCTGCCGAGCTTCAGGAGCCCATGTGGGATTTGTCCCCCAGACAACAATCTTCTGCACAGCTTGGCTCTGGGGAGGGCTCTCACAATGAACAAGCACAGCCAGCTCGGATATACTATACCTCATCAAGTAGATGGTTTATCAGGACTTAAACCTCACTATACCTCGTAAACATGTCCTTTCAAAGAGCCACTCATAAACTGGAAACAACACATCCTGCAAAGGGGAAAGTGTGGCCTACAGTTAACTTATTTATTCCTATATAACATACTACAGACGTCCTGATTTTTACAGCATTACATGTTTTGAACCTTTTCAGTAAAGTGGAGGTTTCTCATTTCAGCCTAACTGCTGTTAATCTGTTCCAAATGTTAACATTGCAAATAAGGTCTGGTTACCATCTCTGCCCCAAGTCGATAATAGGAACGGAGCTGATCAGCATCTGGTTTAGTTCAGAGTACAACTTGCTGCCTAATACTGCAGAATTTGGGTTGGAAGATTGTTGCATTTCATGAACACCACAAAAAAAATTAAACTAACAACACTCACATACAGTCATGTGTCATTATTTATTGCTCTATAGGCTTGCTAAAGATGGAATATCGCGTTACTAATTTTGGCAAATTCCAGCACACATAAACAGGCCAAAACCTCTTAACATAAATTATACCAGAGCTGCCTAATGATAATTAAAAAAATTCGGTCGCTTACTTTCTAGACTTGTGATGGAAAAATAGTTTAAAAATAAGAGAAATTTTTAAATCAGTTTCTTATTTTGTCTTGCACTTTGAACACTTGAATTGTTATGTGTCTGATTCATTGCAAGGCACTTGGCAATAAAGCACTTTCAATATATAGAAAACTATGGTTATAAATGAAAATGGTCTAAAAAAGGTTTATAAAATACAAATTAGTATTTTAATGGAATATAATCATTGACCTAAAATTCACACCACCATGTTTAGATCAAAATATAACCTCCTGCTGAGTTAAATTGGAGCTGAATCCAGCTCCCAGTATATAGAATAATCCATCTCAGGATTAGCTGTGACCCTTCTAACATTCAGAAATACTTCTCCTTTTTTCCTTCAAGCACTTTTTCATACTTTATTCCAAATTCCTTTACTGTGTGATCTATCATTTTGCAGTTGATCATATAAAAATTCTGCATGCAACATATTTCAATTACATTTCTTAATGTAGTTGGCAGATCATCCTTTATAAACTCAGTGAAGACTACAGGATCAAAAGCTCTTGACATGCATAGAAAATAAACCATTAATAATTAATGAAAGTTTTAGTTTAGCAAGAGATGCTAACTTATATCCATTAATAATATTATCATATTCATAATAAAGGTAAGTTTGAGGGGAAAAAAATTAGTAACCACCTCAAATATTAAAAGACCATATTTTAAAACACATGCATAGAATGCTTAAAACATCTGGAGCCTGTATAAAATGTACATGAATTCTGCCAAATTTACCCTACACTTTCCTGTCACCTGAAGCACTGACTGGGGTGACGCACTTGACATAAATTTCTTGTTACCTGTGAGAAATGACTGGAGACAGAAATTACTTCTTTCCCCAGACAGATGTAGCTGGTTGATCAGCCAACTAGTAATATAATATTTATGAAGTTAAGCAGGATAAAACTGATAAGCGCTGTATTAATTTCATGGCGACACCTACGAGCAGCGATTTTTTGGGCACAACAGATTCCATTGATCCTATTTTACATTTGAGAAATCTGAAGCAGAAAAAGCCTAAATTGCTGAATTGCATCATGTTGCAGAGCCAGGTCAGTAACCAAGCTCACAAAGTGGCAGGCTCTTTCATGCTAGTCACAAAACTCTACCGTTGCCCACGTTTTAGCAAGATTTCTCTCATTGTAGCAGACTGAATATCTTCCCTTCCACTCCACAAGGGGAAAAATAATTAATCAAAGATAATTTCCAGCACACTTACCTTTTTTCTGCCTATAGATTACATCAGAGAGATTTTAAACTATTTAAGGGGAGGAAAAAAGTAATAACCCCACAGACTGAACGACTCAGGAGATAAGACACATTACTAGTAACCCAAAGACCAGCATAATGAGGAAAACTCACCCCAGCTATAATCATATACAAACCCCAAAATCCACCAACCTCAAGCAGGTAGGAAAAATGAATGTTTTAAGATCTGTCGTTGCTGAAATGGCACGCATCTTCCTCACCAGCACAAACTACGTGCGTTTGCCCTCTGAGCCAAGTGACAATACTAGGAGCAAGGCGCTAAGTTAATTGGTTGCAAAGAAGTGAATATGCATCCATACACCTGAAAGATAATTCAGTTTATTCAAGCTCGTTATCACTTCAGCATTTTGCTGAAGTTCTCCATGAAAGAAAGGCAAAGTGTCTAAGCAATGTTTCTTCTCCTTTCAAACTGCCAAGAGAAAGAAGACGTGCTTGGCTGGCCCAGGTCTGCAGCTCCCACTGACTCGTACAGAAGCAAGGACCTCCCTTCTCACCTTTCTCTCCCCTTTATGCTCCTTAGAAGTAATTTTCCATGTATTGTTTGCACAATACAGGACTTAATTTAAATTATCAGAAGCACCAAAATAATTTCTTCAATTTTTTTTCTCTGTGTTCCTCCTTAAAATACGAATCTGCCAGGCCAATGTTTTCCTGGTTTCTCCCTTGTTTCATGGCTGTTACCTGAGCTGCAGCCTGCCCCTGCAGACGTCCAGGTGTGCAGTGAGTGACTTTCCTGGGTGACCATCAGTGGATAAAGCTGGGAACCAGGCTCTGCAGAGACAGCAAGGATTTCAGAAGTTTCTTCACCTGGTTTCTCTGCACTTGAGGAAACCTGGATGATTTTGGTCCCTGTATGTAGCTCAGTCCCTGCTGCCTTCTCTCAGATTTTCACCTGGGGCTCTCTCCTTCACTCGCTCTTCAGGACAGAACCAGTTGTGCACAAGCTTCCTCTCACCAGCCACCACTCCCTCCTGCCTCCACCTTGACTCTACTCTGAAAAAGGAGTGATGCTTCCCCTCCTGCCTCCTCCCAAGAGCAGCCACAACTCAGGAGGTGACTCTTCCTCCAGAGAGGAAAAGAAGATGGCCAGGATGAGCAGCTGGGTGCTGCTCTTCAGCGAGCTAGAGAGGAGAAGGGGGCAGGCTACAGGGAGCAGAGCTGCTCAAACCCACACGTGAACCCTGACCTTGCCCTCGCTAGATTCTGTTGAACAGAAAGCTGTGCACAGAGAAGGCAGACAGGCTGCTCAGAGTAAAACCGCCCACCTTCGCCTTTTCAGACGCAGGCAAAGCTCCATAACGTTGCCTGTTCCATGCAGCTGCCTGCGTTGCCTGCTGCCCTGAGCTGCCTCGACGCTCAGAGAAACCATTCGCATCTGTACAACACAAAGTGCATTAGCAAGCAAAGAAAGGAAGCAAACACTGAGATCAGATTTGTGCTTTCCTCTCCCTGTGAAGTTCCAGATTTGTTATTGAAAAAGATGCCAGTTACTTCATTATTTTTAATGTCCCTGAGCCACTGTATATTAAATAAATGGTAACGTCCATGTCCTGGTTGTGAAAGATCGCAATTAATAGTGTAGTCATTAGGACCCATAAAAGCCAGATGCCGTCCACAGAAAAGAATTTATTTCACTAGAGCTTTCTCAGGGTTGGGTTTATTTTAGGGAATTTTAGTGAGAGAGAAACCCAACCTATCACAGCTAATTGGCCAATCTCTCGTATTGAGTTCTCTCATTTTCCAACCGTCCGTGGGCCAGAGACTGACTCAGCAACATGATGGTTAGGTCACTTGCCGGGAATACAAGAAACTCAAGTTCAAAGTCTCTTTCCTAATCAGGTAGACAACTTGACTTAAACCTCCATCTCCTACAACCTGGGGAAATGACTCAGTCATTAGGTTACTCGTAATCCAATGTGTATACAACCTTGCGGGCACAACTGTTTCAGCAGTGAAAAGGTTTCTGTTTTTTTTCTAATATGGAACGAAATCAGAAGTCAAACCTCATTTTTATTGTAAAACAAAATTCTTGCATTCTGGCCAATCCTCAGTAATATCACTTCCCATTTAAATAGTCGTCTTCATTCAGGGTGTTTGTGCTCCCCTCCCTCCCACCCCAAGTGGCACTGAAGCGTTGGTTCCACAGCTTTCTTCAGATCCAAGGGACATCCTCCCGACACCTACTGCTCTTCCGTTTCATTTCCCTGAAGCGATCAGAAATAGGTGAACACAGCCAATATCTGGCAGCCTTTCGGCACTTTTTGTTCGCCGCCAAAGAACACACCCACAGTTCTCACCCACCGCTGAAAAGGAAACAGGACAAAACAACAGAAAAACCACCACCCTGGTGGGACCAGACACCATCCCTCAGTTCTCATGCATGCCAGGTTGGCCACAACATACAGACAGAAACCTGCCCCAAAGGACCGCCGCAAAAGATGTAACTGGTGGGAGGTAACAGGCGAGAGGCTGCAGGAACGGACGGAGCATGAAGAAAGGAGACCGCGTGGCTCCAGAGCCCAGCAGAGCACAGGCCTTCTTACATCTCCTCTATCTCAAGTAGACCTTTCACCTCACTAACTTCTACCATTTCCAGCTTCTGCAGCCTTTCTTGCATTAATTTTGTTTAAAATGTTGTTCTTACTGCATTAGTCAGCAGTCACTTTTGTTGCTTTCTTCCCATGATTTTACACATAGACGGCCATACATGAAAAGGCATTTTTCTATTGCTTACAAATACACAGCGATTTAGACAACTATCTATTCTGCTTCCACTTAGGAGTCTGGCAAATGAAGGACTTAAAAAAAAAAAAAAAAGAGGGGAAAAAAGTTGGTGCCTAAATTTAAGAATCAAATCCACGTCTAAGCACTTAAGCACTTAAATATGTGGTCTGATTTTACAAAAATTTGGAATCAAAAAAGTGACAGCAAGGCCAAATGGGAGCTGATGACTTGGGAGAATTCCATTCCTTATTTTGTCGCTTAAATGGCAATCCAGGAATAGGGCCCAGGAGCTCATTTTAAACAAAATATTTGTACGTATGCTGGCTAGAGCTGGAGGGAATAAATCGAGTCATTGATCCCCTCTGAACTGGCAAATCACTGGAATTTTTAAAAAAAGCACTATTCATATTATACAGGCATTCAGAAGATTGAATACGACAGTTGGGCATTGGAAGGACAGGAGAAATGCTGTTCTTGCCCTGAAGACAGATACCAGAGGTGGGTGAGAGCCCCACCGCCTTGGCAGAGAGGGCCCAGGTGCCCTCAGCCCGGGACCCACCCCGGACACTGCTCTCGCACCCACCTCCGCCACCCACCAGCCTGTTTGGCTCCTACCCCTAAAAATTCACTTTCTGTTACGTGGTTAGACAGCTGAAACACAGGTATCAGCCAAGCTAAACGAACTTTCTTCGCAGAGGGCTTTTTCTTCAGCAAACTTTACATTTAAAAAAACAAAGAGCTTAAGGAAAAGCAGACATAAATCTCTCGCTAGGCTTCTTCATCCGATTCCCTCCCAACGTGATGGTACCACGTATCGATTTGCCCTGAAAGTTTGCTCCCAAATGGCCGCACCTACATCTCTGCTTTACTGAGAAGATGGTTTGTACGTGAAAAAGCCTTGATGTTCCTTGAAACTATTCCGGTAATAGGTGTAGCCGTTTCTTTCGTACGGCTAATCAGGCTCAAAATTACCTGAATACAGGAGCTTCCCAAGAGGAGTAAATTATCTGTATTAGCAAAGGCTCCTTTCTCAGTCTGGGCAGTGCCTACACTTAACTAAATCAAAGTTTACTTAAAAGCTTATTAGATCGTTTGGCTCCATACAGACATCACATTTCTGGGAAGTTTTGATCAAAAAGCTTGGCATGGCTACAATTACAATATTGTTACAAGTCACTAAATGTTATTGATACGTTTAAAACAGAAATTCTGTGTTCATTTTATATACAATTTATCTCAAATGCAGACGGCAAGACCAAGGTATTTAAAGTTTTTTCAGAATTTCCATCCTCCCTTTGACTCTTTCAAACGTATTTCCAGCTTACAATAAAGCCTGCCAACAATGCCCAAGCAGCCCATACAACAACCATTCCATAAAAAAAAAGTAAAGGAATAACAATGTTGATTACAGAATTAAAAGGACGCAGCAGCTATTGACTTTTAATAGACCTATTAATAATTTTTCATGGTTTTCATTCTTGATCCTAAGTTAAACAGAACAAACTGCAGCAGCTGTCCCGGGAAAGAGATACTGGGTTACTGGGTAGTTTTCTTACGCCGCTGCCCACATCGTGATCTATCCACATTTACATGATTTCCAAAGTTTAAACTCAAACAAATATTCTCCGACGGCCAGTGACAGCTTTGAGTGTCGTATCTGTATTTAATGGAATAAAAAACACAAACCAACTTGTCAGACACACCACTGTGTCAAGCTCAATTACCTAAATAAACAGAAGTAATGGTTAATTTTACTTGCTGCTCACTTTTTTGAAACTGCCTCAGTGTTGACTTTTGCAGTCTCTTCCCAGGAGAATTACATCTGCCTGGTTTAAAGTTTCACTTCCAAACACCATATCCAAAACCTAAAAGCTTGCTGCAGAAAAAAAAGTATAAATTTGGGAAAAGATCCTTCAGTCCTTAGGGAAAATTAGCCTTGATCCTAAGAGGCATTTTATTTAAGCGAGCACCGTCCGTTGGACAAGTAGTGCTCCTGTTGCCGATGCAAATAGATCATGACCTGCCACGATGGAAGCCCATCAGGAACTTTTCCCATGTGAGCAGTCACTCCAAATGTGTCTTCCTCCACTGGTAGCCCTGAGGCAGATGCCTACGTGCTAGCCAAACGGCATGAGGAACCCTAACGTCAATGAGGTCACATTGAAAGCAGTTAAAATACATAGGGATGAGGAGAAAAACATTTTTGCACTACAATTCCAAGGTTTTTTTTAAACAGGGTCTTACACCTCTCATTATGCACACAGCGCAAAACACTGCATGTTTTGTCCTCCTCTACAGGGAAGAGAACTACCAGACCTACGCTGGCTCACGCCCGCTGAAAAGGTGGCTCTTCCTCCCTCCAGCCGTCCCTTTGACCTTGGATAACGGGCCTCCCATCTGGAAGTGTTTTCCCATTCCTCCCTCCATGCTTTCACACACACGCACAAAAAGACCCTGTGACTGGAGTGCTAAACTGCGGTCACTGTCACACCATGAATACGTTTGCATGTAGTTCAGCTTGGATAAAGCCCACTCTCTTACATTCTTTGTCCAGCACCACCAAGGAGCTAAGCAGACTGCAGATGTTTAACAGGACAGGTCTGCTTTCTGATGTCCTTTCAGTCCCAGGCAAAGGCTTACGCGCTGACCTTTAGGCGTGCACCAGCAACTGAGTGCACTGAAGCTAAGAACGTGCAAAACCTTCACGGGTCCAGGATGAATCCAGCAAACCGACCCATCAGTACCCTCACCTCCGTGCCTAGCCCCAGCAAAACTGAGGTAGGGTACCACATCGGCATGGATCTCCTGCAAGATTCCTGCTGTGCAGAGGCCAAGGGGAGAAAAGTAAAATACAGAGGACAGTCCCTAGGAGGGGCAGAAACCTGTAAGCAGATCCATGCCGATGTGCAGCCCTACCAAGGGTTGGGTGGGACCCTGTGCTGTGCTGGGTCTCTCACCACGTGTATCTGAGCGCCTGCTCCACAGGCTCGGGGCTGCAACATGCCATAGGAAGTCCTACTACGGCACATAGGTTCAACAGGCCTTTGTACTACTCTCCAGCCTTTGTTCCTTCTAGAGAGGCATTAAAAAAGCGTTAAAAAGGTGACTGCGCTGCTTTATACAGGGGATTTCCTCATCACAGAACAAAATAAATTAATGACTATTTATTTCTGAAAACTAATCTTTGGGTTGAATCCAACTTCCAGGTGGTGCCTGTCAAGAGGATGCAGATCTGTAAGGGTGCAGAGCCATTCAAGACCAATGACTGATTTCAAGTACTTCATTCTCCATGTAGACAGACTCAACTATCTGTAGTTAAGCAACAGTTAGTCCTAAAATTCTATCCATGCACTGAGCAATGGAAGTAATAAGCAGTATTTTGAGATGTATTAAGCAGTATTAGTTTTCTAGACAAAACTGCATTAAAGAACTGTTCTAATGCTCCTCCACTCTGATATCAACTTGACGGAGCGTGGGAGAACTGTCCTCTCCCTGCAGACCAGGGTACGTGCATGTTACATAGCGCCATTTCACTGGAATCTATATGGTTTAGATTTTAATGGAGTGTCAGTTGTAGAGCTGAATATATGGAAGCTCTTGAGTTACAAGAAAAAGAATTATTATTGCAAACCTGACTACAACTACAGTTGGTGTTCTTGGAAGATGAGGGTGCAAGTAACAAGAAGCTAACAAATTCATGCCAGTAAGTCAAGTTTAATTTGCTTTCCTTTTCCCCTCCCTTCTAAAGCTGGCTGAAATACAGGTTCCACTGTATATGCAGTGACTAGCAAACGTGGATGCCATCACAAATACACCGCTGCCAAGAGGAAGTCCTCCGCTGACTAATAACAGAGTTTCCAATAGCAACTGCAAGATATTCTGGGCACTGAACTGAAGAGATTTAGGGATATATTCTAAACAAGATGTGCTTTTTGCAACTACAGAATATGAATTGCATAACATTTGGACAAAAGGTCTTTAAGAAGTGACCAGTAACATGTATAACAAAGGCTGGCTCTTCAACAGGTAACACTAAGCTCTCCTTACCAAGTCTATTATCAAAGCATGGCTGCAAAAAATAAAGACACGAGTCATCACTACACAGCTTGGCATTGCAAAGGTCTCAAGTTTTTGCTCCTGCCTGAAACAATATGAAAACATAGCCTTTTATTTTGGAAAGGGGAGATGGCATGCTTGATAATATTTTTGTGTAGCATTTCTCACTGTCAGCACAATACAGAATATAATCAAGTTCATTTGTTAACTAAGTAACCCATTCTTTGAAAACCTATTCTTTAATGCTAGATAGCGTCAGTGACATATTACAAGATCATTTACTAGAACTGGAAAATTACTTTTATAAAGATCACATTATATCACAGCTTCCCTTCTGTACCCTTTGCTTGCTGAGGTTGCAGGGCATTTCATAGAGTTACTTCCCCTACAGACACAGGATTTTTTTCTTTTTCTTTTCCATTTGAATATGGAAAACCCCCTGAATTTCCATTGCTGCAATTCAATAGTTCTATCAAAGACTGTCCATGCATTTTCATAGGAGTAATTTATTGTATCTTTGAAGTAAATACAAATTTGTCAGAAATATTTGCTAGGTCAATTTGTAAGCTCTACTATGTGGGAATTATGCCAAAATACAAGCACAAATCAGAGTGCTAAACAGTAATTTCAAAAAGATGCTAAGCAGTAGTGAAAACTAGAAGGTTCTAAGCAGCCAAATGAGATGAAATTTGTCATCAAATCACTGAAAACAAGAAACAGAACAAACTTCCTTACAGAGAAACTGGTATACTACATGCCCGAGTCTGACATTGTTATGTTAAAAGTTGCCTCTGAATAAAACATTCTATACGACACTTTCCTGCAGCACAGATGCCTGCTGCATAAGAATACTCCTCTGCTGGGTTTTAATACCTTGGAGGTATGATGTTATGCACCACTCAGTAATTTTAGTCTACAGTACAGCTTCCCACCACTTTTAATTTTAAAATGCAACCAAGTTATCTGAGATGTAGGTAAAATAAAAAAAGACTAATGAGAGTTTAAAACTCTAGATGGCACACTCATACAGTAAGAGACTATAAATCTGAACAGAAATACCGAGGCTCCCCATGATATTGTCTTGGTTTTCCACCTGAGACACACACGATCTTATCTGCAAATACCGTCCCGCGGCCAGTTTGTGAATTACTATTATAAAAGGATCTGCACTATTTCCCCAAATTAGAATTGGGTGATTTAATATAATACTATGCAGTATTTGCAGGTTTATATTTCAACAGTACAGAATTAAATTAAAGATTCCACATACAATTAATTCTCATGGCATAGCACCCATCCTGTCACACTATCATACTCCAACCTACATCATCGATAACGGGACTGAGATCTTACATGTTTCTTGAAGGCACAGCCTCATGCAACAACCAGCTCAGTTATACACATTTTCAAGCTTTGAACTCACAACGGAAGTTTTCGTTGCTGCTTCGTTTTTAAACAGGAGCTCAGCTTTGTTTTATTAGATCAAGTCCAGGGTCATAAAAAGGACATGTTAATACACAGCCTTTAACCTACCCATCTATATAGAGTAGGCAGTATAAAATTTGAAACTCAAATCATGACAGTAACAGTCATGAAAATAGCATTACAAAATTTTTATTAGAATATGCCAAGGGTATGTTGCTGCTGTTATGCAGTTGTACTAAAGCCACAATAAATGAAATGACAGCTGTGCAACTGAATTCCCACAGTGCACATCTGAACAACATCCAGAATGATCAGAACTGCAAAATTCATGAATTAGGGTGTTTGAGTAATTATTTGAGTACACAAACAAGTGCCTAAAGTACAATATATATTTACAGTGTGTTAGATGCTTTATGCTAATGGTGTAAAAACACTTCTATCCTCCAATAAGTACAAGGCAGTTGAACAATCTATCTCATCCTTACAGTGCCCTAATACTTGGTTACTGTGGAGAAGCAACTATACCGTAGCTTACACCTCAGTGAAGAGGGACCCATACGTAGGTACTAAAACAGCACAGACCAGCATGCAGCCCTGCATTCAGACGGTTTTGAAATTCATGATGTGGAACATATGTACAACAAAGGACACACAGAAGGAATTTTAAAAGTGCATATGCATAGACTGATTGGAGAACTACACGGACGTGGAAGCATTTGCCCACAAAGCCACAGAGAAGAACGTCTTTGGCCTTAGGCCAGTACAAGAGCCCCTCTGAAGCAAAGTACACAAATAAGTCTTCTCCATTTCTACAGTACTGGATATCAACTCATTAATAAAACCATTAACATCAACTTTTTTCTCTAACAAAGTGTATTCATAATCACTCCTTGCTGTATGGTAAATATTTACCAGGAAGTGTACATCTGTAGCATGCTATTACTTTTAAATATGCAAATAAGATAAAAATTTCTAACATATGTTATTTGCCTACATATATAAATTCATAATTTCCATTCACAAGTCAAATCACTGTCATCTTTTTTAAGCATTTAACAAGTTTATTTCTACAAATTATGGCTTAAAAGCAGGTACTGTTGATACAAAAATCTAAAGAGACTGATGTGCAGCACATGTCATTTCTTTACGTTGTCTTCGTGGATAAGTTATTCATTTCAGTGGGTATTTATCACATTTTTCATAGCAGCAATAAATAGACATTTTACTTTTCATAAAACATTATTTTGGATAGCATGTTAATCAATACAAAATTAACTTTTAACAGCACTGAAGTAACCTAACCCATAGGTCATTACAGGTTGATCATGGAATTGGAAAATTTAATATTGGATCTCTATGCCAACCTAAGACTGAGTTATTTGCAGGGTCTCCAACATGTCTTCCACTGCCTTCAAAGAGTATTTAGTTTCTTTCTTACTGCGACCTGCAAACTAAACAACAACAACAGATTGTTACTTGCCATGTATCAGAAATTCTGTGCATAGATCCTGTACAAATAACAGTTCTAAACATTAAGTACCAAAAATTTACTCTAATTACTACAAAGCCTAAAGCATAGTCTCTTTATTGTTTCACTAAAACTCAGCATTTTTACTAGAATACGGGCTATATCACCCTTCCTCTAATACATAATGAAAAATACAACAGAACTCCTTCATTTCACTCATTTGCTCTGCATTTGAATATTCAGCACTAACAAATATTCTACTTTGAAATTTAACATTTATCTGAATAGAGATGTTCCTGTTGGTTTGCTTGCTCTGTAAAGTTGAACATAATTTTTACTTCAGACTTACTTGAATTTTTTGTGATCCAAATTAGATTATATTCATAATTTAAATAGTAGCAAGACTTGGACCTGTTCTTTAAACTAACCTGTTTTCTATTTCTATTCTATTCTATTTTCTATTTTCTATTTCTATTTCTATTTCCTGTTTTCTATTTCTATTTCTAATCTACTCTAAAATAATTCAGTCATCGTATCATTGTATTTTATGGTTCAAAGTAACTGTGAGTAATGACCTTGTATTTGATTGTAACCTACTATAACAACAGCAGTTGCAGAAAGCATTTGAAAAAAGTCTGTCTTGATAACAAAGAAAGGTACAGCTTAATAAATACTACTTATGGCTTTAGATTCTCTAAGCCACATGAAGCCAAGTTTGGGAAAGGAAGGGGTAGAAGGGTAGGAGATGTTCATCCACCCCACGCTGACCTCAAAAGGGTTTTTCTAACTGTACTGACGATTCCCACCACTCATCAGCCATATCTAACACAGTGGATTTATTGACAAGGTTGGTCTTCAGTCGAATGAAACTCTCAACCATTTTTAATACACCTGCACTAAAAAGTTTTTCATTTGGGGTTGGGAGGGGTGGTAAAGAAATTACAGAAGCAGTTACTATAACTTGCTGCTAGTAAAACAGCCTATTCTCTGCGTAAATGTTAACATCTAAACACTCAATAAATTTTCAATTTAATGTTTTTTATTTCAAATACCACTGGTGTCTCGCATAGTTAGTCCTTGATTTATAATGTGTCCCTTCTCTCTTGTAATTAACTTAATTTAGCAAACTCTTCATGACCTGTTAAGAAAGATTAAGTCATCAAACCCAGGTAATATCACACCAGGAACAAGCTGCAGGACCTGTTAACCTGCTTTTGACCCCCAGGCTACAATCTAATGCTGGGATTCCCAGTCAGTACTGGATTCTTAAATAAAATAGTTTTGGCACAGTAAATGAAACGCTATTTCAAATTAAATAGTTAGGAGAATGAAATGTTGTTATTGTGACAACACTTTACAGTGAAGAGATATACTGAAAACACCGTATTTTCATATTTGATATTCAGCGATGAACTGATGTGCCAAGTTTTGACTCTAGTAGTATGTATAAACCCATTCTTCAGGTTGTGCAGTTTCCATAATGACCTGCAATAGTCAACTTCAGAGGAAAATCGAACACTTCTTAACACTCTCCCAGGTGAGAGAACTAACTTTTGCTTGGATCTGACTTAATATAATATCCTTTTTTTGTTCACACTAAACAAGCATAGTCCCAAGCAGATACTTGGGGAGTGCACATCCTTTCATAAAAACAAGCAAATGAGAAAACAGAACTCAAAATCCTCGACTGAAAAATTGTTGCAATTCAAAGCATTCAGAGATTTCAATAAAAAACACAGAAGCCTGAAGATACTGTGGTCAAAAATCACGTTTGGTGAGACACACAGAAAGCACGCAGAGGAAAGTTTCAAAATAAAAAGAATTTTACATATTTTACTTCTCTTTAGGGACACTGAAAACAAAACTGACATAAGACATTAGTTTAAAAAATGTTACTTGCTAATTTCAAGAGTAGTTGCCTTCATGATACTGACGTGTACTTTAAGCTGAACAAATAAAACCAAACTCTGCGTCATAACAAACAGAACTATACTTGGAAATGTAATCACTTCAAATTTGCCCTGACGAACAATTATTTTGTCTATTCTGCCATTACACAGCAATTTGACTGATTGAGCCGGAATCTATTTCTTAAAATCATGATTTAATTTTCTGTTTCCCAAATGGTTTGTAACAAAATCACCTCTCCAGCCCTAAATAACATGTGGATTGCTAACACAGAAGAATTTAGCAATGTGCCCAAGAAGCATGTATCTGGAAAATTACAACGAGTAGGATCACATTAAAGATTTTTGTGAGCATTAATCAAACTTGCCTGCCTCTGCTGAAACGCTTCTGCCAGAGGACATGCTAAACCAATTACCTAATTGAAGAGCACTAGGTAGCCATATTTTGTTTCGGTGTTAAAATAACTGTGGCTCATGTCCTCAGTCAGAACAGAAATGTTCTTCACGGGGTTTGCACAGAGAGAATAATCCAGTTTCCCAGAGATAAGGCAAAACTACATTTATAATAATATTAAACTTAGAATAATTCTCTGAATAATGACTACTTCTCTAACATCTGAAATAAAAGACGAAAATTAAATTTTATTTGTTGTTTGGTTTTTTTTTTTTCCACCTGGGCAATCAAATTTAAATGGCCTAAAGAATAATGACCTTTTTTTTTCAGAGCATGTGTTAGCAGCCAGGAATTCCAGCTCCATGCAGCAGCCCTAGCTACAAAACCTTTCTGTCTTCCTTTGAAAGTTTACGTTTCTCCTAGATTAGGCACAGATGAGAAGTACTAATCACCACAGAGGGTTACATATTTAACATCAAAATAAGTATATTAACCAGATGGAACATAAATTATCTATACTTTTCACAAAATTATTTAATTCAACTGTTCTTTAGCACCATATTTTCCTGCAAAGAAACTGCTGTAGTCTAACCAACATTGGTGAAAGTAAGGTTTTCTATTTACACCCAAAGATTGTTTTCTTTAAATGACAATAAACTAAAAAGTTCCTCTGATTTCATACAGGAATGCACAGGAAAAGCAAAAATCAAGTGCCAAAGCAAACTGCCTGAATGAGAGAATAAATCGAAAGCAGGGGATCAGTAAAAATATTTCAAGTAAATTGCATATAAAATTAAAAAAATGCAACTATGGCCAGTGCTGAATTTGAAAAAATAAAGGCAGTTTTCCAGAATTACTGAGCAAACTGCTGGTAATTCAAATTCAAATCCATACTGAAAATTGGGGAAAATCCCACTGTAAGACAATTGCTCAAAAGTAACTTTTTGAATTAATAATTTCATGTATTAAAGTCACAAATTCATATAATTTGTCTAGGCACCCAAGTCGGGATTCTAAATGCATCTTAACCTCTAGAACATGCCTACCAGAAAAATTGCATTTAATAGTATAAGGAGGTCCAACTAATAAAACAAGTCAATGCCAAACTCAACAAGCTCTTAAGGCTCTTATTATGCTTTAAAAAGCACTTTGGATAATGCAAGAAAAGTGGGGAGGATTTATAGAGATAATATAAGTATCTAGCTTAAAACCTGGCTAGACAACCCTCTACTAACGGAGGAACGCTGTAAGGACTTCCACTGGCAAAAACGACCAAGGTTTCATCCTTAGGTCCAAAAGATGACAATTTCCGACCACTAAGCACACTAAGGGAGCAACAAATCAATACTGACTCATAGAGGAAACTGCCACCTACTACATCACCAAACACCATTTGCTATAGGAGTTGGATGTTAAGTCTCTGACATAAACACTGGAGTGGCCAAACCCTTCTGCAGTCACGTAACAAGCTCAGTAGGGTTGGGCTGGGGCAGTCCTGTCCAGCTGTGGTCACTAGAGCTTCTCGTGGCACTTCCGTAAAGAGGAAGGGAGTGTTCACACCATTTGCTCACCAAATCCTAGCTTGAGCACTTACACTTTCTGTATAGCTAAATTCCCCCTGTGATTCCAGTCAGATGTGCTGTTCGTCACTTTATGTCCCAAACAGCTAAAAGAACAGCTGAAGTATGCAACGCATCACAAAAGTATGAAGTCACAAAGAAGTTATGACATGTGTTTTAAAAAGATGTTAGTTGTGTTAACGTGATCTGTTCTGGCAAGCATCAACCAAAAACGCTTAACATAGGTTGCAAAAGAGCTTCACAGAAACAGTGCAATTGCACTTTCCAGTAAGTAATGGGTTTGCATGGCAAGGTTTTAGTAGTGGAGGGGCTACAGGGGTGGCTTCTCTGAGAAGCTGCTACATCCGATAGAGCCAATGCCAGCCGGCTCCAAGATGGACCCACTGCTGGCCAAGGCCAAGGCCAAGCCCATCAGTGACCGTGGTAGTGCCTCTGGGATAACATTGTTAAGAAGGGGAAAAAAACCCAGCAGGAGCAATTGCAGCCAGATAGAGGAGTGAGAAGATGTGAGAGGAACAGCTCTACAGACACCAAGGTCAGTGCAGAAGGAGGGACAGGAGGTGTTCCAGGCACTGGAGCAGAGATTCCCCTATAGCCCATGGAGAAGACCATGGTGAGGCAGGCTGTCCACCTGCAGCCCATGGAGGATGATGGTGGAGCAGAGATCCACCTGCAGCCTGTGGACGACCCCATGCCAGAACAGGTGGAGGCACCTGAAGGAGGCTGTGACCCCATGGGAAGCCCACACTGGAGCAAGCTCCTGGCAGCATCTGTGGCCCCATGGAGAGAGGAGCCCACGCTGGAACACGTTTGTTGGCAGGACTTGTGACCCCGTGGGGGACCCACGCTGGAGCAGCCTGCTCATGAAGGTCTGCACCCTGTGGAAGGGACCCACACTGGAGCAGTTCATGAACAACTGCAGCCCATGGGAAGGACTGACGTTGGAGAAGTTCATGGAGGACTGTCTCCCATGGGAGGGACCCCACGCTGGAGCAGGGGCAGAGTGTGAGGAGTCCTCCCCCTGAGGAGGAAGGAGCAGCAGAGACACCGTGTGATGAACCGACCACAACCCCCATTTGTAAATGGTTTATTAAATAAAAGCAGGGAGTCATTTAAACAGCAAAACAGAGAAAGAAACTTTAGGCACACAGGTATAAAATGCTTAATTATGTCCTCCGGGATACAGTATTCTTTCCTGTAAAGTACAGTCAGAAGCTACAGGGCCAATCAGGGGAAATGGAAAATTCTTCAAAGTTGTAATACATCAAAAACACGTCAGCCACAAGAAGCTGCACTCTTGGCAATGAATTGACATACAGTGTACTAAGAAAACTGCACTGGCCATAGAAGAAAATCCTAAATTAATTCCGTAATAGATGGAGCTGGTCAAAAGGCCATTTGGTAGTATTAACTGAAACAGCAGCAGCAAGAGAAAAATTACATATTATGTTCTGACACTGAAATATTACAGAGAGAAAGGAGTGTTACATGTATATAAAGTCTTTGCATTTAATAGCAATATTTTTGCTCAAAAAAAGTTCTGGGGAGAACTGAACAGTATGATGTTGATATTCAGGATTACTTATACCTAAACTTTGATTGGTAGATTATTAATAATAGCTATAAGGGAGGTCAGACATACTATGTTTGGGATGCATGGACAGCAGACAGAACCTATGAGCTAAAACATGTTTTCATTCACAGTTATAGAAAAAATATAGAGGCTTATAATACCAAAGCAAATACAGATGTTTATGCATAACTTTTCCAATAGCTGAAAAGACTCCTACTGACTTCAGTAAGCTTTGATTGTGGCCTACAAAGTCTACGTTTTCACAGTTCAACAAGCATTTTTCTATAAAACTACACAAAACCAACTTCAGTCACAATTTCTAAGGTAATTATTAGGAACGCTATTAACTATGATTTTGAAAGGTCAGGATAGACTGAAGGAAAATAAAATTCTAAAATTTTCATTTCTTTTCTAATAAGACAGAAGTAGATGAGCAAGTCACTCTAAGAATTCAGACATATAAAGTTTTATTAAAATACTTAGCTGTAGAACTGAGTCTTGGAGGTCAACATTACACTAGTGTACATTCAGTTAATGTTAGTAGGAAAAAAACTGTTTAAAGCTAATAAGTAAATAATAGTAATTAATAAATGCAAAATATCAACCTTATATTAATTAAGGCTTCCAAGACATCAAACAGAAGTATAAGGCAAAAAATCCAAGCAAATTATGCTGTTTTACATGTCAGAGCTAACCTCTTGAACAGCAGTTGGTATAAAGCACAGAAAAGAAATACAGAGCATGTTAAGAGTATCATAAAACAATGATGTACTAACCTGGTATGCTCTGTTTATTTGGTTAGCTGCCCAGCTGGCATATTTCATATTATCTTTTTTCATTTTTGCACTCGCTTTTGGATTGGAAGCAATATGGCTGGCAGACTAGGAACACAAAAATAAAAACAGTGTAACTATAAAATATGTGCATGAAATAAACTGAGAGCATTCATCATCTTTGCATTCAGAGCCCCACACGCAGTGATGGAGGATAAAGAGAAAAAATAATAAAAACAGCTACTGATAAACAGCATCCAATTAAGAATTAGCTAAACTTTTTAAACAATTGTTTGTTCTAACTAAAGCTAAACTAGACTTCAGTTCAGCTGTGTACCGAGTTAGGAACCAAACCTGGACATGATCAGTTAATCCAATCTGCTTTTCCTAAAGAAAGAGTTATGAATTAGTTCTCCCCATTCAATTTGTTATCAGAGATGATATGAAATATATCACTTGTGTGTCCAAACTGCCATTAAAAACATGACATTTTTCCCTGTGGCATCAGAAAACACATTTTAAAAGCAGGTAAGACTCTACATAAACTATGCCCATCTTCACCTGAAAAAACAAAAAAGATTACTTCAGAACCAAACTCATCTCAGAGACTTTTCCACTTACATAAATAAATCCACTTCGCAAGGAATCATTTCTACTCCCTCCCTAGAACGTCTTTGTGAGTGCAAAAGTACTTGAATGCAAAGAGCCACAGAACCCTACTCTTACCCATCAATGAAGAATGTCCACAGATTTTAAAAAGGAGCACTGAAGCAAATGTCTGCATGAACACTACATTTCAAACTCAAAGAATGTTCCCTTACAGCTACTGCCCTGAAACTACGTCCAGAAATGGGAGAGGAGTGGGATTGCCAAAGAAGCAGCCTCCACAAACTCGGGAACACTTCCTCTGAAGCCATGCCTGCATGAATTGAATTTGTGATCTAGGATAGGGTCAGGGTCCTGAGGTGAGGCATCATTCTCTCTGGTTTCCTGAATTCGATGACGTACTGACCAGTTTCCTCAGCAGAGATGGCTGAAAGCCTTTGTGGAGAATTTACCGGGGTTATGGACATTCTTTGGGGACTACAAATGCCGGGTATGTCTGTCAAGTACAAAAGCAGCAGCCACAGCAAAACCAGATCCTAAAGCCTGGAAACAGCCTTACAAAGAAATTAGGAGCCACAGCGTAGATACAGAAGCAGCGATGGCAAGCTGTGCTTGCAAAAACCACCCAGAGAAATGTGACAGCAGCCAGCCAAGCAAAACTGAAGAACTGAAACAGAGTATACCAGAGTGTATACACATTTTTTGAAGTAATGAACTTGCATTATGCAAATCAGGATTTATGCGTATGACTTTCAGGCACTGCCAAAACATGCAAATTTCTCAAATACTTGGGTCATATTAGCTCAAGGTTGCCAGCCAGATCATCATAGATAACAGGCTCTAAATCTACTTTACAGACAGAAAGTAACAGGCAGGACATAAGACCTCTCAGAGGACAAGCCAAAACTGGCCATAATAAACACCCAAGACTGTTCTAGAATCAATGCAGAAGTCTACAGATATACACACCTTAAAAGTCAGTTTAGGTCAATAAATGGATTTGCTACAAAACTTACTCCTGAAAAGCTGAATGACCCGAGGACCAGCAAGGGGCCAGTCTTCTTTCCTTCTTGAGCATAAAATCACCAACCCAAGAATCTCTGCAGATGGGCTAAGAAGATTAGGTCCACATCTCTGAGTCTTAAAGGTGATGCAACAAGTCCTTGAAAGGAAGTTCCTATTGCCTGGTATTTATAGGAAGCCTCAAAGTTATCTGCATGATGCGTCTCTGCAAACTGCCCCCCTCCCAAGAGACAAAAAGGTGGCCTAGATTTTTTTTAAATAAAATATATGGAACCTTTCTGGGTTTGTTGCTAAAAGGATCTTTTAAAAGATCTAAGATCTAAAGGAAGATCTTCAATAGAGGCCTCAGCATCTTTGGAAAAACTGAAGAACTGGTGCCAGTACATTCTACCCATAGTTACTGTGGTCCCAGCCACACCCAAGCCAACAATGCTGTGCAAGCTAAACACTCATCTTGACATTGAAAGTCTGTAAACTGTATTTAGAAACTGGAGTGAGAAAAAACAAAGCAAAAAACTCAACAGAGAAAGGAAAAGGGGAGGGAAAGAGAAAAGAAAACGAGAAAAGAAGCCACCATACTCTTCAGCAGTTCACCATTCTGTAGAGTGGAGGATGACTTTAAATCCTTTTTCAAGAAGTTACCTTCATGTGTCAATAATTATAATCCTTTGGAAAACATGGGCAAGATTTAAAGGTTAAGAGCACTTCAAGTAAGAAGTACTTGCTGGCATAAAATTGTCCATACTCAGTATTTAAAAACAGTGTTAATAATCTGAGTTATTAAGTTAAACCAAAAGAAAAGAAAAAAAACCCCAGCAAAGGGTAAAGGATAATACACACGCATAAAAACACATTCAAAATGATAATATGGAAAATATATAATCATGCTTACCATGTAAAGTCCAAACAAAGCTCTCATATTTCTGTTGTTAAGCTTCAGTGCTTGTGCAAAATACTTTCTTGATAGCTCAAGGTTTTCAAGCCCCCCTTGAGTGTATTTAACCTGTAAAAATTATAAGGTCCTGAAACTCGCACGTCATCCATACATCAGGCATTCACTATTGAAGCAAAGATACTACGAAACTTCACTTCAGGTTTGTTTCACATGATATTTCAAATCAGGTGAGTCCTACCAAAGGCCAAATACTGGCTTGGGAGAAATCCGAGCTCTTTTCAATGTAAAAATTTTAAAATATTTAACTATAGCAGGGAAAAAAAAAAAGCCAGCATTAATTTAATTAATTTATTGCTACAAGAATAAAAAGTGACTATTTTGCACTTATACATACTTACAACCTTGGGACAGTCTCTTATGAAAAGTAACACAAACTTTAAAGCTAAAGCTAAATTCTGACTGCTATAAATCCATACTAACTGTATATTCCTTCGGCACAGCATTACATCCGTACACAGACACAGTGCCTTTCATTATCTATTCAACTGCAAAATAGTGCACAAAGTTTAGAAGATTACTCCATTGTTTTTCTGTTCATTTTGCCTGTTATTATATCAACAAAAAGAGGGATAAATACTAGAAGACATGTTTCACAGTCTTTCTACCAGAAAGCTATTTAGACTTTCAAGTTTTAATGTTAACACAGCTTTAACCACATTAACAAAATTAATTAAATCAATTCTAAGCAGTTAACAGTATAATTTAGGGAAAAAATAATATACATCTGGAAAAAGAGTGCAAATGGCTAACAACCTTGAGCTAAAACTTCTGAAGGCCCTCTCCCCCCCCCAGCACTCTTTCAGGCAAAATTTCCTATGTGGTTTCCAAGATCTGGCTCCACAATAACAGGCAATATATCACAACCTCCGAGGCAGCATTGTTGGGGCAAACTTTAACTTCTCATGCACTTAATTTGAAAAGCGCATAAACACTTCAACAAGACTAGCTCATTTAAAATGAATTGTAATCTTCAGTAAGTCCTGCCCTTACTCTTATATTTAGCTTAGTCACACTGAGTAAGAAAACACAGTTTTCTTAACATGTTAAGTTCTATGAGATGTTAATGTTCTCTGTGTACTCTCTTAAATCTCCTAGGGAAAAATTAAAGAAACCATTTTTATTCCATTTTCACCACTTCAGTAACAGAAAAACAGAGTATGTATTCAAACATAATTGATTTTTCTGAAAATACTTACTTCAGCATATTGCTGACAGTATAAGTGGTTGTGTGGATTAGTCATCATAAGCTCCTCTAAGCAGAAGGCTGCCTTTGCATAGCTGAGGAATATTTAAAAACAGTGACAAAATGAAACAGAGTATACAGTTCTTTGCTTCAGTTTCTTTGCAGCACATTAAAAGGAGTCTTACTTTTCCCCCTATAACTTCATCTGATCCACAATTAAGAAAAATGGTTTATTTTTAAATGCTGTTTGAAGCCTCAAGTTACTATTTTTACATCATAGATAGTGAAAAATATACAAAATTTAATAGTCTAGGTATATATGGAACAGCTCATGGAACGCATTTAATATACTCATTCACAAGTACTATTTCTGATCAACAAGAGTGATGAGTAGAAACAGGTATTAGGTACTATAAGACATTTGAACTCAGACTACAAAATAGTTCATATTTTTGTACAAGAAAATTCAGCTATCGGAGGATTCACAAACCCAGCTACAGACCAGAGCACCTCCACTGTCAGTTAACTTTAACTGCTCACAGTCAACCACAGAAATGAGATCGAAAAACCATACTAAGAACAGTTGTAAAAATCAAACAGTTCAAATCTATATATGAAAATAGCATCATACCAATCCAAATGGGCAACAACTTATCATTGCAAAAGAAAAGGCTACTACTTGTTCGTTAAAGGAAAGCTTTCAGAAAGAATTAAGAAGTCAAGCTCAAAATGTAGGCTTATTTAATAAAAAAAAAAAATCTTAGCTTCATAATCTTTCAACTAATAGAGTTTCCTGCAGAATTTGCATCTTCTACAGATATGCGATAGCGCTGTTGCAGAGAGTTTACATGATAGGATTCCAAAATTCAGGAGACGCACTGTTTATAATGACAGCACGGGTAGATATTTAATATCAGAGTAAAAGCAATTTAGCAATTATGAGACAATATTAAACGATATAATCTGTAAAATCTTACTTCTTAAAATGAGTATATTGTGGTTTTCTCCTGTGCACGTGATGATAGTCGTGTATGTATTTCAGATATTAATTTGGAGATAAAAGGATAGTCACCTCATTCTCCAAAAGCAGAAGCCACAGTCCCCATAATTGAACAGAGGACTGTATAAACCTTGTACAGCTACGTGTGTTTATGAACAGTAACAGCATGGTGATTTCACAAGCAAGATTAAATTTGTGACACTGATAAAACAAGCAAGCTGATGAATTGTTTCCTTTTTTTTAAATTAACTTCTAGTTGCTTTTTAGCAAAGATTTCAATTTTTTCCCCATTTAATCATCAAAATAATAACAACAATGCTCATAAAAGTACAGTGAGCACAGTCAATTTTTTCAATCAACTGGAGAACATTTGACATATTTTTTACTGGAATTACAGACCAAAGCAAATAGAAGCAAAATCAATTTCTTTCTCAGGTTTTAGCACACAATTTTGTAATAAATATTATAACAAAAAAACCCCCCTCCAGTAGTGGAATGTGTATGTTTGCACAACTCTCATTCACTTTTGTACTGACAGATTTGACAAGCTTCACTAGCTAACTGTTTTTTTAAAAAAATAGCTATTTTCTTGGACAATTGGCTGGTAAATTTCCCAAAACAAATAGAAATCTGGATACCAAAATTCTAGATTGTTCCTTAAGTCAGCATTTGAAAGAGTTTAATAATTATTTTCTTCGAGAACGGGGTGGAAAGAGAGGTAATGGGGGAAGAATTTTTTCATCACAGTGAGAATGGCTATTTCTCCCTTGAGAATTTGATTCTTTTACTACTCTCTAGAAAGGAAGGAAGGAAACAATGTGACATAATTCAGGCTGGGCTGAAGAACTAAAGAGGAGGGGAAAAAAAGATACGCCTTTGGGTGGAGGTTAGAATTAATGCTGTGATATTAGAAAACTTGCACTAAGGCTCTGAGCTAATCCTCTCACACTGGGATTTCCTCCTGTCACTACAGCAATAAAAAAAAAGCTAACAAAAACATTAAATATCCAATAAGCAAGTTACTACAACATTCAGCATTCTTGATTGCATTGGGTTTTGTACCCAGGCGACCAGATGCCTCTAACTCTGGATCCATGTTTTGGTTTGTTTTTTAAAGGTTACTAAAAGTTCTGACAGAGGTAGGCTAAAAGAAAATCAGAACGTTTTGTCATGATCGACTGATTTTAGTAGGAAAGCACTTGAACGAAAAATTATGGGAAATAAGTGCTGTTCCCTGCTACACTCAAACCACTTTTAAAATATCAGATTTTAAAAAATTAATGAAACATACAGATAATTAAGTAAACTGTTTCTGGTTTAAAATCAAACATCTTCTTAAAGCATTTGGTAGTCAAATAAGGTTGGTAATTATTTCCTGCTGATGGTTGTTATATTGGAAATGAGACAGCATACTTTCTAACACTAGTTTGTCAAAAAAAAAATCACTGAGGTCTTCGACTTACATAGAGTAGGTTTCAATTTAACAGTTTTTATGTGGACTTAGTAAACAACTTACTCATGTTCATTGATGTAAAGTTCTGCAAGCTCATGCCAAGCTTCTTGGTCTCCAACAAATCTGTATAGAGAAGACGAGAGAAGAAAAAAGGAAAAAACAAAAAGAATGTGCAAGGGATTCTGTAAATGACCAGCATGGAAGCAAAAGCGTAAATCAAATGCAAATTCCATTTTAATTAAAAAGGTTTATCAGAATAGCAAAACACAATCCGTATTCTTGTAAGACACTCACTGTTCCAGATACTCATTCAGCTCTCGGATGGCCTCAAGATTTTTCCCCTGGGCTTTTCGAATGGCAATCTTACGCTTTCTTGCAGCCTATGGGTTGACATTAATAAAGGATTAGGGTCTCATAATTCCCTGGATTTTTGTAAAGAAAGCAATTTGACTGTGCAAATTATTATCTCAACACCAGTGGAATTCCACTGCAGAACAACTGCTAGGTTGAAGTTTATAAACATACCCTATGACATCCCACTGAGAGACTGAAAACCTCTTCTTACAATCACATTATGTATGCTTTTCTTTGGAGGCACAAACTGTATGCATTATTTCATTCAAATAAATGATTGTCCAGATTCTGATAATTACAAAACAGCGGGGGATGCTAATCTTCAGCCATTCCAAAGACCCCCACCTTGTCATTCACAGGATCCATGACTATAGAGGAGACATGGTGACTGAGTCTTAGAGAATCCCACAGATGCGTCTCACTTGCCACTGCATAAATATGGCTTTCAGCCATTTTTAAAGATTCTTGTTAGCGTGCTGAATGTCATCTGTAATTAATGTTGAATACACACCAATTTCATAAACAAGTTTCTCATCATTCTTGGAGCACAAAGTAGACTCTTCAATGTAAAGGGAAGGCGAAATAGCTATTTCAATGGCAAAATTGGGCAGTACTTCAATATGCGGGTGGAAAATGTATTTCAACATAAACAATATAAAAATGAGTTATAAGAATTATAACATATTTAAATTTGTGAACTCCATAAAAGTTGTTACAGACCACCAGGAGAAAAGATACACAGAATTTTAACAGTAGTTTATTCTGTACTTCAATATTCCAGTTTTTGAACTATGTTGGTTACAGTTCTCTAAAAGCTGTTTTCAGACCTCTAGGAGTTGTGAATCAAGACACCCTTGAGATGTAATTCAAAACAACGGACATCTTCCCAGCAGTCTGACAGAGTTTGGAGCAAACAGCATTATACCTCAGCCAGCCTGAAAGTCACCCGATCAGGAATCTGACAGAAGGAAAGTAAACCCAAAATCCAGTGTAACATGCCTCAAAGAATGAACGCCATCAGCCTCCTGCCTTGCCTATAGCCCCTGTTCTCCTGGGTGATCACAACCGCTGTGGTCAGACACGAGAAAAAGAGATAAGTCTGGTGTGCGCGATGTGTCTGCATGTACACACACACTTATATGCCATTTCTCCATGAGAAACTACTTGCGAAGTAGCGAAGTCCCACTGCTTATTCCCCTCAGAGCTGTCATCATTTCCTGTCTTATAAAGAGGTTATACAGTTGGGTGTCACCTTATAGAAGCCTTGACAGCATGGGAATGGACAACTCTTCAACAAAACAGTAAACGAGTTTAATCTCTGAATTTAAGACAGTTCTGAAATAAGTTTCTTCATGATGTACCTTCCTAAGATCACAGTCACATATACTCTGAAAGAGTTCTTGTGTTTTTACAGTATTTTAAACATAACTATTCTCTTAAATAATTTCTTATCCTTTGATCATGATTTGAACAAATTTATTGCTTCAGTAAGAGAGTGTAGCATTTAAGTAAACTAGTTCAAGCTACCAAACCAGCATAGCTAGAAAGGCTTTTAACACTAACTGTAAGTTTATTCCTTCCTTTGAGTTCATCCCCCTCACCTCCCGCACAAACATACAATCAATGAAAATTCAGTGAAAATTACTCAAGTAAATAAAAATATTTCACTCTTCTGCTTAAACACAAGGCACAGGCAGAGAGAAAATTCATCAGAATGATCAAGAGACAAATTAGGACACAGGCACTGTGGTGGGTTTACCCACAGTCATTTTGTTTTCCGCTGCTGCTCTGTCAAACTGCAACCTGTGAAGTTACATTCATCATTCCACTTTTACTGGGAGACATTTGGCTAAAAGCCATAACTGACTCTGGAAATTTTAATGGCTGACTACATTTATCACTATAACAATAATACACACTGTTTATTTTATTTTTGAGTTTCTAAAATAAAGATGATAGTGTAATTAAACTTTTTAAAATATAAAAAGAATAATCCCACATGCTTATCATACTGCTGCTATCACTAAACAAAACAGCCAACCAACCAACGCCATTCCTCTCTATCTCATTTTATGAGGAGGTCTCAAGGCATTTCATAAAGCAGGTCAGCACCCTTGCTATGATGGGAACACCAGGGTAGTCTTAAACTCACTACCCAAGGTTGATATTATTTATACACAGCCCAGTGACCTGCTCACTGAGCCCAAAAACTGAAAGAAGGGAAAGCAGGGATAACAGCGTGCAGAGCCAAAGGAGTGTATCATGCAATTACGGCTTACGAAGACAAGTTTTTTTGCAGGTGGCAGACTATCTACTTTAAAATGTAGCTTTTGGATTAAAAATTCAGTTGTTATTTTCAAAATTTAAAGAAAAAACAATCAAGAGACTGAACTGATCGAAACTAACTGCTTGAGAACTGAAATCATCTGTTTAATATATAAAAATCAATCAATGCCTCTGACAACTTAATTTGCAATGGCAAACAGGAACAGTCTACATAAGTCACCCTCCTTTTTCATTTCTAATGCAACTCCTTCAATCGCATGCAACTCAGTCCTCCAAGACAGTCTGGAAACAGATTTTCTCCATGGTTGCTTCATTTCTTAACCACAGCACTCCCAAATAACATAAATCACTGTAACCTCAAGACATGAGTTTATGAAAAGCTACAACTATTTCTAGTCACAAATATAAACTGATGTTTACCTGTAATAAACACATCATCTAATGCAATCAAATAATGAGGATGTAGGGTGTTTTTTTAGGTAAATACCAACATTTTTCAATCACAAATAAAATTATAACACACATATTTTGAATGCATTGCTAAGAGACATACACATAGGTGTTCAGTAGGTCTGAAGTATTCAGATCTGTGATTTCTAGGAGTGAAAAGACAGACTAAAAAATAAAGAAATTAAAACAAACCACTATTGCTTTTATCTGTATTCACAGACTACTCTCCCATCCAACTTTCTAGCTTTTCTTTGAATTATGAAGAATATCAGTTAAGTTGGGGGTTTTTTTTTAATAAAAACATGACTCCAGCAGTCAATGCTTTAAGAAAAACATATATGAAAAGGCTTGCACTAAAACCAAGACATGGGATGTTTTGTGTGCTGTAAACTTCTACTTTTTATTGTGATTTATATTGTCCCTGAGCCCCCATCTAGCTCTCTCTGTGTATCAGCTTCCTCTTCAGTGAGCGGAGGCGCACACTCAGTATGCTTACTGAGCATACCTAACGACAATTTACACACATAGCATCAATTTTTCTTTACTTCCATCAAATTAAACAAAATATTTTAGTGCACAGAACCACTGCCAACACTAACAACCACTCTACCAAACAAAAATAGTTATTTTATAAGGAAAGGCAGATTCCCACCAATTCTACAGCAGCTTTACCTGGCATTTATTTCATACATCCAACTTATTACCTGCTTTAGTATCAGCTGATATAAGAAAACCAGGCCACTTCATATGTTTTATTACATTTCAGGGCTTTGTTTAGTAAAAATCTCACATTTAAAAATATAAGCTCATTTTTAAGGGACCTATTGCAGGATACTAAAAAACTGCAGAGTACAAATCTGTTCAATCACTAAGTCCACTAAGAATAGTCATGAGAAACCTATTTTTAACTACAAGATTTGAGATTATTTTGAAATTTATAAAGTGTCCTACAATAGTTGCAATAATTCTATTAACAAAGATAGAAAAGTAACATTCAAAAGTTATATTTCAGCTCTCTGTATCATGAGAGTAAGATTTTTAAAAAGAAGTCTGATGCAAAAGTGAACTCAATCTCCTTTCTCCTTCCACCTTAAATCAAAAGGAAAAGAAAAAGATTTCAGTGCTGCAACAAGATCTGCAGTGTTTGACCATGCAGAACCTATGACAAGGAATTCCCCTTATCAATTTTCCAGAGTTTAAAACAAAACACTGGAATGGTTACTGGCAGATTCTGTAAATCCAGCATTCTTAATGGAAAAGATATATGCCATCCTAAAGAAACACTTATACCATAATCAGTATCATATGGACTAAGGTACTTCAGTATGTCACTTATTTATTAAATAGTGAACCTTTCCAAGCTATTTCTTTTAAAGACTAATAATCCCTGATCTGGCACAAGAACTAATCCTCCATTTGTCATGATTCTTTTTAATTAGCATTAACTAGACTCAAAGTGAAGTGAGGATTTGAACATTTATCAACTTCTGCATTTGATTAGTAAAACATACCAACAGAGAGTCTAAGATTGCTCTAAATTTCATGGTTGCAAAGAAAGGATTAGTAGGAGAATTTTCAGGGACTGACACCTCTAAGAAAGGAACAATACTGTATCTGCATAGTTGCTGCAGCATTAAACATATTATATTTTGCATCTTAAAATGAAATTCTTCAATTGTTTAAGTTTGTTTTTATCAAGGACTTAACATTTTAGAAAATGTGCATTTGGTCTAAGAGTTTGACACTTTAATTTCCTTCAAGATGCAAGTCAAAACAGAAGTGTAAACAACTGATACAACAACAGAGATAAAGGGAAGGAATTACACAGATGCTGAAAGATACCACAGAATCTGAATACAACCACAATAACCAATGTACTCTTACTCGACGTAAAGTTTTTTCATAGTTAACCATGGAAGACAGTTAAATCAGGCCAAATCTTGCAAATTAATCTATGCAGGCACAGAGCTGCCAAGTTGAAGCTCCTTTAGGGCTAATGTCAAAGCAGAAGTAGCACTGGTGAATGTAACTTTCTACAGGGTTCTAGGGGGAATCCAATAAACAGTAGCCCATCAAATCTACACCAGCACACAGCAAATTGGTAGAAGCTATAAAGGCTAACAAGCTGAAGCCTGGAATCGGAAAATGCTATATACCAAAGAAGAGTAAGAACAGTTCACGCAGAGGAAAGTAAGGCTTCCCAGATCTACTGGTGTTCTTTGAAGGAGTCACTAAGAATTGTGGATGAATAAAGATCCACTTAAAAGTCAACTTTGACTTCAAAAATAATTTCAACAAGATCCCTCACTCCAAAGCCAAAAGCTCTGAAGGAAACTAAGCTGCCACAGGGTAAGAGGGGAAGGTCTTCACATGGATAAATAAATTAGCCAAAATATATAAAAATAGAGGAGTAAAGAGTTCTTGTCTACCAGTGAGTTCTCTGCACTGAGAATACCAGAGTCGCCTGTATTAAAAACTACTGCTCAGCATCTTCACAACTGATCTAAGGGAATTAATAGTAATGTGCTAAAGTTAATTAATGATAATGAGTTATTTAAGTATAAAGAATAAAAGTCAACTGCAAACAATAGCATTCACAGCAGTGAATGTCAGTATGATAAAACAGCCCCTGAAATTTAATCTAGATAAAAGGGTTGCTTAGAGGGTAAAACAATACTAATTTAATGTACACAGCAAAGCGTTCTGAATTTGCTCAGTTAGAAAAGAGAGCCTGGAGTTGCAATAAACAGTTCCATAAAACGTCAGTTCAATGTTCAGAGGAAGTCTTAATAAACAAACCAAAACCAACAACACTATGATGCTGGAATTATCAGAAAAGAATACACAACACAACCCATCAGTGGCATCATTTTGCCATTGTGTAATTCCGTAATGCTCTTGCATTTGTAATACTGACTGCAGTTACGTCCTCTCCTTCCTCATCCAAACATAGAAAAAAAAAAAAAAAACCAGAAAGGACACTCAGAACAGCAGCAGGGTTTCAGGGCACACAGTGGCAACAAGAACTGCTAGACAGACTAGGACTTCTTAGCTTAGAGGGATGACAAATGCAAAAGATCCCTAAAATCATGAGCAAGAATAAAGTGAACAGAAAACAACTGTTGACTATAACAGATGAATTAGACGTATTAAATAAAATTGTCAGATTGAAGGTTGGGGGAAAAAAAAGAAAAAAAAGGTGAGAGATTTGCTCAATCCATGAATAAATGATAAATTTTCATTTCTAAAAGATGTTGTAGACACACACAATGAAATTTATACAAATTCAAAAAGCAGTTAAAAAAAAAAAAATCAATGCAGAAATTTCATTAAGAACTATTAAAAACAGTTACCACTTCTGGCACAGGAAAACCGTAACATGAAGATCAATAGAAGCTGGCAGAAGAGACCAGAGCATACTGTATGATTGCCTTGTTCCTATCCACTTCTCCCGGTATCTGCTACTGGTCACTGTCAGAAACAAGACAAGCAAAATGGCCTTTTGGCATGACTTCAGTACAGCTGTTCTTATGTTCTCAAATACTTAATTTCAAGGGACAAAGTCTCCCCCAGCATTTAAAAGTGCTACACTCACAGAAGTAAAACATGGGAAAAATGCTGGAATGCACTCCGCTCTCTCACTTCACCGATCACGATTCAACATGAAGCAGACACAACCTAGCAAAGGTAAACGAATCTCTAACTGTCAAATGAAGAAAACATTTTTTAGGATCCACATAGTGCATCCCCAGCTTAATCATCCATCCTCCTTGGGGACTATTTGAAGCAGCAGCTGCAGCTCTTCATACCTCTCACCAACCCCATCCCATATCACACACAGTGCCAAGCTATCTTTTTCGATCCCCTTTAAAACTACCACCATAGAAACTCAAGTTTAGGACCAGTTGTGTCTTTCCTGGCAGTGCTAGCAACATATTTAATGAAACATAGACACGTCCTCTCAGAAAATACTCTCTGTTAGCAGATACTTCATTTGGTGAACAATTTTGCTTTTCGAAACTTAAAGTGTCCTGTAGATAAATGTACAAATCTGCAAGAAGTTAATGAGAGGTCTCTTCTCTGTTCAAAATGAATGCTCAGGTACTGAAGGAGTTTTAAAGAATTATCACTGTTCAGACAAAAAACAGATATCCAATGCTCAGACTTAGTGCTCATTATTCTCATCTTATTTGGCAGAGATAAGGAACTGGGAAAAAAAAGTTACCTGTACAGTCAAGATGGTAGTAATGCACAGTGATAGAAAGACATGCTGGGAAGAATGAACTCAGATATTCATGATATATAATTGCTGCCTATTTACATGACACTAAGATTTTGCTTTGAATCTTTCTAGTATCAGGATTCCCATATGTCTTCAACCACCTCCTGTGCCTTTTCTGAAACATGTCCAGCTTGGCTAGAAAAAGAATCTCAAAATAGTACAGAAAAGTGTAACTTCATATGACCATGCTGTTGACCGCACAACTTGTTCCTGCCCACTCCCATAAAGAACAGAGTTGTTAGTGAAGTATTAGGAACGCTGAAAGAGAACAGCTTCACCCAGAACACTATCTTGTTCTGAAAATTCTATTTTTAATTCTTTGTTCGCACAATTATGTTACGAGACCCATAAAGTTATGAGATTATCCACATGCCCTAAGCTAAGCATGCATATACAGTGTCGTGTTGTATTAAAAGCTTAATTGAATAAGTGGCAAGAAAAACAGCAGAAGAATTATCCCAATAAAGTTATCAGATTTTCTGTGGATTAGAAGTAAGGCAGAACTTTCCTCTGGTGCTGACCAAGTGCTCTGCAATCTTCTTAATGGTTGAGTTGAATCACGAGAAACTGTAGGTGCACTAGGATGACAGCGGGATGGGTTAGACACTATCATGTGGCTTGAACACATGATCTCAATTTCCTTTCTCATCATCAATCTTCTTTGGCCTGGAGAAACCACCTTGAGAAGGGCCCGACTAACAAAAATATTTATCTAATTAAAACAGATGAGTCTACATTTAAATTGCTCCCCAAAAGCAGAATCCTTGCCAGGGTAAAATAATGCAAAAAGGCATTCCACCTACTCGGATAGAGACACGTACACATAGTTTAAAAATTCTTCATTTAATATTCATTACAGGATTGAAATCAATAGCAAAATCAGAGAGCTAACTGCCTGCTTAGGAACCGAGTCCTAAATAATTTTACAGAGCTGGGCTTTCATCTGCTTTCCGTATGTAAAATGTCAGTACTATTTCATCTCACATAGCTGCTGTGGGACAAATGAGACAAAAAACCCATTCAAGATACCGCTTCCATTTGTAAGGTTCTTATGTAAGAGCCCCATTCCCAGAAATGAGGACTTATGTATCAAATAGAAAAAATGGATGTATCAACACCATGCAAATTTCCTACTGAATTTTACACAAGCAATCCATCCAAAACTTAAACCCCAATGTAGTATCCAGGCCACTAGTAAGTCAGAACACTGTGAAGATCAACTCACAATTTAAAAATGCCTGGAGTTTGAATGTGGCATTACATTTCATATTACAAAATTATATCAAACTTTAGCCATTGTATTATATGAATTTACAAAGGATACCACTAAACAATAACTACTTACTTCAAAAGACTACCAATCATTTTAAGGGTATGCAGATTCTGGCATTTTTTAAGTAGCCTTATCTCCAGAAGGTATATAGTGTACCTGGGTTTTCTTTAGTAAAAGAACAGAAATTCCATCTTGCAGAACCACAAGTTTGGTTACTTGCAGCATTCAAATGGTATATGCCTTCACTATTAGAGCTAAAACAGTTACTGACAGAACTAATACACACCAGGTACTATAGGGAATAAGAGACATTTCACCAGTAGGTCTCAAAGCTAGTTACTGACAGCAGAAAATATAGTGCCTCAAGGCAAAATGTGATTTTTTTTTTTTTAGAGGAAGAACAAAAAAAAGAACCCAAGACTTAAATGTTAATACAAATCCCTCTACCCACTCTTCAAGCCATCTGTTCCCCTACATCTGACCTGTTAACTAACCACCTAACCTTGCATTACCTGTCCCTCTCTATTTTGGTCCTCACAGTTCTGCTTCCTTCTCTTTTTACTCAGTTCCTTCTGGATATTTTTTCCTTCTCCTGCTCATCGCTTGGGTGCAACTCATAAAGAAAGGAGTCTCCCTACTTTCTGCCCCTTTCCCACAGCCCTACAGCCATGAGGAGCAACTGTAAGGAAGCCCTGCTTAGTCTCTGTAGCCTGGGATAGATCATGCTTAATACAAACAGGATTTTAAGAAGATGTATTTAATAAAAATTCCACCAGTCTCTACTGAGAACATGAAGTGAAGATTTTCAAATGCCTGTAAGTTAGCCAGTTTGGGTGTTTTTCTCATAGTATAATAAAAGCTGCATTCTACCGAGAGCTCTTTTCCTGTTGGTATCCAAGGCTTCCCTCCAAAGCAGAGCAGGATGAGGATTTCTCAATGAAATATATTAACAGCAAAAACAAACAAAAAAGTCTTTTCTACCAACCCTGCTAAAAAAACAATGCCCCTCTTATTTTGTTCTGAGGAACAGACTAAGCATTTGATCTGAAGATCTACGAACAACTCAGCCACTGTTCACCACCAGTATAAAGATTTTCAACTGGATACTACATTAAATTTTAATTAATAAAAAGGCCCTACAATGGAAAATGTTATGCAGCCTTAATAACAGAGTAATCTGCCAGCTACAGCTCTAATTAAAGCCTCATTTCAACCACAATGGACAAGATTGGACAAGGTTCCCATTCTTATTCTATTAAAATGCACACAAGTTGTGCTTTTCACAGGAGTCACATTTCATTCATTAATGTTAAACTCTTTAGAGAAGAGACAGACTCTTACTCAACTACATGCTTTGAAAAATGAAACACGATCTCTGAAGTGACAACATTAACATTGCTCCATTGTCAAATGAGTCATCTTTTTCAGCAAATAAGTTCAGAGTGAGAAAAACATTGAGAGATGGTCATCTTTTAAAAACAAAGACTGTTTTGAATTCTATCCTAAGAAATGAAATAAAATAATTACTGTTATCTTAATTTCAGAGTTTTGCATGTAACAAAACCCCATCCAAAAGTGTAAATGTCCATTACATAATTTGAGTTCAAAGTTCACTTTTCATAATGGAAAAGTCTGCCAGGTGTCTCAAACAAATAATTTTTTGAAAAAACTTTTTCCATGCTTCTATTTGAAACTGTCAGTTGATGCAAAGTATGATTTTACATTACTCGTGTGAACAAATGTCTATGTTTCACTTACAGCACTTGCCAAAACATTTAATGTATATAAGCAACTCCATGTGTCAGCAGACCAGAAGAAATTGCTATAAGGTAAGGTGAGTGCCAAGACAAACTCAGCAACAGTTTCTTTTCTAAAATTTTGAAATATTTATTTTCCTACAGCAGCCACATGTGTGCATGGAAATAATTAACAGGTAAAAGACACAAAGAAATGTGCACATGACAATTTATCAAAACTTTCTATTTAACTTTCACTCTTCACATGCAAGGCTTAGCAATCTATTCTGTGGTTACATAGCAAGGAACCTTTGCTTTGCATTTAACACTCCGCCTCTGTTCTCAGATCTTAAGAAATCCAATAGATCATGCAGCAGTTCTAGTATTTACATCTCATGCTTCTAAATATTAGCATTTCATGGATCTTTATGATTTTGTTAAGGAGGAAATCCAAATTAGGTAATAGTCATACCTATTACTTATTTAAATATATCATTTTGTTTTACAAAACTATCCCACAAACCACTCCAACGTTAGCCATGTTGAGACAGCTGAAGAGTAGAACTGCCAAGAATGCACACTTTCAAGATCTGTGGTTCACAGAGGTCATTGTAATATGGTGCTCCATTTTCCACTGGCTTCAGCAAAAGGTCATAAAATGTGCAGCTAGGCAACCTGTTCTTGTGGCTTCACTGTTGATGGGTTCCATCTTGTTTTAACATGACTCTGAAGACTTAAGTGCCTCTGAAACTCTTTGGGCCATACACTGATAAAATCCATCAACATTTACTGCAGACAGCTACACACCTTGTGCTCAAACTTCTACTCAAAACCATTATAGACTTTCAAAGGACAACTGCAGATCACCTACATTTGTCTCGCAGAACATAGTTCAAGTAGCACTGCTCAAGGGAGAACAAAAAATAAGAGTGAAGAATTGAAATAGTTCTTTTTACCCTTGCACAAAAGCTGACTTCTATCACGGCTAAAAAGCACAGACTTTAACCTACCACTGTCATCCGATTGCTTAACTGGGTATTAACGTTCTCAGATGTGTTGCCTTGAAAATAATTTTCTGCTCTGGTGACTTTGGGTAATTTTTGCTTGTTGGGTTGTTTTGGGTTTGTTTGGTTTTTAATGTGTCTTCTGGGGTTCTTTTAATGGTTTACTTAGTTTAAGTGATGGCATTTTATCTATATGCAGCTTTGGCATACCCTAATTACCCCCAGTTATCTGCGTTTCTGTGGGTTTTCCCCTCCTGAATAGCAGACCACATCAAATAAGCTGACTGAAGAAAGGTAGAGGTTCAAAACGCACTAAGGAAGGTAAGCCTTCTAGCATTTGATTCAAAAGCTAGTAAAGCATCCCAGAGAATACATCAAAGTAACTGCCATTCAAGCACTACCTGAGCATACTCATATTTAATATTTAATTAAGATTAAGCATTAGGAAGACAAAAGACACATGGCAGACTGTATTGGTCCTTTACATACTGAATATTCAGGGCAAATGGAAAATCTGAAAGGCCTGATCTAAACCCAACCAAGACTGCTGGAAAGGTTTCCAGTTATAATCCTGTTTTCTACATTCAATGTTTAAGCAGGTATTACATCACACCTTCTCATCATGAAATGAATCTCATTTGTTCTAATGACGGTAACTTAGGTTACTATACTAGGAAACTAAAAGAAATACAGTAATACAGACACACATTTTTCCACAGTGAAACCCACAAAATGTAATCACAATTTCAAACAACAACCCACTGCAGTTCAGAAAAATTTTTTAAACTTACTGTGTTTGTTGAATCTTCTTGTAAAATTCTATCATATAACTGGATAGCATCATCATACCTGTTCAAAGAAATCACTTGTATTTATTTTTGCTAAGCTAGAACTGACTTTTTGACTGTCCTTGCAATAGCTAATAACGCTCCTGTATGTTTTATACTGAATATATTTAAGCAAACTATATTCACACAAAATTCTCTTGAGTGAGTGCTGAATATGAACAGCAGTATTTTATGTCACCAAATTAAAAAAATACATGGTAATTGCTTCACGGAATACTGTTTCAGCAGCAACTTATATATTTTATACCCAATTTCTTACTTTCCTATCTGTTCTCCTTTTTCTGTACCCAATAGGTTCAACCATCACATCCCAACTCTCCCTTTCACCTCTCCCAAGAAACAGAAACCCCCAAATTTGAAAGCCCATCCAAAATAATGACTTTTCACTTCAATTAATTTAATTTCAAACTTAAAGTTCCTTCTGTTACAATTTCATCAAGTCTAAGCAGCCACATACAGTAAACTGGGGGGATTCACACAAGAGTCCACCCCTAGACTATACCATAAATCTTGAAAGAAAATATTTTCCACCATCACTACACGGGTTTTATTAATTAATTCTGGAATGTTGAAGTATGCTTGAAACAGGTTACTCTAGCTGCTATAAATGCTTTAAATCTTCTGGGAAGCATATCTGTGTGTTCAGAGAGCTGTGTACAGAACCCAGACTGGACAAATGAAATAATTCAATTCACTTGATTACACACCTGTTGTGCTATCACCACATAACTATGGCACACTTTGTGTCTTCATATATGCAGTCTGACAAGTAGTTTTTCAGAGGTATTGTTGATTGATTTTGATGCCACACATCCCCTTCTCACCTTGGACACCCATTTACGTACTACTGCTGTGATCTGCACAGCTCGGCTGTCCAGTCCAGTTACTATAAGGTATGAGAACGAATGTGAAAGGCAGCACAAAATTAAAACCGAGCAGAAGGTGACTGCTACAGACGTGAACAGACGCACTGTAAAATGCTGTATTCATGTTCCCTATTAGTTGTTACTTTATCCAACGTATTTTACAAGACTGAACATGATGGCCACAATCCCAGCTTTACGGGATGCAGTTCCAGAGTACTATTCTTTTGACTAGTGAATGTCTACAGGGATGTCTTGGTCTACTTGGATGTTCCTCACTGTTTCCTCTTGCTGCTGGGGAAGGCAGGATCTTATCAACTCCTGGAAGTCACTCAGAATTTAACAAAAAACTCACTTCTTCAATTTAACATGTGATCACTCCACCCTAAGTCTCCCTAGGCTTTCCAGAGCATGGCTTAGAGCACCTGCAGATGGGTTCCTGTTCAAGACAACCCAGACCTGAAGCCTCTTATTCTTCTCTGACTTCTGGAGAAAATCTATGAAGATGAAACCTTAGCTTTTGTTAATGCCTCTGCTCCTGTGACACTCCAATCTCAAGGACCTAACCCGACAGAGACATTTTGTCAAGAATTTTTATGAGCACTTTTCACACAACTGTGGCTCAATCTCACTTCATGCTGAAACAACAGATAATGTTTGTGCAGCAGTCATCTCCCACAAAGATCTGTTCCCATGCATTAACATCTTCAGTGTAGTCACATAAGCCTGAACAGAATTATGATCCTTTGCACTTCCGAATAGGTTTTGGGAAGAGGGGAATCTGCTGCCATTCTCTCCCTGTCTTCCTACTCTATATCAAATGAAGAGAGAGAGAGAGCTAAGTCTAATGGAAATTCTTCATCAATGAGTATTTGACATAAAGTGAGTGTGAAATGTGGAACATCTAGTCTACTGGATTTTTGTGCACACAGAAAACAGGGGAAAAGAGGTATGCCCTGCAGTAATTAGGAGCATAGGAGAACAATGAAGGCAAACAAATGCTGGCACTGATTTTCATATGCTGCTCTAGCTCTGTAAGATGAAATGTATACCTCATGGAATTTGCCAAAAAAGTGCCTAGTGTTTTACTGTATAATGACTTATGCTGTCAATTAAGAGATCTTTTTAATCTATGAAGTCCGAAGGGAAGATTGCAAAAATGTAATACTGCATAGTACATGCAAAAATGCAATAAAAATGTCTAAACATTATAATATGATCGTGCACACCATTATTTTCTATAAAGAAACTGCCCAGCACTGCTTTGCCATGTTTTCATAGTGCCTGAATGCCTTTTTAAGAAATAGCAAGCACCAGACAGAAAGTACATTTTTTCAAAATTCAGGTTTTACCTTTCCATGGCTTCAAATCTCATTCCAGTTAATCGTTTCACTCTGTGGCTCCCAGGAAACTGCCGCCTTAGTTCCTGAAGACAAAACTATACAAATAAAACCAAAAATACTATTGTGAATATAATTATCTACACAGAATTTGGAATTAAAAAAAAAAAAAAGTCCTTGACTGAGGAATTCCACAACCTGACATGGCACTTCTGAGTAAAAGCAAATACCAATTTTTGAAATAAGCAATAAAATGTATTGATAAAGAGAAGCTCAGAAACTGAAACTCTGTCTGTTAGAAGACTAATTCTAAGAAATATCTTCCATACTTGTCGTTAGATTGTCAGGCCTTCTTGGAAATAGTTATTTGTCTAGAAAATTAAACTCACCCATTAAAACAGTTCTGATGCTATTAAAACTTAAAGTCTCCTTAGTTGCCTCATAATAACAGAAGACAGTAAAAAAAAACAAAATAAAGATGGTAAGAGCTTATGTGATACTTCTTTAATAAACGGGTATCTCAAAATGGAACAAACTATGGTAATACTATGCTCTGTGTTTATTTTTACAATAAAACTTTGAAATCCAAAGAAAATGTTTGTCACTGGCTTGGGTTGAGCCTGCCGGCAGAAGGGCATAGCTTCTAACTCCTGAAATCAATGAGACACCTGGGCTGGATAAAAGGAATTAATCACAGGCAGATTTCTCTGGATTAGCAAAAAAAAGGATGTTTGGTAGAGGGATTGAGTCACAACTTCCCCAGAGCAAACTGACTCTAACTGTATCACCAAGTGGCTAGATAGCATTGCAGAGTTTGCAGCTGACTCATTACGGTGGGAGGCGGGACAGTCCTCAGGCTCTCAAAAAGACCAGTGGTTTTAATCACATTAAACACTTCATACAGAACCCTCCTTTTCCAGGCATCAATTTATACAACTCAGTTTATAAACTTATTTTTCAGACCTAAGGTTCTAGCAGAGGCCTATCTACATAATTTCATCACATCCACTGGTCAAAGAAAAAACACAGAAGCAAATCAGTAAAAATCAGTAGGTCCCCTCTCTGTTTCTGTAGATAAACAAATTGCTAGAGCACAGCAAAGAGAAATACTCACATCTCTCAGATGCAAAAAAATAGAGGAGGAAGAGAGAAAGGAAACAGTAATCAAAGAAGTAATGGTTAGCCTCATGTAAGCACAGAATATTTTCATCATGATCATCTTAGCGTCCCATGAACCAAGATCTCAACAATAAAATTTCACACAGCAAGATTCAGTTTACTGGCATTTTGAGTGATGTCTAGGTGAACTGCTGCTACTCGGACAACAAATTGCCATAAAAAAGTACATGTACTTAGCAGCACGTCACATGATGTCTGAACTAATCTGTGAACATTCTTAAGAGACAGGAAAATTTAAATAAAATGCCAAAAAGGTAGTTTCACTCTAGCTTTTAGAATACAAACAATCTTCTAGATTTTAAAAAGAACTTTTGCAGACAATAAATCCCAGTGATCTGGGAATCCTGATAGACAGTGATTTTCAGTATAAAAACATGCAGTTTTTCTCCAATAAAATTTTTAAATATCAAAAATTGTAACATTTGCAATAATATGAAACTCCACAATCTGTAGATGGACTTTTACATCTAGAAAAACCCCACTGACAATATAAAAAAAGCTGATGAAGTAGCACTCAAGTGCAGAAGTACTACAAGACCAGAATTATTCACATTAAATCTGACTACATGATCATTATTCAATCAAATACAGCAGCCACAAGGCCAAAATAAACTCCTGTCGATTAAGACATCAGACACAATAAAGTGACCTGAAAAGTTGTGAGACAGTCACAAACAACTCACTGCAATACTTCTGAAAACAAAAGTGCACGAATAAACTACATTAGCTATATCTTCAAAATGTTCTGGACTCAGCAGCACTGAATGTTCTCTTTTTAAATTTAAACCTGTAATCTTCATAATAAGTTAAGTTCTTGAGGACTGATTCTGCACTATGTCAATAATCTACTTTCAAGATTCTCTAAGAAACTCAGCAGTTACAATGGTAAATCTCATTTGTATATGAAACTTTAATTTGCAGTTAATTTGCTTTCTGATTTTTTTAATCACGTTGGGTTTTAATTTTAAAGGTCTGACAAAGGCACAGAAATATAAACCTGGGCTTCAGCATGTAAAACACTGGCAGTGCAAGTGCCTGCCAATAGTCTGTGTTTTCACTAAAACATGCGCGTGAAAGAACTGGCTGACTGCCACAGGGGCATGCATTACGCAGAGTCATTTTGTGCAGGACAGAGAGGACAACAGTAATAAAAAGAGGAAAGAAAAGAGTGAGATAAATGACTCTGAAAACCATCTCAGCCTCCTCATTTGGAGCAGATGAGACCTATCCTCCCCCTAAGCAAAATGCATCACAGCTGTCAAAAGCTCACTGCTAAAAAACAGAAGTTCCAAAGCTGTTTGTCAACTTCGGGGCTACAGCTGTAGCAAAAAGCCACATATGATGTTGACTTGTTCTAATTAACTGCTTCTTTACTCTAAATCAATCAAATTGAAAAAAATAATAATAATAAAAAAAATCTAAGTTTCCATTTTCCTCTAGGCTTTTAACCTCCTTTCTGAGCTGCATATAAAATGTTGCACTCCCTCATCTCAAGCAATATTCCTTAGAGGGCACAGAAACTGAAATTTAAAATCCCTGCCAGGGTTAGTAAAAATAAATAGTGTTTCACAACTGATCTTTCAACACTGGCTCCCTCAACAATTTTGTGAAAGTCTTCCTAAAAAGACCCTGAAAATAAAGACCAAGACTGTTTTAGATATACATCAGAAAACAGAAACGTATTTATTTAAACAGTAAGTCTATTTGTTTTTCTTTAAACAGACAGCTATACTACAACAGTATTTTCTTCGGGCGAACAAAGGAAAGGGAAGTTCAGTGGGTTCATGACAAGTTCGGCGTGTTGTGCTGTATTTTCCAGCATACTCCATTTTACCATATACATATGGGATGCAAGATAAACTTGTCTAGCTCTGCCTACTTTCAAATTGCCCTTCTCCCAACTACATCCTCTAGTCTGACCCCTTGTATATCACACACCATTAAGTTTCACCAAAATGACTTCACATGAAGCTCAAAGACTTTATGGGGTATTTTGCCATCTGACAGAGAACAAGGCACTGGAAGAGTAATCCCCATGAAAGACCTAGACTCCTGAAAATACCTTTCTTTTTACTTACAATAAGCTCAAGCTTGCTGGCTTTCAGGGCATAAGACAAGCTCATGGGTCTTCTCCCCAGCATTTTGTAAAGAAGTGATAAAAAGATTATTAAAATTTGCTTGCAAAACACACTTTCGCCTATTTCAGTTGCTGCCTTTAAAGGATTAGCTGAGCTTGGTCGGGTTTTTTTGTTTGCTTTGGTGTTTTTTTATTTTTAATCTAGTGAACAGTTGTTACAGTTCTAAATAAACTCATATTATCTAAATTGTTATTTGTATAATTCAAATAAATTTGCATACAAATTGACTAAACCCAAATATCCATTAACAACATTTTTGTCAAGAATTGCTGAATAATTTGGATTGCAAGGGACCTTTGGAGGTCACCTGCTCCAAATCCCCACTCAAAACAGAGCCAGCTTCCAAGTGAGTGCAGGGCCATACCCCCAACCTTTTCTGAGCATCTCCAACGGAGATTCCACAGCTTCTCTGTGCCACTTGTCCCTGAGAGTTCACTACCCCATTGTTAATAACTTTGTGCTAATATCTAATTGGAATTTCCTTTGTTGCAGCTTATGTCTCTCACACTTGTCTTTTGCTGCACATCTACAAAAATCTGTCCCCACCTTCTTTATAGCCTTCCATCAGTACATATTTGAAAATAGCACTAAAATCCCTTCTTAGCTTTCTCAAGACTTAACAAACCCAGATCTCTCAGCCTTTCCTTATACATTATGCAGTCCAGCTCCTTATTCATCTTGAAGATTTGCTCCAATATGTCAATGACTTTCTTTGATGATAGCCAACATGACATACTATATGATATGCATGACAGGACATTTTACCTCAAAACATTCAAAAAACCAATATAATTTGAGAGTTTTTCAATAAACAAACACTCTCTGTACTGTTTGGCAACTTCAATATTATTCTTGACATTTAGCCCATACCAGAGTAGCTGTAAATATTTTCATGGCTATTGGAAGAGACATGATCTGTCTAAACAAAAGTTACACAGTAGAGAAGGTGGGTGGAGGTGGTTTCTTCCCAGCAGTGTATTTCTCGATAGATACTCTACAAGTTCGAGCTATGGAGTATACAACATCCTGTAACTGTCCGAAGAACTATCTGGAAGAGATACCCAGGAAGAAAACTTCAAGTTTGAGGGAAAAGCCAAGCTGAAAACTTACCATTGCCAAATCATCTCGACTGCAGTCCAGGGCAGCAATCATCACCTGTTCATATATTATCCAAACTGGACACAAAAGAGACATTAAATGCAGATAATTGATTTTTTTTTTTAAAGATAATGGGAAACACCTACAATGTAAATAAGATTAATGAATTCTGTCTGTGTATTTTTCCCCTTCTACTCCCGTGGATCACTACTGAAACAGGGACATTTTAAGAAACTCCTGGGATTAATTAAAAACGCATTTAAGCAACTCTATTGCTTTCAGTAACAAAGTATCTTCTGACATCTTGAAAGGCAAAAAAGCTCTAATCCTCTGCTTTTCCTAACATTATAGCTGCAGTCTTCTAAACAGATCCCCATTAGGACTTGCTCTCTGATCAGACCTGGAGAACAGCTGTTTGGGCTAGAAAGAAAACAAATTTCCCTTAACTGTTTCACTGCTGAAAGTCCTAAAAATGTTGTCTTCTTCCTGGATTTGAATAATTTCTCTAAATCAGTAACAGATTACATTATTTCTGTTCTAGGCCTACCAAGGTCTTGAATGTAAAGAACTTAACAGTGTAGCTATAAAAGTTGCAGAAGAGAGAGGTTATAATAGAGGGAAACATGCAATGCAAGTGTTAGAAGTACTAAGTATTTTGAACTCATGTAAATCCAATCAGGTGCACCCTGTATTTCGTAGAACTGAAACAGAAGCAAGTGTCTTCCAAAATAAAATATGTGAAATAGAAATAAAAAGTAAAGATACTAAAGACATTCTCATTTTTAAAAATAGTTTATATTACATGATTTTCTGATATTTTTTAAAGAAATTACTATTTCTTGCTAAGTATACAAAAGAAGAGAAACAAGCATTAATTTGCCTGTAACCCCTCTTGCCCATTGGAACTATTTGTAAGACATATATTCTATTTTTATTATATAATGTATACATTTTTTCCATGCATATAAAAACACATACATAGATACAGACAAAATACGGATGACATATATCCATGATATAAATTAGATATTATATTTTTTAAAAAATCTAAACACAAGAATAAGATACGTTTATAGTTTATGAACTTGCTCTCCTCACCCGATCAAACCTCTAGCTTGATACTCAAACTCTAGCACAGGTTAGTGTCAGTTATTAGGTAAGAGAAAACTTATAAGAGAATCAAGTATCCAGGCCAGGATATTGTTTTTACTGTCTAATCTGTACTAGGGCTTTCTTGTTCAAGCTTTAAAAAAACAAAAACAAAAAACCCCCAAAAAATCAAAGGTCTTATTCCTCTACTTTGAAATCCAACTCTACAGCTTTGGACTACTGCACGTCCGTAAGAAAATCCCAACTTTTCATTAAAATTATGATGTGGATAACAGTATCCCTGCCCCTTAGACTGAATATTCAGTAAGTTATTTTTATTTTAAAAACACTAATAATGATAAAATCTTTTTTTTTCCCCAATTACAGTGGATGTCTTGCCTGAGGAGGCAAGTTACAAAGATGTCCAAATAATCTATCCCACTGCATTCGCTATTTTCCCTTCTATATGCATTCCGAAATTAGCCATTGTAATATCCAGGTATTTTTTGAAAACACATGAAACAACAAGACTAACATCCATCATAAACAATTCATTCACCTTCTGAGGCTACCCAAGAAAGAATTCTAGGTCTACTATATGTTTAGGGTTGTTTTGGTGGTTGGTTGGTTGTTTTTAAACCTGTATACAGTTGCCGTTCTGTTACTACTTTTTTAATAAAAAATAAACAGAATAGAAATATGTAAGTAAATTTCAGATACTTCTATACATTTGCTAAGAACCTCCGGAATATTGCAGCTAATTTATCTAATGACTCCTGAACGCCAAGTTTATGAAAGAATAAAATATATACATCTTGAAAAGAAGGACAAACTCAACACTGACAGGAAAGGAATGACTCAGCCTGTATTACTGAGAACAGTGTTTCAGAGAGACATCATTAAGATCTTGAGAGGAGTATCAATCTCCTCAACAATTTTTTACTAAAACACAGTTCCCATAAATTACTAGCAACATGGTAAGCAGCAAATAAAATCAAGGTTAGTTCTCAAAGTTCTTCTAAAGCAGTGGGAACCTACGACAACTCTCCTGCAGGTGGGTGTATGAAGCCTATCCATTCAGTCTAAAAACAAACAAGTTCCTTCACAGTTACAGCGCAAGACCCACACACAGTGCAGTATCTTCTTCGGGCGCTGAATCTCCAAACACACTTCATGACTCACCGCTATGCACAGAGGTGCCTCAATACATGATAATTTGGGTTTTATCCATGTATTTATATCCAAAAAAGCACAACATTTGCAGTGGCCAAGTTCCTTACAATGGAAAGAACTCGAGAACAGAATTAGAGCTCGGAGGGTGCAAGACAGAACCAGAGCAAAGCATCGATATAAACCAAATCCTACCTGCAAAACCCCAAACCCACTACTTAAAGATTCCTCATCAGACAAGAAAAGGAGGCAAAGTGTCTTTCTGAAATGACTGTGTGGTTTTTAATTCCTGGAACACTGTATGTAATTAGGTATTTGAAATTAAAGTTAACTTACTACAAGTTAACTAACTGAACAAAGTTAATCATATGGAATACTGTAACTTTTATTAATAAATACAGTGCACTACTGCAGCTGCTAAAATCTACTTGTGACTATGTAACAGCAGTTAATAAAATGACAGAACTACAAGAGAAATGTATTAAAGAATGTCTGTATTAAATTACCTGAATTATAAAAAAGGGAAAAAGAAGAAAGAAGCAGCATTAAAATAAAAACCTGTGTGAGATTAATACACACACATATACAACCTTGATAGAATTTTGTTATACTTTGGTTTATTTTATGCTTTTAAAGAGTGCTATTGTATTGTGACATGTTTCTAAACAATTGTCTTTTAGTTTGAAATGTTATAGCCAAGCTTCTGTCTACTGAAATTAGTATAAGGTAGTTAAAATCCCCTGAAAATAATAATTTCATGAATAGTGGAAACTTCAACTTACCTTCAACTATGATACCACAAATGTAATGTTATAATAAAACATATATTAATGTTTTAATATATGTAATTAACATATATTAATATTAATTCCTGCAGTGTGTACAAGTTGATTAAGGAATAGCTTTCTCTGTTATAAAAATATACATTTCAGTTTTTGCCACAGGGTTGAAGAACAAAAAATCAGTCAAATGACAGCTAGATAATAGTTTCACGATAAGTCTTCACATAATGGTCTAACTACTAATCTAGCAAACTAACAGTTCTAGGAGGTAATTCTTCCATCTGTTTTTGCTGCAGCCCACATTTGGAAAAGAAATAAAATCTAGGAATTCTGGCAGCGTATTAGACTAAGAAAGTAATATATATTTAATGAACATCAGCAGATACAGAAAGGCAACACAGAAGTACAAAATAGCAACTGAAAAGAGAAAACAAAATCAGATAATAGAAGCTTTAAAAATAATGATTTTTTACTTACTGTCATCTCCAAGTTTAGATGCGTATTCATTAATTAACTCTTCTCCAACATCTACTATCTGTTCACTGTTTCGGTAGTTTTCTTCCCTCCATTTCCTCATTTTATCACGCATATCTGGGGGCAAAGGGGAGGAAAAAATAAAAAGAAAATATTGAGATTTCCAGATAGTACTGGAATTTGAATTTTATTTCTGGAAAATATGCATATGAACAATGGGTTTAGAGAGCAATAGATTTAAAAAAGTGACTTCTACTACAGAAAACTACTAGAGAACAGATAGGTGTATCAGACCTCTGAAACCGTATCACGCAAACAGTGCTTATGCTGTAATATAATCGATTCAACTTCTAAGTTTGCAGTCTCTCAGGTTAGTAACACACATAGTAAAAAACCCGTATACCTAGTTATCCAATAAACAGTAAAATTTAACAGACATTACTCATGGTTAGGAAAAATAGGCTACAAGAGATTTCTCCCAAGCAGTTTCACACATTTACAAACAGTACTAAAACTGCATTTCTGCTCCAGATGAATAAATTTTCACTTGAAGCATTAGAAAAACTATGAGAACTCAATTACTGCTCACATTTATCAGTGTAAGCAAAACACTTTGAACTTCCACAAAGAATCTACATGCTCCAAGGGAAAGGAGCCTCAAGAAAGGGAGAGGTGGAAGTGAAGGCTTTCTACACCAGGGAAGCACCCAAAAGTATAAAAATTATCACTGTTTATCTAGGTAAGATAGAAAAGACAGTTTATTTTAGCATTAGGATTTTTGTTTCAAGAGTACATTTACTATGAATCGGATCTCCAAGACAGCAGGCATACTCATGAGGTCAGCTAGAGAGCACTACCTAGTCTAGGTTTTATTTATCCTCTGGATCAGGAAATTGCTAAGAATGTGATTTTATATACACATATACATTTATATACATATAGATGTTCCATATACAAGAACAAATGTTGAGGAAACATATGGAAAATAGTTCCCATTAATAGATAGTGTCTTTACTAATATGAAGGTACCACAACAACGGTTGCCAGTGTTTTTTTTAAACTTTACAACAGCTGGAAAAAACAAAGACAACGATAGATCTAAACACTGTCAGTTTTTCTTGCACTTCAAAATGCATAGTTAACACAACTGACAGTAAAAATTAAGCACTGAACTTTCTTCCATCTACCTGAAACGATCTCGGACCGCTCATAACACTGTTATTATGCTACATTTTCTACTTTGAAATTCAACCAAAACCACCACAGGGTTACATTTCATATGCATGGGTAAAGTTAAACGTTTCTAGACACATGACGGTCCCTGGAAATTCAAAGTTAGACAGCAAGAATGTGAGAGAACACAAACATTCACAAAAGCTGACAAGCTAAACCCATAAAAATAAGCAAGCTGTCTGATTTCTACCTACTTATTTACTGGGAAATTACCAATGCCTCCATTCCAGTGTGATTCCAAATGGAATAGTGTCTGATTTATGTATAACAGAACGTACATCTACCATTCATCACACATACAGCGTTTACAGTGAAGGAGAAAAAAATCACAGGACTGAGAATAGTGTATCAGCTGATGACCAAAAAACAAAGTAAATGTTCTCATTCATATGAATCTATCAAGAGGCTCGTTAGTTTTAGAAATACTGAATTTTAAGTAAAAGGTAAAAGAAAGAAAATGCTAAAAACTGCAGTAAAACTTACGCAAGGTTTTTTACAATGTTGTCAAACTTCATGAATTTTTTACTACGAAAGCTATCAGAAGAGTCAGCCAATAATAATTTAAGTCTTGGAGGCAAATCTACATACAGCACAAAATACAAAGTTGAATAGTAAAAATTGGAAATTTTAGAAAAAAAAAAGTTGAAGAAACATCTAATTTTAACAACAATTACTGCTGTCACACATATAGGCAGGTCCCCAGCAACTGATACATTTGTTGTAGTCTTAGGTTCTGTAGCAAGCTTTACACATATAAATCAAAACATTACAAGTTCAAGGAGCAGAGGCACTTGCCACAATGTTTGTTGTTCCCTAAAAACATGCAAGCAGTCTACAGAAAGCCAAAAGAAACAACCTGTGTTTTAATTTTGTGTCTGTTAAGGTGTCAGCTAATTTGGTCTGAGCACCCAGATATGAAGTAATCCTCTTATAATTACTTATACTTCCACTGTTTAGTTGGATCATAGTTTTCCTTGGTATCTAAAAGCACCTGATGAAATGAAGGAAGTTAGCCCTATTAGAACAGACATACATTAGAGACATCTCATACATAGAGACATCTTACAAAATACGAATCAAACCAAAAAAACCTCACCAATCCACCCAGCTTACCTAAAGGCACAGGGTGTGTGATGGCCTGGCAGCTGCTCTCTGCAGGCTTCCAGACCCCCAACCTCACCCAGACGCCTGACCGGTCCTTTGCAGGTGCAGGCAGAGGCAAAGGCAGCTCAGCTGGGCACTGCAGGTGCTGCCTTTAACCCTAACAACTCAGCTTTCAAAGTGGCCTCAACTAAAATCCCAGCATCTCACCTTTGCCTGTTGTAATCCCTTAAATTCATATATAAAATCTATCTGTTCCTTTGATTACAACTAAAGAGCAGGAATACCTAAAAGCAAGCAAACACAGCATGGAACACAACAAAAACATCACACCAATATTTAATTGCACACAGATTATGACAGAGATAAAATGTTACGCTGTTTTCTGTTTCCTAGAGTCTGTCCATAGAAAGTAAATGTGAATTCAGTTTCTAAGTCATAGGAAGGAACCAATTTTGCCATCTAAAGTGGACTCTAACAACTAGAGACACTAAAGATAGAAGTGTTCACTTTTAAAATTCATTTGGGATTCTCTTTGTTACAGATGATGTTCCTCAATACATACGTTTGCAAGAAAATGGCCTCACATAGAAAGACTGTTAAATTTCATCTTATAATAATTTTATGATATTTTCAAAAATTACAAAGAATTCCTTGAAAAAAGTCTCACATTAACATGTAACAAAAACTGATAGTATGCCGCTACTTAAGCAGTGCAATTTTTAATACAGAAAACAGTAATAGTAATTTAATGATCCAGAAAACTTAAGTAATTTAAGCATCAGTCATCATGAGCTATGCAAAATCTTCCAAAACATTCCTTTCACTTGATTTCAATTTATATTAAAAGTAATCTAGTTTAGAGAGTATGCCATCCCTTTCTCTTTTTGGTTTTGATATCCAGTCAAGAATTATTGACTGGAACAAGAATTGTCATGGCAGCATTCAAAGGTCTCCAGAAGTCCCATCTACCAGTAGCCAAAAGTCACTGCTTCGTTTTAGCTGGGTTTGAGATGTTAATGTTATTATGCTTCTGTGCAAGGTAGAGAAAGAAAAGAAAACCTGGTTATTTTGTCCAGTGCTGACAATATGTCAGATGAGTTTTCTGTGCAAGCGAATTGTCATTTTATTAGTTCTTGACTATCATGACTGCTTCTTATTTGCAGATCATGCTAATTCTGCACATGCAAGCTAACTTGTGCGCTACAAAACCTGCTCCTAAAATGAGCTATACAATATATTTTTCTTTTTTTTTCTTTCTTAAATATTTCCACTTAGAGGCCAAATTAATCTTTAATGTATCACTGAAACCATGTTAAATATTTATAAGCAGGCTCCATAAAGTTCTACATGGCTTAAGAGGCTCCTAATAAGAGGCTTCACATCATCAGCTACAACTGATGTGCTAAGCTACTACATCATGCTTCTTTGCCAGACTTGCAATTCTTGGCTCCCTGTCACTCCACATAGTTTCTAATTCTTGTAAATATGAAGGAAGCAAGAAACAGAATGCCATTTTCTACAGGATAATTAGCAACAGTGGCAAAAAGAGGAGCAAGATATCACCTGGGTCTCAAATAAACAAACTATAAAATATACGATGCATGCCCACATACAAACATTTCTTTTAATACAATAGCACCCTGAAGCCACATTTGGATCATCTAAGTCCACTGATCAAGATCCTGAAGTTTCCTGCTCCACAGGTTTAAAAATACACTTCAAAGCTCAAGACACAGCTGCAGACAAAATAAAGAAAAAAAAAAAAAAAGACATCATCTCCAACAGTGGAAATCAGAGTTATTTTCCGTTGTCTTTCCTAACCGCCTGTGCAATGCATTTACCTAACGTACAATTTATTCATTGTTAAACTCCCACCTTTGTCCCAAAGAACCTGAGTGAAAAGTGAAGCAAGGTACAAACTGTATTTCATCTGCCTTGTTACTCTTCTTCCCTAACCTCCAATCAGTTTCATCTTTGAGCAATCTGTAAGTAAAAAGCATCTTGTTTAGAAAGGACTGAGTATATAAAGGACATTTTTTGAGATTAATATCAACCATATACCTGGTTTCATAGAAATTAAGCATTTTAGACAAATTCAAGATGAGCTACATTCAATTCCTAGAGCTGTGTTCAAGTTCTTTGCTAGGGACTAGGTCACAATGCTGCTGGGATCACCCCACTCATGAAAAGCCTCATTGTACCAGGGATCTGTTGAGGTATATATGGAACAGAGGGAAGAGCCTCCTTCTCTGAGAAAAGGCTTTGCATGATCTGTTGCAGGAATCTGCTCATTTTTACTTTACTTTGCATCCCTTAAAATAGAGGGAAAGAACCACAAAATTTTTCAAATGTGTGCTTCTAAAGCGCAGAGAGACGCCTGTACCAACGCAGATCTTCCCCGACACTGCAACTCTTTCATTTGCATTTGGATGTAAACTGGAAGATGCCAACTGAGAAGCTGATATGATAAAACTCCCCAGCTAGTCCCCAAAAATCTCACATTCAACACACCCATATGCAAAACCATGCTCCTAGCACAATGTCACAAATGTCACTCAAAACTCTTGGAAACAGAATATGGAGGTTATTTCTAAGAGTAGGACACTCACTTCAGTATGAACTAGCCAGGTTCAAAAGCAGTAAGCTTGAGCATCCTACACCTGGCCTTTACATTAGAGGATAAAGACATCAACTCTGCGATACTCTCAGCCAAAACAATCAGAAACACATCCACAGTGCACGTTACCCATCCTTGGAAAGACAAATGAGATTTTTCACATCACTGACAATTGAGAACAATAGGAAGAAAAAAAATACCCTAAATCTCTGGAATTTGTAACTATTTCTGTTGAAGCAAAATAAAAACTGGAAAAGTTCTTTACACAAGCTGGTTTTAGAGCAATTTTTGGGAAAGGCCAACAATAACACTAGTAATGCTCCACGCAACTTCCCTTCCTGTACAGTGCCCTGCCTGCTCTCTATCCAAGCTGAGCTTCACACCGCTATACCTTCTCACAAGAGAAAGAAAAGAACGGGCAACCAATCTTTTCCCAAAGTGTTAAATTAGTCTAATGACATCATAGTGATGCAACCAAACATCAGAGCAAAACCACCTATAAGCCAATGACCACTCTGGCAAGAAAGCCTCCTTCTTCATCCTTAATCATACAGTTACAGTTTTGTTTTCTTCAATATCAGCCAAAATGTCTTCTGAGATTAATGCAATTTGAGCTGAAAACTGAGTATTTCAAATTCCATTCTGTTTTGCTTCAGAGTCCTACAGAAAAAAGTGCAGGAAAGACAGCATGGGCAATATTTCTGATAAATCTATGCTCATGGAATTATTCTATTGCTCAATTATTTCTTCACAGAGTAGCAGTAAATAAATAAAAAACAGAAGACCACACAGTTTCTGCCTGCTTTATGTTCTCTACTGTAGTTTGTAATGTATTGGACCACCAAAGCAAAGGTTCTCCCTTCATGGCCAAAGTTATGGAGAAGCATTAATTTATTCCCGATAGGAGACTGTAATGGTCTCAAGTGTTGTATGAGCTCACATTTGAACATGTACTGCTTACGAGAGAAGAACCATTGAGAATGTCAAGTAATAATAAATAACCATTATGACCAAACAGATATGAAAGGTACAAAGACCTGAGGAGCAGGATTTTCAAAAACTTTTATGTCCTTTCAGAGCTTCTAGGAGCTCCTCCACAATGCTCAGAACCAACTTTTAGGAAAACATGTAATTTTCAGGCCCTCCAAAAGGTGAGCTGAGACACAAACTGCTGACCCAACCAAGGGGCCATTTTTTCCCCTGTAAGTGCTGTATTAGTATTTTGGGGGTCGGGAAGCAGGGTGGGAGGAACGCCCCGCCGCCGGCCTCTGGGGAAACGGGGGTCCGTGCCTGCAAAGCGGGGGCTGCGGCCGGAGGGCCCCCGCCCGTGGCGGCGCTTGGGGAGGGCACCCCAGCAGGGAAGCTCACCCCACAGCGCACCGAGGACAGGCTCGGGGCCCTCCCTGAGCGATGTGCGCCTCAGGAGGCGGCAGACCCGGGGTCACCGAGGGGCTGAGCACAGGTCGCCTACTCCGCTTCTCCAGCAACGCCGCCCCGCTGGTGCCGGCCGGCCGGCCACCCACGGCCCGCGGAGCCCGGCAACTGCCAGAACCGCGGCCCCCTCGCCCTACCCCCCTGTGCCGCCACCCGGCCCCGCCCGGGTACCGCCACCGCCCGGCACTGGCTGCCGGGGCGCAGGCGCCGGCCTGCCCCGGGTCCGCCGCGCAGCGAGGCTCCGGGGGCACCGCGCAGGTGCGGACACCGCCGCCCCCACTCTGCGCCCGGGGCTCGGTCGGCCCGGCCCCGGCTCCAGGCGGGAGGCCGCCGGCTGGCCGCGACGTTACCTTCCCAAGTCACGTCGTACATCTCCGACACCTTCGCCATCTTGGCGGCCGCCCGCGTGACGCGCTGGCGTGACGGCCCCGGCCGTCATTGGCGGGGAGGGCGGGCGGCGTCCCGCAGCGGGGCAGGCCCGGCCCGGCGCAGCGGCTCGGCGGGGCACGGGTCCGCCTGACGCGCTCGGCCCACCGGAGCGCCGCCCGCGTGCGCAATCCCGCCGGGGCGGCCGAGGGGCTCCCGCCGCGTCCTCCCTCACAGGCGAGGCCGGCAGGAGACGGCCTAAACCCGCAGGACGCGAGTCCACGAAGATCTGGGCTGGCAAGGACGGAGAGTTAGAAAACTGGTACTTGTCCCGTCGTGGCTGTGGGGTTTAGTGCGTGTTTGCTTCGAGAGTGCAGTGACCAGGGAAGACGTGTGATTGTCTTTTCCCTGGCACCCCGTGCTTGTCCTGCCCGCGGCCGCAGAGGCCTGGCTTAGCTGAAACAAAACGCAGAGTCGCTGCTGGGTTTGCCAGAACAGGACATGGCGCTATGGGCTGCTCATTAATTTCTCTTATTTTATAATCCCTGTAAACTTTCCACATCCAGTTCACATGGTGCAGAGTTTTACACCTCGAATGCACACTGCATGAGGAGACGCCCACTTTGGTTTCTTCGCAGCTCGTGAAGTGGCAGTGTGTTCCTTCTGGAGACGAGGATGAACGGTCTGTGTCTCTGTGTTTGCCCCAGCCACCCCGTGTGCCGTGAGCCACGGCAGCGACACGTTCCTGGCCATGAGTGGGAGAAGCCCTGAGGGGGCCCCCAGACGGGAGTGGGGCCAGGGGCCCACCATCAGCCGTGCCCACCTCTGTCTCCTCTCCGGCATTTATCTTTTGACGCTGTGGCTTCTGCTGACCACCAGTCACAAAGAAGGGTTTCTTAGTAAAGAAGGCTCCCAGTTTCAATCCTGTGTTGTCGTTAGGAAATAAATGTATCATCTCTGCTGAAGATGTTAAAAAAATGGTGATGGATTTTTAACTTCATGTATGCTAAAGGAACTGGGGTTTAGAAAATATCACCAGAAACTTGTCTGACATTCGACTCTGACAAGATCTCTTCTGGGAAATGCTTCAGACTCCACACTCAAAATTAATCCCCTAGATCCATCAACAAATGTACCCTAGTATGAAGAAAACTATTTCTGTATTTATTGTTTTGCTTCCCCTGAAGCAGAATAAACTACAAATTCTTAATACAATCTACAGTGTAATTACATGTAATGACTTCAACAGCTAAAAGGCCTCAACTGGAATTCAAATGGTGGTCTAGAAAGACAGTGTATGTCTAATTTTTCTTCCCTCGAAAGTGGGTTTTGATCATTTAAGTCACTGAATTATTTAGACCTTATATAACACAGCCGTACTTCCAGATAATTTTACAATGCCAGTGCCTATTATCTGAACATTTCCAAAACATTTATGTATTTATTATCATAGTATTCCTCTGGGTAGGGAACTATTACTCCTGTTTTACAGGTGAATGAATGAATGCAGAATGGTTATGTGCCAGATCTATAAAGCATTTAGCACACACCTGCTCGGCACATTACAGGGTAACACTGAAATAGCTGAGGTGAAATGAGAAATTAGCATGCAGAGTTTAGTGCTGCTGGATGGCTGAGCTAGCTGTAATGCCTAATGTGGGATGCAGACAGAATTTTTAAGCATATAAATCCAAAATTTTGATCCTTCTAAAAGCCCTGTCAGCTGCCACTGAATGCTGAAGGAACTGAAATTCGAGAAATGTGTGTTTAAAGTGTTTGGGAGGGGTTTGGATTTTCAGTTCCCTGGACATCCAGCTCTGCACTTCTGCACCCGCCTGCAGCTTTCTGTCTCAGCAGGAGGCAGGAGACGATACCTCACAGGCGCTTGGTCCAGTCACGGTGCTCAGCGATAACTCTGATCTCTGCTAGCTAGATTTAGACAGCTTCCCGGTTATGCTGGATTGCTTCCTAAGACGTGCAGCCCTCCACCTGTGCTGTAAGAGGAGACTTGATCCTCAAGTTATGTACTGTAAGTGTTGCCTGCTGCCTTTCTTGGACGTAGTCTTGAACAACTTGCCTAAAATCACACACACCCTGTTCTGCCGAGCTCAAAACTGAACCTTCCACTGCATTCCTCTGCTCTTACTGTGGAAGAGAAAACCATCCACACTCATCAAGAGCCGGGAATTATTGTCACAATATCCCATTATGCCAGATACTGTTATAGTTAAAAATGGTTTGGGTATTAAGCTTTCTCGGAAACTAAAACGGTGGTTTTGAAAGCTGTTTTATAATGCTAGGAAGCTCCATCACTTCATTCAAAGTGTTTTGCTAATAAAACTTAAAATGCTCTAAAAAGGCAGTAGTCATATGAAATCTCTTTTCTGGATCTGTCATGTTCTGCTCTCGTGCCACTTCTGCAGGAACTAACCGGAAAGGTAGTGATCCAAATCTCACATAATAGTGGTAAATGCAAGGTGTTTTGACGGGACTATTTACAAATGCAGAAAACTCACCATAAGCTTTTTGTAGGTATCATCACAGCTAGTTCTACATACTACCAAATGAAAATGAAAAAAAAAATTACCAAATACCCTTTTTTGCTCAGTTTCCTGTTAAAAGACCTTTCTCTTTTATTATGAAAAAGTCATTTCAATAGTAATTCAGAATTACAGTTCAGATGAAGTGACAGCTACGAAGGAAGCAGAATGTCATTTACCTTCATCCTTCAGGTACATAGGAGATAGGAGAAAACAACTCCAGGTCAGTCATGGCACAAGGAAGAATGTACACATGTAGGATCCATGTATACTGTGAATTAATAAAGTGATAATTTGTCTTCTGTGTGAACCAAATGGTTCATTTTCTTGTTACGATGTACTTTGCCTCTGTGCAAGAGTATGGACAAACTTCATTTTATGTATGGAGCATTTACAGATAATATTAACTTGTACAGTGGCAGTAAGGATGAGTCCCAGAAGATAAATTAGTGGATTAAAAATACAGGAAATTCAAGAAATTTGAATCACGTGACTTAAGGACCCTGTGCTTTAATGTAGGTGCCTTTGAGCCTGATCCTACTTGGCATTCCTTTATTAACATTGGAACTTCAGATATTTTCTTACCTCAAGTCTAAAATTTCCCAACGTGAAAGAATAACAGGTAAGAAAATAAATGAATAAATTTGCTTCAAGGGAATTACTATGGCAGGTAATATATAGAGGAGAACATTTTAACGTGATTTTAAGTTTTATCACAGCATCACCACAAATAAGAAAAGCCAAATAAAAATTTCGTAAGTCATCCTGAAAAATTTGGAGGGTTTTTCCTTATTTTGACTAGTGCAAACTATTATATATTGGAACATATGTAGCAAAGCAGTAACATTTTGAATTTGTAATTCAGCATTAGTATTTGTAGTCAATTTAAAATGAATTCCCTCTTTCTGACTCCTAAACTAAAGGACAAGAGGAGACCATAGCTGGACGACGTTTTTATCCTTAAGCTATAAATCTTCTTGGCTATTGACACTCACAAATGGAGAACACTGCCAGAATTACATCATTCAGCATGCCATGAATAAAGGCAAAGAGGAGACGCTTTTGGAAAGCTGGGGAAAACAAGAAATATAAATCAACTTGATGAATTGACAACGTTAACAATCCTTAAGTAAGTCAAGCAGCACTTCCTCTACTGCTTGATATTCTGTATCGTGAGAGCCTCCCGAGATAGATTTTAAAATGGCAGTGAAGAGAACAAACACCGGAGATCCAAGTTTCTGAGTTCATATGATAAAGTAATACGTGCTTCATTTTTAGCATTTACACGCTAAGTATATACAAGCTTGAAATTGCTGTCCCAAAGACAGCTCTCTGAGTGCTTCATTAAGAATTTTTATACAGTCTTAACTAGATCCTGTGGGCACTAATTAAATATAAGAATCCATTAATAGTAACACATTGCAGAAGCTTAAATGTAGCCTTGGAAGCTATTACTTCCTATAGCTAAAGTGAACAAATTTGCAGTAAGGAGTAGCCTTTGCTGGGGGCAGATGGGGAGCTGGGTAGGGGGGGGGCGTCAGGCTGGGACATAGCCGGGGGCCAGTGCAGGCACCCCGCATGCCTGCTGTCCTCCTTTTGCTCCTGGTGGACACCAAGAATGGGGCCAGCCCAGCTGGGAGAGGGGCAGAGTCAGGCTCTGCCGCCCCAGTCCTTGCCAGCGGTGCCGGGCGCAGGAGGGAGCAATGTGTGCAAATTACCAGCTGACCTAATGCCACAGTTTTCATCCAATTTCTCTTCTGCTCCCCAGGCAGCACGAATGCACCGCTCTGCTTAAGCAGGCCTGCAGGGCTCCGCAGTCTCGTGCTTGCTCGTAGCAAGCAGGAATACCTCTCTAAGGGCAGAGCACAAGAACTAAGTGTCTTGCCCGGGATGAGTACTTCTCTCTTGCACAAGAAGCAAGGACAAGAAGCAGCGGGACCAGAGAGAGCCCCTTGCCTGGGGCAGCAGATGTGCCAGCTGTAGGAGAAGAGGATGGGGAAGAGGCAGAGGGAGGGCTGGGGGCTGGTGTCTGCAGCTGAGCAGGTCCCACGGACTTCCTTCGAGGGTGGTAGGGGCCACCGCAGGCAGCTGTATGCCTCTAGGCCTGCGGCCGAGAGGGGTCGGATGTTCCCTCCTGCATTCACCTCTCCAGCTCCCAGCCCGGTTACTCATCTCCTCATAGCTGCAGTAGTGTGTCATATACATTTGGGGTCTTTTTTGACTGACTTGAAATAAATTGTACTGAAGTTAAGGGAATTACAGCGCTCTCCCTGGGCTGAAGTCTGCTCTCAGAATGTTTTTTTTAACGCCCTCCTGACATCCTGACCATTTAAAAATCTTCTCATTTCTGAACCTCATGTCTGTCTCACAAAGAATTCTCCTGTGCTTTCCCCCAATCCTTATTTATTAATTTTGTTCCTTTCTCCAAGTTATCTCCTTGTGTTTAGCTATGTCTCATTATTTTTGCAATGTTTCTGAGGTGCTTTTGTCAGGACAATGACTGCACTTGGACGGGAAATGATGTCTTTGCAGGGCAGCATGTTTCATTCATGGATACAGTGGTTTGTGTTTCTATCCTTAGAAAGAAAGGTAAACCAGAGTGGAAACAGGGACTGCTTATCATACCTGCCAAGGCAAAATGACAATGACACCTTGTCAGTGGTAGCTAATCCATTCTTGCTTCAGCAGAGGCAGAAATGACTTCCATACCATTTCTGGAGTGAGGTGTCTCCTCATACTGAGCGAAATAAGAGGCCTCTGTCTATGCCCTTCAGAACCCCTGGGAAAGTTGTACAGGACTCAGCATTAGAGATGAGAAAATCAAAATATAGGGAGCTGATGTAGCTTACCTAAACTCCCAAAGTGAAACAAAGGACTTACCTCCCATTCATGCACAAACAATCTAATTGGCCAACTTGAAAGTCCTTATTCCTGTTTTTAACCATATCACTGTAAAGATGGTTTAGTATTCACACGTGTGTTTTACGCGCTGCTTACAACTGCATGCTGCCAGTTCCTGCTGTGACTAGCGTAGGTTTGTGAGGTTTGAAACTTCCATATTCATTTTTCTAGGAATTCCAGCCCTTCTCCTGCTCTGACTTCTTAGAAGCTTAGTGGCAATGTATACCTTGTTATTTGTTATTTATCCCCTCATTTTCCTTATGAACTGTTCCAGGCTGCTTGGCCAACCTTTATGAGTTTCAACATGGCCAGCTAGCTGCTGTTTTACCAGTCCAACCAATTGCTCTCACACTCCAAGTCACCGGTTAGAAAAGTAGAGTCTGTATCCAAAGAATGGCACGTGTCTGACGGAGGTACAGTGAACACCGCCATTGCAGTCAGAGCAGTAGTAATGCACATCAGTATTGGCAGCAGCCTCCTCAGCTGCGTTTTTATTCTACCAGAGCCATGAGCACACCAAACATATGAAACAGCTCAACTGGGAATCAAAAGAAATTCATTAGAAAGCCAAGAATGCCTTGACTACATATGCTGCTACAAAAACCTGAATTACGTACTTGCTGGTTCTCCAGACACTAATCTGCTGATTGCTTCATACAGTTCTTCTTCAGCTTGGGGCTTCTTTTCGGAGGCAGAAGCAGACTGTAGAAGAGCAGTGGTAGAACATAGACACTGCAATAGCAGTTATCGCTTGGCAAGTGCAATGTGCTCTGAACCTGCTCCGTGAGGTGGCCTGGGGAGGTTCTCTGCAGATGCTTTTGATAGTGTGGCCTCAGGTGCACTCCAAGCTACTGGGCAGTCTCAATTTTTTCTGTCTGATTTTGAAAGCAAAATTTCAAGGAGAGGAGGCAGTTTTCTTATGGATTGATATTGAAAACAGAGTTAAGGAGGATTCTGACTTTCCTGGGTGTCACTAGCTTTGATTTGGGATAGAAACTTTAGTGGATGCTTTACACATCTCCCCTGCCTTGCCACGTCCTTGGCAGTATGGCTGCCAAAAGAGAGAAATAACATCTTAAAAGCAAAAACCAGGCAGAACATGCATCATAATAATTTAAACTGTGATTCTAATTACCATGACGTTGTTGCACACTAGAGCTGTTACATAAGATTTAAAAAGAATATACAATACATCATTACAATCTGCATGAGTGAGTGTTAATGGACTGCAGCTTCAGGGAAAAAAAAAGTTAATCAAAACAAGGCTGTGATTTTGCCTGCAAATAATATGACTCCTTCCATGGAAACTGTTCACGTTAAAAGTCAAGAGCAGAAGGGTTCATCTCACTTCACTTTAAATGCCTACAGTCTAGATGTCTATATACAAGCTGTTTATCTCAGATTCAATTTATAGTCAGTGGAGCAAACTATGCATTTGTGGGGTGCATCTCATCCTAGAGTAGGTGTCCAAGGCATAAGCTAAATCACAACCTACAGGCAACTTTTTCTTTCCATTAACTGTAAAGGGAATCGAGAGGACTAGCTCAGCTGCAGATGTCTTCATTGTCAATGTCTATGTTTAGTTGATGAATTCTCCCTAGAACAGTATCTCCTGTCCTTGCTTGAGCCTTGCTACAGCCACTGAAGATGGGAAAGAGAAAACAGAGCTTTTAGAAAACCTCTCTCTTAGGGAATGTGTCATTAAAGTTCTCAACACAAAGCTCCTGAGAGTCTTCTTTCTTCTCTCCGGTGATGTTCTTCCTTTTGCCATTGTAAAAAAGTGACATTTGCAAGTTTTTATACATCTACTAATTGGTGAGTTAAGGAAAGAATTTGTTCATGTACATATTTTGCAGTCACAAGGCTTGTAAAAGAGAGTCTTTGAAGAAAGTTCTTCACTGGTGAAGTGCCACCACGCTTTTCCAGCTGGGAACCTGTGTAACATTTATGTTCCTAACAAGATGATCAGCTTGAAAGAGAGCAATGGAGCCCTGGCTAGTGAAAGACATCTTTTGTGTCAGCCATAACTGTGTCCCACTTACAGGGAAATTGCTATCCACCAAGATAGGACACCAAGGAAAAATTGGTAAGTAAATGCTGTAAATGACCGCTTGGGCAGACTGTGGAGTCTTTGTCACTGAAGGATATTAAGAACAGACAAAATAGGAATGATTGCGTTAAGGGATGGGTTTCATGTTTCTCTGACTTCCTATATTATTTGTATGAGAAAGGAGAAAACAACTTACCTTCTGGTATGACTGCAGTTGCTTTGCCTTTTAGTGTTTACCTCTGAATTACCTGTCCTGGATATGTGTAGGCATGATAAAACCATAAAATGCAAACTGTAGCTTTGTAACACTCAAGACAGGATGTTAAGAGGAGAGGAGGGAAAACTATATGTACTTAATTTAAAATGAAACATTGAATGAACTATTTTTATTTCACACTGACAGCACATGGGGTTTGTGGGGTGAGCTGCCTGCTGATCAACATGAATATGGCTCTGCTGCTGCAGATGGCTGGAGGATGAACCCTAATGGTCATTCCATGGGTGCTGAAGAAGCTTAGCAACTGCGAGGCCAAGGTTGTCCCCTCTCCTTTCACACTTGTTCCCTGGAGAAAAGATGGGAAGAGAAAGAAGGCAAAGGGAAAAGATGGTAGAGGGCATCACTTCTAGGAGGACCATGCTTATGCCATGTATAAATAAGTTTAGGCAGCAGGGCTGGTATAAAGAGTTGCCTGTCTCATCCAGATCTATTGTCTCATGCCTAAGAACACAGTGTCCTCAATTGTGCTGGTATAACTGTTTGCTGGTTCTCAACCAGTAAATATAGACAGGTGAAAATTAACCCAAAAAGAGCTTTAAAAAAGAAGGATCATTTGCTCCAGCTCAGGGCCAGGGATCTGGTCTCTCGGTCAAGTTAACCACTTTGAAGGAACAATACGCTGTGGCGAAGAACAGCAAAAAATGGCTAAGGATTTCCTTACACATGGAATGATGAATCCCTTCTGTTGTGGAACTGCAGCTGGATGGTGTGACTATTCTTCTCTTGAACTTTAATTTTATACACACTTCAGTTTTGGAATTATTCTGCATTTTAGTTTTGCCGAGCCTCATTTGCACATTATTTTAGCATTTAAAACAAAATGCTTGTTTGCTTTTGGCACAGCTGACTGTGGGCTTGTTTAGCTTTCTTTTTCACATATTTTGCCAGTTTAATAAAATTCAGTGTTTGTTGAACAATTTATTGCTGTAAATGCAATTGCAATGAAACAGAAAGCCTCAAGACATTACTGAAATATTACAAACCACCAAGCAATATGTACAAGCCTCAGAAATAGTGTTCCATGATCTCAAAATTGCAGGCAGAAAAAGCTCCAATTAAATCAATACTTAATTCAGCAGGAAAAAAAAAAAATCAATGTTTTATACACCACCAGACTTAGAATTTATCAGGGATAACATCTGCCCTACAGATCAGCATCTTCTTCAGTGCAGTACTGGAACAGTAGGAGCACTTCCAGCCTGCAGAATAGCACGAGTTAGCAGGTGACTTCTTGAAAGGATAACTATGTGTGGCATGAATGTGAACACATACATACATACTCAGAGTGCCATATGGGCTATATTTATTTGGTGTATATATGCAGAGGAGAAAGTAGTGTATGTGTTACATTTCATATAATAAAACAGGTGGTGTTGCTTTTTGTAAAACACTTTTTGTCCTCATGCTTTTCTGTGAAGGCAGAAAAAGTAAGTAGGAAAAAAAAATGTGAAGAATTTCAATAACAAAAGGTGCTATAAAAATGCTATTGACCATAAAGTGATCCTGAAAAATTTGTAATTATTGTACACTAAAGTTCCAGTGTGACTTTCCTAATTTCCCTAGTCTCTTGAACTAGGACCTGCATTACCTTTGGGAGCCCTTTCCAGATTTTCAGATCAGCTAATGAGTTCATCAGTATCCAGATATTATTCCAATAATAAATAAATAAAAAAAAAATCTCCTCCAGTTTCCCATATGTTACAAAAAGGTAAAGCAGGTCATCATCATATGTATAGTTTTTATACTATTGGCATTCAAGTGACTCTGGAAACCATGCCTTCTTGCCTCCAGCCTTCCCAGTGAATAATCCACCACCATTCTGCAACAATTACAGGCTGTAAGAGTATGCACTGGGTGGATGCACTTTGTGTATATTTGGCTTCTTAAGTTCTGGCAGGATCAGCTAGATGGAATTCTTCACAATAACAGGAGGCACCTGCACCCTATTGAGAATGTTATTAGTGGGAGAGAATAAAGATCTCAGCTTGTCCAAGGGTCTGTGTGTCTTATCTGCTCCAAACACAGATTGGTATCTTGCCAGTGCCTCCCAGGCTGGTGCTCATAAGCTTGCTCTATGGTCCTCAGGGCTCTTAAAGAATGTCTTAAGGTTCACTTATTCACTAGTTCCTTTGGTGAAAGGGCAAATACTGAGTATGTTTGTACCACCTATGACCTCAGTTCAGTTTTTAAGCCCCATCCTCTGAAAGCCAGAGTCCAGGATTTATCACTCAGTGTTTAGCAACTTTTAAAGTAGCATCACAAACCTGTACTAAGATGAGCAAAGGTTTTTCAAGAACAGATGCTAGTCTTGAGTGGCTTTCAGGTCATGATCTTCTGCTGGCATAAGCCCTTTCCTTTGTGTGCTTCAATAGTAGAGTGATGGGTAGACTTTGTAGGATGACTGAGGGATAGGAGATCATTTGGGACAACATGTTTTCCAATTGCGTCATATTTTGTCACTGTGTTCCAGATCTTCTGGCCTTGAACATCTTGGAAAATTTGCCAAAGTCATTCAGCTTCTCTCTGACCATCTGTCTGCCTCACAAACTGCCTCTAAAAACTTCTGATGGATCTGTGGTTGTTGCTTCATACCACATGACTAGTTTTTGTCCATTGATTTACAGCACTTCCATGAATATTTTCTTTAAGATGATACAGGCATTTCACATCTATTGTAACAGGAACCCTGCCATGGCATTTAACCCAAAGTGAAGAATGGGTTGTGGACGTTTCTGGTCCCACAAGGATCCTTTTGCCTGCTGGCCTACTCTTCCAAGGCTTGAAACCAACACTGTGCATACCTTTCTGTTCTCCCTTTCTGCTCTCTGCCATTACACATCTATTAATTTTTAATAAGGGCTCTTCTGTAAGGCAGATCTGCCTTTTCTTAGCATGAATCTTAAGTCTCATTTTTTCTATTCTCCCAACATTTTAAGTATCAGTCTGGCTTTTGTTATTTCTGATGATCTAAATATCATCATGATTTCTGCGTAAGCTGTGACCATCTCCACCGTATTTCTTCTCTTCTTCCTGATCCAAAATGTCCTTTCCATCTTTTGTTTCTCCTTTCCATTCTTGTATGAAGCAAATACACAATAATTCTCCTTTTTCTGCTGTGTTGTCCTTCTGGTCATATGATGGGTTACTGTTAGCACTCACAGATCAGTTTTTCACATCTTCTCATCAATACATATCTGAAAATCTTGGGTTTTCTCTCCTCTTTTCCATTACATCCCTATCTTGACTTCCCTGTGGACTCCAGACACATTTCTGGATCTTCTCTTCCCAGGATCTATCAGATGACCTGATATGGCTCAGACTGCTGTTGAATGCTCAGGGATAACATTCAACCTGCAACTGTTGTGTGCAGATAATCTTCATTATCTCTGTAATTTTCCAGATCTCTTCCACTTCTCTAGCGGCCCCTGTCTTCTCTGCCTTACTTTTACCAGTAAATAAATGCCACGACAACCAGAAAAACCAGACCTACCCCCCAAAACCTTTCCCTCCTTCAGCTGTCCACCTGCTGTTGTCCTTAGTTAAAGGACTCTCAGGTATTGGCAAATTAAGTTTTAAGTTTCCTTGATTCAAAAGAAACGTTTCACTTTGGAAATAAAACATTTGACAATAGCATATCCAAAACAGAAACATTAACATGATATCCATACCGATTAAGGATGAAAATGGACCACTGATAATCCATATTTCCTGCCTGTTCTATGATGAGTCCCTGTCATTACAAGGAAGGGACTTCCATCTATTAGGGTCCACTCAAGTGTCCAATGGAGAGTTTGCCAGCATTAAATCCTGAGGTCCACTGATGCATCCCCTATGCACCTATGGAGAACATCATATATGCTTCCCAAATGTGGCCTGATTAGCCTCTGGATTGCTTACCATGCGTGAATAGCCAGAAATCAGAGGGGTATCTGCCCTTTTTACACTTCTCAGCATGCTTAAGTAGTCCCAGCTTTATAACGGCCCAGTTGCAATAATAACAAATTGTATGAGGTGCTGATATAATGCACTTTAGTACATATTTCTTTGTAAACTAGAAATAAATGTTTGGTTTTTTTCATTTTCCATATAGAGACTGATAAGCATAATGAAGTATTTCCTAAATTCCCTAAGAAGCTACTTTTTATTCTAAAATAACACCTGCAGACACAGCTTGCATCTTTTGTCACATCTTGCTAGCTTTTTGGTAAAAAGTGAAGTAGCACAGATTTGAATACTACGTCCTTCCAAAACTGTATAAACATACATCCAACTTCCTTGGAAATTTAAGGGCATTGTCTCTGACCTGATATTTTCACACATCTGATATTCTTGTTTTGTGTCATAATAAAATGTTAGTTACAGTAATACCATTGTGAGAAGACTGAGTAAATACACAACCAAGACCTACCTAGGTTTTAATGAGATTGTGCTGAAAGTATGAGTTAAAAATGCATTATTTTTCCTTTAAGTCCAATGATGAATTGTATTGTCTTTTTTTTAACTAAATTTTTCTTCTGCATTTTTTTTTTTATTACTTATTTGCTGTTCCATGGAACAGCAATTTTTGCAAAAGGCAGCAGTGAATGTAAGAATGCTCGTCTCCTTAGAGATGGATAAGTAGAACTCTGGTGTAGGATCTGTAAAAACTAACATCTTTGAATCACACCAAAGTAAATTGCATATGGTCATTTTTTAAATTTCTGCTTCACTCATCTCCAGGTCTTAAATCTTAATATCTCCAGATGATTGTGAGTGGCTATGCATCCAGACTTACCAGAGAACTCAAACACTTCTATAACCATGTGAAATAATCAACTGCCTTTTGTCTAACTACAACTTTTCTCAGAAGGACCAAAGTGTAAGGGAAGTTATAATCTCAAGCTGCACTCCAGATCTGCCTCAAACACAGTTTTGACGTCAACAGTCCTTCCTTGCAAAACAACTGCTCGTCTTCCAGCTTCCGAAAGTTAAGCCGCAGATGGAAACTTTGACCAGAGAAGAACACAGCTTGTGTGCTGAAATTGCTTATTGTGGAAACCCAAAGAAACCGTGCATATGTCATTAGCCTAGTTCCACAGGCAAGAGGAAAAAAATGGTGAATGTATACATTTTAACAGCCGCTCTCAAGCAAAAGAAATCATACTGTGCTATCATTTACACTCATAACATCTCTCGAAGAACTGGCATCGTAGAAACAGAAGTGAGAGATGATGGCTAGATCACCCCCAACTATAACAACAACCCTCTGGAGGTTAGGAGAGAAAAATCTCCATGATACTCCAATGGAGTTGCCTCTAGTGAATGAATCACAGGACCTGAACTCAAACCTGGATGCCAGGGTGCAAGAGCTTTCTGGTGAAAGACCCCTTGTAGTAAGAATGAAGAGGGTTATTGAAATTTCACGTGCTTCTCTGCGAATATAAAAAAGCTCATGCTTGTGAGCAATGCTATTTGGACTCTCATATTCTGTATCCTGAAATTCCTGGTCAAAGAACTGCGTTTACCATGGGTGAGGTCTCGGAGGCTGTGTTCTGACAGGGTCCTCACTGGCTACGCCCATACAAGTAAATCCATGCACACAGGATCATTCTTTGTTACTGAAGCAAACTGGCATTGAATGGTCGGCATCTCTACTGTTAAACTCTCTTGTCCTCCAAAACATGCTGGCCGCATCCAAGCTGTGATGATCTCTGACCTATGCCTCTTCCTGAATTGCACCCAGGAATTACTTGGGAGATTGCTAGGTGGCCTTGGACACAGCCATTCCGGGGACTATTCCGGCAATTTAACAGTAGAGGCAGTGGATTTCCTGCTCCTGGGAACACGATTTGATTTGTTAACCTAGATGTAGCCATGGGATACCATCAAGAAGAGTGAATGAGACCACTGGCACATGTAAATTGAGAGATATGGCAGACATCAAAGGAATGTCAACCAATTACTCAGCTCAGATACTGACCAGTGAGTGGCAGTAGATTTGTGACATCCTTGCTTTTAGATAATAAAAATGGATTGTCAATGTATTATTTTTTTGAATATTCATAGTTTTAATTTTTTTTTCCTGTTACAAGCATGTTATAAATCTAAGGGAAACAGTAAATGTTTTTTTACTCTGTGACTGATCCTACAAATATTATTTCCAGGGTATGTTCATACTCAATGGGTAGAAAAGTAGAAAAACATGTCCTTCAATGTTTAGAGGAATGAATTGGCTATGCTTGCACTCTCAGTTCTCCTAGACGCATCAAGGAGAGCTTTGATTGCAAAAGACAAGCAGAATCTGGACCAGTACATGTGTAACAAATTATTTAGTCATCAGCACTTTGCTTTGCAAATAGATGACTGCTAAAAATAATAGTTGTTACTGTCTTCCCCTCAATCGCACAGTAGTTCTACAATGAGTACCAGAGATGCGTTAGTACAGCAATTGAAAGTTTCAACCACAATGTTCTTCTCAAAGGTATCACTGCTAGAAACCCCAGGGTCATTAAGTGGAAAGGAACAAGAACTTATTCCACTACATGAACCACAAACTATTTCTGAACTAAAAATGTGCAAAAGTTGTCAAAAAAGTAGCTACTGTGAACCACACCATACATAAAGTGTTGTAACTGGATCTCTTCTCGGCTGAGTAGTTCAGGCTGGCTGTTGCTCGAAAAATATTTTACTGAAAATCAGAATGAAAGAAAAAGTCTCTACTGATGAAGAGATTTTATCATTAACTTCAGTATGATCTTTCATTTTACTCAGCATTTATTTTGGTTTACATTTACTGACAGCTTAGGTAAAATGTTTTACAATCTGATGGCAAACTAGTAAGTATGATCTCATGAAACAGTGGATGTTCACCAGTGCATTGAAGAGATCCACAGAGAATGTGTGGGATTTATTTGGTCCTGAATTTACTGGACTTGATCCTACACTTAATAAATTTAATTTCTATTTGTATAAATGGCAAGAGTTTGCAATATACTGCAAAATATTTTTCTAGTAAATCAGAAACAAGAGGCAATATGTTAATACTGCCCAAAGTGTTAAATATTAAGTAATCTAAAACTATACAGTATGCTTTTTTTACTTCTAAGACAATTTCTATTCCATATTTTTGTTACGAAGAGAGAACATGTTATATTACCAGCACAAATACTTTCTTAGGTCATCCTACGGGTCACACTTTGTTCTGCTGTGATCCTGATGCATCAAGCATAGTTTATGTACTATTAAAATGATGGAATGGTATATTTAGGCATTTGCAGGCAGTTCTCATTAAATGCTCCAACCTGTATTAAAGTGGGCGATTTTTAGATACAATGTGTTTTCCTGTGTCAATACTTCCTGCTAGTGAACAAGAAAATTAACATTTTCATAACTGTAAAAAATCAAGGACTGTCTAAAATCCTTAGAAATGACAGCTTAGGGTGCTAGAGATGGTATGAGAGCTGTTTGTAACTCTTAGTTTGTAATTTGTGTGGATCTACTGCTTGTATTTTTACATACAGTTAATGATATGAGTCCTTAGCAAACGTAACTGAAACTTTTATAATCTAGGTCAAACTCAGTATGCATGGATATTCTGCAGGAGAGGATCTGCCCAAAATCTTTTGGGAACCAAAAGAGTACTGATATCCCATGGATGCCAAAAGAAGTTGTACCTAAATGTCTGTAATAATTCTAAGCAAAGATGTTAAGATTTGTGCTATACTTATTTTCATTTTACATTCCTCTCTTCAGATTATCAAAATGTCTTGATTTTTAACTTCCTTGGTTGAGACACATCACTTTTTAGTTCTCTGAAGGTGAAAAAATGGTATCGAAGGAATTTTAAGCAGAGAAAAAGAGCTCTTTTGTCCCGTTAGGAAGTTCTAACTGAAATTCTTTAGTCACAGCTATGAGAAAACTTGGCTGAAGTTTGAAAACTGAGATGCCACTGCTAAATTGACTAGACAGCTATAACGGTTACATTTGACTGAAAAATTACTTCTGAAAATACTCACTGGACATCTGTCAAGAAGCACCTCCTCACTCATGATCTCACATAGGAAATGGGAAGGGCATATATTATTTATCTGCTGAGTTTGATAAAGCTGGGACTGAGAAAGCAATTGTATAAAGACGACTGCAAATGCCTCGTTGCTATGTTCAGAACAAATTTCTCCCCCAAATTGTTGCCTTATCCTGAGGGAGATGGTGGAAAATCCTGCAGGAGCTAAATGCAGTTAGTCAGATGCTGGAGTACAGAGTGACCATTTTCAAAGGTTAGTATGCACAGGAAGCAGTGCGGTTACAATATCACCTTGGCCTCATTGCTCTGCCTGTGTGTCCTGTGAGACTTATGTGTGCAGAACATGGGGGAACAAACACATACCACAAAATCAACACTGCAGCGGAGCCAGGAATGGTAATGCCTTGTTTTCAGTTCAGTTACTCCATGTTTACAATGCAGTCTTGCAATATTTCACTTGTAGGGAACAGATTTACTCTATATCTTTCTTTCTGTGAGATTTTTTTGTTTCATTTTGAACTCTACAGGCCACTAATTTACTACAGAAATTCAGTATCTCAATTACTCTGTGCATTTAATAGTTCCAGTTCCCAAAATTATCTAGCCAGTGATGCAACCAGCAGGTCCCAGCCTAAGAAGCCACTGTCACAGGTGCAATACAATTGGATGACTTTGCCTTCAGGTTTAGATTCCTAGGTTTGAAAATCTTGAATAGCTGTACTACTCTGTTTTATAATGAATAGTTTGTAAAAACCTTTGGCCCACGAAGAGCAAAGGTTTCATACACATTTTCTTTTCATTGGAAATTATTATGAATTTGTGACTGCCCTGTACTTGATGTGTATGTGCTTGGCTGAACACCACAGCCTGTCAAAGGAAAAGAGACCACTGTACTCAACGGCAGCTTTCACGATCTTCTAGAAGGAGGCAAAGCTCCCTGGGGAAACTGCAAAGGTAATCCTGCGTGCGTTCCACAGCTGTTGTTCTAAAGGAAATGAGTACATCTTGTGGGTACTATGAATTATAAAGATAAACTTGGACAACCACAAAAAAGCATTAAAAATTAAATGCAGCCTGACTCCTGTTTCATTTTCCTTTTGGAGGTACACAGCTCAGTGTCTGTGTTGGTGTTACCTAACCACAAATAGCCTTCTCATCTTCTGCAAGCTGCATTGCTGTCAAATGATAGCGATGACCCAGTCGCTCTGTCTAAAGATGTCAGGGGAAGAGGAAAACCAGACTACTACAAGTTACATGGTGAATACTCCTTTCCTGTTACAAATTCCACATTAAATCTAAGTAATTACTTGGCTGCAGTGATACTTAGTCTACAGGACAATGCGTTTACAGGCATTTAGGAACAGCAGTTTACAATAATGCTTGCATATGGGTTTGATATCTTGTGTTGTTAAAACAAATCAGCAAGTCTAGACTGTAATTTGCTGAAGCAATTTATGGTTATTTCATGGCTTTTTTCTCTAAGTAGAGGTGAATACATTTGACTGTCCTAAGAGGAAGGATGGTAGTGCACATTCTTTTCATTTTAACTCTAAGACTGATCTGAAACAGAAGCATTAACATCCTGATTTTCATACCACATAAAAACTGCCCTAAACTATTAGTGCTTTCTTCCACTACGATGTTCAAATATTTTGCAAACTGCTGATTAATCATGAAAAAAAGCACTGGAAGTTGGTCAACACTGCTGCAGCCATTTCTTCACAAATGAGTAAATTGAGACTGTCAATATGGTAAGTCAGTAGCAGAACAGGGAGCAAGGACCCATCTGGGAAACCCTCAGCTGCATTATATTGTTACTGAAGGCACTGAAGCGTAACAGCTGACAGTAGTCGAGGGTTCTCCTTAGCTCTTCGCTTCTGGGCTCCCGCTCCAGTAGCAAGGCAAAACAAGTGCTTTTTATATTTCTGGAAACATTGCCAATGCTTTTCTTCTAGGTGAGCAAATACTTGCAGGTAATTTTCTCACTCTGTTTTCCCATCTTATGGCAAGTCTCACACAGCATCAAGATCCGTATAACACAAGAAGATACCATGCTCGTTCTGCTTAGATGTTATTGTATTTCTGAAAAATGTAACCGCATATACAGCTATATAAACAAAAAAGGGCTCTCTGGAGCTAAGAAATACTTTCCCAGTGAGAGTTTGATTTCCTTGTGCCATTCAGCCAGGAGAACGAGTCCCCAGTCCCACACGGCTGGTGCCCGGCTCCCCTCTGTGGTGTACCCCAATGCCAAATCCCCACGTGGATGAAACTGTTTCCAGACCAAAGACCCAGAGGGGCTCTGAGATTTGCAGTGAGCCTTCATGGAGACGGCTCCCACTTCGAAGCTGCCCGTCCTCCAAAAAGGGAGCCTCCTTGAGCAACATGGACTAGAGCTTCAGGGCACTCACCGGCAAATGAGTACACTTGCCACTGGCAGCACAGAAAATGGATTTATGTGAGCTAGTCATTAGCAGACTGTAAGTCCGAAGAAAATTTAGGCTGTATCTTTTTATAAAGTTTTGTAAAAAAATGCAGCAACTTAGCCAACAGAGACCTTTTCATTTGTGTGGACTGCAGTGCTTTCCAAAGCTAATCAGTTATTATAATGAAGATCCTCATGGACTGAATGGAGCTTTGTACTCTTCAACTTTCTTTTTTTCTTTATTTTTTTATAATGCTCATGTAGATGTATATGAATTACATTCTAACAACATACGGTTTAGATATAGTTTTTTTGTGTGTGTGCTGTGATTGTCATACTACTGACAGAAAGACTTTGAAAAACCAAATGCATTTATTTTTCCTAGCAATCATCACATTTGGAATTTACAAGAAAGTGGGTCCTTTCATTAAGAAGGTAGAATAGCCATCATCCTCTATTGGTACAAAGTGGCATAACTCCACTAATGTTAATGATTTGCTACCATACCTTGTTCTTATTGAAAGTGGAGGTATGTTATGAGAGACATAACTGTATACTCATTGCTTGTTGACCTTAACTAATACCCAAATTCCTAAATGTCCATCTCACCTTTGCCATTGGCTCCTAATTTCTATGCTTCAGCCAGGCATTAATATATCATTTTGTGATATAGAAAATGAAATATGGTTGCTGTTTTACAGAGCACTACCTGAGGATCTCGCAACATTGTACCGAGTGTAATTAATAGAGCCTCAAACCTTCCAGGGCTGGATTGGACTTCTGTTCCACATAGGCTGCAGTTTGTAACAAGCCACCTCATTTCAAATTATTGCTCTTCTGATATTATTACACTTTGGGCTGTGTTTGGTTTTACTTACTTTGTGCTGCCCATATGGAGTGCAGCTTTTCTGCAACTTAATCCTTAAAACATGGGTTCTAACAAAGGATCCTTCCTTCATGTAAGAGAGATGTGCATGTCTATCAAGGTTATCAAGAATCAGACTTGAGCTTCTACAGGCTGGCACAGAATTCTGTAAATGGGTAAAAAAGCCCGTTTTGATGATCTAAAAAGGCTGTAGAAAGACAGGCATGAAACTATGCAATTGTATTGGGGTAATCTACAAGTAATAGCTGAGTATCTGTCCCTAAAAGTTCAGAGAGATGTGCCAGGTTATTAAATTAACAATCGTAAGTGAAAAATGTCCTGGGGCTCACACTGGGGTTTGTAGGAGGCCTCTGCCCCTGAAAGATGTTTTTGAAATTTCCACGCACCATTCCAGGATGTGTGTCATGGCCTCTTCTGAGAAGCATGAAGTCACTTGGCCTTTGGCCTTGTGACTTCCAGCACGCCCCAGGAAAGGAGTATCTCATCAGGAGCCACAGCCTGTAATGTCGTCTTCTTTAATCACCATTCTAGCTGTGCCAAACTATATTAACCCTTACTAAGCGCACACACTGCCATGATCCCTGAGAGGCCTATGCTCGGGTGATCTCTGAAAAGGCCTGCTGCAGTAGCCGTATCTGCTGTAGCAGGTAATCCCAGCACGAGTGGTTTCAGTTTCTCCAGTAAATAGTTTGTGCGTGGAATCCAGTTTGTTCTTTTGCTTTTCAACATCTCTATAACACGGAAAGTTTTAAAATGAGATGAAAATCAAGCAAATAGAAAGTCCCTGCAGTTAAATTAGACACAATCTTCTCATACTCCTTTTCTCCTGTGACTTCTGTCAACAGTTTGCTCTTGAATGCAGGATGACGACACTGGAATGTGACCATGACACCACAACCACTGACAGTCTGATCAGACCAAGGCTGTTACTGTCACAGACAGGGTAGATCTGGGCTTAGCAGAGAGATGCATTTAACCCTTTTGAGCCCTGTGCCAGATGGGAAGGAAAAATGAGTCTTTCAGTGCCATCAACCTTGTGTCCTCCACACAAGCACTCACATTTCCATGTATATGACAGTCACTCTATCAGGCAAGAAGCACTGAATTTAAACATCTAGAAACATTACATTCTACTTTAAGTGACACTGATATAAACACAGAGCAACTATACTGAAATTAATTTCCTCCTGATTTTCACCAATGTGGAAACATGAATGGCTGGTCCTTTTTCTCAGAGCCTTTACCTTTCATCTGGAAATTCAGCCATTGTTCCTGATGAAATGACGTTTGACTAATGACAGGAAACCAGTGTCAGAAAAACAGCATATAATGTACCACATACAATACACATAGCAATCAATCAAGACTAGGGCATTATGGCAACCCTACTATATATCACTGCTTAAAACCTATGTAAATCTTTTCTCAGGGGGAAAAAAGGAGAAAGAAGTCTAAATTTTTCACAGTAGGCCTGACTGGGAAAACAATATGTTGCAGAAGGTGTTTTAAAGCACTTTTCTGAGTGCGTGCTCATTTCATCCGCTGCTCTTCATCCTTGTCCTGAATTTTTGGGATGAGGAGTTTTCTGGCCTATGGCTCTTGGCTGAGAACAGTCCTCTCTTTCTTCTCACACACCACATCAAAAGTGCATCAGCTGCAGCACAGCTATCATCTTAGGCATTTGTCCTCTTGAAATACTTTTTTTTCAAAGTAAATGCAACCAGCAATTATAAAATAACAACCCCCACTTGCAGCTGTAACAGAACAGTGTTATATTATATTGATGGGAAGGGACCAAACCTTCCTGGGCACTGCAGCCACACTGAGATGTATTGCACCATAAACTAGACTGTCCAGTCCAAAAATCATATTAAAAAATATTGGAAACTGGTCAGTGGGTTATTCTGAACCTGTTGCTGCTTCAGTCATGGGAATATTGCTGGAGAAAAGAATGTCTAGCAGAAAAGCTGGAACTGAACATACAAGACATCTTCATTCCTTCTTTATGAATATGTTTTTTCAGCTGCTCTTAGTCTTGTCTTGAACTCCCTGATGAGGAGATGCTTAGTCCTTCTGTTGAGAACAGTATTTCCCTTGTTCCTAAGAGTTTCACTGAGAAACCATCACTCGACCCATCTCTGCTCACTCGAGCCACAGCGAACTGCTCAGAACCACGAGCAGCTCCTGCACCTCCAGGTTAGGGCCTGGGTCCCCAAAGAGTAAGCCCAGGCGTCCCATGCAGAGCTTTGCCAAATCTCAGTTCCTGGCCTCAGTCTCTGCCTCATAGAGTGTTCAGCTGAACTAAAGTACGTTAAAATGGTATTGCACAGATCTGTACAAACTTCTCCCTGCGTGGTGTGCACACAGCAAAGAGCCAACAGGGGAAGGCAAAAGGCAGATGAGGAGATAGGCTATGCCATATCTGACAGGCTTTGTAGATAAAAAGTATCAACTCTGGCGTGTGAAGGGGAAGAATTTTTTGTAGTTCTTTTTGTGGTTGTAAAACAAGATGTTCTTTGAATGCTTTGGCAAGGCCTTTAAGCCTGACTGGAGAAAGGCAGCAAGGCAGCCACTGGGCCTCTTGGAGGGAGTACCCTGTTATTCTGGTACTCGCCAAAGTAACTTTGAACTGAAGGAGGATGGACCAGCCAGCTGGCTTCTGGTTGACACCGAAAGAGTGATGAGGGGGAGAGGGACAACGGACTGAAAGCAGACTACCCACGACACATAAGAAACATGAAGCAGGAGAACCAGAGAGAACTGTATGTGTGGCTGCTCTCTGGAGGACTTTAAACACTAGCATGATCACCATCAGATTTTTGGTTTATGTTTCCATGACCTGAGACTACCAATTTTCAATTTACATAATACAGGATTTGCAGGATATTCAACAAGACGTCCCAGGGCACATCCTACAGTATCTGTATAGGTATGACATAAGTGCAGCTCATCAATACAGACTCTTGCTAGTAAGTTTGGGTCATCAGCTCTGCATTGGATAAGCTAGCCCATACCCAGACACTTAACAGAAATAAACTTTTCCATGAAGATAGATTCTGCTCCTATACATGTAGGAATAACACAGAAACACTGCAAACACACTTCAAAGAAGCCTCTTGACTCTTCGTATTGGAAGTAACTCCTGTTCAGTAGCTAAACCTACATTAGACCTGACTCGGTTGTTTGCTTCCACTTCTGCAGGGAGGCTGTTCTGGATCTTCATGTGCTTGGTGGTAAATGTCTTCCTCCAGATGCGTAACAAACAAGCTAGGTTATCTCAGTGTTAATGTTTTGATGTGATAAGTTTCTGGGAAGGCAGGAAGAAGCTGATTTTAGAAGATGACTGAAGAAATAATCCTACCTTGGATACAATTTCTGCAACAGGAATTGAAGGAATAAACATAATCTGATACCAGAACTGAAAGAAAAGGAGTATATACCAATACCAAATTATAAAAAGAGGAGAAAGACATTTGTGGGAAGGATAGTCCTAGACATAAGTACTTCAGCTGAGTTGGTAAATGGAAAAGAGAAGATGCCTGCAATCTGCTTTACTGTTCTATCAATTAATCAGATATTTCTGTAGTACTGTGTGCCATTATTCCTTTAATTTGAGGTTGCCACTTGTCTGTCATGTGAAACACCACTTGAATGCCAGGGCAACTGAGATTCTGGCACACATTGTTGACAGCTGTTTTGAGACTACGAATATGATGTGTGCTACATCTGGTGAGGTTGGAGTGGAAAAGTACAGTGGAAAAGTACAATTTCTCTTTTGAGACTGCTGGGAATGGCTTACAGCATCTAAGTCCCTTATTCCGTAAAGATACTCTATAATGACCTACCCATACAGATACTCTTGAAAAATCAAAGTCAAAGATTGATTCGAATATTTCTGCAAAGCTGGTTTGTTCTTTGTAACTAGGAAAAATGACATGGAACATTAAAGAAGAGAGATGTTTAAATGAGTGAATGAGTTAAATCAGTGAATCAATGATCTAAAAATATTTTTTCATTAATTTTCCTGACACAGATGTGACCATGCCAAGCAAGGCATCATGTGTACTCAAGCCTAATAAAGTCTAATACCTATGACTCAGTGGCAGAAGTGGCAGCTGGCCTCTTGGAAGCTGCAATGAATAATCAAGGCATTGTTGGTTTTGGGCTAACTTTGTAGACAGTGCAAACTGAGTAAAAGAGTGTAAAACTGCAAATAATGTGCTTTAGAAAGTTTGGAGTATAAAAGCCAGGTGAGCAGCGTTACCTCTGCTAGCTCCAGACCTGACTATTCTTAACAGTTGATTTTGGTTTGTGTATATGTGTAAATGTGAGTGATCTGGGTGTCTGCACTGATCTACTGTCCTCCTAGTCCTGTGGTTTTACCAAGAGAAAAGTCATCCCTAGACAGAAGGACTAAACTAGCAACAGAGGAGACTGACATGGAGTCTATGAAAGGACATGTTTCCTTTTTCCTTTTTTTAAACAGAGACGGAGGTGTCAGACTGTGGAATAGGAGTGTCAGACATAGAGAAGGTACTTTGGGTTCAAATCTGAGAACTTCAATATAGGTGGGTGCTCAGCACTCGGAAGATGTACCCTCAGTACTTATGGGAATCTGATGAGGAGCTTGAGAAATCATGAGGTCATCTGTTAATTCAGACACAAATTTTCCTTTCAAATTAAGGTTAAAATGGCAGGTTTTTCCCAAGCTTTGTAACTCTGTTTTTGACTTAATTTTGGTACACATAAGACTGTAAGTGCAACTGAGACTACTGAAAGTACCTCAGACAAGAGAACTAAGGATTTTTTTTTCAATTGTGCTCCACTCATTTGGTTTCATGAGAAAGCAAATAAGCACATCCACATTGAAAAAAAATTTCAGATAATATTTATTTGTTTTTTCCCCTTTTTTTCCACCTCTAGAAAAGAAGGCAGAAGGCCAAACAAAGAAATACCTGTAGAAGATAGTAACAACATCTAGTGAGAGCAGTACGTTTCAAAGCCATCCGTGACCCAGAAGTGTGTAATCTTTAGAAAATTTAGAAAACTGCTGCCTCTTTCTGCTTCAGTTTACCATTTGCCTAACAAATTCTCAGAGCCTTTATTTTGCAATTTGCTGCACAATAGTCCATCTTTACCAGGAGAAGAGAACACATGAAATGCTTAGCCCTTTCCAACCTAAACCAGGGAATCCTTGGAGATGTGAGATGTAGACTTGACACCAATGGACAGGCCTGGACCTGCACTTAGGTCTCCCACTTTGATGACAAGTATCCCAACCTTCCAACTATTATATGTAAAAATGGCCTTTTTTTGCTGTGCTTTGACAAAGCGAACTGTTTGTCAGAACCTAAGGGATGCCTTACTAGGTGTTCTTGGACTGTGGCTCTCAGAGCAGTGAGTTAGACAACTAAGTCTGGGAGACAGGAAAAACCATCTTGGCTCTGGAGTTTCTCATGGGCTTTTCTGTTCAGTTTCCTGATTGCTATGAATCCTTTCATAGGCTTCTAATGCTTTCGTGTATTATACCGAGGTAAGACAGACAGCATGGTTAGGATCGATGATACTACAGTCAATCTGATTTTTTAAAAGTTTGGCCAACACCGATGTCTAACCTTAGACAAATGGCTAGGTGAGATAATGAGTGAAACGTATCTTGGCCAGACTCCCTCACTACGGAAGATTCCATTGCAATTTGCTAATTTTTGCTACCAGATATGTAAAACTAAACAGGACTAGAACACTATTTCTCTGTCACTGTTGTTTCTGTATAGGAAGAGAAGTAACAGCAAGTTAAAGCCAAACAGTATCACGTAGAAAGAAATCCTTGGATGTTTTTGAAACTTTTACTCTGAGTCCCTAAGACACTAAAGCCTCTGCTGCAGATGGATTCCACCACTGGGGCCCTTGAGGCCTCCTGGATCTGCATATTTGCAAGCAAACATAACTGGCAGTTTAGTTCAAAAAGAACACAAGACTTTAGCTTTTTCTTTGCAATCTGTCTTCCATCTTTTTAATTTTCATATAATTTAGGTAAATTTAGGCAACACAAAGCTAAGATGTATGAAAAATATAGCTGTAATGAAATGCTTAAAAACAAAAAAACCCAAACCACTGCAAGAGTCCATTGATGATAAACAGTAAAGGACAAAAGATTTACTTACTTTTCTGTGGGGATGCAGGAGGTTCATGTGTACATCCATGATGAATAACCAATGGTTTTGAAAATTTCTGGTTGCCACAAATGAGTGTCTACATTTATGAGTGCATAATGTATAAATAATTAAAAATGTACACAGCGACATTTTAAATGTCAAAGAAATTATAATTCAGGCTTTCATTATATTATTATACCATGCTGAAGCTAAGAGTTTTCCATTACTCCCTGAATAATAATGTAATAATGATTTAGTGTTCAGAATAAAAAATTGAAATATCCAAATTCAACCACAGAAGTTCTGGAAACCATATAACATCTGGGTGCTGACTAAACTGGAGACCACCCAACCATCATTTGGCCATTGGTTCTGCAAGTAAAACCTCACTAGCTTCTAGAAGTCTGAAGTAGTACTTAGTCTTTCAAAGCTCTTCTGGATGGGGAAAAACAGAAAATTAACATGTCATAGAGGTAAAATAGTAATTTTGAACTTTCCCTGATATTTATGTGGATAGGAAGCAAGGTTTCTTAAAAATAACATATCAGGAATACACGGGGCTCTCATTTAACAAACGATATCTTATTTATGATAAACAAGGTTTCTCTTGTTAAAACATGCAGTGAATGGAGCTGACTAAGTAGCTTTGAGATTTTCTCAATTTTCTTTTCCAACCAGCAGCTTTCACTTAATGTAAAATCACTCTGTGGCTGATACTCACATCCTTTAAATATGTACTTTTCCCCAAACTAAAGTCAAGTTCTTTTGCTATTTCTTTAATACAGATTGATTAGACTGAGTGTCAGAACTCAATTAAGACCATGTGATGATGGAGCTTGCCTGGGGAAAGCAAGTGCATCAACAGCAACACTAATATTTTATTTCAGATGGAGAAAGTCTTTCTGTTGAGGTTGCATATTTCTGTGTACTGGAATGATTTGGATAGAATTTCACCCCAAAAATCTGAACACTCACATTCTGTATTTCGATGTGCTACAGGGCCTTCAACAAGGAGTTGTAGTGCTGTCAGGCTATCCTAGGCTCTACTGATTTTTTTTAAATATGACCAGAGTGGAATTTTATTTTGATGACCACCTTATTCTTAGTTGGCTGATTTTGGCAAGGATTCCTGCATTTCCATGAAACAAGCCACTGGCTTCAAATGAAAATATAGTCCTGAAATTGGAAGTGAACAATGAGCACGATGCAATGCTTGAACAAGAATATGCTCTGGTGCAGCCACAGAATGAAATACTCAGCAGGAATTACCATTTTAAGCACAAGAGTGAAGACAAGTCTGGATTTTCTATAATAACGGTCACCAAAGCATCTAAGTGCATCCCAACTGCATCCCCAATCGGCTTTATCAAATATTCTGTTTTTCCTTCCGGATCCAGTGAAACTTCACTATTCCGGGCACGGATGTACCAATGCTGGACAAGAAAGGGGCATCTTGACACCTTGCCAGCTCCTCCACTGCAAAGGGGATTTGTGGAACTGGACAGAGGTGGGGAATGCTCCGTCCAGGCCTTGAATAATGTCATACAGACATCAAACTGTTCTTATGTGGCACAACACAGCCTTGAAGAGAGATATAGTGTGGACACGAGAGATCCTCAGATGCTCAGTGACCCCGTCTTTGCTCCAGAGATGTATCCAGTTTTCATGGTTGGTGCTCAGTTCATTGGAAGCACCATGTCTCCAAAAGCCAGAAGGATGAAAATGCTTGTGGAGCCTTAGAAAAAAGTCAAGAAAATGCCAATAATCAAACCAGTCACCTTCCCAGCCAATCCTGTCACCTCCTTATGCATTATAAAATACCCAGGATACTCTTATTTTAGGAGGAACATTCTGGATTGATAAATAGAAACCTGAAATATTTGGAAAGTACTACTCCCAGGAATAACTGTTGCAGGAGGAAGGCCTACAGTTCCAAAAATGCATCACTCCTTGAATGCTACAGTGTGTAGTACAACTTGTCCAGCTTTATTTTTTCAATATGGAAGTGTATAAAGTAAATTTCTATTTTGCTCTGAAATTAAGCAAAATGAACTATATATTTATATGGTACTTCTTTATAAAGAAGTATTAAGCCTCTAAAAACTGAATATTTCTTGTAACTATAAGGATGTACTGGTTTTATGTGATACAAGTGTGTGAATTAAGAGTTTTTGACTGGACAGGACATGAAATCATTAATAAAAGATCATCCTTTTCACAGAAGAAAAATGTCAGCAGATCAAGTTTAAAAAAATAACTAGCCAGTCCTCTGCTCTTCCACTCCCCCTTTTTAAGACATGATGCATCTTAATTAATTAGGTTCAAATTTATTGAGATTGATAGTATTACCATTTTAGTAATTCTCCCATCATCCATAAAGTCTGCTATGAAGTCTAGATCCAACTTTACAATTATATGTAGTAAGTAAACAAAAACCATAACTTAAAAATTAGAAGAAAATCAGACAGAAAATGTATACCTTTTGGCTGCCATAGCCAGATAGTATAGGCAATGTCTGTGAGTCCCCTAACTGAATATTTAACTTGTTTTTATTTAACTTATTTTGTAGTATCCCAAAATGTGCCATAGAGTCTTTGGCTTTGATTTTGCAAAGGCATCTGCCTGAGTAGATCCTTATGGAGTCCCCTTCCTGAATGAGAGCTTAGATATTGTAAATCTATCCCAGTCTCCCTAAAGAGAAATCGGACTTTTCCACTGTCTGCACTCAAACTTCAGCACCTCCAGATGTAGCACGCATCACAGCCTTCACTTCAAAACAGCTGTCAAGAATGTGTGCCAGACTTTCAACTGTCATGCCATACAGGCAGGATCCCACATGACATACAAATGGCAAAACAGAATTAAATAATGGTACATGATATGAGAAGAAAAATGCAATAGAGTTACAAAATGGTAGCGGTCATGCTCACTGACTTTACAAAATTCAAAATTTCTCTGCTGGAGTGAGTTTAATACCAGACAGTTCTAAAAATCATGAGGTGAAGATGTAGCAGCATCTGTTGAGAGAAGAAATCTACCTGCTTAATGTATTTTAAAAAAGGTGTCCCAAAATTTATCTGGACTCTTAACTTGTCTAAAATAGCCATTCCGTTTAATTTAGCTATTATTTACTGTGTATATAAAGCTCTTCTGTTCATGAGTGATGAGGCATAACGTATAACTAGCGGCCTTCGCATTGTGGTGTAAAAAACCCTCTGAAACCATCTCTATATAGAATTTGGAATAATTTCATCAATTACTAACACTCTTCCTAAATATAAGTAGAATTTTAGTTAGTAGTGCATTTGATGAGGCAGATTAAGCTGACAGCTTTCATTAGTCAGACATACAGCCATTGTAAAAATCTTCCAAACCAAAAGGTTAGTCTTAAGAAACTAGACACTGATGTTGGCAGGTTCAGAGATATTTTTTCAACTTTATACAACAGTTCATCTGTGCCATTATAAATGACTCAGAAAGTAATATACTGAAATATATACTGATGGCCTGACACTGAAAGAGGCCAAAGAATAAGGAAAATTTAGATGGTCCCCATCAAGTGGTTTTATTTGTCAGATACTATGACACCAGAAGCAAGCAACTTGAACTGAAACTCAGGTAAATACTAGGAATTCAGTTTTTCATTGGATTTTGAAATAAACACCATCATAAAAATAAGTATTCAAGAAATATATTGTGAGAATTATTTCATTAAAGATCTGTATGACAAAGCGTTTCATTTCGTGTAATAGCACTGCATGTTATTAGTTATATAGTACCAAATAAATTGAGGAAGAGCTATCTCGGAGGACTCTCTAGACATTGCTTTTATACAAGATCAAGTCAGGCCAAATGATCTAATAGTCCCTCATGACAATAACATTTATAAATCTATGAAAAACTTTAATAAAATATAAGACCAAAGATGATCTTGTATTTCTAAGTCTTTTGAGCTTTAACTTTCCTCCCCCCGCTCCCTTTTTTGTATTTATCTCAAAGTAATTCAGCTTTTTATTTCAGCTTTTCTTGTATATCTAAGCACACTGGTTGCACTGGTTGTCCACTATTCCTGTTGTTATTCTTGAATTCAGTAACCTACCAGTCACAATTTCTATTATGGTGGCAATCTAAGTATTTAAGCTTCTTATACACTATTTGCAAACTTAAATAGGATGTTTAAAACAAAGTATTGGATCACCAAAATCCATCAAAATTATATTTTAAATGAATAGTGCATAAATTTTTCCCTACCTCCTCACTACACAACTTGCATGTTATCTTAAAAACTTGTCCCTTGTTCTTAGATCAGAATCCCATTAACTCCTCATAGACATAATGTCCTGCCAGGTTAGCTCTAAGCAATGAGATAATTGGATTATTATAGTGGTTTAGGTATGTCCTGCTAACTGATAAATGTAAATTTAGACACCAAAACTCATGATATTATTTGTTCCCTCTTAATGTAACCTGTCTTTTTATTCCTGCCAAACGGCACTCATCTACTTGTTCAGAGTGAGAACTTTCCATGTGCCAATTAACTACTATTTCTTGAGTGTCACTCAAGTAATATTTCAATATTTCACTTTTTATTGAGTATCACTCATGTTGGTAAAGAAATTCTGAACAGGTTTTCCTAATACCATAGCAGCATTTTTATTATATGCTATTTAAAACTAACAATGTAGTTGCAGGATGGGTTTGTCTTTTTATCTGTTTTTGAAAGATTGTAGTGCCCATGTAAAGCTAATACAAAGTTTGGGCGTTTGGTTTTTTAGATAAATTCAGGAAATATTCCGCAGTAATAAGAAAATGTGTATGTTCAGATGCTACTAATGAATATCAGATTAAGAATCTACATAACAAGATGGGCTAAACTAGTTTTATTTTGCTTTGTATCCACTTAACAGCAACAGGAAGCACTCGAAAGAAAACTGTACTTGCTTGACTTTTGTGTACCAGTTTCAGAGACCCAAAGAATTATGTTAAAGTGAGCTGCCAAACCTGGGGCTGGTGCCAGCCTGAGCACTCCCAGTTTATCACCAGCTGATCTGCTGCTGCCATTCCAATACCCATTTTCTTGGTGTACGATCACGCTTCCTCAAGAGTAAGATTTCACAGTCACTGCAGCATATCCACCTTTTCCAGGGTGTAAGCCTCAGTTAAAATATGCCAGGAAAAGACTGTAGCCTACAAAGCACCCTAATATTCACCTGAGTTTCTACCTGTGCTTATACTCCCCATGAGGTATTAGAATCCCTAACTTTTTACGGGTATCTGTATCTAAAGTGACAGCATCCACTGTAGCCTGACACTACCCCAACTGGTTTCTAGCAGAATTCATGCCAGTGGGCACAGTCTGGATCTGATTTGGAGGATGGCGATGGAAATAGGGATTGTTAAAAACACCCCATTATCATATGGTCTGGTAGTTGGCTACAGTGCTGTTCTACAAACATGATTTAGTACAGATGTTTCATTTAAACTCTAGGTTTATAAAGGTACACATTTTTTTGGTTTACTCTGATTATAACCACAGTCTACTCCTCCCCAGTAATCAACTGCTAGAATTTGTCAAATGTTGTCATTTAATATGTGGGTCACTTCCAGTGCTGTGTTTGTTGCATGGAATGCTCCACTTCCATAGAAACAGATGTTTTAACTTAACAGCAAAAAGAGCTAAACAAGTGCATGTGAAGGCGCAGTGCAAATAATGTGTTTCATTTCTGTTATTTATAGCTGTCCTCAGCTATCATAATTTTTTTATTTGAAAATTATTAAATCAATTACAAGAAGTTTATTTGCAGGTACTGCCAAGAATGATGTGAGCTAGGCAACTGCTTCTGGGGAAAAGTGTCTTCTTCTGGGCCATTACAGAGGTGTTTAAGTGAAGTCAGTGCATTTCTGAAAGACTGCAGTATGACAGGGGCTATACTCTGAGCCTCAGAGTATACACAGAAAAAAAATTACCCATTTTAGATATCCCAACCCTTCTGGCAGATATACCAGGTGGCAAGGGTGATGGAACTACTACTTACTTAATTCCTCAGCATATTTGAAAAGGGCAAGGCCAGCAGAGATGGTGGTTAGAAGGAAGACTCCAGGGAGGGGGCTCTGGCTGGAAAAAGGCTGGGCTGACAGGATGGGTTTGTTCTTTCTTTCAGTTTGATTTGACTGAAATACATCCCACCAAAACTAGGAATTACTATTGTATGAAAAAATAGTAATAGTCTTATCTAGAACACAAGGGGAAATATCTTTCTGAAACACAGAACCATTTACACACACCACAATGAGGTAACAAATCAGCCATCTGTGAAATTCTTTGCTCGTTTAAATCCTACCTGGCTAGTTTCAGGTCACGGTAGGAGCCACTGATTTTTATAAAAAAAGTGATGCTTGAAAATGAGCCATACTGCATACTTTCCAAAGCACACAGACAGAATAATTTGTAACAGTGCTGTAACATTCCACATCCAGGGGTGGATCACGTAAAGAGCGAGCTGCGTGCAACCAAGGTAAGGGCTGATAGCTGATGTTGCCTAACATCACTTCCCAAACAAATCTGGTAATTTCTACAACTGAACCGTGGGCAAGGCTGAAAGTACAGCCCAGGTTATTCCAAAAAATTCACCGTGTTCCCCTTCACGGCCCACCCTAACGCCCTGGATGTGTACTCCACCCACCTATACTGGGGTTTCTGTGCAGAAGACAGAGCCAGGCCAGATGAGAGAAATATCTGTCTTTGGAAGGCCTCTTCAAATGTGGGACACAAAAGCAGTAAAGAAATCAAATGGGATGGCAGACCAAATGTGTTCCACATTTGCAAAAATAACAAAGTTGAGTCAGGAAGAAAGGTTTATGTGTCTTCTCCTCGTACAGTCCTTCCCAAGGTACTTTCCTTCAATCCCCCCAAAATTAAACCCAGCACAGACAGCAGCACTATTTGTGAGTATGCAGCATCGACCAAATGCATCGCAAAGCCACTGACAGCTCCACGTGGCTTGGCACGAAACATGGCTCAGAGGGATGAGCAGGTGTGGTCCTCCGCCACGGTCCTCCTCCGTGCCTAGGCATGTTCTGCAGGACACGTGCGTGCCACTGCACAGCACCGCTGGAAACAGGCGTTCGCACCTCACCTGCCACTTGCAGTTGACCCAAGCTCAGGAGCCAGGCTGGCAACGTCTTCCCATGAAACTCTCAAATCTCTGCTCCTGCCTATGAATACCTGCATGGGAACATCTCCAGATCATTTCTCTAGCCATGAGAAGGACCTAGGGAAGTCTGCCTCTGTTCATGGTGGTGACTGAAAGACTCTTCAAACATCTTTTTGAGGAACTTGCGAAACCAAGGGAACCAGCTCACGTCTCCTAGACTGGTTACACAGCATCTGGTAGATCCACAGTTTGGTGTGCAGTAGCTATGCTACAATAATAGGAAGCAAGATACAACTGAAAAGCATACAGGCGGTATGGGATAGAACTGCTGATCAACATCAAATGTACATTAAACGTTGAATGTAATATATATAAATTACTGAAAAGTTTGTCTAAAGTTTCTACTAATTCATTTTTCTATGAAAATGTTGATGTGACAAAAAAATCACTCAGGGGTATTCATTAAAGGTGTGCTTTAGCACATCCTTAATGAGAGATGGGAATTTTTGAAGGTTGGGAAATCTGGAAAGCTCTTACAGCTCCTTTCAGCGTATTTAAACTGAATATTTAATGGCCACACATAGCAACTGAGCACGGTTCAACCCAACCCTGTAATAAAGAAAAATAGTATCAGCTGATATTTTAAAATCCTACTCTCTACACAAACTAAGTCAGTCATCGTGGTTGTTTGGCAGCAGATCAATATGAAGATATTTTGCATTAATATATTATATATTAAGGGGTATTGGTATATTATTTATTCAATAAACTCAGCCCTTTCCCTGATTTCACATTTTCTACAGAGCTAATGCTATACATTTATTTTGAATTCATTTTTGTCTTAAGATTAAATAGTCAATTTATGGAACAGTTTACATGAATGAGGGTAGTCATTTAATACTTGAAATTTAGAATTTCATTTTGACCTGAGTCAACTATCATTATTTTTAGTCTTCGTTGGATAACTTAAACTTTATAAAGTGGGCAGAAGGGCCTCATTAATTTACCAGGACTTTCATTCATTCCGAAGTTTGGTTAAAGAAGGAAGATGTATTGCACTAGCACTGGATAAGCAGGTTAAAGGAATACTGGGGCAATACATATTTTTCTTGCTCTCTTAACGAATAAAATCATTATTTTCCTATATATATGGTCTTCATATTTAATACATGCTCTCTCCCTGAACAAATGAACCAAAAAAACATATTGGAATAAACCCCAATTGATTCAGTAGACCTCAAAATCCAGAATCCTTTTTATGCATCAGATATGCAGAGTTTTGCCTGCGCATTATAGTCACATATATCTTTTTTCCTGTGATATGGTTATTTGCCATAGAGTCAAAGTCTAGAACAAAGATTGGAGGATCCAACTTTAAATATCAATGAGAAAAAAGTCTTAGTCTGAGACGTTAGGTGTGGCCTCTTCCTGCTTTTCTTTCTATCATCACACCTATTTTCTATTCATCAGCTAACTAATCCTCAGGACAAACCTAAAAAGTAAGGAAAAAGTCGTAACAAACTTAGAGCTTGCTTTCTGTACCTGGCACCATAGCCATGTGTCTTCTATCAAGCTTTTCCATGTTCTTCAACTCCTTTACTTGCTGCACAAAGTAATGGAAGAAAGTATTCTCCTGTCAAAATCCTGGTCTTTTTAGGGATTTTTGTGCTGAATATCCAAGGGTTCAAGGGAGCCTCTTGCCATGACTGCCTTCTCCATGGGATTTCTTTCACTCCTCTGATGTGTATGCCCATGCCTTCAAGGCTGAAGGCTTGCATGTAGGTCTTTCCTCACTCCCCTTCTCAACTTTTTTGTCATTTTACCTACATTCATATCCTTCTCAATTCTGTAAATTTAAGAATCCATGCATTGCAAGCTCCAGTGTCTTCCTGATCTGAAAGACAACCATACAAAAAGAGAGCTGTTATGAAAAGCATTTTCATAAGGCAAAACTATCCTGTGATAATCATAGAATCATAGAATACCATGTTGGAAGGGACCTCAAGGATCATCTGGTCCAACCTTTCTTGGCAAAAGCATGGTCTAGACAAGATGGCCCAGCACCCCGTCCAGCGAAATCTTAAAAGTGTCTAGTGTTGGGGAATCCACCACTTCCCTGGGGAGATTATTCCCATGGCCGATTGTTCTCATTGCAAAAATTTTTCCTCTTGCATCCAATCAGAATGTCCCCAGGAGTTACTTGCACCTGCTACCCCTCATCTTTTCCATGTGACTCCTTGTAAAAAGGGAGTCTCCATCTTCTTTGTAGCCACCCTTTAAATACTGGAACACGGTGATAAGGCCGCCTTTGCTCAAGGCTGAACAAACCCAATTCTCTCAGCCTTTCCTCATACGGCAGGCTTCCCAGTCCTTTGATCGTTCTGGTGGCCTTTCTCTGGACCCCCTCCAGCTTGTCCACATCTTTTTTGTATAGAGGGGACCAAAACTGAAAGCAGTATTCCAAGTGTGGCCTGACAAGCACTGAGTAGTCGGGTAATGACTTCTTTATCTCTGCTGGTGATACCCTTGTTGATGCAACCCAGCATCCTGTTGGCTTGCTTTGCTGCTGCAGCACACTGTTCACTCGTATTGAGCTTGTTGTTCACCACGACCCCCAGGTCCCTTTCCACAGAGCTGCTCCCCAGCCAGGTAAATCCCAGCCTGTGATGCACTCCTGGATTATGTTTTCCCAGGTGCAAGACCTTACATTTGTCTTTGCTGAACTTCATAAGGTTCTTGTTAGCCCATTCTTGTACAATATTGAGTTTATCTATCACCCCACCGTTTCCATTAGGTTGGTTTCTACTCTCTGTCTTCTCCAGTTACCACCACTCACCACTGTCATTTTTCAGGAAAGAGTTAGATGCAAGAATAAAAATTTTCTGTACATACGTGTGTCTTGTCTCAGCAAAACCCTCCTCTCACTTTTAGCCTGTGCTTGCACACAACACATGGATGTGGAACCCCATCTCCTCTGGCAAGCACCAGACTGCGTCCCTGGGAGAGAAAGCAGCCAACCATGCACGGGAGGTATCACCAGCAAAAAGTGCCGGCTAAAAAAACCCAACGGCTGCAGTCTTTGACTCATGTCTGCTGCTACGGCGCATCACCCACAGGCCCTGCTCCCAAAGCACTGCCTGGCAAGTACTGACAGAAACCTTTAAAAGTAACGCGCACATGGCTGATGTATGAATCCGTTTGATTTTCCTCCATTACTGTATTTAACACACGTTCGCTAAATTGCAAGATTCGAGACTCCAGGCACCTCTGTCATTCCCCTTGAACCCTCTTCACACATCCCAACACATATAGCTGTTAAAAACAGTTAACTACATTAATTCGGACACTGTTGCAACCCATATGTAAATATGTTTACATGCTATAAACTTCATTTTGTTAAAATCAATGGAAGATCTAAAAAAAAGTAAACAAAAAATGCAGGCCAAACAGTAAAGTCAGGTGAAGTCTTGGATGAAACGTCTTCAAAATCTGAGTTTTGTTTTTTTTGGGGTGTTTTACCTTTCCCAGGTAAAGGTTTTGTGTTCTGGGAAAACTCATTCGTCCTAGTGCTGCGTGCTGAGTCCTGCCAGCCCGAGCACCCCAGCCCCCCAGGAGCAATTCTCCTAAACCCCAAATCCTCACCAGATCTGCAGCACTGTCAAATTTGGTAGTGCTGCAGTTGCTTTGGTGGGAAGATCAAGCAATTAATTATGAAGATGTAGCGATAAATTAACATTTTCTAAGCTACCTAAAAAGACTGAGGAAAAAGGGATTTTTTTCTATTTCTATTTGGAATTTCAGAAATAAGCTTGTCTATTAAAACCTGCACGGAGCTAAATGCTGTTTCATTGAAACTTGCATATTTGTGAAAAACTCAATTGGACAAAAAATCCACAAAACCAGTATTTTTAAAGCAATTGCTTTCCTGCTAGAAAACTGTCATTTAGGGGGTATTGAAATAGTATTTTGTGATGTTATATTTGGTATTTTATTGTAATTATTTTATTATGCCTTGTCAAAAGCAGAAGAGTTACTTTACATTTTCAGAATCCTTAAAGACATCATCATTAAGCTCAGGTATAATTTTCACTGCAACATCTTTTATTTCCTTCCTAAGCCAAAAGACCTTGTGTTTGATAATAAAACAGCTGGACACATGGATATTGAATGTGCATAATATACATGACTATGACTATATCTGAATAAAGCAAAAGTAAAAATTACACAAAAAAGAAAATTATTATAATGCAAATGCAAAAATTTATTTTTAACATTTACATTAAATTTTACAGTACCTTCAATATACTTTTCATAAAAATAATATTTAAAGGAAATATTCCAATGCAATCCAAAGCAACATTTTCATAAAAGTTATTTTGTGAAAAATTTCTGCTCACTTCTATAGGGAGTAATCAGGAAATAAACTTAACTATTAATCCCGGAATTAGGAAATACAAACATCCACTTCTCTTTTATTATTTATCTGGAAATATGAATTACTGTAAATTGATGGTATTCACTTTTACTTCCTGTAAAACAGTATAAAATGATAACATATATAAAAATGAAAAATGTTACAAGATAAAACTGAGGGAAATATCTCAACTTCATACAACTTTTTTCCTAAACCTTGCAATCTGAAATTTCTGGGGTTTGTGAGAGATACAGAAACGTGGATAATTTTTATTATATTTCTTCTGGGAAACTCCTTTTACCTGTTTGGGGTACAATGGCAAACTCAAAATTCCTCTGAGATGGCAAAATGCGGCTTCCACTGCTGGAAAATTAAAGCTCTAACTTTTATTCGAAGTATCTTTGGTTTCCACCTCCCTGAGGAACTGAGACCTCAGCGCCAATCACTCATCTCCCTGTCTCACTTTACAGAGGTGCAATGAAACATTGATCTCTTTATGCATTTTAGCTTAGGATGCTAGTGTTCACATATTAATCTGATCCTCATTTTCATTTCCATGGCTGCAGAGAAACCTTTTATCCTTTTAAAGGAGTGAACTAAATGCTTCTCTCACCCTGTTTTGTGATCTGGCTGCTTGTGATTACGTCTGTAATCTTTTGATCTCCCCCTCCCAGTCTTCCCAGCGCAGCACAACCCAGGAGATGGCACATCCTCCTGGCTGGACTGTACAGCTGCAGCCCGCAAAGCACTTCAAAATGCTTTTGAGCAAAAGCCACCTTGTGAGACAAGAACAGCAATAGGTACGAGTTTCTCTGGAGTTATAATGCAGGCAATATTTGAAATGACATTCAGGACTCCATTTTACACGCAGCTCAGTTACAGTGAGCACGTGTTTCACACAGGCTCTGCTCAGGATTTTCCACACAAAGTACCTTAAGCTATATTATCCACGCAAGATGCATCGTTGCAGTTCCTCACCAACAAAATCGGAACCGCAGCTCAGCTGCTGCTGGTTTTCCCCGTACATATTGTGTCCTGTACGGTAAATCCGTTCCGGCCACATCCTTCTCGCGATGCTGGCAAGAGGGCTGGCAGGAATTGTCTGGGCTGCGGCCAGTCACAGACTGCAAAAAGGAAGCAAAAAGCAAACTCCTTCTCACACTTGGAGTTGAAGAGGGAACAAAACTACATTTAGGAACACAAGTATTTTCCCACCCCGTTTTATCTCCAGTGCATTTGTATCAATGAGCTTCTGTTTCCTATTTGAAATCAGTTCCCTGAACACGCAGCTCCTATCCTATAGATCTGCTCCTATATGCTCTGCTTCCCCTCCCTAAGAAGAGAATATATCTGTGCCAGGAGCTTCCATATTCTCTGAGCCTCCTTTGCAACTGCTGTCTGTGGTCACTGACATTGCCTAGCAAGCAGTCTCCTCATGAAGAAAGGTATGTTCATCTCCAGTTTGACAACTCAAAGCATCCTCTGGAATTAAATAACAAAAAGAATTAAACTGAAATTTGCACTGAATTTTGCAGATTGTATTTTCTAGTTGTCTGTTCATAGCGTGATTCAATCTTGATTAAAATCTTGCAAAGTTTTGGTTGCTTTGGTTTTTTTTTCCCCCTTGGGAAATGTTTTTACTTAGCAATAATGCTAATTTAAAACAAATTTCCTGAAATGTCTAACATTTCAAATCCAAAAGAATAATTTCAATGAAGATAAATGGTTTACTGTTTTAGGAACATATCACCCGATGTTGATAAACAAAGGATTCAATGAAAATGAATGAAAACTGAAAAGAGATGAAGTGCTCATGGATGCAACGTAACTTCACTTCCCAAGCCATCATCCTGAAGTAAAGCCAAAAGGAACCCAGTAGGATTCTCCTAAGCTCAATAAACTTTAGATTAGATCAAATTAAGTATGAGACAGAAGTTCTTCATGCTCACTGCAGAGCTGATTTCTACCCTACATTTTTCCCAGGATAAAAAAATTGGTTTATCTTTGCAGACTGACAGGACATCTGCTGGAATCGAGCCTTCGGAGGGTGAGGAGGTCTGCAAGACAACGGCACCCCAGTGCACCTCTCAACAGTCTGTGGGAAAGGGAGAGCCAGGAACGCTGCTCCTGCTAGGAAAACAGAAACGCTACAATCTCACTTTGCTCGTTATGGAAACATGGCCACTGTCTTTTCTATCTTTGAAAAATAAAAGGATGAATCAAAAATGTTACTATCTGTTCTGATAGTTATAACGATCTTTAAACCTGAAATTTAGGCTGCTAAGGCATTCTAGCTTCACGATTTTTCTTAATTCCTATGCAAAAATTAATTACGCACATGTGCGTGGAGTAACTGGAATTATTCCACTCTGCAGCTGCAGTCAAAGGCAATTTCCAACAAGTCGGTTCCAACGTCTGACTCTTATTTTTACCTGGTTTGGGGGAGTTAGCCCATCAGCTGGTGGCCCCCGCGCAGATCCAGGGGTTTTGCTTGCTTTGATAGTTCATCGCACGCAGAGCGCCGTTAAATCCCCTGGCAGGTTCAGACCTCCTTTGGAGAAGGCAGCCGGGGAAAGTCATCTTTCCTGCCAGCGGGGCACTGCCTGCCCTGCCCTGCGTCTAATGGCCTTCTGTAAAATTCAGCAGCTGTCTCAAGAGTTCAGAAGAGAAATGTGAGGCTTTCATTTAACGAAGTAATTTGATTACTTAGAAATCAATCCCTTGCTAGGATTTGATAACTGCAACAAAATTCCCTGCCAAATTTGACAGAACTTCTACTTAAATCAATCTATAAGCTTGTGCTTAAGCACTTTGTTAAATGAAGACTTAAGTAGAGGAAGACAATGTCTGTGTGCTCTTTTTTGGGATAACAATCCGAAACGCTTCAAATTGGGTTTGCAGCCCCTTACATCTCTTATACCCTTCCCTAAATAAGAACTCTCATCTGCAGAAAAAGAGAAACGATGGAAATTTCTCACATTGGAAACTGCTTCCAAGCCATACTTTTCTTGAACAAGATTCTAAAGTTGTATATTACAACTGAAGTTAAGTTTGAATGTTTTAGGCTGTAAGGAGTCTAAACGTTGCCAGCGTGCTTAGCACACGACTCCTGCAATGCCTGTAGTCTCCAACTTCTTTATTGCAAGTGCGTTTCCTGAAGATTTTGCTTTTGCTTCTTATATACTGGAATCCATGGCTGCTTTTTCTTTTTTTTCCTTTTTGTATTATTAACCATATCTGTGTGGGAAAAACCCTTGTATGTTTATAAGCTCTATCTCTTCTTTAAGACGTGATCATTTTGGTGGGGAAGAGGGTTATTTTAAGAATGAGAGATGATAGCATAAAAGCACAATTTCCTTTCATCAAACTCGTCTCTCTCCCTCACTCTTCTGCTCCTAGCTCTGCATCTAAATCACGGTTTTCCTCCACATCTTGGAATAAATGTTTACAAGACACAACATTCGGATTTTCCTTATGGGCATGCAGAGTCAGCCCAAGACCCGGGATTTAACGATGCACATAGATTTTATGCAGATGGGTAAATTTCACCAGAAATAAAAGGCAAGAGCAAACCTGGATATCTGTGGATTCCTTTGTACACCATCGGCTTGTCTCAGCCCAGGAGATGGAAGCACACATATTTAGATTAACCCCTGCAATTTAGTGGTGGGTAAAAATTTTGTAAAACATGCGAACTGTGTAACACCTCGTTTGTTCATTCTTTCGTTCAAGCTAAAAAACCCCTGCTCTATAATGCACTACTGATGGAAAGACTGTGTTCCCAGTGAGACATTGTATTTTTCAGCGAGCCCTCACATTCCAACAACATTTTTTGATGGTCTAAGCACAAAATGTTAATTTCCTTGGAGAGTGAAAGGTTATCACATTCAGGCCCAGCCTCCTGAGGTGCAGTTCAGCGGTGCTCCTCTCAGTCTTGCCATGAAGAACGAGCTTTGCATGCAAAGACCGAGACACCACAAGATGCTAAACCTCCACCAGCTTGCCCTCAGTGGAGAGCAGCTTGCAGCAGTGCTGCTGGAGAGCTGATCACACCCCATAATAATGTTATGCATAATAATGTTGGGTTTTGTGAAATTATGAACTATTAAATCTGCGTGACATATAGATGAGAGAAGAAATGTTCACAGGCCCACTGTAATTTATGAACATGTGGTGCACAGATGTTACATGAGATTTTTCTTCCCTTTACTTTTGAAAATTTGGATTACATTTTCTCTCCTTCTCTCTCGTGTTCAAATTCTGTGCTTGATGCTTTATTAGATGTCTCAGCAGGGTAAATGGATGATTAATAATTGTTGATGACAGAAATTTGGTTTCTATAAGCTGTGGAGTGAAAGATAAATACGATGGGAATGGTCCTACCTATATATGACAACTAAGCCTCTTTAAGACTGTCTGCATTAGGGTTACCCATGATTTATGGGGATGTCACCACTGTCCCTAGATATAGAAAATCTCTTGCAATTTCTCTTACTGTAATCATCACTTTTTCTTCAGATACCCAAGGGGAAACTATCCCCCCAAAAAAGAAAAGAAAGAAAAAGAAGGAAGGAAGGAAGGAAGGAAGGAAGGAAGGAAGGAAGGAAGGAAGGAAGGAAGGAAGGAAAAGAAAGAAAGAAAGAAAGAAAGTAAGTAAGTAAGTAAGTTAACTTTTTCAGGGTGAGGAAATATTCCAAAACCCCCCAATTCCTGACAGTAAGACCGTTAGAGCTTTCTTCAGAGCAATACACACTTTGTGCTGCCATCTTTCAGTTAACCCCTGAGAACAAACTGCCAAAACGAGACCGTGGTGTGCGTGTGCTAGGATCCAGGGCTGAACTATGGGTTCACCACAGACTCCAGTCCCCACTTCACTGTTTTGAGAAAAATGAAAAAGACAGTTCTGAATCCCGCCTGAGCAGAGATGAGCCATGTCCTGATCTGGATCCTTGGTATATCCTTGGATATAACAAGGTAAAGTTTTGCTTCGAGACCATTTCTTTTGTAATGAGAAGTGGCTGGCCACAGCAAGTTTAATCCAATTTCCAGTCCTTTAAACTCAAGGAAGAGATTTTAATGGATTACGTAGGTCGATTGACAGGCATAACTCAAAGAAGTTGGCAAGCTGAAAGCCTTCCCTCATTTTGAAGTCTATCATATTCTAAAATACAAAATCCTCACTTGCAGAAATACATCACTTCTCTTTCTCTGTTACTCATTATTCTACAATAGATGTCCCTTTCAATATGTAAGCAACTACTGATGATACTTTTCTCACTCAAAACTTTTGTTCTGCAAAAAAAGAAATTTCTGGAAACTTTCATTTCTCCAGAAGTTAAATAGTTTAAAAACTACTACAAATTTCTCTGACTCCTACTGTTACAGTGTTATCCCCCTTTGGGTCTGTAGGAGTACAGCAACTCTCTGCTTTTCTGCATCTTTCTTCTCATCTCCATGAAATTTTCATGAGTTAAACTTGCATGTAGAAAGAGAACAATTCCTTCACACATCTGGTAATTAGTCTGGGAAATGTACTGATACAAGAGATTATCTCCTTAAGAACACCAGTCGAACTATATTTCTATAAATTATTCTTCCTAATTAGTAAGTAAGTATATTGATAGAAACCTCATCTGATTTTTGTTTCAGGAGATTACGCAGCCTGATGAAGGGTTTTTAAAAAAGGATAGGATGTCCACTTTCTGTTTGCAAAGGAAATCTCTATCGTGTTAAGGTTTGGCCCTTCCACTGTTGCTTTGGGTCCCAAGTCCATGTACGCCTGAAAACCTAAGGCAAGACTGACTGAAAGCAAGGTTAATTTGAAGGGACAAGAAGGGACTGTGTGCTGTGAGAGGCTCAAACACTCTGCACAGACACAATGGCCTCCTCCTTCTCCAAGAGTTCAGAAAAAATAGCAAATTCGTATTCTCCTATCTGCCACTTTGATCTGAGCTGCTGGCAAAGTGTTCATCCACAACAATATGAATTACTAAAATCAATAGAAAACTCCCCTTAATTTTAACTAGGTTTGGAACAACTTATTTTAAACATCACTAAATTAGCTTTGATTTTGATTGCAACTTAATTGTGGACAGAAGGGGTAGAAAACTTAGAAACAGGGAACCTGTGCCAAATGTTCCTCTGAACCGTCAGAACTGGTTTCATTATAAAACCCTGCTCCATCGTGCCGAAGCAAAATGACAGCACTTAATTGCTTGGGCAGACAGATGAGCCTGAGATACAGCTCCACTCACACGGCAGCTCCATGGCTGGCAGGAGGCACTTCAGGGACACCCAAAACTGCTGGTTCTCGGTAGAAACTGAGAAAAACTAGCAGGAAAATCTTCTAGGCTGAAAACGGGATATAAAGCTCTTTTAACCTGTTCTCGCTGGCTGCCGAGGGCTCGGAGAAGCCCTGATGCCCCAGCAGCATGTAGGGAGGGTCCTGGCACTTCCCACCAGCTGCGGCAGCTCCTCCGCAGCCTCTCGATGATAGTAAACTCCTTCTCACATGAGTATAAGCGATAGTCACTGTCATGATGGCAGTTTTGAACCAGGGTCTCCAGATCTGAGACCACTGTTAGTTTTAGCTATGCAGGCAATTTTCTTCAGCTCTGCCTACAGCAGTCAGTCGTTCATCTCTGCCCTCCCCTCGGCTGACAGAGGATTACGCAGGGGGTTAGAACAAGCTCCACTAGGAAAAAAAGATAATTTCTTACAGGTGGGAACAACTATGTTTTAATTCAGGGATGTTTCCCTCCAGAGGAAAGCTCTCATTTAACAGTCTGACGCAGAATGTACCTCTGCCCACTTCCATGTCGAAGGAGGGGAGCGACCCGACCCAACCCGACAGTCCTCCAGCGGTCTCCTGGTGCTGGAGCACGTGTTTGTCAGGTTCAACAGCGAGGGCAGAGGGATCAAACCTTTCGAGTTTCTCCAGCTTCCAAAAAATGCTCAAATTGGCACATTCTCAGACATAAAGAATAGTAACCTCCTACTGTCCCAGAGCACTGAGTGGACCTTATTTTAGAATTATCAGTAGTTTTCAAGCCAGTGAAAAACAAGAGAGACAGCTGCCCCTGTATTTTGGCCGTTCTTAAATCTGCATGCCACCCACAAGGCTGAGATGGATGTTCCCGTTAATTCTAGGTCAGTGATGTTGAAGATAATGAGTAAATAGATTGGATAGGTTTGGAGTCTTACCACCTGTGGTGGCTTCTGTGATGGTCCTGGAATCACTTGCTACTTCTGAATTGCATTGTCTTATAGCCTAGTCATAGGCATTATTTTATAGTCAATAGTCTTATAGTCTATCTTATAGCCTAGTTCTATAGGATGAGGATAGCTGGAGAAATGTACTGGAAGGAATTCACACCGCCATGGATGTCTAAAAGTGAGCCATGTAATGTACAATATAGATATGCACAGGAATACATTTCTGCTGTTTCATTTGTTGCTGTAAAACCCATCTCCAAGAGCTGACTCTGGAAATGTGCACATTTACAACACCGAGTAATGATGTACCAGTATAACAAATATTGACAACTTGCCCAAAATCAAATCTAGCTTTCTGATTTTCTCTCTTCACTGTGGCTGAGACAGCATAGTTCTCCCAGGTGGATGAAGACAATGGATAGTGTAGTTTTTTCCATAGTGGCTTGGAGATAGAGGGACAATGATGATTAGCATAAAGCTATAGTAGATATAAGAGTTCCTCTGCTTCACACCCGATTTTTGACATTTATTCAGCTACTGGTTGAACAGTTTTACAGACTTCTTTTTTCCTCAATAAGCAGCTTAATAATAAATACTAATTAATGAACAGTAATCCATTGGGGTTGTTCAGCCTGGAGAAGAGAAGGCTCTGGGGACACCTTATAGCAGCGTTCCAGTACCTGAAGGGGCCTAAAGAAAGCTGGAAGAGGGACTGTTTACAGGGGCATGGAGTGATAGGACTAGGGGGAATGGCTTTAAGCTAAAGGATTTAGATTAGATGTTAGGAAGAAATTCTTTACTGTTAGAGTGGGGAGGCACTGGCACAGGTTGCCCAGAGAGGTTGTGGAGGCCCCATCCCTGGAAGTGTTCAAGGCCAGGTTGGATGGGGCTTTGGGCAATGTGGTCTAGTGGAGGGTGTCTCTGCCCATGGCAGGGGGGGTGGAACTAGATGGGGTCCCTTCCAACTCAAACCATTCTATGATTATATGATTCTACAAAGAGAACAATGAATTCTTCCAGATATTTCTGATCATCTCACAGTTCCCACCAATAATGCAGAATAAACCGTAACAAAGAAAGATGTAAGGAAACAGTAGTTAGCAATATTGTGGTTGTTAGACTTCCTTTTGGAGCCTGGCGTGCAGCACTGCTGCAGAGACACCTGTCTAGCTGGACCACTCACATTGATGCAAAATAACCTGTGTCCTTATATGCTACATCCTGGACTGAGATGTACAGGAGGATCTGAAGTAGTATCACATTTAGGTAAAAATCTCACACACAGCTTCTGCTTTCAGTCACCTCCAAAATCCTCAGGTTAGTAGCAAACCACGAGGCGTAAAAGAAAGGAGAGCATGCATTGTATAACTGCTAGGAATAAATCGAGCCCTCACTACCTTATATCAAAGGATTCATGATAAATTTCAAATATTCTTGCTTTGTCTGTTACATTTCAAATATGCTGCCCTGTGCTGAGAGGGAAAAAGGGGACAAGCTTTCTCCTTTCCCCAGCCGATCTGAGCTGGGCGCAAAAATAAGACTTTAAAAAGCCTAACTGGTTCCAGCTGGATCCTACAGAGTTTACGAAGGACTAGTTCCTCTTAGGCAGATCAGAGGAATGTAAATTCTTCTTATGTCATGACAGTGACAAGCAGTCAAAGCCCCTACCATGGGGAAAAGTTGTGGAGGGCAATACAAGAGCGTGTAACAGAGAATAGAGTAATTCTCTTAAGGGGAAAAAAAAAAACCACGCACGAGATTGTAATAACTAGATGCACACAAGAGTGAACTTCACCAGGAAAGTATAAAGAATCATGTCCCATGAGTTATTAAAAAGTGGACTGGGCAAAGTAACGTAAAATACGCTGTATTGAACAATCTTTCATTAGGAGCAGGAAGGACACAGTGAACTATCAAGTAATTTTTCTTAATATACATGTCTTTTACTGCTTTTGAAAATAACCTGGCTTGCCAGACAGATCCTTGCTGTGGGACAGAAGAGCCTCACATTTATAATAATAGTCCACAAAGATTGAGCCAATGGGGAACCCTTTGTAAAATGCATCTTTGACAACACTTTGGAGGTTGAAAAGTGTTGCTTCTTATTTTATCTTTCATAAGCAAGCACAAATCCAAACCATAACTTTTAATGGCAGGCACGTTGTGCATAACTGAAGCAGTTTCTTGTAAATATGTGAACGTATTTAAACAAATGATCTAAGGCAGACTTACAACAGTGAATGACAAAAATGAAAATCAGTATAATCCTGAGTTAAACTGGTGTGTGCTCTTGCAATATACACCTACTGGGACTTAGTTTAAAAGTGTTTTGAAATATTTTTCTATTATTTATTTAAATGGAAACTTTCCCAACTGTTGATGGCAGACATCATATGCTTGTGGTGATAACAAAACCAGCAATTTTTCTGTTCCTGTGGAACGTCTCATTTTAGCTGTTTGCAAAGAAACACCATATTGTAAAGCTGAACTGGAAGCCTGTCAGTGACACAAAAATATGGAAGAAATTTAATTGTTTCCATAATTCCTTATTTGAGTTAAATAAATCTACTCAGACATGTAACCCGTAAAAACCTGAAAAAGCTGCAGATGTTATAAACAGTTTGTGGTTCTCTTGATAGCAAATCTTATTAAACATGAACTGACAGGGTTTATGCAAACATACAAGATACAAAATAGTAGGATCTTTTAATTTAACTCTGATAACAGCTTCCAAATATCATCTGTAAATATTTAAGCAGGGACAAAAGGTACTGTCTTTTACAGATCTATATACAGCATTTCATTAAAATGAAAACCAATAACCTAGTACATTCAATTATAATATAATGCTGGCAATGACTGCTGCTCCATCCAATATTTTCTTACAATGTCTGTTACTTTCTCCCATTTTGTGATTGCCCTGAATTTCTCCTCTTATCAAAACCAGGCCTGAGTCAGTTTGGTTTATTTCTTTCTCCAGACCAAGGAAGAAAAGGTAGTATAATTCCCACTAAATCTTGGAATACACTTTCTTTTGTACTAGCAAGTATTTTCTTTTTCTAAAAATACAACACTTATCCATTGTTAAAGCTTCTTGTAAAATAGAACTGAACTGGCAACACTGAGTAAAACCACATATCCAAACCAATTCCTTTACATCTGCTTTTATTTCTTGGACTTCTTCAACCTTGCTCAGATTTCAGCTCCATGTACCAAGTAAGCAAGAATTTTGCAAGGGATAAAACTACCAACCTGCAAGAATAGGAAGAGTTCATCGGGAAGGCTCTGAAGGTTCTGAGAGGTCAACACTTTTCTGCTTTGTTCTCCTCAAGTCAATTAAACAAAGGGATGCAGAAGAACCAAGGAGAGAAATATGAGCAGCTGAAAAAGAAAAGCGCTGTCCTGATTGTACAATAGGTTGCTGGCATTTACAAAATTCCGTGTATTCAGATTCAATATTTTCCATATGAAGATCATCGCTTAATATTAACGGTGAAGCTGTATGGAGGATAGGGCCTCTCTTCCAATAAATAATTTGCAGTTACAAGGACAAGTACAATCCCTGCCCTGAGGAGCTTGGAAATAATATCCTGCTTGTATAAGCTGAAATAGAAAGGTGTTTATTTTTACTACAGTAAGTGCTTAACAAGCAATAACTAAACCAAAACTATTATTTCAAAAGGATTTAGAATAATATTTTAATTATACCAATGTTTATAGAATTGAAAAAGCAGGAACTTTTAGCTACTAACAACAACAGTCCCAAATGCTCTTATTTTTTCTTTGCAAAATGCAGGGACTGGTATAATGAGATGCACTTGTGAAAAAAAAAAAAAGCAGTTGGACAGACGAGCTCTTCCATTACAGAATTTGGCTTAGAGGAGTGTAAACAAACTAGCATTCTCTTCAGTGCAATTTACACCTATCAGCCTCCAGAAATTTAGATTGTTGAGGAACTTCGGGAGTTTTACTACACCAAGACAGAAAACACTGCAAGTTATTTAGCAGACCAGCAAAGAAACAGTAACCACATCAAAGTGTATATAATACTTTATTGAGGTTATGTAGGAATACAGAATATAAAAAGTAACAAGGAAAAAGAGTAAGACCCAGGAAATACAAGTGTTGTGAGAACTTGCATACTCTTTTCAGTTAATTCTTATCAACACAAATGCTGAGAAGCATCCATCCTTCACTGACAGTCAACGTATGCTACATCTGGGTCTTAAGAAATGGTATCTCATTGTCTGCTTATCTCATTCACACAGTATCTGCGATATTCACAGAATATCCGTGAACGAGGACCTACGGGTTTGTTGTTAAGTTACTACTCCCTCTATAACACAGACCAACATGAATAGAGTGCATCAAGGAAAAGACTCGTGACAAGTGCACATACAAGAAGAAAAAACAGAAGTGCTATGTGGATAATGCTGCAACACGGAGAGCACAGACTAGCTAGCGTGAGACCAGCACGGAGCGCAGACAGGAGCAGCCCCACATGTGCCATGAGGGAGCTCTGGGCTCCTCAGAAGCCGTCCCCCGGCTCTTTTCCTTGCTACGCTTCTCGGCCGCCACAAGCAGTACCAGAGTCTCATATGCATGGGATCTGCTCCTGTGCCTGTCAACTGGGGCCTTACAGGATTGCCCATCCCATGGAGGAGTTCCAGCACAGACAGTATAAAAGAGCTAAAACAGGAAAAGACCCAGAGGAGAAAGGAGTACAGAAAGGAGAGGAAATCACTGCTTTAATCTACACCACATGTACAACACGGCTGAGCTACAAGCTCTAGGGAGTCATAACTCTGAATGTCCTGACTTTTGTGTGTTTAAAATCTCAACTGTAGCATTACAATATGGGGTTGGCTTTTTTTTTTTCATTTAATTTTTTTCTTTGGGGAAAAAGAAAGTATGCTTTATCATATAGTCAAAGAGACCACATGACGGACAGTCAAATAAATATCATCCACACATTTATTTGCATGATTAAGCCATCAGACAGTCAAGTAAATGGAATGAAGTGCATTTATTTGAGTAACCTTCAAGGTATTTTGGGGCACATAAATAAAATGGGGACAGCAAGCCATAGCCCTTAATTTTCTCATTGTTTAAAACAGTGCAACTCTAGAGTAACTCCTCTGAAAAAAATGTAAAATCAATGTAAGAAAAAAATTATACAAATCTGAAAACCTCTCTGCTTACCCCATCCTCACCCTACACAAAAAAAGCTGATTTTAATTCTTTGTGAAGTACGAGACACATTACAAGTATGTGTCTAGACAAAGTTCAGTGCCTCAGTGGTTAACCACATATCTAACAGAAAATGGTATAGTGCCCATACGTTCTCGTTCTGTAAGGAGATGAGGAAGCTAAAACAACTTCCACAGAGATAAAGAAGAAATGTGGACAAGTGGTTCCACTGTTCTCACAACTCCAAGATACTCTCTTCTTCAAAAGCGTGTAACATCTGCATGGTGTGCTGCGGCTTCTACATCAACAGAAGACCAAGAGGACAGAATTAGTAGAGCAGAACACTCAGTGTGGAAGACCTGACATCCACAGTACACACATTTAAAGGTGGTTTTTTTGCTTTTATCTTCATTTTTTTTCAGAGAATTCTGGACTAACACTAGGCTGGTCCCATAGACTAAATGCCCTATTGTGGCTGGAGTGCATTAGGTGTGCTCTGGGAGCCTATACTCCAACTTAGTTTCATCCGAAGGATACTAGCCCATATGCTCCAAATCTACCTGACAATGAGAAGCAAAGCACAGTCAGTAGGAACAATCGGGAGTTTTATTTCACAAGTGCACTTCTAATTTGCACTACAATGTTAACATTGGCACACACTGTGAAGGAGAGGAAAGATGACTTCAGATGATGGACCATTCCTTCTACATTTTTCTCAAAGTAAAAGAATAAACCTTAGAAAAAGAGCCCAGTTCTCACTTCTCCCATGGTGTGGACAGATTAATGCACCTACAGCTGGGAAAGCTTCAAGACATAATCGTGGAAATGCTTCCAAGGAAGCGCACATGAGTTCAGACATTACTTATAGTCCTTTATGACTCAGGCCTTGGTATGATGCTTAGTCGTGAGTCTTGTGCTTAGGGAGTGATGACAGAAAATGCTTTAGTATCCAGAAGCATCTAAATACGAAATGGATCTTATTTTTACCATCTGAAACAATAGTTTCATTCAAAAATGGTGAGAAAAATGAACTGAGTTTTGTTTTAAATCAATAGCGAAGGCAATTCAGTACAATATTACAAATCACAAAAGTGGAAAAAGTGTGAAAATTACCCAAAGTGATGATTTTAAGCAGAGATGTTATTAAAAAAAAGTTGTATCAAGCTAAGGAAGATGTTCTTTAACTTCCTTGTGCTGCCTTAAGCATGCATTATTTTCCTTACGGGTAGGCTCATGATCAAGGGCATGAAAACAGCAAAGGTTGTAACTTCCAGACCTGGTGAAATCCGGTGATTTATAGTGGAAGCACCAACAACTCCAGAAAACTGCCCCAGGAGCTGGATATTCTGCTTCATGTCACGCAATACCCCAGAATGACATTGTGTCTTCCAGCACATGAACTACATCATATGGGGACCTCAGTGGACATGTCTACACTGTGCTTAGCTCCTTGACAAACTCCCAGGCAGTGGTCACCTGGCTACCCATGCTGAATAAATACATTATTCTCCAGCTTTTCTTTGGAGAAAATCAGCTAGCTCCCTTCAAATCAAAACACAAGGGCAGCTCTGTGGATAGTTCATTAGCAACTGTTCCCAAAAGACAGCACAGGCTAGCCTGCACTGTGTTTGCATCCTTCTTAGTGCAGTCCTCCAACACTATAGCAAATAAACCCACATTTCCTCTCTGTCATACCCTAGAGCCTGCAGCACATACCTTAAGATTCATACAGTGAAATCTCCACTCTAGCAGACTGAAGTACAACGCATGCATTACACTTTGATCGGAAAAACACATAAAAAATAGCAACCTGTAGGGCCACCATATGAGGCTCAGAAAAGTCAAACACTATGGACGTGACCAGTCTGTTTCAGAGTGCAGTAGCCCTAAAAAGCATGGATGTGACCATCCTGCCCCAGATGGTCTACGGGCCAGGCATCAGAGTCTACAGCAGACACATTTAACAGCACAAATGTACTAAGAGCATCTTTACAGGAAACTCCTGGATACCTGAGAAGTTATCTCAGGAGAGCTAGATAGATTAAGTCCCTTCTTGGATCTGTAATCTCAGTGGAGGAAAGTGAAAGGTATTTGATGTTTATGTCACCAGGTGCAGCAATGCAAAGGCAGCTGAGCTGCTTCCAGAAAAGGTAGCACAACTTCCTAGAGAAGCAATACATGACTGTCAATGGATCACTTATGTAGCCCTTTGAACCTGAGCTACTATACACAAGAACTCCTGTAGCGGTCTCCTATAGAGAGGTGTCCTATGGACAGGAACATCAACCATACAGTGATGTGCCAAAGTCTGGCAAGCTAAGCTACATGGCAGGGCAGTGATTCTGGTGCCTGGTAGCTATAAATTGTCATCTCTGGCACCAGGGTACCAGTCTGGAAGCCTGTGAACACAGGGTGAGGAATACCAATGGTACCAGCCTGCAAGCCTGTGAACCCAGTGTGAGGAATACTGCTTTCCCACGGCAGGCGGGAAGCATGCATCCATCAGGTTCACTGGCACCTTTTGGGTGACAATGTGTTAGATGTTTCAACTCTGACAGAACAAATGGTTTAATAAAGAAGTTTATTCAAATATTTATGTCTGTATTCCCACTGAGAACTAACGGAGATTAAAACCATTAGAATTAATAATAAAAGTTTAATCCTGAAATGAGTAGGACTTTTGTATGCGTAAGGATGGACTCTAAGCTACACTACCATGTACTTTTGCAGATAAAAATGGCAGCTGCTGTGAAAACAAGAGTGTTCTTCAGCAAGAAATCAACTTAAAACATTGAAAATATTTAAAGCAATATATATATATAATCATACAATCATAGAATGGTCTGGGTTGGAAGGGACCTTAAAGATCATCTAATTCCAACCCCCCTGCTGTGGGCAGGGACACCCTCCACTAGACCAGGTTGCCCAAAGCCCCATCCAACCTGGCCTTGAACACTTCCAGGGATGGGGCCTCCACAACCTCTCTGGGCAACCTGTGCCAGTGCCTCACCACCCTCACAGGGAAGAATTTCTTCCTAACATCTAATCTAAATGGACCCTCCTTCAGGTTAAACCCATTCCCCCTTGTCCTGTCACTACACTCCCTGATAAACAGTCCCTCACCATCTTTCCTGTAGGCCCCTTCAGGTACCGGTAAGCTGCAATCAGATCTCCCCGGAGCCTTCTCTTCTCCAGGCTGAACAATCCCAACTCTCTCAGCCTGTCTTCACAGGAGAGGTGCTCCATCTCTCTGATCAGCTTCGTGGCCCTTCTCTGGACTTGCTTCAACAGCTCCATGTCTTTCTTGTACCATAATAACAAATCCTAATTACTCTATCACATCACCAGGAGGGATTTTTTTACCCCCCTCTGAAACAAATCGTATCAGTCATCCAATAAAAGTTTTAATGATCAATCTAAAATGAAAGTGAACCAAGCCATAACTTCTCCAGATTCCTCATAACTACTCACAGAACATGATGTGCTAGTTACCCCTGAACTGTAAGCTTAACATATAGGTTGCTACTTTGAAATTGTCTGAAATTCAGTGCAGTTTTAAAAAAGCCTTTGCAGCTTCTTGCCAAGAAGAAAAGTTAAGGGAGGGCCAAATGCAAAGAGAACAAGAAAAAAGTTTTTTTGCAAAAACTTTGAAAACCAATATTGTTGTTCACTACAAAATTAAGGCTTTAGCTAGCCAGTACTTACATTCACTAGTGTGAATTTGCAATCAGTTAAGCCAATTCCCTGTGGCAAGCTGTGACTAAGCTTTACTCAGTGGGGCACTGACTTGAGTCTCTCTCCTTTAGCATCAATTTTCATGCAATGTGTAAGACCTTAATAGTTCTGAGACCTGCAATCCTCAGTCAAATTTGGTTGAAATTGGCTACCAGGTTCAGAAATTACTAGAGGACTGTTAGACAAGCAGCTGGATAGACAGAGAAACAGAAGAATGGTGTAATCAAGTAACCTCTCCTCATAAAAACAGTTTAAAAGGGGCATGTTGAAAGTAGGCAGTGAATCAAGGAAAAAGGTCCTACTGACGTTCCTATTTGATTATCAAGAGTCTTCCAAAAAAGGTGGTGGATATGTCATCCCTTGAAACCTTTCAAACGTCACTTGACAAAGCATCTGTGAATATATGATAATAAATTACCCTGTAGTCAAAGCATTTTTATAGTGAATAATTAAGTATTTTCAGTAGAATTGATAGACTATATACAGACATGGTTCCTTGTCATATCTCTCTTCATGTGAGCAAATGTATATGCATACATATATACAGAAGTTTATAAAAGTATGAAACAGTCTCTAAATTATAATCTCCTTCAGTAAGTCTTCTTAAGATATGAAAAAAATGTCACTATATCAGAACAGAAACCCATAACACTTACAAGGGACACTACATGTGTTAGACCAAAAATTTGTCCCTGGTGGGCTGTTTATTAAATCACCATTTCAAAGAATAAATGAAAATAATTGGTTTTACTTAACATTTGTATCTGAATGACTCATCCTCAAAGTCAACCTGAGTGTCTGGTTATATGTCCTTTGTCGTATGTCCTTTGTCATTAATCATTCTGAGAAAAAACAATCTTAACTGTCTCCTCAAAGCACATATGGATAGCTTTATTGAACAGAATTCACCCTGGCAGTTAATAAAAATCTCTTTACTTGTTCACTGTGTACATTTACAGAAATACCCCTTCTCAGTCTCTCTGTCAGTACCGAGCAAACTAATTTCCTTATGAAGAACTAAGTTCAAACTAGTTTCTCCTCAGCATCTTTATTGTTAAACATCACCTTTGCAGAAATTCCTCATCTAACATTTGGAGTTGTGTTTCATTTTATTTCAGAGACCTAACTACAGCAGTCTTCAACTGCTCTGAGCCCCACAGTGCACATGGACATATGGAGATGAGATTTGGTAATGTAAATGCAATATTCATTAAAGGGTCACTGGCTGGGACGTGGTGTTAAGATTTTGGGATCACAAAAGCTAAAAGTATGATTATGTAGTTTATTGCAAAAAGACTCAGAAACATTCACTGGCATGTAGACCCACACAGCCATAATACATACAGGTTATATTAAACAAATATTACCTCTCTCTCAAAAAAAAAAAGGCAAAATACTCTTGAATGCTATATTCATACATCAGTTCTGATTTTGACTAAGTTTTATTTTTATATTCAGCTTTTTATTAACAGCAAGGACAAAGAGAGAAAGCAGGGAATAACGCAGCATACACAAAAGGAAATCCCAGCTGACTACTCACTGGTAAGCAAGAGAGAACATTTGTACTTTCCAGAAATTGTTAGATGGCTGTAAAATGCTGTGGGGTTTCTATGTGCTCACCTTAGTAGTAGCTACAGGTAGGACAGGTACTACTGCTTTCCTTAAATTAATGGAGTAGCTGAAAGACCAAGTTTAAAAGTCTAAAATTGGTCTTAAATTCTTTTCTAAGTTAGCAGATAAAAAAGTTTATCTTTTGAAATGTGAACATCCAGTCGAGGTCCTACAGAAGCCAATGGGCACTGCACGTTTTCAGCATCATTACAATTATAAAGTTTCCAATAACATGTAAGCCAAGTATAGGCCCACAAGGTGAAAGTCTAATCCTGCCCAAGTCAGTGGTGATCTCCTGCTTTCAAACCTGCCCGTCGATTGCAACATGGTCAAGATTTCACCAGCAGATTTTAAAAGAGGCTTCATGAGTTACTGGAGCCATATCCTTCTGGGCTGGGCGAGCTCTCAACTCTAAAAGTTGGTTTGATTTCAAAGCTTGACAGAAAGCTGTGTGAAAACACAGAACTATTACTGAGAAGAGGATGGAGGAGCTCTACTCGAGCAACTCCATCCCCCCGTATGGGCGTACTTCTCCCACGGCTGCCTGCGTGGGCCAGGCGCCAAGGCCAACGTGCTTTTGTACAGACTACAAGTAATTTCCTTCTCTCCCGGCAGCACCTCGTAAGAGCTAGCAACTGATGAGTAGACGACAGAAGGAATCCTGCTCGTGAACCGTGCCAGACTTCTGACAACAATGTTTAACTACCCGTGTAAAGAAAAGTTTAGGGGATACAGAGACTTAGTTACAGTACATTGCAATGAATCTTCCCGTCCATGTGGCCTATAGGACCATTAAAAAGAATATTTTTTTCAGTGCAGCTGATGAAAATTCACAAAAGTTTCCAGTTTTGCTATGTACATTTGGCAAACTGTTTTATGGGACTTGTAGCCTAAAATCCCAGAGAACTGCTTGATTTTGCCAACTTTTCTCTTAGGGACAACTGATGGCATCATCACAGATTTTTCTTTTTCCAGTCACAATCCTGCACAGATGTACTGACACCAGGAACTTATAGAAGAATTAAGATCTGCATCCCCAAGCAACACGGGACGCAGGGATGATAGCATAATAACTGGAAAAATTAATGATGCCTCCTCAGAACAATACAACGCAAAATGAAATGTAGATTAAAACAAAGGGGAAAATGAGGTAATTTTACTTGCAAAGTGAATTGAAAGCTGCCATGTCAGCCAGCTACCCTGCATGTTGCCTTTGCCTCTAGTCACCCAGTAACGGTTAAAACAATTTTTACCTGCATTCTCTGCACTTCAATCAATTAAATTACTCAACCTACTATTTATTCACAGAAATTCCACCATTCTGTGTCATGAACAATTCTAAACATAAGCTGTTAAGAACTAGTTCTTTCAGTTTAAAGCCAAAATTCTTCTTGGCATCCAGAAAGATCTGAAGGACTAGTGAATGGGGGCACCTGATCAGTCATTTGACCTTCTGTCCTATTGAAACAATTATAAGAGCTACAGTGAAAGTTCCGTTAACACAAATATGCCTGGAGCAAAATTTTTCTCCTCCTGACTCTGGTAACATCAGAAAAAGCGTGTCTAAATATCTCTCTTTTTTGAGAGAAGTTAGACTTAAGGTGTCAAAGTCAGGATGCTGTAGCACATTAAACTGGGTTTCAGAGCCAACCACTACTTCTCAAGTTCAGGTCCCGAGGCCTTGTTGGAATTCAGTCATTTAGTGTTCTTTCACTGCTAAAAACCACCGTGGTGATAGTGCCAACCACTCTGATACAGCTAAAGTGATTAGAGTACTTAAAACTGAGAAAGGATGGGTGATGAAACCTGATCCAGGATTACTCTCCTGTATTTCCCCATGTAAATTGCATCTAAGATATACTTGAAGCATGTAAGAGCTATTTTGCAATTTACCCTAAATACAGAATTACATTCCCACAATCACTGAGAAGAGGACAGGTATTAATGCTGCTTTGGGAAAGGTTAACCTATGCCAGGATATACACTGGCCTGAAAATCAGAAATATGCCACCTCTAAACACGTGTGACAAGCAAAGACAAAGAACTTCCAAAATTAGAGAGAAAATTAATTTGCAAGATGCTTCTTTCTACTATTGTGCTTTGGGTAGACTCTGTAGATGCCTGCTCTCAGCCCTGTGCTAAAGGGCTGGTAATCTCTAGGAGATGAGATGCTCATAAGATGCAATGTTTTACAAGGTGTCAGATCTACTGCATTATTTCTGAGCTCTGAAAGGCTTTGTGAAATATTGGCAAGTGCTTCCTATGCAAATATTTCTGTTCTTCTACAAGGAGAACTGTGGATTTCTAAATCAATAGCTTGGATTGTTGAAATAAATCTGTATTTGTCATACAGCATTTCTATTTAGTATGTTTGCTTTCAATGGCAAAATCGTATATTGGGAACATAAAAGCAAAAGATGATCAATCAATCACACATGAGATGACAAATTCTTGCACATAGAGTTACACCTTCTGGCATGATCAGAGTTGCTTACACAAAAAATATAAAATAATAGTGAGTAAAAAGTAATTATTGGAGGAATTTTTTTTTTGTGTGCTCTCTCCTCTCAACCTGTAAGACAGTTCCCTTTTTTACATGATTTGAAATACATCAGGAACATTTTAATCCTAAATTAACACACCCTGAAGTTAGTTATTCCTCTTTTGCAACACTGTAAGAAGATCTGCAGAAATAGAAAGATTTCCTCAGTAAAATTTGTCAATGAAAACAATCACACTTGAGCTCATGGATTTAAGCGTGCATTAATCAGTTTTCTTCACACTTGTTCAGCGAATAGTTCTATTAAAATGAATGAACCAGCTAGTGTTTCAGCAATGTCTGGATACAGAGTCTAAAAATGTCTCTTAATTTCAGTATAACTAATGTAAATAGAAAAATGTACTGTGCTATGAGCAGTGAAATCTGAAATACAAATATATTGAACTGTATTCCAAGCTAATCTGAACTCTGTATGATTAAAAATTGGAAAAGTGAATTTCTTTTTAGTGAACTGAGGTAGCATGTCATTGTTTGTAAGGCAGCACATTGAATCACCCCTTCCTTCCAAACCTTCAGTTTTAGGAGTGCTCCAAGCAGTATTTAATTACAGTTCTGTTAGCAAACCTTAAAAGTATACTAAATTATGAAGGGATGGAATAGCTAGTAATATGCATACAAATATGAAGACCCCTTGTAAGACAGCCTATTAGTATTTTGTAGTTTGCAAACTAAGGTGCATTGTAACCTCCAGAACCCACCTATTTGCAAAACGTTCTCCTTTGGGCTGTTTCATATGAGCTTGTCATATCAAGACAGGTAGCCAGTCATCTTACTGGCTTTCCTATGAAAAACAGATATTCCCTTTATTTACATCAACATTGTGTAAATCAGCTTGAACATTTTCATTACGAGATATCATCAAGTTTTGTACCTGCATACACAGATGTTTCAAAATCAGGCAGGGCAGAGCAACACACAGATGAAAAGAAATTTTAACTTCTGCAACAACAATAGCTAGAGCCAGCCAGTTTTTATTTGAGCTCAGAGTATACAGCTATTGAAGACATTTTCAGTATTTGTAGTAACAGCTGTGATTTCTACACATATTTTGCCAATGGGAGGACAAGCATTTTCCTCTGAGTAACTACTCATGCCTCCAAGGGGTTGCATTAGCAACACACACATCCTTTCAAGGGAGTGGAGAATGCCATTTTTGCTACAATCTTGACCTAAGCCCAGAAGAGCAAGGCCCTTAGGGTCATGATTTCAAACAGCACTACCCACACCTTTCCCCTCAGTTGTGTATTAGATCTTTACTTCACAACTATGGGAAAAGAAATATGAACAAGTTCACTTCTGCTTTTACATTTCTCCTGATTTCAGCAGTTCCTGAAGTCTGATATATAGAAAGGTCATCTTAGAGACTGATTATAGGCTAGTTGCCAGAAAGATTAAATAAGATATTTTTAAGCTTCATCAACCATATGGATGTGCCTTGGGTTTTCAGAGGATCTATTTTTCCCTGAGGATTTCCAGCATTTTAAAGTTCTGCTATATTAAGCAGAATTTACAGTAATTTCAGATAACTTCAGGATGACTGTGAGACTCAGCACAGAAGTCCACAAAACTGACAGCAATTGTCCAAAAGTGCTAAGTTCTTTGATGTTAAATTTCTTTAACTTGTGTGATTATATTTTCAACTGTAGATACATTAGATAGCAATTACTAACAAAATAGAGTTTAAGGTTTGTTGCACACTTGATTAGCTGCAATCAAGTATTTCTTGAAGAAGCTGGTTTTGTCCTCATGTCTTGTGGCTGAACTGTAACACCAACACACACTCACAGTTTACAACTCTACCTTCAAGTTCTCCTTATGTACTTGTATTTGTTTCCTGTTGGAAAAGAGACATAACACTCTGCAACTCACAGCTAGATACACACCTGATGGGCTGGCTAACATGTAAATATCCATCTACTTGGCCACCAGCTGAAAATCAAGTCTCTCATGCTGTGGCAGATGAACAAATAGGTTCAGGGGCTGTCTTCAGTCCCTGGAACTACTAAAGATTTTCCCTTTGGGAATCTCTACCCTGCTTTTAAACTTGACTGAATTGGCCTGCAGGTTCAATAGCTGTTACATAGGGACTAACAGAGGTACCTCTGGCACAACTGCAGAAGCCTTACTTCCTCAGTGAACTGGGTTAAAAACTGACTTGCACCTGATCTCAGAAATTACTACATGAGAAGTAATGACTGTTGAATGCAAGAATAACTATTCATCTGAGCAGTTAAACTAAGGTTTTACCAGATCACACTCACAGGAGGCAAAAGGAGGTGGCTCTAAGTTTTAACAATCCACCTATCTCACAACCTCACAATTTCCACTATTTCAAATCCTCTGAAGCCAGTGAAGCCCACTGCAAAGGTCTCCACAACAAGATGTCAGTTCAAAGCTCCAGCAAGGAGTAACCATGTACATTTGAAAATCCTCCTTCAAGTCCTCCCTATCCATACATGAAGGAAGAATGGGATTAATAGAACAAGATGCTTATCCCCAGTACAGTGTTACTGAAATTTGTAAATTAGGAATTTCTCCTAAAGTAGAAAATTGTCCTGAAAATGTTCTAAATTTTAGGTTGAAAAATGGAAAGGTAAAAAACTGTAATAACGTGTACCACATAATGATAAGCAGCCCTTAAAACAAAGCCTCCAAAGCCTCTAGAGAAAAATACATGTTAAGTGCATGATGACATTCATCAAATTTAATTCTTCAAAATGTGTGAGCATAGGAATGTCAAAAAGTGGGAGTGGAAGATACCAATGCTACAGAATCTAGAAAATTATGTCTCAATAATCTGCACTAGAAACAGCAGTTTCTTGTAAAACCAATGCTGTACTCTTGTTTGCGTCCCATGTAAGGTATGTGCACAGTAACTACGAGTGCCACAAATAAATGATAGGAAAACCCTGCAGTTTCTATTATTTCACAGCAATTTCAGAATACACACAGAGCACAGGATCAGTCTCACTGTCTGTACGTTCTTTAGCAATGTCATCATTAATGGTATTTTCAAAGAATGTGCTGGCCTACCCAACGTCATTTAAGTCCCTGAAAAGTCTCCCTATGACTTCCAAGAAAGCTGGACAGTTTTATATGAATTATATTTTTCTTGTAGACTAATTTGAATTTTATGCCCAAGTTAAAGAATACCAAAATCCCCTAGAGACACAAAATTTCCTAGAACCTACATTTTGCCCTTCCTTTATTCCCCAAAAGCAATCGTGAGTGGAGGCATACAAATGTAATGAACTAGTTTTTGGCAAGTTTTGCCCGTCAGTTAAAAGTTTATTTTTAAAAAGTAAAACAAGTATGCTCAATGAAAACTGAAGCTTGGAAACATTTCTGAGAAGCTAGCTACTAAAAGGTGTACTACAGAAAGACCACCAAAAAAAAAAAAAAAAAAGGAATTCCTATCAAGTGGGAGAAAGCATGTCCCATTAATTTCCACAACACTGACAGGTCAAACCCAACACTGTAACACATAAGCAATAACCGCTGATTTGATGCGCACTGCAAGGTTTTCTTGGAGGAACACACAAGACAAAATTTGCAAGCCAGTTATATCTTTACTGAAGTACCGGCAAGACAGGGATAACTCACTGGGCCTCAGGATTTTAGTCTCACCTGATATGTGATGCAGCACATGCACTTCAGGAATGGCCGCACATGTGCGCAGCCTCACCCATTCCGCCTACTGCTGCATTTGGCATCAAGACAAAACAGAGGGTGTTGGCAGAGGCAGAAGTTCAAGAGGAAACCACAGCCTCTCTAAAGAGCAGAGATAGCAGCCCCTAGAAACAAGCGCATCGGCACAGGCCATCCACAGAAGCAAATACATGGTATAGAGCACACATGCATCATGCATCCAGCGGATGCAAACCTCCTCCCGTGCATTAATGTCAAAACCTTCCAACTCCTTCACTCATTTTGTCCAGGGAGCTCATCTTTCTCTTAGCAGACAAAACTTCAGCCTAAAGCTCTACTTACACATGATCACAAAGAAGTTTACTGTTAAAAGTAATACCTGAATGCATAACCCCCCCCAGTTTAATTACAGGAAGAAAACTGAGCATCATTTGCCCTCTCTTACGTAACTGCTCATACATAAAGTATCTTTAACCTACAAGATGACAGCTCTGACAATTACATTTTATTTAAAGTGTAAGCCATTGCTTTTAGATGTGCTCACAGTATTTGAAATGTAATGTAAATATATTATTGCTGTAGTGTTGCTGTGCTTCCTGACCAAATTTCCTTAAAATGTGAGGCATACACTGAGACGACTTCCCCCACTCCTCCAGGGATATATTAAATATCTTGGGAACATGCTGCCCCAAGCAATGGTTCTTTTTGATATCCATATACAAGAGTATGTCCCAGAGTTTTCACTATCCTCTGGATTTGTTCCCAGAATAATTTCAGGAAATTTCTAGGCCTTTCTGTAGCTTTTCTAATATACTCTTTGGGAATAGACTCTAGAAGCAGATGGATCACAAACATTGGAGCCCAGCAGGAAACAGATTATTAAGAAAGTCAGTATTTACACACTTGTACTTCCTTTTTTGTTAAAAAGTGATGAGTTATTGGTGAAAAACTAACATAATCCATTTTGGTCTTCTGAACAGTCTCTTAGTTATATCTGTTGCATCCAACTGTATTTGTCTGATACTTTCATCCTGCTTATCTTCATGATGTTTCCTGAATTTGTGCTAGTGATACAATGCTCTGCCTCATTTGATTAAATAAAGAATTAAATTTCACATCACTTCCTTGTCAATGTAAGAACACCAAAATGATTCTTGAACAAAAATGTGTCTATTGTCCTTTTTTGAAGGAATAGCCCTTAGAGATGTAGTGACCGGGCTATTCCAGAAAATAAAGTAGCAAAAGAGAGAGAAGTCAGTGATGAATCTCAAGGCCTATTAATTCTGGTTCCCTTGGCAACTGTACTGTGTTTCGCTTGACATTACAAGACATAGACAGGTATGAATTATGCTCTACTGGAGGTGAATATGGAAGCCTATTAAAAAGCAGTACCATTTCAGTTGGATTTCCCAGGTCCTGCCCTCTGAATCAAGTTTTCTTCTATCCCACATATAATGTTTATCAAAACTTTTAGACGCTGAAAAGGATTAAATATATTCACAGGAAAACAGACTGGCCAATATTTGGGGAATGGGTCTTTGATTCTTAATATTTCTAAAAGGATGTAACAAGAAGTGATTTTTAAAAATATTTCATATTAACATAAAATACTTATTTACTGCATTGGACTTAAACTTATTCTGTAACCACATTAATTTCATATTTACATCTGACATAACTATGGATCAAAATTTACATGGAAACATTTGCTTGAACATAATTGCACTTGCAAGCATTCTCTCCCACTAATATTTAAACTTTGAGATAAAAGTATTCTGAGACAAACCATTGGTGTATAGCTACACAACTTGGCAGGCAGGAAAAGCAGTATTTCAACAACTTTTCAAATTATTGTTGTCTCAGCACAAAAAAGCCTATACTCACTTTATGAAAAATATTAGATCTCTAGGGCGTATAAAACAAATTGCTTTTAATGCAGCAGTTTTGGCTCATATTAAAATCATGTGGATTTCTCTCTTTTTGAAGGTAAAATGAGTTAACTCTGCCAAAACTTAGAGGAAAAGTTCTGATGCTCTTAAGCACTCCATAAAAACATCCAGACCCCAAAGTTATCTTTTAGTGACAATGAAGATACCATGTGAAACACTACACACCTAATATTTAAAATTTATATAATACATTATTTTTTGCAAGCTTTCAGGTATAAGCAAGAAATTTCATTTCTAATTTCATTCTAAATAAGTCCTTTTCATAAACCGACATTATTTTCAGGATACAATCATCCAGTTTGATCTGATATTAGAAGCAAAGTGTCAATAAATACATGTATTTTTGTACTGTTTTGCAAATGAATATTGAATAGAATACTGCCACCTTTTGGCTATGATCTGGACTTAAAAATGCGACTTCTCTGTAAAACTTCTAAAAACCTTTAACATATAATGATTATTCTAAAGAATTCAATATGTTATGCTTATCATTAACATATTGTTGATGTAAGAATAAAACTTTTCATACTTAACTGCATAGTATTATCCTATTATTTCTTGATAATGAGCAAGCATTTTCACAAGGGCTTTTGTCTTTAGCAGAAAAGATGAGGCATAGCTTTGACATCAAGCTAATGGAATTACTACTTGACAATCATGGCAATTCCTCTGCTGCTTAGAGTAAAATAATACTACTTTTGTGTAACTCATACACTCAACTTCATAAATACTGATTCACTAACTGACTCTCAGAAAATTCTTACTGGGGAATTACTGAATCTAATATTAACATATAAGCATTTTAAAATACAGGTGAAAGGCACATAAGTCTTTCAGCAGCCTCTGAAAGAAGGGCTCAAAAGTCTCTTACCGTGAACAAGTGATGTCACTAAAAAAGAAAGTGCAGAAGAATACAGGGCCTGGGATTTGGGCTTAATCCCTAGCAAGTGTTCCAAGTCATTGCAGAGAGATTCTCCCAACTGTGAGCTAATCAGGTTTCAATTTAATTAATTTATGTCAAATAAATTAAAAAAGAGGATTTAATCCATCTTTGGGGAAGAGTTTGCTGATTAAAAAGTTCAGGAAAACAAGCACTCCCTTTTTTGTTTCAGTATTTGTTTTATGAATTGGGGTGACTGGCTATCAAGCTACCTGGAAGGACGATCACTTATCTAAGGGCTACTTTAAAACAGACCCTATAAGCCTACAAGTTTACAGTCAATTCAGCTATCTACACTCTTCATTTTTGCATTGTCAGAAAATAACTAATAACTCGATGAAAAATACAAGAAAACCTTTAATTCCCCTTATTTAAAAGAAGAAAGGTTCTTACCCAACTCCCTGTAAAATGCTAATGCCATAGTTAAGTGGAATATGATTCTCAACTGTAAGCATTTTCATGTTAAAAAGCAATAACCAAAACTCATTTTGCTACTGTAAACGCACAGTTCTTGCATCAGCCTTTTCCTAGTATTGCAAATACTTCATATGGACTCGTTATTAAACCATATCAGAGTTAAGTAGGGGGAATTCACTAGACTGGAAGCTTAATTTCCATCTACAAATATAACCATTTGAAATATATACTGGAATTGCAAGGTATCATTTGCATTTAGAGAAGAACAAGTAGCAGGATACACAATTCATATACTTTTAGCCACCAATACACTAGATTCCCCTCTCAAATCAAATCTATTTAACATATCTGCATTTTTCTGAGTATTCGCTTATTGGCATGTGGAGTTTTTACACATAGACCATCCTAATTTTCTGACTAAAACTGTGCAAGCTCAGCTTGAAACTACTTATACAGAAAAACAGTTCTTCGTAATTAAGCAAGTGTATAAACAATTTAACTTTAGATACTTTTTTCCCCCATCTGTCCTATTGAAAACTATTTTTATCAAAATAATCTGAAAAGGACAACTAGTACTATTTACAAACTACTTGTATTTTGGAAACAAAATTTTAAACAGCATTTAACTTTGACAAATAGCCTTCACTAAACTTTACAAATTTGCCTGTAGGAATAAAATGACAAATGACTCTCACAATGGGGCTTATTAGACTCCTAACATGGCCCTTCAGGAAATACTATTTCAGATTATATCAGCAGTTCCATTTTTCAGGGCCTAATAACTCCGCTTACAAAAAATAACCAACCAAAAAAAAACCCCAAAACAAAAATCGCTCACACACCTTCCCTGTGGGATGAAACGTAACACATAACATCATGAACAAAAGTTGTTTCAACAACTTCAAATGTATCACAATTTCCTAACATTCTGTGCCTGTATGTAGCTTATGATGCTTGTATTTCTGAAACACAATATCATAGAAGATTAACGTAGGTAACTGAAATGTTTTCAGTGTTTTGGGAGGGGAAAGGAAAATTTGACTCTTATAATTCTTTAAATATTTTAAGGTCATTTAGCATAGTGGGGAAAATACTGTGCTGCTGCAGGCAGTAACATTATCCGTTATGCTAATGCTCTGGTCCAAATCCTATATCTGTTTCTGATCCTCTAAAATCCACTGAAATCAACTGATCCTTCCCACTGCCTTCAATAGGTTTGGATCAAACTCCCTAAGATTATATCATGCCACAGGAGACTGGTCTACAAGGATATGATACCAGACATCTAGAAATACCAGTCTTGTTAGGCAAGGAGAGAATAATTATTGAGATCTATGACATCATATTCTGTTGACTGAAAACGCCAATATAAATTGTGCAGATCAATATTGTATTATGTGTACAACAGTGAGAAAGGAAAGTCAGCTTTCCCTTCACCTTCCTTGCTGAGGCTGCATTCAGAATGGGGATTCTGAGCCAGTTAGTACTACAAGAGGCAGTCACAGCATCTTAAGTCAGCAGCTAATCTCCCTTTATTGTCAAAGGAGAGCGAAGCCCACAACCACAGGGTGAATTTGAGAATCTGACAGGTCTGTATCATTCCTTCTTCCACTGCTTGTTCCTAAGTCAGCCAGCTGGGTCTTGCTTTATAACAGTATCTGCTATAAAGCCTGAGTTAAGTGGTGGACTCAGTAGATGGATGTCAGTAACAAGTTAAAATCTTCACTTCAGATACTCCTTTAGTAATAACAATTTCTCCTCACTGCAGGATGCATCTTCCCTTTTTTTAATCCACTCCTGTAACTTTCCTGTTATAAAATCTTTCAAGATGCTCTTAAAACTAAATTAGCTGAGAGTTCAAACTGTCCAGGCCATACTGTACAGTCAATTAATAGCAAAATATAAGAGTTGCAAAATGTGAGAATACCTGGCTCAAAAACCTTAGCACAGAGCTGGTAATAAATTCATAAAAGGTGTCTCAAAAACAACAGAAAAATCAAACCCAAAACAAACTTTGCATGGTGACTGCTGTCTGTATCCTACACCTACCGCCTACCCACATGTCCTCTGCTTTGAACACACAGAGTTCCTCCCACATTTTATAAGGCAGCAATCTCTCTACTGTTGCATCTTCCTGCCTCCTTGGATGTGTCTAGATTGCTCTGCAAGCTCTGTGGTGTCTCTCGGTCCCAGCCCCCCAAATATCCAGACCCTGCCTGAACACTTGGATTTCCTACCCAAGGGAAAAAAGTGCAGTTAGACCTCCTTCTGATATGGAAAAAAGATGACAGGGTGCACGGGGAGTACAGAGCTCCTCAGGAACATATTTGTTTCCTTTTCTATCCATGAGCTAATTACTGTGTTTTTTCTGTCTTACCTATCTGTAATACTTCAATTCATGTCCTGTTATGTCACATGTTCCAGCGAATGTTTTAGTTGCTGTTTCTCTTACCCTTTTTTACCCTTATTTGGATCTGCTGTGCCATCTCCCACACTGTACCCCACAAAAATTGTCCTCAGCTTATTTCTTTGAGCTGCCTTTGCCTAATTTATTATCTCCATATGATCTTCTAGTAATATTCTTACACAACTTTATCTCATGTATCAATCATCCATTCCACATATTGTCCCACAATTATCACAGTGAATGTAGGCTACTGCAGCTGTGGAAGAACAATGCCTTCAAAGACAGCTCTCAAACAAAAGAAGAGAAATGAACATCTTCACCACAACCCCCACCCCCGTGAGAAATTCTGCTTTCCGCTGTCTTAGACTCATTACTGACTGGAGGCCCCTACAACAATTAAGTACTGCAAGAGACCAGACTGAGGTCAGATCTTTTCCTCTTTCCTTGGTTCTGCCACCAATCTATTGTGCTAGCTCTGAGTAAGTCTTTATCATCTCCCTGCTTCAATTTTCCTCCTCGACAAATGTGCCTAAAATGTTACCCTCCTGGAGAAGTTAATTTGAGATGAGTACAGAGAGCACTGCAAGACTGGAACGTTTTTCTTGTAGTTAGCATGGTGACTCAGTCCACTTCCCATGGACAAAGCCTAAGAGCAGCGATGGTTTCTTTTTGTATTTTCAGGCATCTTTGGTGTCTTACTGTTATAGGGGAAAAAAAAGAAGTTTCAACACTAGCAGGCAGCTGATAACTGGGTCTATACCTGTGTGAATGTCCAAAACTGAACTTTTGAACTCTCAGGAAGACTGCTGCTTCCTACCAGCAACCAGTACAGTCTGGCTACAAATTTTGATAAAACCGAGACTAAAGAACTGCACATCCCAACTCCTTCAGTTAATACAGAGACAGAACCCCAAGCAGGAGGCTGATCATGCATTGTGTTTCTCCACATAGTCTACGTGAGAAAAAAAGAGGCTAAGGGCCTCAAAGAGGGGTTCCCTGAAAAGAAGACATGATCTTTGGAGAGAAGAAAGGGGCCTGGAAAGAAGGTGGTGAAAATCCCAGCTGGAGGAAAGATCTTTGAGATGAGGGGCTATATGTGGAAATGACTGCCAGGGAGTGCTCAGGGACCTTGGTCCGTAACGCCTGAGGCCAGCAACCGTGAGCAGCAGCACAGCACAGTCCAACATGATTTTGTCCCCAGCATTCCTGGATCAGCAGTGACCTCCCTGCTGCGAAGGGAAGCCAAGACCTACTGAACATAATGCTGGGGGGAGCGTGTGTGTGTGAGATGATCTAGTAATTTGGGTACTACTTTTGTTCAGGTATTTTAAAATCCTGTATTTAGGAGTCAAATTTAGGGTTGTGAACGTCACACATTTGCAGGCCTTATTAGAGCAATATGGTATCCATTATGTGCCATAATTACTGAAAGGAAGACGACTAGTTTCATCACAGTTGGATTTAAATAATGCAGAAACTAAACAATGAAACTAACATAGTACTAAATAAAGCAGTAACAAAACATTTACAATATAATGAAAGAAGAAAACACAACAAAAATTAATTCATCGCAAGCTGGTAAACTTCTGCAGGCACTACCTAACATACATGAATATGACAAAAAAAATTATTTTATTCCATTTCAAGTACTTGCTATATAATGCTTGCAGTTTGGAACCCTTACACTAAAGTCCTCGTGAAACAAACATCCTCTCCATTTTCTATGTATTAGAAAGATTTCTAAAACATTTTCAAATACTAAAACTTGGAGGTAAACATCTTAAGCTAAAATAGTTTCAAGCCCTGTATCTTGAACAGTGAAGACAGGAGCACATTTTTTAAGTCACAGTGAGAAAATATACCTGAGACCAAAAAAAGACCATACAATGAGAACAGAGTCCATTAAACTCACGGCTACAACCACGTTTATATCAAATTCGGATGGCTTTCAAATTATGTTAAAAAGCCTGGAGATATATCTATCACCTTCAACTCGGATTTTCATGTGCTATCATTCCACAAATGTTTAATTTTTCATAACTGAACCTAAACTGATCAAACAGTCAAGGACAAAGAAAGAAGATAAAGTAAAAGCTGCTTGCTGTTCATCAGCATGTAGAGTTCTTTCCATATATAAACTTTTAAAATAATATTCACTACAAGTTGTTGTACACTGATTATATTGGAACATTTTCATAATAACCTATTATGTTTCCCTACCTATTATGTATGGGGATACATTTAAAAATATTTCCCACTGGGAAAATTTCCTTTTCTTTCCCTTTTCGTAATTTTTTTTTTTAATAAATCAAAGAAGCAACAGTCTTCCTAATGAATTTCAAGTTACTTAACACATGATTTATTGTACCCCCTAAAGTATTATGCTATTTTGAAAAATAACTTTGGAACACACGTATTTTGAAAAACCTCATTTGTTTCTCTGATCTCCAGTTCAAGTATTCCTGAACTCCAGTGGTTTTTCTCCAAATCCCTCTCCTGTGAACAACTTGGGATTGGAAAGCAAAGTTGGTTTCTTTCATGCTCATCCATCATCACCAATAATAAAGATTTGAGATTAAATTATGCCTTTCCTCACCAATTCCAATACTCTGGGATAAAAAGCTTTACTTACAATTTCCTTTGCCTTGTTTTGTATACTCAGAGTACACTATGTCATACTTACAGAGCCAAATTCATTTATTCCTAAGCAATCCAAGCTTGCTGAAGACTTCTGTAATTCCCAGATCTAGTTCTGCCTTCTAACAGGCCTTTCAAATCTCTCTTGAAAGCATAGAATTGGACAAGGTGGTAACACTGAAGATGGAAATTTGTTATTTTCAAATTAAGTTATACTTTCTCCCTCCTTTTCTTGTTACTGTGACAAACAAAATCAAAATTGTACCACAGGGGTGGAAAGATAAGGAATATTTCTGTGCAAAAGGTTCCTCCCTCTCCATTCCTTTGATATACTGCATTCTCTAAATAAAGCAAAGCAATAGACTAAGAGCAAACTCAAAGCCACAAGTCATATGGGTTTCCTCACAATTATAATTTTAACCCTATCATGTGCCAGTATATTATAATACATGATGTATCCTTTAAGAGGATGTCAGTCAGCAGAGACATCTACATGTATAAGAGATCAACTCTTAAGCCTTTATTCTGACAGGTGTCCTGTATTTGTAAGCTATGAGAAAGAGAATATTTTTCCCCACAAGTGGAATGCACACATAAAAACCTTCTCTTTATGAAATAATTATCTCTTTGCTTCCTCTGTTCTTCATTACCTTTGTGGAGGGGGGAAAAAAGAAAAAAGTATTCCATTTACGTTTTACAAAAACCTAAGTTTGGTTGAAACCTTGAGAGAGAATGTATTAGAACTGACTGACTTCTACTCAAATGTTCACTTGATTCAAAGGTGAACCTTGCAACACAAGTTCCATAAATTGTCCAGATTTTTATAAAAGAAATATTTCCAAAGATACAGAAAATGTCACATTGAAAGTTGAGGACAGAGCTAACAGCACCCGCTGGAAAAGTACAATCAGGTAAGCATTGCTACCCTCAACTTTTTAATATGGCCATCCTTTCAAGTCAGGAAAACCTGCTTATACAAGTTCCATTAGTATACAGGCAGAGTAACTCCACTGATTTAATTATCATGCCATTGGACAAGTGCTTTACTAATATCCTTGTACCAGAAAAAGTGTATCAAATAATTATAAAGTTTTAACGTGGTATTTCCACATGGGACCCTTGTGTTTCCTCATTTTTTTGGAAATACTTTAAATAGCACATCAACACAGTCATCATTTTATGATGATTCAGCTGAATTATGATATACATTTAGTGTAAATTTGATTGTTATCCAGAAATAATTGATAGCAGTGAATTCTTCTAGATGTCACAATCTTGATTGTAGGAGTATTTTTATTCTATCAAGTATAAAAATATTTATGGAATGCAGGAAATAAAATCTTTTTTCAGCTATAAACAAAGTTAAAAGAAAAAAGACAGAAATATCATTTCTGAATTACAAATACCAAAATTTAAAAAAATAAACAAGCTACATAAGATTTGAATCATACAGTCTGTCTTCTATGTCAAAGGATGTGGAAGAAGTTAACAAGTTCAATTTCCCTTTGATAATGTGAGACAAAAATATTTTACTATGATTTCCTAGTGATTATTTAATTCTAACAATTCAAAGAATGTTGGATTCCACTGCTGTGTTAACAGTAAGATAAATGACAACCAATTATGTAAATGCAATCCTTTAGACAAAAGTTCCTCACTATTTAAGAACTATGAAATCAAAAGAGCCAACCCGAGCAAGACACATTCCTGTTGATTTTCTCAAGATATTTGTCTAGATAACTCTAGCCAAATGGCCTTTATTTCATGAACCAAACTAGCAATCTTAAGTACACTGGTACTTAAGAATCTTAAGTACAGTGGACTGAATTTCCAGAAGAGAAGCGCTAAAGCACTTCAAGTCTGGTCTATGTCAAAAATGAAATTTGGCCTAGAGGTTACTATGCCTCGTATAATTCCTCAGTCAGGTGTTTGTGAAAGAGTTCGAAATAAACTCAAATTTCCAGTTATTCAGTTAAGATTAGCTAAGACTGTTTTGTCATGAAAGCTTAAATGTAGTTTAGAACAATTTTCACCAAGAGGGATATAACTATTTCACTAAATGATACAGCTAAAGCAGTTAGACATGCTTTTCTTTTCTCAAAACAGTAGTCCCCAGAGTAGAATATATTCCACTTTGGGAATTCACAACGGTTGTCCTGACAGTTTCTCTTGGCACAGTATCGTTGTAAGTCTTTCTCCTAAAAGGCTCTTCCCAACTAGTTCCTTACACCTTTCTCTCATTACTGTGCTTGTTTCTTGCAGACAGTCACTCATCAAATAGAATCGAGCATTGCACAGTGCCTTAGATGCTTTAGTCTTTTGTACTGCTGAGGGCCTTGACTGGCAACTCCACTCCACAGCCTGCTTTCCACTGGCGGCTCTGTAACCTGCCTGCCACGAGGAGGACCAACAGCGAGTTTCAACAGCCCCTGGTGAAACCCACGTAGTTATTAGAGGAAAAGTATTATGGGGGATAGCTTTCACCATTAGAGATGAATTATGCCATCAGTGATATGTAGGTACCATACAGGTACCATTTAAAGCAAATGCTATCTACAATTACTATGAAAAATATAAGGTTGTCTTGCAGATAAAAAGAGATTATTTTCCACAGCTGAAGTTCTGAGAATGTTATTATATACAAAACTACAGACACCACACTTTTTATATAAGTGTTAATCACTCAGGGTCACGTGAAGAACTAACTTAATTCATCCTGCATAAATACTTTTTCCTTACAAGACGCCTCCTACCATTGTAATCATTAAGCTGCTCTGAAGACTTACCTCTAAAAACCAGCCTGTCACATCCTTAATTCTGCAAATTCTGGGTTAGTAAATGTACTACCTCCTTATTTCTCATTTCCCATTTACATTTAAAACAAACCAGCCAACCCTACAACTAATGTGTACTACATTAACTCACTATTCAGCATGAACAGCTGCTGCAGCTATCACAGACATAGTCTGTAGTTATATGATTCACAAAGCAAATGATTTATGCCTCTGCTCAGGGAAGGAAAAGTTTCCTTGTGACAAGGGCTTGACTCACGCTTTACATGAAGAGATGAGGCTTGACTCACTAGAATCAACTGTATGTCCTGACAAAAATCAGCAGAAAACTTACAAAGTATAAAAGTAAAAAGTACCTTTTACATCTTTCAATGTTCTGGTGAGTTAACATCATGATGAACTTGAACTTCCTTATTCTGGCTACAAGAAATATCCAAGTTATCACCAGTGTTAATGATTCCTCTGTTTCTGTTGATAAAACTCAACAATACAGGTCCACACTTGCTTAGATTTCACTGCGTAAGCCATTGTCCACCAGCTCCTCAGCCTCCTTATTGCATCTCATCTGTCATGCCCTCACCACTAAGAGCTCTGAACCATGGCCAGCATGGACCAACACATAATAAGTATTTCATTTGGTGCCCAAGACTGTTTAGACCCCCTTCCAGTTCCTCTTTACCTGATTAAATCAGGTCAAGCTCCCACACCAAGCACAAAGCAGTGGAGCTGGACTCACACCTCAAAGCTATTCTATAATGCTTTTTGGAGAAATTCACCACTTCACAAATCAAGCTCTATTAAGCTGACCCCACCACAAGCTCTCTGAGCACTCACTCACACACTACGCTAGCGCCTTCACCCAGCCCGAGGCACAGGCAGGGCTAGGGGGTGCAGGCAGGGCCCTGCCTCATCTCCACAGCGCCCAGGCCCCGGCCCCACCACCCCATGCACCGGGCCAGGCCCTACAGCCGCCTCAAGCAAAGGCGCGGAAACCAGCCCAGGATTCAGCTCAGCCATTCCCTCCACACAGAGTCAGCAGAAGCCATAAGCTCCTTGCTGAAGCCCCATTTGTACCGCTCTGCCCGACAACCCCGACTCAGATCACCCACCCCCACAGCTGCGCACAGCGACAATAAATCCTCTGCGCAGGCGCCCGCCGCCTCCCCTGCTTCGGCCGCGGCGGTCGGGGACGCGCAGGCGCTGCGCAGACGCACAGCCCGTAAGAGCCGCGGCAGCCGCCGCCTCCTCGCGCGTTGTTGAGTTCCGTCTCTCTCTTTTCTTTTCCTTCCCGTCGCCAAGATGGCGGAGTACGACCTGACCACCAAGATCGCGCACTTCTTGGACCGGCACTTGGTCTTCCCGCTGCTGGAGTTCCTCTCCGTCAAGGAGGTATGTGGCTCTCCCAGAGGCAGGAGAGCCGGCCCTGTGGCTGGGGGAACGGAGAAGTGGCAGGCGGTGCCGCCAGCTGCCTCTCGTGGGCCTGGGCGCGCCGTCGCCGTTTCCTCGCTCAGGCGCTGCGCGGCCTGGGCCCGTCCCGTAAGGTGACTCGGAACTCGCCTCCTGAGGGAAGAGCTTGGGCCTTCTGCACCGCGTGGGGAGAGGGCGAGGAAGAGGCGTGTGGGCCTTCCTCGTGAGGGAGGCAGAGCCGGGCCGTGGGCCGAGGCCTGGGGCAGCCGTGCCTCCCGCAGCGTAGCTATGGGCTGCTCGCTTGCGAGGCAGAGGGGAGCTCCTCTTTTCCCTTCTTCCGATTTGACGTAGCTTTTTTCCCTTCCCCTTCTTCAGGGGAGGGAGAAGCTAAAGCTCTCCCTCACAGTCGTGGTTTGTCTTCTGCCCGCTTTCCCGCAGCGTGACAGCCCTCCTTAGCCCCACTCCTCGTCTGCGGCCCTTGTCACTCGTGTTGCCCCTCAGCCCTGGAATTGTAGGGCGGTGTGTGGGATTGCATCAGTGCAGATAGTGTTGCTAATCAACTTTAAGTTATTGTCATCACGAATTTGTGTGTAAACCAAGTGTAAGTCCCTTCTAGTGCTATCCTTTTTTGGTCTATATATATTTAATTATATTACTCCAAAGAATCCGGTAATGCTTCAGATACTTAAGATTGATGAGCTTTTAGTCTAAGCTATCTGAAGCACTCATCTGATCCACTTTAAAATGGAAACAAAATGTGTAAAACTACATAAACTTTGAATTTAAAATAGATATTATTTTAGGCTTCAGAAATGAACTAATTAAGCATGCATGCATCAAGATAACTTGACCTAACCAGTTTTCATGTCTGGTGTATGGACTCTGCTTGATGTCTGTTATCTTGGGGGCTTGTTTAGTATTTTGGCATTTGTAAATCAGCTAGGGTTAAATTGGAGGTATTTCTTTAGTGTTAATCCTGAACAACACGATGTTCAGAGTTGAATTAAAGTTTTGCGGGTTCTGTATCTGAGATGTTCATAAATGTGGTGAATTGTAATACAGCCTTCATGCAGATGTATTTTTGAGATATACTCTAGTTTAGGCCCCCACCTACATCTTCAAAACCTAACAGTAGTTTACAACTTATGGCTAAATTCTGGGATAGGAACTTTAAAACAATTTGACGAGTTTAAAAGAACACCATCCAGTTACACAAGCTAAACTAAATATACTCTTATGTTATAGACCTAACAACATATTTTAGATTAATCTGTGCTACAATTAAACTATAAGTTTGATCTTGAGTATCTCTTCTGAGATCCACTGTAAATTATTCGACTAATCTGCACTGTTCAGCATGTTATTTTGTGGAAAGTATTCACTAATTTAAAAGAAAAATCTGACCAAGGTTTTATTATTTTTAAAATATACGTATGTTTATATATATATATAATTTTCAGAGATTTTTCATGTTGGATTTTTTCCCATGAGTTGTAATAGGAATTACTATTCCTGATAAAGGAGTAGTAATATAAAGTGTTAGTTGTTTTCTAACTAGTCTTTGAAGTTCCTGCACTTAGAAATAGCAGGAAGTTGCTGGTATCTTGCCAAAACCAGAAATAGAGAGGCTGTATAGTAAGCACACTAAATGATAGAGCTATGAGATCTTGCAAAGTTGTAAGATTTGATGTCTAAAATGATTTATTTGGAGAAAAATCCATAAATAAACTGTTCCATAAAGTTAACTACATAATATGAATTAAAAACTATTTAATAATTTCTGTTTCAGATATACAATGAGAAAGAGCTACTCCAAGGAAAACTGGATCTCCTTAGTGATACCAACATGGTGGATTTTGCTATGGATGTGTACAAAAATCTTTATTCCGATGAAATTCCACATGGTAAGCTGCTCATTTAGAAGTAAAACTTGTTTCACAACCTTTCTATCTAAAGTAATAAATAGCTAGTAATAACTTGCTTGTTGCATTCAAACTAGAATACTGTTTAACTTTGGTCTTAATGAAAGGATGTGCAATACTGAAACAAATAGAATCCCCTAATCCTGGGAAGTTTGGATTTGTTGGTCTATCAGGAACTTAGTCTTTGAGTGATGTCTGAAGTATTTCAATGCTTATTTGGTCATTTCAAGCACTTTAAAAATACAGCCTAATAGAGTTGCACTTTTCATCTGTCAAATTAAATACTGTTGCACAACAACTTGAGGTCACTAAACTTTTTCTTTAAAGCATCCAGTATATTAAGGCTAGATTTCCATCATGAGTAATTCCATTAATCTGTCTCTGTGGCTGACTTTTAGACTTTGAGGAGATACATGTGGTTTTGAAAATGCATGTTTTCCTCACTCCTGTCAACATATAAATTGCTGTTTCTCTAAAAGAAAATCAGTGATAACTAATATTATCATAATGAATATGAAATTTAATATCTTGCGGTTTTCTCCATGATTTTGGAAACTTTCTGGGTTTTTTTTGTGTGTCACTTGTTTGTTTTTTCCTTCCTGACCCTAGTCTTTGAATATATGCTTTCTTCCTATTTCTCCATCTGTTTTCATTTTGTAGAATTCTTCACCTTTTTTTAAACTAGTGGGACTACAGTCTGCCTTGCCTGCAGCTTAGGAGGAAGAAACTTGTGTGCTTTTGCACAGTCAGGTACAAGATCCAACTGTTCTGCTTCTGGATCTTACTCTTCCCAGGCTCTTGAAGTTGGCAGTTAGCCTCTTTGGAAATGCATGAAGAAAACTTAGACTTATGGATGTTGAAGTCAATGTTTTGACCAAATCTTGGATATGCCAACATAATATGTTGTTGTTTGTGAGTGTATATGTGATGATGCATGGGACCGATCACAAATAATGAGGTTTTCTCTCTTGTAATCTAAGAAATAGTTGTAATGCTAGCTGGACCTTTAGGTTACTTATTAGTTCTACTGATTCTAAAGAAAGTCAGACTATCTCGGGGCTGTAAAAAGCTCAAAGCCGAATAGATTTTCTTCTTTCTTTCCTTGCTCTAGCCCTTCTAAACTGGTAAAGAATATTGCTGTTAGTAGTAAGTAGTAAAATACTGAAGTAGTAAACAGCATAAGAAATAGCACACTAGTACACTTTGATAAAGAAACAAGTCTAATGATGTTATTCTGGTTACAGCCACTTAAGTAGATTGGTAAGTGTATAATTTCATAAGGTCATAGCTGCAAGTAAGTTGAATGGATTTGGTCACTGGGAAAGCTATGCCTTCATAGTCCAACATTTTACACCCTTGTAATGTTTTTCTTGAACTTTTTTTCAAACATCTCTAAGTTTTTATGTCATCATCTTGGCAGGATTTTTTTTTTAATATGATGACTTTTTCTGTTTGATCTGTGGCATTTATTCAACAGTATAAAATAAACTTAAGCAGAGGTAATACTTTGAAATGGAGTCAGCTGATCAGGGTGCTTGCTTATATAGCTTTCTATGAAAAGGTCTTCACTTACTCTGAGATCTTTCTGGTATGTGTCATCTTTATGCATCAACACTTACCAGAATGTATGTTCAGACAGATTCTCTTTATTTGTGGAATTACTGACTTCAATAGAATTTTACACTGATACTTTTTTTTAAGACCTTGCTGTTTTAAGTATTCAAAGCTAAGTTCACTTACACTACTATACTTAGAAATGTCTCTGCACAATTTATAGTTGCTTTTATCCTCTCTTCCATGAGATCAGCTTACAGTTACACATCCGGGAGATGTCACAGGAAAACATTTTAGTACTTTTAGTAAGTCAACTGAATGTTTTTTTTTCTTTCATCTGTTTCCGCTTCCTCTTTTATAATCTCAAGATTCATCTGAAGTTGGAGGTAATTTCTCCTTATTGGAACACTTCCTATCAGGCAAGTCATTCTTAGATTTAGGCTGGGTCACCATTATGGTGTTATCCACTTTGGACCTCATTTGCAAATATATATGTAGTTAAATCACGAAAGAAATGTTTAATAGGCTCACTGTGGCATTGAGTGTCCTGGTGTGTGTCTCACTTCCATGGTTTCCTGCATACTGTTCTCTCCTGGGATTTGGTCTTGGCTTCTCTGATCCCATATGTTTCTTGGCTCTGATAGCTAGTCTCAGGGTGCTACTGTTTTTTTCTTTAGATTTTTTTAAGCATTTAAGCTTTTATGAATTTTATTTAAGTGTTCATTTTATTGCACTGGTAGCACTTGGTGAGGAAGTTTGGGTCTGTGTAAAATCATCCTAAAGCTGTTAGTTTTATTTCCTATTGATTTTCATAAAAGGTTTAATGTACTAATTAAGCATGCATAGTATTCCAAATCATAATTTTGCAGATCAAGCTGCTTTAAATTGTTCCTGTCAATTTGCAGTGAAGTATTCTTAAAAAGTGATTTTCCTCTAACCGACCAGGTTCTGAAAACAATCTTATTGGTGTCATAGCACTGTTTAATTTTTCCAAGTTTATTTGGAATAAGTGAACTTACTTAAAAGGTTGTTTCTCCCTTAGTGGAAGTCTGAAGATACCTTGTCTAATACAGACTCTGCTCCAGCTATACCTGTTCTGTAATGGCTTCATTAGAACTCCACACAGGAGGAAAGGAACCAAGTGTTAGAAGCTTTTTATTAAGTTAATGAATTGTTAGATACCTCTGGTTCTGACTGGGGACAGGTGAGGTAGGAATTGAGAACACATGCAAATGTACTGTTACCATCATGTAATTACAGGTTGGTTTCTTAAAAAAAAAAAAAAAACCAAACAAAAAAACCCACAAAAAACCCCCCTTAAGACACTACAGTAAATCTTTTTTGTTTGTGTGTTTAGCTCTGCGTGAGAAGAGAACAACTGTTGTTGCACAGCTGAAGCAGCTTCAAGCTGAAACTGAACCAATTGTCAAGATGTTTGAGGATCCAGAGACTACAAGGCAGATGCAGTCCACTAGGTAATTTCTAATAATTTCGCAGGACAGCTTGTTGGTGTCTCTTAGGTGTTGATGATGGGGAATGCTCTCTGTGTAGCAACTGCAAAGAAAGACTTTTTTATTTCCAGCCAGTATTTAAGTAGTGCTTGTAGTCAGGTAATTGAAATTGCTGGACACAATTTACTTTTTTTTAGTGCTTTTACCTGCTGTACATAAGGCATCTCTGTTTTCCTTGATGTCCATGAATCAGTTTGGGACAAGTGACAGTTATCATTTAGTGCAGTCAAATCACAGCCAAGATTGGTTTTGGGGAGGTTGGGAGGCTTTTCTTTGTGTTTTGGTTTGTGGGGTTTTTTTGAGGGGACACGTTTGGGGGTTTTTGAGGGGAAATATGGGCTGAAACAGTTCAGGTTCTCTTTTCTAAGAAACCACCTGCCCTCTCTCCCTTTTCTGCCTTCCACAGAGGATTATGGAGTGCTATCTTAGTCTTGGAGGCCTGGTGGATAAGCATCTTTTCAGCCTCATAGCACATATTTCTTTCAAGAGTCCTGTGCTTCCCCCCTTGCCATCTCCCACCCCCCAGACTGGCCAACTTGTTGGTGTAAGATAGTGTTCATAATAATCTTTTTAAGATGTGTCCAATTTCTTCCCACTTTGTTTACGGGAGTAATTAAAGTAGAATGAGTTTATTTGCACATCATATCTCAGAACTGTGAGAGTTTTCTTGTGGTTAGGCCTGAATTGGGCCTTGTAGGAAATAGTTCAGCTGTAGTCATTGAGGCAGTAACTGTGCAGCTTCAACAGAGGGGTGAGTAGGTATTCATTTAGTGTAAAATACTGTTTGTTGCCTTTACATGGGAAGCATTGCTATTACTGTTTGTAAATGTGACCAACCAACTGTGGAAAACTAATTCGATCCCTTCTTCAGCCTTATCTGCACTAAGATTTCAAATAGAGCGTACCACATCAGATAGAGTACCTATGGCTTAACTTGAATTTGAAGGTGAAGCCTGTACTTGGATTTACTGTTGGCAAGCTTTATGCATCTACTCATAGGGAAGACTGTAACATAACTGGAATTTTCTTACAAAAACATTGAATGCATCAACTTTTTTCTAGTCTGCAGAAATCTCTTGATGAGGTTGTACCTTTGTTTGGGAGCAACCCCCCGTGAAGAAAATGGATCCCTGAAGGGGAGGAGCTTCATTAGAATTTACTTCTTGTTAGAAGTGCAGATTATCATCCTTTCTTCATTTTCTTGCTGAGAAACCTAATCAACACATTTGGCATTTGTTTTCTCCACTCTGCACATTGTTTTCAGAATTTGTTGTAGTCTAATTTAGAACTTGATCAGTGCAGAAATGGTGAGGTGCAATGCATTGGGTCTCAATGTACATATGAAACAAGATGTCAACAGAAATCGTGAAATCTATTAGCTTTCTAGCACTACAGAAAAAGCTTCTATTTTCTGTTCTGATATCACCAGAACGTACGTAAGCTTCTGCTGTAAAAAGCATTGTTTGGATAAGTAAGCTACCTTTATGTCTGATTTCAGCATGGATATTTGTCAGATAATTATACTAAGAAAAGGAGTTACGTTTGCTTATGACTTGGGTGCTTATGCAAATCCGGGAGCCACTTGACAGCTTTTGGAAGTATACCTTTGAAAGCGAAAGGCTCAGCTGATAACTTCAAGGCAGTTAACTAATGGAAGTTGGGGCTCTCTCAGTTTTAAAGACAAGACTTCCTGATGCTGGCATAACTCCATTAAAATCTAATTGAACTTTTGATCCATATATAGCAATCTTGTTCAATTCTTGCTTTACCTTTAGCCAGTTTTATAAAAGAGAGTTCCATGAATTGTCCAAGTCGTCTTTACCACGTGATTGAATGCACAGAAGAGATGGAATGTAGCTACTGGTATAGAAGCATGCCTAGGGGGATGGGGGCTGGCAAATAGACAAAAGTCATTAATTTTTTTCTGTATTGTAGAAAAGCAGTCCGTACAATCAGAGTGCCAAATTGAAAATACTTTCTATTTATGAATATGAATTCAACTATGTATATGAATTCAACTGTGGTTGTTGTTGTCACATGATTGCAGCAGAGTTGGAATGGAATTCTTATTGCAATGAAAAGCTGGCGTGTTAAAACCTCACTCTAAGAGCTGATCAGTATCCATTGCAGATACCGGATTAAAAAATTATTCACTGAATTACCTGTGGTATTTTTAAAAAATAGTTATCTAAAGTCCTGTATTAGTATGAGACTTACTGGTGGTAGATAATTTCATGCTTGCCTACTGGAGGCTTGAACGTTCCTTTGATACAGATAATATTGCTTGTCCTTTTATTATCCATGTTAAATTAAAAAAAAGGCTTCAGAAATGTGCAAATTAGATATTTAGAAATTACTAAGTATGGTTATTGTTTATAGTTGTGCATTCTACAGGCATTTGCTGTGGTAAAGGTTTTCCTGCTAACTACTGTGTCCTAGTGGGATAAGTTTCCTTTTTAATTCTATTTTACTTTAGTCTTTGCCTTTTTTCTTATCTCCTGTTAAATTCAAACTACTTGGCTAGAGTAACTGCTGTGGAATTAGAACATGAGACTGGGAAGAGCTCTAAGTCAGAATTGTACTTTCATAGTGAAATCTAAGGATGCCATAAAACTTAAAACAACTTTCCACCCTTTCTTAACTCTAGTCATTGTTGCAGGTAGCATTTTTTTGTTTATAATTATATTAATTTTAAGATTTTGAAACTTCATGACACTTCAGGAATAGTTGGCTCACTATTTCTGCAGTAGCTTTTGCACAAGTGGAGGAGTATCACTTTAAACTTACACTCCTGGTATTTTAACAGCTAAAGGTTGTGTTGCGTAGCATGTTGCATGGTGACAATCAGTTTGTTTTGTAAAAACAGCAGGTTTTATCTTTTTATTACAGGGATGGTCGGATGCTTTTTGACTATTTAGCTGAGAAGCATGGTGTAAGTATTTTAATGCTTTTATCTGTTTCAAGTCAGTTCTAAATATCTCCATCTAACCTCCCCCACAGCCAACAACTCTGAGCAATTATGGACTAGCATTTTGGCCTGTCTCATAGCAGTGTAGCTAAGAGGCAGAATTCCTAATGCTAACATTTTATTTGAATGCCTTGAACTTTTAATTTTTATACAAACAAACATAAAGCTGGAGCTTAATGTTAGCTGCATTCTTGTATGTAAGATGTGCTTTACTTTCTAATACAGAATTTAACCTTTTTTCCAGTGCTGGCATAATCTTTAATTCAGTGGCGTGGATTTAAGAGTATAATAGTTTTCTATTGTCTTTCCTGTGTACAATGCCTTTCAAAGAACCTAAAGACTTCAAGGGTTACTTTACTATTAAAATGGGCTTGTAACAGCATTTTTCTAGTGAAGAAAAGCTTTTTTATTTGTTATTCCTTTTCAGTTTAGGCAGGAGTACCTAGATACACTCTACAGGTATGCAAAATTCCAGTATGAATGTGGCAATTACTCAGGAGCTGCAGAGTATCTCTACTTCTTTAGGGTTCTGGTAAGTTTTGGGTGTTTGGGGTTTGTTTGTTTTAATGAAACAAACCAGTAAGTTATCTGTATTAATTCTTTTGAGTTTTTTCAGGCAATTAATGTACACCAAAGAAAAGTTGAAAGTAATTGTTAATAATCATCACTGACTATTGTCCAGCAGTTCTGTTGTGGTCATGCTGAATTCTGAACTGTCCTTACAAATTTGTAGGTTTTATGGTAACATTTAATTACAGAATACTACTTCTTTCCTCACTGTACATGTATCCTGGAAAAAAATATTATAAAGAAATAACAAAAAATACCAGCAAAAGGAATACTTGTCTTTGTGCACAGATTTTTATCAACAGTAATAAGAAGCTTGCAGGTGGATTGAATGTAATTGGTGGTAACAGTGAACTGCCAGCTTCTTATCTGAGCTCTCATCTGTCTTCTCTTGAGTTTTGTGACGGATTTAAGAGCAGAAGTCATCTGCCTAGGAAATGTAAACAGCTTAAATGAGAATTGTAGAACCAGATCCATCGTCTCTGAAGCAACTCTTTTCATGTTGTTGTAATTCATATCACTTGTTAATGGTGGGAGTGAATCTTGAGAATGAAGATTTAGTGTCTTGTAGGAATCTCAACACAGTAAATTTATTGTTGGTGGTCAGTGAATGTGCTATTTTACTAACAAATGGAAATTTAAGGTAACTGCTTAAAAATCCAGATACTGTAGCTAGAACAGCTGCAGTAACTAAAGGCAGTTATGTGAATAGCTAACTGATTATGTGATTTGGAACCAGCACAGTGCATATGAACCTCCTCAACTAACAGTATCTGCTAAATTGGCACCTTGATTGCCTGGAAGATAATGCTTTCTAACCTATGTATCTCTCTCACATGGGTGGAGTGATTGCTGAAAATATGTAGCGTTGCTTCTTGCTGTCTAATACCCAGTCCTATCTAAAAATAGCCTAAACTTTCTGAAGTATTGCTAGAGTGAATAATAATTCCTGTTATTTACTATAATTAAAGAAGCAAAAATGGGAAATATATCTTTAATTAGAATAGGGTTTAAAGTAGGATTGAGTTGAATTCTTAATCTGAATGTTGATGATAAAGCTGAGCTCTTTTGTATGGCTTTCAGTGCTACAGGTACATTGCACATGCTGAGAGGGGAAATAAAAGTTACTTATGTAGGTTAGTGGGCAGCCGTCCTTAATTCTTTATGCTTTAATTCTGGGCTTAACATTATATTCTTATGTCAACTAGTTTCAAAAAGTGAAGTACTGTTTTTGTGCTAGTAATAGCTTGGTATAGGACTCTTGTTACTAATTCTAATGGGAGAAGATTTGTTTAAAGTTCAGTGTGATGAAACATAACCTATGAAAGAACTATTGTAACTGATCTGAGAACAGAATTTGACACTGTGAATGACCTAGTGTAATTCATTCCCATACAAAACTAACACAGCTTGACCTTAGGACTACCCTTCCAGGAAACAGATTCACTACCGCAAAGTTGCAGTTTTACTGGACATTTCTGTAAGAAGTATGCTTTTTGGCACAGTATTGGCAGAAAGAACGTTGACTGCTAGCTTTTTTAAGGTGGTTACCTACTGTCATGAGTTGTTTAGGAACCTGCTTTGTAACAACCTTGTTTTAGTAGTTCAGAAGCATTTTTATATGGTGGAAAAAAAATTTGGAACCAGTGTGTCATCTGGTGCTCAGCCATTTCATTTTATTTTTTAACTTAAACTGCAGCAGCATGGAGCGTTGTCTTACTTTGACAGGATTTTCTAGTTTCTGTTTCAGAAATTCTTACTACTGTGTTTTCTTCTGTACCTAAATTGCTTTTTTAAAAAAATACTTCACTTGGGAAGATAGGACCATGTAAATTTGATATCTTGTAAATTAAAACTACTGGCAGAAAATATTTTTCTTATTTTTTAAAGTAAATAATTAAAAAAAGAAATACTAAAGAGTATGACTTTGGTGTTGTTGAAAATAGGTTCCAGCAACAGACAGAAATGCTTTGAGTTCTCTGTGGGGAAAACTAGCATCTGAAATTCTGATGCAGAATTGGGATGCAGCCATGGAAGATCTCACAAGACTAAAGGAGACAATAGATAATAATGTAAGTAAAATCTTGGTTGTGTTAGTAAGGTGAGAGGTTAGAGGTGTTAGTATTCAAGTTTTATTATGAATTGCTTGCAGTCATGCTTAGGAGTAGTTTACCACCTTTTCACTAGGTACTTTGTTAATAATAGTGGGAGAGTTGAAGGGTGCTCATGAAGAAACAGCAAAGCTTCCTTTTGCAAATTACTTGCTTCCCTCTTATCACATTTGAGAACTCTTATGGTATTTCCAGTGAACAAAAACCAAACTGGTCTCAAGGATGAGTTTGAGGGCAAGGTATCATTGCGTGAAATTGTTTGCTTCTTGAATTTCAGATAGCTGTACTATTCATTTTCTGTAAAGAATAAAATATACATAACTGAACTATTATCACATGAAAATAACACTTTTGACAGAAAATGCAAGACAGCTTGTTTCTGGAAATAGTTTTCGGCCAATTCAGCTTCCTCACCAGCTCACGTTCAGATGAGCACCAAGAACATGAAGGGAAGGAGGAAGGCTGCAGTACTAGTTTAGAGCAACTGAAGTGGTTAAGGACATCTCAGTCTCTCTGCTCATGGGGCTTTAATGGGCTTATCTGAAATGTGAGAGTTTTTACTCCTGAACCGTAATCTTGAAAAAGTGTTTGGTGTTTCACTTTTTGCTTGGTTTTTTAACTCAGAATCATTCTTTATCTATGTGGCAGATAAGTAACGTTAACAAATTTTCTTCTCTAGTTTTCTCATCTCTATGAACCTATAAGGTTATAATAGGCTATTAAACTTGACTTACTGATTAGACTCCAAGATCTTTGTAGGTTAGAATCATAGTAGTTAGTTGTTGCACTCTTTGAGTGATTATTACTTGCTATGTTGGTTCATTGTCAACATGTTGCTCTGCAATCTATTTGAAGTGCTGCTGAAATTTGGAGCTTAAACAGATACTTTGAGCTGAATCTTTATTTGTACATTATCAGCTGGTTTAAATGGAGATAGCTACATTCTTATTTCTTGGCTGACAGTGATTATGGCTTCAATGATTTCATCGTTGTCTGAGAGTGTATGGCAAAAAGCTCTTGTGAGGCTTTAAAGAGGAGAAAAAACTGAAAAGCTAGGGAAGTCAAGTAGTTCCTCAGATCACATCGGAAGAGGGAATACAAGAAACAAAATTCAGGATTACAAAGGCAAGTAATACTTATGTTGATGTGGTGATCTTTGGAGGACAAAAATCTATGCCCTTGCCATAACAGAATACAAATTTTGCCAAACAATTTGGAATATAATAACCAAGATAAATCTGCTGAAATTTATATTAGAAAATTTATCTTTAACAGATGACAGGTCAAAATGCTGGAGGTCAAACTCAGTGTGAGAGTGGTAACAGCTAAAAGGAGCCAGTTGAAAATCACAATTTTTTTAACAATTAAAGGTTTCCATGTGTTAGTATTTATGCAAACTTTCGGTGTTTTATTTGACTTAAACCTATGTTATGTTTCTTTTAGTCTGTCAGTTCTCCGCTGCAGTCTCTTCAGCAAAGAACATGGCTCATCCACTGGTCTTTGTTCGTGTTTTTTAATCATCCTAAAGGAAGAGACAATATCATTGACCTTTTTCTTTATCAACCACAGTAAGTTGTGTTGTGTTATGTTGGGGTCTTCAGAACAAAATGAAGGCAGATGATGAATGGACAAGCTTGTCGAACATTTTCAGCCCAGAGTCTGAGGCTATTTCAGAAGTTCTAATGATATTAACGCTTTGGATATTTTTTCCAACCCTTCTTTTGAATTTTTATGTATAATCTGCTTTTCATGATTATAATTCCCCTTCAAGGAGAAGGGGTGATGAAGTAGGAAGAACTGGTTCTTTTTTCTGGTGCTTGTAGGGGGGAGGGGACATGGAATAACTGTTTTTGCTGTGTTACCAACTGCTACTGCACCTTTTAGGGCTGGAGGGGAAGATAGCGTTCTAGTTTGAAATTGAAACACTATAGCTGTTTGTGAGAGGACTGATTATTTATAAGTAGATCTAGAAGTCTAGAACAGCTTTAACACTGAGAAATTAGTTACAAGTTTTGCTGTCCTATTACCTGGTTGGAGGTAATGTATTAGAATAGGAGAGTCGTACTAAAGAAAAGCTGTTGAATTTTTTTTGCATGATGATCCCAGTAGACCAGTAATTTGTAGTGGGCTTTTTTGTCTCCTTTTTGTTTCACAGCGTATGTGTTGGTTTGGGGTTTTTAATTGCTACTTCTCAGTTGTAAATATGGGCTAATTTATTGGGGAGTTGAAAAGGAGAGTTGCAGACTCGGATGGTGATGTGAAAAAGGACTTCCTGTGGTCCTGTGTGCCCATGCAAATGCCTCTTGTGAAACCAGTGTAGCTGACAGCTTAGGCCAGTGTTGACCTGAACTTTGCATATGGCCTATTATTTTGCAGCCCCCTTTCTTCTCTCCCTAGTGCACTGCTGCCTTGTCTTTCCCTTACTTTTCCCCCTCCTCTCACTATCCAAAAGAGATAATTACAAGATTAACAAAAATAAATCATCCTTCTAGACTTGAATAAATGGTCAGTCATAAGCCCTGGTGTGGTATTGTATTGCATAAAAGGTGCATAAGCTATTTATCATGAATACTGTTTTGATGCAAAATGGCATTATCTGAGCTTTATCTGCATTTTTTTCTTTCTAGGTATCTCAATGCAATTCAGACAATGTGCCCGCATATCCTCAGATATCTGACTACCGCAGTCATAACAAACAAGGATGTTCGAAAACGTAGACAAGTGCTGAAAGATCTAGTCAAGGTTATTCAGCAGGTAAGGACTGAAATATCTGAGATTTTCTGTCCTCTTTTACTGAGACTTCATAATTTTCTTTTAATAATATGCCTGGTTTAGGACTTCTGTTTATATTTTGGAGCTCAGTGTCTCTCATTGAACTAATTTTTCACTGTGAAGTAAAATGCATGTCAGTCAGTGGGAGGACAGAATATTTTTTGTCTTGTCATGTCAATAAGCAATGAGTAAAATAGAATACGCACTCAGTTTTGCTTTTCTTTCTGTATGACTAACCGCAGAAAATTCAGCGAGACGTGAAATGGCTTTGGATCTCATTCTTCTTTCAGCCATCCCTAAAAGGATTGTTATATGAATAAGGGATCTTGTTTGCATTTCAAAACTACTGAACTGTGTGCATTGTTTTGTGTTCATGTGCATTTTCTTGAAAATGCTTCTGTTGTCCATGTCTACATCCTCATATAACTGTGATGAGCAATAAGAGTTGTACTTCATAGCAATCAAGGGGGTTACAGTAAGGATTTTTATCTGGAATCAGCATGCAACTTGTATACAAGCCCTCATGCTTCAAACACTTTTAATAACAACAACATATGTTGTGAATAATAAACTATGATATATATGTAACAGTGCGGTTATTACAGGCTACAAATCAGTTGTATCCACTTCAAGGATTGGTGTAACTACCTGTGCAAAGCACAATCAATGCAAAGATCAATTTTTAAGCATATCTTAATCTGTCTTTAAGCATTAGTGTTCAGAAAAGTAGTGTAAGAAGCTATAGACTAGTTGAAGTGTTAGGACTCATCTTTTATCTTAAGCTAAAACCTTATTTAGCATTGAACTTCTAATGTCATATGAACTAATAATATTTGAATTAAAGTAACACTTTACAACTTTTTTGCTTTTGTTTTATCTTGTACAATTGGTATGAATAAAAAAAAAAAAATCACTAAGATGTTCCTTTTGAAAATACTAATCATAGCAGCGTTGGTTTTGAAATACCTGACTAGATTTCTTTCTTAATGCTCTTCTACTCTGTATGGTTTATAGTACTAAAATTGTGAAATGGTAGAGCTTTTATAGATTTGAAAGCGCTTCACACAGGATAGCTAGTGACTTGTCTACACAGGAAGAACAAAGTGTTGAATGAAGTTATTTGTCAAATGTCATATGGGAGGCTGATTGCTCTACTCGCAATTAGAGATCGCTCATACTTGCGATACCTTTGCAAGTGTTGAACTGATAAGTAAGCAGTTTGTTCGTATCACAAATTTAAAAGGTGATTGATCCAAGACTGTTTTACATAGTGGATGTTAATTACATGGTTAACAAGTACAATTTTGATGTTAAAAAACCCCTACCTTTACCTATAAAACTGAATTTTAAACTTAAATGAGACTGTAAATACAGTTCTTTGGGGAAGGAAAAATAACTGATCTGGGGAAAAAAAAATCTCTCTTAGTAATTCCCTTAATCTGCTGACTTTTTTTTGTATGCTAAAGCAGATATTGACACATACTGAGTTAAGCTGTCTTAAATTGTCCATGAGACATATCAGAGGATCTTTAAGTCTTAATTTACGCAGATGTATATAGATCTAGTGTTGTTCCTGCCTTATAGTTAAGAAAGTTGAGTCATTCCTACAATGCCAAAATAAATCTTAAGGATTTTCTATATAGAAAATAGCATTATTTGTGTTAGCTATGTTGTCAAATGAACATTCAGTTTGAATTTTGAGGCATTTGGTGTTGGACTAGTCGTTGAAATCAGAATTTAGGATTAATATCTGTTCTACCATATTTTAACATATTTGGAGGTTTGATACAGAACCAGCTCTAGTCTGACATTTTTTCTAACCCAAAGATTGCAGCACTAAATGCTGAAACTGCACTTCTGGTCGTTTAACCATACAGGGCGGGGGGCGCAGGGAAGCATATTTATTCAGCTTTTAGAAGAGGGGTTGGGAAGTGTAACTGAATATTTTATTTAAGATGATGTATGGACTTGTTTCCAGTATTAAATTTAGTTTGAAGAATATAAAGGATACTCGAGTAATCTTGTGGCCATGATTACTAATACTGTTCCTAACTTTTTTGACAGGAGTCCTACACATACAGGGACCCTATCACAGAGTTTGTGGAATGTTTGTACGTTAATTTTGATTTTGATGGTGCGCAGAAGAAGCTGAGAGAGTGTGAAACAGTAAGGTTTATAACATTTATAAGACTTGTTCCTCAAAGTAAAGGTGTCTCAAATTCACAAGGAGGGCCAGCTAATTTATTTGAAGTGGTGTTTGATTCAGTTGCCAGTGTTTTCTCAGAGCTTTAATTCATGGGGATGGGGGTGGTTTTGGTGGAATTTTTTTTTTGACAATTCTTTTTGTAACACTTAAGACTTACTGGTAAGGAAACAGCTTTAAAATTATATTTAAGCAGTTCTAGAACAAAAGTGAATAGGTAATCATGCATTTGGCTGAGCTTCAGCTTCTCCATTAGTGTTTGAGAAGTGCTTGAAGAAAAGCTTGGATTTGCCTTTTGTTGTGAAATATATTGCATCCTGGAATTGTAATGGTGAAAAGTAAAGTGAAATAACTGTAGGATAGTTAAATAGATATTCTTGGAAAATTCTTAGTTAATCTACTATGAACAGTTAAAGATACCTAACACTTCGGTGGACTAGTTTAGAAGTTAGTATTTCTAATAGCTGAACACTACTACCAATTCTTATAGCCTCTGGTTTGACTTTCATTAGTATTAGTCACCTAATTGGGTGAATCAGAAAGCTTATCTTCACTGCAAAGGACTGGTGGTCCTGTAATCTGAACTTTATAGGCACACTTGCACTACTAGGTAACCTGGCTTGCATGGGACAGATAATGCTGATCAAATAGCAGAGTGAGAGAAGAATCCTACAATATGAGGGGGGAGTTAAATTTTACATGTTGGAGGGATCTTCAGTAGTATTATGACAGCAGTAGACCTTGTCCTCTTCTTGAGTCAGACCTCAGTGGTCTTGTTAGCATGGAATTTTAATTTAGTAAGCTGCAGAACAATGAAAATTTATGTGAAATTTGTAGCTTTCTCTCCACGTTTTACAATACACCAAGAACTGTTTCTAGATAGGCTGTTCACTGATCTTGCTTTTATTGATGGTACCTACCAGTAATTTACTACTACCTTGTTTGTTCTTAGTGTTCCCTTTCTCATGCTTGCAGGTGCTTGTGAATGATTTCTTCTTAGTGGCATGCCTTGAGGACTTCATTGAGAATGCCCGTCTCTTTATATTTGAGACTTTTTGTCGCATCCATCAATGTATCAGCATTGGGTAAGATAACTTCTTAATAGGACAGTTCGGGAAAATCAGTCATGAATGACAGTTTGACAGTGTAAGCTTCAGTAGTAAAAAAAACCTCAGTCATCAGGTGAAATGAAAGTCATTAACTAAAACTTAATTGGATAGTTGTCTTTCTAGTTTTATAGCTATAATGTGATAAGTTACAGCAATTATGTTTTAAAGTTGAATTATTGTGATTAACTTTAAAACAACTTCTGTTTAGCACCCCCAGCCCCCAAACAACCAGTTCTTTTAAGCTAAATCTCTCATGGTGTCAAGTTATATCTCTACTAGATGTAATGGGAACTTTGATACCCAGCGTCTCCTAGGTCCAAGTGTCTTAATCAGGAGCTTAATTTCACACATACTGATAAAGAGTGGTAATATTAACTAAATACAAATTGCAAATACAGCAATTGCTTATATTTATTTGGTAGATACAGATACCCATGTCTGTCTTACAGGTATGTTCTTTGAAAATTAGGGCTATTGGTTTTTTTCATGAGTTAAATAGAAAGAAATAGATCTTATTTCCTTTGGCACAGAGTGATCCAGCTGTAAGAAAACGTTATTAGCAAGGATGTCTGTCACTCTAATTTCATAAAAGCAGACTTTTCAAATGGATCAGTTCCAATGCTGCTATTGTAGAAACTAAGCAGGAAGATGTTGTTATGCATGCTTAAGATCCCTTTCCATCTGGCCTTTGCCCCCATTCCCTGTATTTCCACATCTCTTAAAAAACAAAACAAAACAAAAAAAACCAAAAAAAAACCCCACACACAAAAAAAACCAAACAAAAAAACCAGTGAAGAACTCAATGCTATAAAAATCTCAATGGTAGAGAACAGTGCAGAGATCCTTGAGACAGCAGAGACCAAAGCTGTTAAATTGATTGAGTCTTGTTACCAGCTTGCATCCAGAGCAAATATGTGTGTCTGGTCCTCTGAGGAAGCGATATAATGCTGCTTGATTTCAAAAGAAAAGGACTTGAGAGATTGTTGTCTTAGAGTTTTGCAAGCTTATTGAAAGGGTTACTCTTTTATGAATAGGTATACTTGGAGAAAGGACAAAGATTCTTATTACTTTTAATCCCTTTTCACTTCAGATTGATGTGAATATTCCTACTATGTATCAGTTCAGGTAATTGCATGTGGAATTAATCATCAGTAATGAGATTCTTTTCAGTAGGTCAGTGTGTTTTAAATGATGGACATAAGCCTTAAATTTCCGTACAAACTGTAACAATCATTAGATTTGGGCTTAAGTGGGGTGCGTAAGTATTTCTTAGTGCATTTCAAACATGTTTTTGGAGAAATTAGCCAGTCAAAATGCTCTTAATTAAACATTTGACTGAGGCATAGTTTTTGTTTCTTTGTCCATGAGTGATTTCCACTGCTGTTCCTGGAGCTGAAAACTAGTGGTTATACCACAGTGCTTGATAAGTACCGTTTAATTATTCAGAAGAAATTTGAAAACACTTAGTGGGAAATCTGCTATTCCTTATGTTGAATGGAAAATAGATTGCTCATTTAATGTTTTTGTTTTAAAAATATGTACATCTGCTAGACAGCTGACAGTTTTCTGAAGGATGTAGTTGCTTTATCAGTTGTAACATAAAATTCATACATCCTAAATCGTCCTGCAATTAGTTTACTGTTTAAAATACAATGTTTAATAGGGAGTAATAGATGAAATTAATTCAGAATGTATTTTGGTTAGCTTGATATGCCTGTATGTAATCGAAGAGCTGAATATGCTTCATTTTTTTTTCTATGTTTTTCTTCTGTGCATAGTATAAGATAGGCTTGTTTATAAAAGATGATGTGTGGAATTCAGTACACTTTCCTTTTAAGCAAAGGAAAACTTGAATAATATTTGCTCTAGCGTGACCCAAATAAGTGAATCCCCATATAAAACAGAGGGACAGAAATAATTTAAAGAATTATTTTTGAAACTGCTGTTGGGAAACTACCCTTTGAAATCACTTGTAACTTGAAATGGTAGACAGTATTCTGTAAGAAAATTTCATTATAATTTTTAATTTTTATTGAATTATAGTGGGAATCTTTATAAACAATGGTATACTAGAATACAATTTTTCTTACTTCTAGTCCTTAGTATTAATGGTGCTAATATGTATTTGTAAATCTGAATGTGTCACTATTACTGGAACTGGTAGACATTTATGGGGGCTAATCTGTAGTTTACATTTCTTGAATATTAGATACCTATTTTAACAGTGTGATCGGAGAATAGTGGTTGTTACATAATCATAGTCAGGACAGATCGTAAGTGCATTTGCTCTGGAAGGGTGGAAAAAGCTTTTTTGGCTGTATGTTTTAAATCCATGTAAATCTCAAAGCTAGAAGTTGAGATAAAATAGGTTTTTGTATCCCTCTTTACTTTCATTCTATGATTTATAAGTTTGGCTTCTGTTGTTTTTGGTTTTTTTTTTTTTAAAATGCATCTGCAGTAAGAAATACTTGTTGAGATGTGCTATTTCTGTCATGAAGGTGCATATATGCTATATGTTTATTCATATAACATGTTTTAATTTTAAATAAGCCCACCTCTGAAGAAGCTGAGCTAGTAAAATTTAGACATAATAGGAAGTAGTAGAATTATCTGCTAGGTAATACAAAGCACCTCATAGTTTCTGGCTTGGAATGACTCTAGAAGTCCTGTGCCCTCTTAACCTAAAGAACCTGTGTACTTGGAAGGGAAGGAAAAAGCAAAATCTAGGTGCTGTAGGTTGGTTGGAAGGGGCTTCTGGAAGTCATCTGATTCAATTTTGTGCACCCAATTACAACTCTGAGCAGGACCCACTGCAGTGTTCCATTATACTAAAGACCTTGTCTAGTTGATTTTTGACTGTTGCCAAAGATAGAGGTTCCATGCTCTAACCTCAAAGGTAGGGTGCTTAATCTCCAGTGGCAATAGCCATTCTTATGGTCATCTGGAGGAGGAGTTATTTTATCTGAATCCTATTGATGTTTCTAAAAGAGAAATACAAGAGTTTCCCTAACACACATACACCCCACCCCCTGGTTTTCCCATTTGAAATTGCTTTAGTTTTGAGTCAGGTGCTTAAAATCACTGGTTCAAAGGTAGTACAGCAATTTGTAGCTTCTTCCTATTGAAATACCTCTCTTTCTCTGCCTAGATGACTGATAATTCCACAAAAAACTTACATCCCTGATATCTTCTCTTCTCTTAATTAGCATAGCAGTAGCATTTGTAGTTGGATTTTACTTCCCCTTGGTTTGCCAAACTCCAGGCGCTTTGTTGTCTGTTTGTTGTGCACCAAGTTCAGTGCCAGTACAGTATTTTTAAGTTACTTGTTTTTTTTTTTTCACCTCACTTCATGTTTGTCTGACCAGAAAATGGAGTTTACTTTTATAGTTGGGAGAGGGCTGAGAGGTCAACAACATACAGGAGAGAAGACTGCATAAAGATGACTGTATAGATGGTCTGGCTAGATAGACAGGGTAGTATATTATAAAGTACTTGCTTGACACTAACAATTGTTTTCAGGTAGAGAAGGATATGTTTAAGCAAGATGCTGTAAAATGGTGAGGAATTGACCTCTTGTGCAACTCAGTGTAGCCAGCTGGTTTTTTGGTCATGTCTGTAGCCCTTACCTCATGTTTTACCTTAGTCTGGAAGCTGATGAAAGAATGAGCGTTACAAATGTCCTGTATGAGCCAACTGCCAGCAGGAGACTAAAGGAGTTGGCTGGAAAGCCATGGGAAACACAATCAGAAGAAATTATTCCTGGACAAGAATACTTGTTTCATTAAGAATTTTCTTTTTTCTGTCCTCCTTGAAATTGCAAGAAGTCTGAGTATAGTGTATCCACACGCACATCTTCTATACCAAACTCTGTCTTGTGGCTCTTGTTCCTGAAACTTCAGAGTGAAGTTTATTGCTAAATCAGCTACTGAGAGATACTTTCATGACTGTCAGCTGGATTTAAATAAGAATAAAAGCAATTAAATTGTTGGTTGCTGTTTCATGTTGTGGTGAGATAAATCTTGACCTGCACAATTTTCATATATTCCTACTAAACCTTGCCTATACAAACATTCTTTGGAAAACTGTCAATTAAGTTAAGTGCAAGATGTAGTTCAGAATGACTAAGTATATACTCTCTGGAAGTGTATTCCTTAGTGTAAAGCAGTAAGGATGGGAGGTATGCATGTATCTAAGCTTTAAAGTCATTTGGTCAAATGAAACTATGCTTCCCAGATATCTGCTATTTATTGAATACAAGACTTGGGCTATGCCAAATTTTGTGTTGACTTAACTTGTATTCCATAGTCTGTAGTCATGTTTGCCAACGTCAGAGGGATTCTATTTCACCTTTTAATTAAATCTGTTATCTTTTAGTATGTTGGCAGATAAACTAAATATGACTCCTGAAGAAGCAGAAAGATGGATTGTCAATCTAATTCGAAATGCACGATTAGATGCCAAATTGGATTCTAAGCTGGTAAGACTGTGTAGATGGATCCAAGTGAAATTCTTAAAATTTTCGTTAAATTTATTTTTCCTTATTCAGGAACAGTGAATTCTAATTTCTGCTGGTTTTTTTCTTTGCCCATAAAATGTAGTGGACTTCATTTATTCTTTTTTGATCCTGTGTGTAAGATTTGTGAAAGCTCTGAAAGCAGGGCATCAAATTAAAGGCATATGCATTCTGAATGACTGTTAAACTTGCTGTTTCGCTTCTGTGTTTTAGGGCCATGTAGTCATGGGCAACAATGCAGTCTCTCCTTATCAACAAGTGATTGAAAAGACCAAAAGCCTGTCTTTTCGTAGTCAAATGTTGGCTATGAACATTGAGAAGAAATTGAATCAGAGTGGTAGATCTGAGGTTAGTAAAAGTTAAATTTTTCTGAATTCTTGCTCTCTTTTTTTTTTTTTTGAGATGTATTTAAGTATAACTCCTAACCTGTTCCTTAATTCATCCTTACTTCTAGTTCTGACACTAGGTATGAAATTGAAAAGGTTTATTTTTTATAGTGAGCATTAGACAGTGATTGTTTTCTTCTTGCTTCTCATCACTAGATATTCCTTTTTTGTTGTTGCATAACTAGGTGTGTTTCATTTATCATTTGATTCTCTACTTCCTTTGAATGGTCTCCTTTGCCACATGAAAATGGCTGGTTTTGAAGGGTGATGTTTGTAAAAGTAGTTGTATTACTCAAGTGGGTTGTACTTGAAAAGTATGTGTAGATACATCTGTAGTATTGAGACAAGAATGAATGATGCATGAGACTGGAACATGAAGGAGCAGTTGTACAAAACCCTTTTAAACCCATTTCCTGAAACAGTAGAGAATATAATTAGGTCAGCCAGAGGTTTAAGTAGAACCAGTGAAAATCAGGAAGTTGGCAAGATCATCTTGTTTTGCCTCTGTCCACTTTACAATGTGGGAAGCTTTGTGAGGGTGAAGAACAGTGTAAGGTGGATGACTGAGGTCCACTAAGGACTCAGCCTTGTGTACGTAAAACAAATCACACATTAGAAGAACACATAGTAACAGTGTTATTGGGCTTCCTCACTGCTTGGCTGAAACATATTGGTGAAAGTTGGACAAGCAGTGATGGATTAGTTTATTCCATTAAAAGGAAGTCACCTGAAACTTATGTGATACTACTTTCTTTTAGAAATATAGCTGCCAAATTATTTTTATATTTATTCTGGATTCTTATAGAACTTTTCCTCTTTGAAATTACTAAATTGGGGGGCTCAGGCTGTACAACTTCATTACCGCATCTATTTCTGCTATATCAACACTTGCTTTAAACTTACAGGGTATCCTTCACTAATTAATAATATTTGCATTTCTTAGACATGTATCAGTATTAAATTTTTTTAACAATTTCTCATAAATTTCAGTAACAGAATATTATAGTAATTTCTACTGATCCTTATTTATTTATTTATTCTTTAGGCACCCAACTGGGCTACTCAAGACTCTGGCTTCTACTGAAATACTTCTGCAGAAGGGGGGCGGGAAATCAGTTTTCATTTGACTAAAAGCACATTAATATGTAACCCTTTTGAGAAAAGGTAATTATGTGTTCCATCTAACATTATTTGAATAAAATTGGTTAATTTTAACAGTCTGTGCATCTCTAACTTATAGTTAGATATTTTATTATGTTGTATAGGGGCTTTTTAGCATAATGATGTTCTTAAACATTTTGGATCACAGTTTGCAAAATCTAAAATGTCAGTTCTACTAGATTTGTTTGTACAAAAGGATGATATTGCTTTTGGAGCTGTCTGAATTTGGAAGTGGGGAATTATAGCTATTTATTGTCTATTGCAAATGTCACACACAAAGTGGATGGTACAAACAAATGGTTCCCCGATGAACATTCGGCCAAACCAAAGTCTTTTTCTGCACTTCCATGTTTTTGTTTGTCACAGAAGCAGCTTGGTAGAGTGAAGGCATATGTAGCCTACACCTTTTATGAAACCTAAGGTAGTCTTCATGCACAATAATTTAGGTGGATCTGTGTGTTCATGCTTCAGAATTTTTACTGTTCTAAATCTCGTTTTTAATCTTGCCCAGTCTCGGAAAGCTTCTGGAGTAGAGCTTTTTGTTCCAGTGGGGAAAAAAAAAGTCTTTCAAAAGGTCTGGCTAATGAGCTGGGTATGGTTTAAAACTTTTTGTTTGAAGTATGAACTTAGTAAGATTCATGATGCAAACATGAAGCAACAAAACCCTGTGTTGTTCAACTATTGTAATTTGAAGGGTTTTAAAGTTTCTGGGGGTTTTTAGCCAGTTTTTCACACTCCCCTGGGTTTTCTTAACACCTTAGCACCTCTAAGCCAGAAAATCCAAGATCCTTTTTGGGGTTCTATGAAGTATAGTGACTCATCAGTGAGGTGAAAGTGAATATTGGAAAGTTACACTATCTCTGCATGCAGTTTTGCATTTAAGGTTGAGGGGAAAATTTTAATGACTTGCCTTCACCTTATTCCAACTATGTAGCTCTTCCTCTTTTTGCTGTGAAAGTTCTGGAACTCATTTACATGTGGAAAACTGTTAACTTGCCAATCCTCTTGCTTCTGTAAGCATGTGTTGGCTGAGAAACAGTCACAGGAACAGATTTGTCTGTGAAGATGGCAAGTGTCTGTCTGTAGAAGTGATTTTCAAGGCAGGCTTTTATCTTTACTCTCCCATGTCTAATCCTGTACTATGTACTATACCAAACCAGGGGAGCAGCCCAGATGCTGGAGTGCAGGGGTGCAATTCAGGGGAACTGCAGCAGGCTGGAGGAATTGGCTGATGGGAACATTTTTAAGTTCAGCAAAGCCAAGTGTCAAGTCCTGCATCTGCAGTGGAATAATCTCATGTGGCAGTGCAGGCAGGGTTCATGCACTAAATGGAAAGCAGCTTTCCAGAAAAGGACTTGGGGATATGGTGGACAGCAAGGTAAACACAAGTCAGTAGGTGCCCTTGTGGAAAGGGACGTGCCTATAGCAGAACCACAGTGTCCTGTCTAGGCTTTATTAGCAAAGGGTGGAACAATCAGGTTTATGGAAAAGTTTATTCCCCTTGTGAGAACACTGCTGGAGTACTGTGACCAACTTTGGGCTTCCTAATGCAAGGCAGATATTGATCCTCTGGTCCAGTGGAGGGATACCAGAATGATGCGGGGGCAAGAGCATGTGACATAAAAGAAGAGACAGCTGAGTAGTGTTCAGCCTTGAGACAGCAGTAAAATCTGCTCTTAGCCTTCTTTCCTTAAGTCTCTTCAATGGGAGGATTCATAGCAAGACTGGTCTTGAAGGTGCATGGGGACAGGATGAATGGCAATGGACACAAATTGGAACATGGGGAAATTCCAATTAGATTTAAGGGGGAGTAAAAAAGATTCTTTTTGTATTTTCTACGATGAAGATGATCAAGCAGTAGAACCAGTCACCTAGAGAGGTTATGGAATCTCCCTCTTGGGAGATGCTCAACTTAGTCAGTACACGACCATCCTGATAGACCTGCTTTGAGCAGGGAGTTGGACTCTGACCTCCAGAGGTCCTTTCCAGTCTAAACTATTACATGATGTAATGTGTTACTAGTATGCATATTAATAAAGTGTAACTTATTTCAAAACATACTTTAATATAGCAGAGTAATGGAAGTGTTTTCCAGCAGATGATTGAATCTAGGTTCTCATTGTGCTACAGTCTAATCCTGTAGTGCTCACAGTTGTAAAAATGGGGGGGAAGGGCAAAAAGTCATCATACCTTCATTATTTAGAAGGTAATAGGTGTACAGGGCTTTTGCAAGGAGAAATGTTCTACCATTACATAAAGGATTGTAGAAGAGTAAAATTAGAACTGGGATACCTGTGGGATGAGGATGTAGTTAATGATTGTTTCTTTAAACCTTTTTCCTAGAGAGCATTAGGTTTTGGTCACTAGCACATTCAGTAGGCACTCTGATTCTGCAAGCAGCTTCTTTTACACTTTCTCCTGTGTATGCCTCATGGCCAGTTCTTACTGTCATGCAACACTACTGTTGTCCAAACCCCTTGTGCTGCACAACTGTTTGTGCCTTCAAAGAACTGATCGAGCTATAATAAACATTGTTTATTGTGCTTAATTATGTCTTTTGTCTTATGACTGTCAGCAGTTGTGTTGGCCTAGCAGATGGAATTTAAGAAGTGGTGGAAATAAGCAGTTAAAGGTAGATTGTTGCTGGACTATATACACCAAAGCAAAAAGCTGGTCAACAGCACAAGGATTCACTTTATATATAGGATTGGTTCCTGTGGGGGGGATGTAGAGTCCTGAAGCAGCTGGAGTTAGCAAGTTGCCTTTGGAGAGCAGAGCTTCCTAAGGCTGAACATGTTCTTTACGCCAAATTCCTTATTATTCCTCAAGTTTTCTCTCAAGAGATGGACTAAACTGCAAATTGTAGATTAATTCTGTATTGCTGGAGCCCTAAAACATTGACTGTAGAACAATTGCAGATTGTGTAATAGCCATGTTCCCTGTTTGATAACACAATCACAAAAGTGCTGTTGTGTAATAATTACAGAATTTTTAAATGAGATAAAATTGGAATGCTTTTTGTAAACAGCAGGGAAATGGCCCACATGCAGCTTTCCTTTTGACAGGAAGAATTTAGTTAAATAGAGTTTTAAAATCATCTCATCTCAGGAGCCCAGTACTGTGTTATCACAGTTTTCCATTCTGTTTTTTTCTGACCTTTCATCTGTCAGGTGCACATGCATAGAAAAGGTACATGCAGAGCAGTACTGAAATTCTTGGTAATTTCCCTCAGATAGTGAAATGCCAGTTACGTGAACAGATTTGAGGCTTTAGAAATTTTTCCATGTGTAAACCTTAAAGGCAAACTTCAGTTGAAAATTATTACAGTACCTTCTGTAAAAGTATTGTGCAATATCTTGTCATCCCTACACTTGAATTCCTGCACTAACAAGCTAGTCTATGTATGTCTTAATGGGTTCAGTCCCGCTCCCAAAACCCCAACACTTCTGCTACATTCGCATGCAGTAAATGATCGTGACTGTTTTGGTTTTTTGGTCTTTTTCAGGAAGCTCAAAGTGTGAAGTTTATTCAGTTTGCTGTAGATGTAAAACTAATGCTTTTGTGGGTTGATTTTTATTTTTGAGAGGGGGTGGTCAATGAGGAGCATCTTGGTTTTGCACTAGTATCTAAATCCTGGTGAAGTGATCACTGAGGCCACTGACTTTAAGGCTTCAGAACAGGAATTCAAAGAAATTCACTTTCCAGAACAGACATTTCCTAGTTGGTTCACTAAAATAGAAATCATAAAGATGTAAAATTCAGAGCAAACTATACTCACTGGTGATATCTCGGGTACCTGCAAGTATGTTGTAAGTGATGTTTCCAATATTCTGAAATTCCAATTTCAGATTAAAGGAGTCTTTAAACAAATTATTTGCACTACTTCTGTCAGTCACCTGACATTGTCTCTGCCTAGAAGTTGTGAAAGAGTTTCCATTGCTCTTTTTGAAATAAAACCCAAAACATAAAGGTGGTTATGTGGTTGGAGAGGAGTGCATGTGTTCTGAAGCCTATCTGCTGTTACACAGAGTAATGTTGCTAAAATCATTCTCTTACATTGTATAGATCTCACCTGGTTTTGATGGGTGAAAGGAGAACATCTGATTCAAAATGTTGGTCTCCTGTAGCCTTTAGTTCCAGGGGACTCTGGTGAAGTAAATCTACTGTGTGCTTTAACTGACCCAGTAGGAATTTAGTCCCCTCTTTCTGTATGTGTCAGCACTGCTGCTCAGAGAGGAAAGTTTTATTGACCCTAAATCTCAAAGTGTGAGCCCTCATAGGATGCACATGGCAGTGCCGCAATGGCTCTTCTGCATGGCTGGGTGTGTGCTCTGCAAAGCTTGTCGCAATGGGTGTAGGTAATGCACACGGTGAGCAGAGGGGGTCTTCAGAAAATGAGTTAGGATTGAGTTACACGGGCAGGGGAGAGCAAAAGGGAAGGCAAAGCATGTTTCTCAGCCAAAGGACAAAGCTGGCCAGAGCGTGAGCTTGCAATAGCTTGGCAGTGGATGAAACTTAGTTCAAGCATGACAACTGCAAATTCCGTCATAACTTTCCTTTGACTAAGCTTTAGCAATTTCATTAGTAGCAATATTTTATAAACATCCAAGAATAGTTGTTCTCTTTAAATTACATGAAGATAAGATTCACTTTGTGCCTCTTATTTTGGCTTTGCTTTTACAAAAACATTTGTAGTAACTGCTAAAAGAAGTCCTTGGAAAGGGAGAGAGGAGGAAGAATATTTTAAGACTTTCTTCTTTCCTTTTTTTTTTTTTTTGGAAGGGAGGAAGGAAGATGGGGAAATCTTGTACTTCCCCTGCTGAAAGGACTCTTGAACAAAGTTGGTTTATTTTTTCAGTAAATTTTTTAAGCAGTTATAATGTTATATTGTCAAGTTTTCCTTCTTTTGTAGAAAATAAAGATTGTAGTTTTCTCTTTAAACAAGTCTAACGTGTAAAGCTATAATTGTCGGGGAGTTAAAATGTTTCATTTCTAATCTAGATATGTTTGTAATTTTTTTTAATAAAATTTTCAATAGTTTCAATAAATGTCTTCTCAATTCTTACTGCAGAAATGCCATCAGGCATTAAGCCTGCAAAAGCTATTCAAGGACTTTTTAATTAAAAAGACGGTAGTGGTAGGGAGAACGGTGCTGCCTCTGGTAACGGGTTCCTTCTGTAGCATGTTCCAGTGGAAGAAGAGCGTGAGGAACTCCTAATCTTCCCTGCAGTTAGCTGATAATGGTGTAACCTTTAACATCCCAGAGAAAAGCCAAATCAGATGCCTGTGAGCTGTACATTACAATAAAAGTTTAAACAAAATCCTACCAGCAGCTTGGAGAGGCAGACGTGCTATTCTCTACTCCAAGTCATCACTAGGTTTTATGGCCTAAGACTGTGCTGTGCTAGCTAAAACCACTGACTGCTCGAGTTAAGTTTTATGTCAGAACCAGGGATAAGCAAGTGAAGGAGGTCAGCAGAAGCACCGGGAGCACAGCATTGGACTCGACTTTCCTTGGTCCTTTTGTAGCTGTCAGCAGAGGGTTTGGTGTATGTACTGTCTTCATAAAATGAGATGGCAAAAAATGGATACCTACCTCCCTATAGCAAAATAATGCAGCAACGACCTCTGAGGCCAGTGGGTAACAGCATCGTGGGGTGTTTGGTACTGAGAGTAGACTGCCAGCAAACTACAGGAGAGACACGTGACCTCTCTGCAGGTGGATTCATGAATTCAGTATCAATTCAGTACTCTTGGAAAGGACAATAACTGGCAACAGGAGCAGCTGTGAAACTAACTCATTTCCGTAACTGAGCAGCAAGCTCACAGGCAGTAAAATAACTTTCTTCTTTACTTCTATAATGCAGTCATTAAATAAACTAAATATATGAAAATGCAAAGCCTCAAGCCTTGTAATGAATATTTTCATTTTGTATGAGAATGAGCAATGCTGTATGAGGAGTGAAACCACCAGTGAATTAACAGCTATCCAAAGACACTCACGTTAAGTTGTTCAAGTAGAGGATAGCTATGGTTTCTTAACAGCCTGGGCTAGGGACTAAGCTGCACCTCAACATCTTCTTGGCTACACACACATCTTCGTAAGTACTAAATTTGTTTCTTGCTCAGTGCATCCTCAGTGACAGGAGGGCATTTTGAATTCAGGCTATGTACAATCCTTATCTCCCCTTGTAAAAGAGCAGGTGACATGGTAGCGGACTAGACAAGGCACAGCGCACCTCGCCATCCACACTGCACTAGTGGTATGGGCTAAACTTTTTCATCCACTGTATCCCAAAATACCTTTTATGTGAGGGGTTTGCCGCCTTATATGCATTATGGCCACTGGACAAATTTGAACTTTAGTATCAGGTAATATCATAATGCAGTATAAACATATTCTGTAGCTTAAGGAGTTTGAAAATGTTCATTAATTAGATGATTGTGGTGTTGGAGCTTGTCTTCCTGGAGCTAACCAACTCTACATACCCTAAGTTGGCCATGAAGAGAGATTTTAACACAACATAAAAGTTTAAGCTTGGTTCAGTAGGTTGAGCTTCTTGTTGCAGTGAACATCCAACGTACATGGCAGGATTTGTCATTAAAAAAAAAGTATGGATGCTTATGAGAGCTTGCACATGCGGCAATAGAAGTGTGGAAAGGTGCTGGCTGTGCTGCGCAGCTATGGCTGGCTTGGCTGAAACGGCCACGGGCTGTTTTTAAGAGCTGGGAATGTGCAGATTATATAATGACCCTGGGTGGTGTGTGTGGAAGTATTTAGGACAACTATCTTTTTATACTTATGTTGGGAACACTTAATTGTTGTCCGTTAGTGATCGAAAGGTATGGTATTTAAGGAAAAATTGTGCTGTGTCTAAGAGCTGTTTATTGAACGTGTAGAGGTGTCGACCTTGTGATTGAACGATGAGGCTGGTTGTGGAAGGATTAAGACTCTACACATGGCTTGGGCACAGATTTCTTATTTAATCTTACAAAAAAAGAAACATGTAATCTTTTTGTCTGCACTTAGGAGATGAAGTACCTTTTTGGAGTATTGGATGTTAAATAATTTAATTATTTCGGTATGTTTTCATATCCTTGCACAGTAGGAGCCACAGAAATGCAATTTGTTATTTGGTAATAATTGTTCAGATGATACTTAATTTGGTTGGTTTGGTTTGGTTTTGTTTTTTTTTTTCTTTCCTATTTCTACTGTTTTAAGGAGCATTTTTCCTCCCATGATGCCAGACTGATAGATTTTTGAGGAGGCAAAAAGGTGATGACATTTAGACAGTAAGAGTTTATCCTACATAAAGCTGTAGTTCGTCCTCTCTCTCATATGAACCTTGTACTGTATGATTTCCTTCACGTAAAAACCTTTCCCCTAATGATTTTTGGAAAAGATCAAAGAATTTTTGTTTGTAATACAGGAAATTTTGAGGTTTGAGCAGTATATAGAATAGAGAGCAACCTGTTTGTTTCTTTTCTGCAGGTTTAGTTTTGACCTAACTAGGGACTATTTGTTTAGTGCCATGCCTTTCTTACTGTGTATGTAGGGAAAGTCTGATTTCAACTTCTTTTCCTCTCCATTCCTCACTTCATACTGCCTTATAAATCTTCCTGACGGATCTGAAACTCACTCGGGGCAAACAGCTTCCAAAGTTTTGAAAACATATATTGGAAATTATTAGTATGAAAAATATAGTCTAATATGTTAGATGATTTGAATATAAAGCAAGTGTTACCAAGAATGGGAAATGTCAGAGAATGTCTGTGGGGCTCCAGGAGGTTCAAATTAAGTTAGAAGAAACAAGGACACTCATCTATTTTGGCTTTCAACATGATTAGATATTAGTTTCTTGTACAAAGTCAATCAATGTTTTCAAAGAATGTACAGTTTCAGCTAAAGTTACTTGCACAGCTTAAAGTTACTAATGATTTGCAGCGCCCTGCGCCACCAAGTAAACACAATTTGTGAGAGGTCAAACACTTGTGATGATCAAGTTGTTACTGGTATGTTCAGCTATAGATTGAGGGACCTAATTTAGACAGCCACGTCATTTCAAATCTTGGCTACATTTTCTGAAGTGCCATAGGAGCCTTTTAGATCAAAGGTGCTCTATTTTAATAGTACAGTGAAGGAATACCCCTGATGTGAAATGAGCTTTCCATTTTGACTTCACTCACTCCTCATTCCCCCCAAAAAAACTATCCGACTGCATCTTGTTATATAATTTATCTGTCAATTCTGTCAAAAAGGAGAGCTTGTGTTACTTGGAGGGCCTTCATGCCAATTCCAAAATGAAAAGCAATGCACACTGCCAGTACAGCAATTGCCTGCAGGCTTATTGAATTTCTTTCTTCACTCCTACTCACCACCAAAACCAGCTCAGGGAAAAAAAAAAAAATCCCCGAAAAGGCTTGTTAGAAGTCAGCAGAACTGAAAGCTGATAAAATACAAAAAATTTTTCCTGAGGGGAAAAAAAAAGCAAAATTATATATTAAACATTATTAATGGGCTATCATGTATGTGCTTTAGCCCTGTGTAGGCGCAGGCTCAGTGGGACTGTTGACCATGCAGGCATGAGCCACAAAGACGTACAGGTTGTGTTAGTTGAAGCCCACATATTCCAGTACCCCACCACGTTCTCTGTATCTTCACTTGCTGTATGGGTTCTGAGCTGATCCCGTGGAGAGAGCCAACACAGCCCTCCTCTCTTGCACCCCCGTATGTGTTAACTCCACACTGTGAGAAAAGTAAATAGGATATAAAAGGATATCTATCAGCTGGCAGGATCCATCTGTTTAACTAATGGTATCCATCCATTTCTTCAGGATGCGTCAACTCGAAACCGAAGGTTCCAGGGCAGCGGGGAATCTGAGATGCAGTATTTGCCCCCCGTGGGTTTTTCCAGCTGTATCATTCTTGAACTGAGGAATTATTATGGTCTCGTATGAAGGAGTAAAGATAAAGGATGTAAAGGGAAGGCATGGGGGAAGCCTCCGCTCCAGAAGAGTGAAAGGGATGTCCAAAGAAACAGGATGAAACAAGTGGAGGAGAAGCCTGGGGAAAGTACAAAGACAGTGTGGAACAACATGCAGCATGTTATGAAAAAGAGAGAGAAAAGAAGCTGTCAGATAAGAAGAATAAAAAAGTATCAGGCAAAGTTAGGAGGAAATTAGAGCAGAGATACGGACACAATAAGAATTCTCGGTAGCCATGAATATGGGGGAGAAGTGTTAAGTTTGCATCAATGTATGGGGCCCGTCAGCCAATGACGTTGGTTGAAATGCAGTTTCTAAATATATCTCAGCTATAGTTAATGGTAATAATGGAGATGTAGGAGCTGGACAAAAGTATGATGGGAAGAGAAAGAGGATAAAATACGTTCTGGTGTTTGTCTCTTAATTTTATCTGTTTTCTGTGTGTTGGCTCATTAGGAATCCCGCCTGCCTGCCAAGAGCGAAACCATTTTGGTTTTGCATAGTTGCAGCCATATGGGGGAAAAGAGATACAGTGTCCTCCCTGAAAAATTTTGTTTTCTCTCTAATGTAAGATAAGATATTTTGGGCACACCGTGCTGTTTGCATGGAAATATTACAGTTGAGGAGTTAAATGGCAGAAACAGAAATGGAATAATAAGCTTGAGGAAAGTAGTCTGGTTGGCAGCTTATTGGAGGTTTTGGTTAGTAGTTATAACAATCCAAAGGCTTCTAGTACCACAAATGTCTGTCTTTTCTTTTTGGTTTATTTGTGATGAGAGAAGAATGACATAAAAGATCCAATTTTAAATTTCCAACATACTTATATTTTTTCTCTTGTATTTGGAATGGTGATTTATTGAGTGACACCGAAGCAGGCTTGCCACTGGGGGAACGGCACACTGCAGCTCTCGCCATCCATTGGACAAAGGCTCCAAGCTATAATTTGCATAGGGGCTTTTATACAAAATGCCACAAATAAATAACATGATGTGAGGATGGCTGAGAGCAAGAAGTCGCCACAGTCCAAACCTCCCAGAGCTAGAGGAGAAGTCTGGCTGAACGATCTTTCATTTAAACAAGAGAGAGAATACTTTTCATACTGGGGCAGCCTGCCAGGAACTGTAAGAATCAGTTTATTATTGCTAGATTGATCTAAAATGAGGATAAAATATTACAGACCATAGTTGTTCCACGCACTGTAGGTGTCTTGTGTGTCTTGATGCTGTCAAACGGCCTGGAATATGGAACTAGAAATGTAGCTGTTGTGTTAGTCAGGAGCTTCCAACCCCAGACCTGCGCTCAGGGTCCTTCCACAAGCCCCTTCCAGATGGATCTGTCAAACTGGCACATGGAGAAGGTACAAAGTTCACTGAAGAATTAGGGCCTTAAGCCTATTCTTTACATCCACCTGATCTGCACATAAAAATTTTAGTAAATAGCTGTGTGTGAACAGGGCTTGGACAATCTAAAGCATTCGCTGAGCTAAGGACTCCACAAAACAGAGGTGTGACCATCGCGTATGAGGGTGTCCCCACGCCAACCTGAAGTTACCTGATAAAGATACTAGTAGCAATGAGGATGCTACGTTGCAGGACTCGGCACAGGTGAAGAATCTCAGAAGGGTCTCGGTGTCCTCAGCAGGTGTGCATAGCCCAAACCACTGGTGCTCCTCTGCTACCTGCCTGCTGGCTTTCACTTGCAGTTTCACTTGCAGTGCAGATTTAATCTATGTGTTAAAAATCCCCCAAACTATAGCAAGGTTAGGATTGCCCTCTAAATATCAAAAAAGAAGGACATGCCATGGCTGCTACAGCAATATTGTCCTAGCTACACTGTGCATTCCCCAAATTGTCTGGCTTTCAAGTGAACAGCATAGGTAACTATACTTTTACGTCTGGTATCAAGTCTATGGGAGGTTTTCTGCAACATTTATTCAGATCCTGTAAGACTTAGAGTACGACGTTCTCTTCATTGTTAATTTTTGTCTTCAACCATAACTCTGTTGATAAAGGAGGAAACCAGAAGGAAGAGACGCGTTAGTTAACACACGAGGTTGTGTTAGTACAACAGGAAGAAATGTGTAAGAACAGTCAGTACTCAACCACCTTTCTTCAGCCAGGCAGTGGGATCACAGTAATTGGGGAATCTCTTTGATAACTATTACACCATTTGTCATCAGCAGTGTCCCTGTGTGACCCCACAGGGTGAATTAGTGATAGAAAATCCTCCTTTCACTTTCAAGTGCCTACATCCAAAATTTAAACCTGCAATGCCTTCCACAGCTACAATGTATGTAACCCTTGAGACTTCTGAATTCCCCACATGACTAAACTCCCGATTTCGGGCGTGCAGGCTGTCCTTTGCAAGAGGTGACGGTGTGTTCCTTCACCTGGTGGGCACTCTCTGAACGTACCCATGAGACTTGGCCTAGCAGGAAAACAGACAAAAAAGATGAAGAGGGATATGTGTGCTGTACAGCCTGAGCACACGCCTGAAACACTTGGTGGCAAGCTTATGCCCCTCTTTTTCCTGATTTAGAACAAGGATTTGAACCTCAACATCTCACCTCTCAAGAAAGCACCAGGGTGGCTTTTCCTTTTTCTGTTTTTACACTTCCTAAGTGATTTCTGGAGCAGGTCTGTCCCAGCAAGTTTGAGAGTCGTTTCCTTATAATCCATGCTTAAGTGCTTTATTCAAAGCAAACCAGCTCTCAGAAAAATAAACAAAATATTGAGAAGCCAGTAACCTAAACACAAATACTTTCTATACCTTGTATACAAAACAGTGCAGTTTATGGAAAGGTTTTGGTTTAACCAAAACTCCCCAGCAGTGTAAACAGATTGACAAAGTGGATTTATTTTGACTGAGGTATCAGCTAGTGGTATCTGAGACATACAAGGTATCTGCAATGGGAATCATTCTTAGCATAGCTATGCTAATTGCTGACTTCAGGTGGTTGGCTCAAAGGGTGGCTTTCTTCTACTATTTGAGCAATTTACACAGTATTGCAGGATTTTTCTTATATGTCCATAGTCTCATGATGGACAAGTATGACATGCATAGTTTTGGGGTTTTAATATATATATATTTTAAAAAAAAAAAATCTTTTCATTAACTGCTCTGGCATGTTACATTTGTTAAGGTACTACTTGCTTTTATGAAAACTCTCCACTTCAAGAGTATCTTACTGGAAGACTGAAAAAGCAAATCATAAAAACGAATAAACTTCTCCATCAATATTGTGTGTATTACAGTGTCAAATGCAAAAACAGTTGCGGACAATTTGGGATTTAATTAAACATGCTGCAGCTGCCTCAGTCAAATTTCTGACCTGGTATAAACAGACTCTACCAGGTTAGAGGTTAAAATAATATTTGTCATGTAATTTTGATATGACCTCTGTTCTGGTGGATCTGGGATTTTATGTTCATGACAGTGTATCGGCCTGATCAGATTGTCCACAACCAGGCCCAGATCTTTTGTCCTCGAGGTTCCTAAGCAGTCTCAGACCTGTGTCCATCTCACTTGGCCTTTCTGTGCCAGCTCAGAAGAACCACCACTCATTTTCCCAGTTCAAACAAGGCATGGACTTACTAGAGTGAGTCCAGTGAAGGGCCACAAAGATGATTCAGGGACTGGAGCATCTCACATCTGAGGAGAGGCTGAGAGAGCTGGGACTGTCCTGGAGAAGAGAGGACTCCAGGAAATCTTATCCATGTGTATAAATAAATACCTGATGGGAGGGAATGAAGACGGAGCCAAACTTCTCAGTGCTGCGCAGTGACAGGGTGAGAGGCAATGGTCACAAGTTAGAAAACATTCAATTCAGTCTGGACACAAACCCCCACTTTTTTACTCTGAGGATGGTCAAACATTGGCACAGGTTTTCCAGAGAGTTTTTGGAGTCTCCCTCCTTGGATATATTCAAAAGTCATCTGGGCAACCAGCTCTGGGTGTCCCTGCTTGAGCTGGGGGAGTTGGAGCAGATGACCTCCAGAGGTCCTTCCCAGCCTCAGCCATACTCTGATTCTGTCATAATCCCCTTGTACCTGAGGCTGCTGAATGGAAATGTGCCAGTACCAAACAGTGCAACTTCTTTTTAAATAAAGGAAGTATGATATGGCCATGCAACTATGCCAGAGCTGAAGTCAGGCCCCAGAAATGGATGGAGGTCCAAGATTTCCACTAGTACAAACCATCTGCACAAGGACAATAGGGAAAGGGAATGTCCAAAATAAATTTCGCCCAGCAGCTGCAATATGGATCTGGCACAGGACTGGCCAAGGCTGAGTCTGGAAGAAAGTTTGGTTTGATGTGTCCTCTAGAGCAGAGGACTATCCTGCTTCTGTTGTGAACATGAGTCATACCCTGTGCACGAACATGAATGGAAGGGATTCTAAAGGAATCATCTTCATTCAAAGGTAGCTTTCATTTTGCATTTCTCAGCACGGAAGTGTAATATAAGAATGACATATGGCCAGAGTGAGTGAATGAGAAAACCATCAGTGGTACGGAGATGGCTGCTGTAAGTCTTGCCAGCAGAGTTTCATGCTTCTACTCTATTGCTACTATTACCACTGGTAGGGAAAATGAATTGCTGCCTTCCCACCTCATCAGGATTAGCTCTTCAAAAGTTCTCCCTTCTTTACGTATTCCTCTTTAATAATGGCTGATTTTACACTTGTGAGTTGTGGTTTTCCTTTCCTTCGGCAGCTGCTGGGTGCACTGCTGCTGGCTGGGCAACAGCTCCTGCTTTGCGTCCCCTCCACAGACACCACCATTTGCCTTTCTCCAGATCTCTTCCAAACAGGCAGCAGGCAGTTTGGATAAAAAGTAATCAGGACAGACTGTCCTGACAAAACTGTATGTTGTGACCCTATCAGCCTGGCCTTACACCTCTTCTTGCTCACTGCTTTTTGCTCCAGGTAGGTCACATCCAGGCACATGGTGGCACTTCTGAGAATTCAAACGCATACACAGACATGGCAAACATTTCTTGTTACAAAAAGCAGAGCATAGGAAAACTTATCTGGCTATACCGGTTTTATGTGCTGTTCCCTGCCTTTCTTTTCCACCCCCTCCCTGCAGATGATCATAATTTAAGCATCAAACATCTGACAAAACATCTGTAGTGATAAATATGAATCTAAACCTGAGATAGCAAACCAACGTTCACCTAACGTTTCACAGAATAGCAGCCTCCTTGGTTGACCCAGTAAGCAGTCACTTTGCCATATCAATGTATCAAATGATATTAGAGAAGCAGATACCAATACAAAGCATCTTGGTCTGGGCTTCCTTTAGCTCGGATGACTCATGTAACATTTTATGCAGTAACTGATGAATGTATACGTACATCTTTTGGGGGACAGAAACCAGAAACCCAAGCGTGGCTCTGTCCTAGTCTGTGGGTTCCTTTCTCCCGCTTCTCACTAGTCTAAGAAATCCTGATTTCCTTCCTGCACTGGGGCCCCGCTGCCATAGGGATGGTAGAGAATCATAGAATTGTTTTGGTTGGAAAAGACCTTCCCCATCCTGCCTTCCCTTTCTAATTACTTAGGATACATTCAGAGATGTAGGGTTTTGTATCATCAGGCAAATGAGGGAAAATAGTCAGATGTTGTGTAGAATGAGCGTAGCGTCCTGGCTGTGTCTTTAACAAAGTCACCATGGCTGTGTTTTGTGAGGAAACCATTCCTAGAGATTTTCTCAGAATGTGTCTGATGAATCACACTGACAGGGCTAGGGGGATAGGCAGGAAACGTTGATACACATTTTGTGCTTGGTTTGCATTTAAGGTTTGGGGATGCTTCTGTCAGAGAGGGTCTCAGCCTTCCACATTTGCTGGTTTGAGGTAGAAGCAAAGCTCTCTTTCTCCAGGATCTTTGAAATCGAGCTAAATGGTGCCACTGAGTTCAAAGCCTCCTGGTGAGAAGCAAGCAAAGAGAAGGGTTTTTTATTGTTGTTATTTCCATTTTGGATTTAGGTGCATCGATTCAGGTGAAACTTAGTTGCAGACATTCAAATGTGTTCCACTTGATTGATCCTTAAAGTTCTTCAGGGATTTAGCCCTACTTTCTGTTCCATATATATGTTTATAAAGTAAGATATAAGGTATCTTGTCTTCTCCTAATATTTAAAAAATACCTTAAGCTTTGAAAGTGACACTTTGCTAAGGGGACAGCAGCAGCACAAGATGAATTCACTGTTAAAAAATCCCTTGTGTGAAATTGTCCCAGCCACATCCCTCTGCATCCCTCATGCTGGGCAGATAAAATGTGGATTTTGATACCGCAACAATTGCCCACTGTGCAAGATGCTGTTCCCCAGAAGTACTGAACAGTGGGGAGTGGACTTGGGCCCAGCGTTATTATTAGTTGTATGCACCAAGCCAGCTATCGCTCAGAAAGCATTCAGCTGCCAGCTGTGGGCCAAACCAGGACTGGGGTGAAGGAAGGTTTGGGAGTGTCATGAGGGCATTGCAGATGATCAGGAGCTGTTTTTAGACTGAGCCATGTGATTTGTAATATTCCCTTTGTTAATTGTCATGCTGGCTAAAAACCCAAACCTTGTGTTTTCCCCAGAGAGAGGAACTGACATTAAATAATGAAAATCATCACTGAGGTCCAACCAATCTGAAAATATCCATTAAAGTGATGATAAAAACTTCAGTGTTGAGTTCAAGGAAAGCAAAGTGAAATATCTGTGTTTGGCATGGCCTCAATTATTCTCCTTCTTTAAAGGGCTCAGTGGAGGAAAAAAAAAAAAAGAGTCCAACGGAAAGTAGAAATTAAATGCGGACAACATCTTCAAGATTACCATATGTATTTTTCTGCCAGTGCAGGACTGAATCCTTGAATACTTATTTAAGCCTTTCAGTCCCTAAGGAGCATGATTTATGGGCTTTCTGCTGATCAACAGAAGATAGGGATGGTTAGTCTAAAGCTACTTACGTACTGTGGTTCGTGCTTTTGGCTCCAGCAGTCCCCTTCTCAGCCCCTGGGGTATTGTTGAAATGGCAGACATCACGGTTTCTCTGCCCTGTTTTCTAACTTCATTCTACTCTGAAGAATGGTGACCTTAAATATGCACTGTTCTTCCCTTATGGTTTAGCTCTGTCTTACTGTAAGGACAGAAATGAGTCAAATTTTTGTTCCAGAAGGAAGGTATGATACACCTTTCCAAGACTTGCCGTGAGGCAAGAGCTGGCATTCAGCTCCCATCATGATTAGCAGGGTACAGAGCCCAAACAAAACAAGATTCTAGTGTGGTTTATGCACTTTTTAAAATTAAAAGCTGTATTTTGTGGCTCTCAATTCTGAAAATATGTCCTCGGGTACCTCTGTGCAATTCCTCTGACAAAACTAAACGTAAGCTCTTTTCTTGCCCTTCCACTGAAAGCCTTCATTTCTGTGCTTAGGCATTTGTCCCAACACCACGTGGAGGGCTGGCATCCTGAGCGCGATGAGATCATACACCTGTTTCCTGTTAGTGTCACTACCTACTGCTCCTGTGGTGTAGGGTTATCGACCGATCCAGGCTTTCTTCTGAGCTGGGCTGAAGGAGGTGACAGCGTTTCAGAGAGAATGCTCATGAGTTCTCTTTTAATTTGTTTTCCTGAGCTTTGTTTGTTAGGTATACAAGACAAGGGGTAATCAATGATGCGACAGCGGAGAAATACAATCTTCTGCAGATTATAAAAGTGTCTTGAACATGTGCTTTTATATTAATGGAGGCATTTTTACTTCTGAAACTCACTGTAGATTAACTACACAAATTGTTAGGTTTTTTTATCTGGGGATTCTTAAACGTCCAAAATTCTTTTTAGAATCCCTTCTTTATTATCATTTGGCAAAGATACTTCTTGTGTATTCCAACAAATATTGCAATCATTTTATTGCTAAATAGATATGCTGGAGAAAGCATGTGCTTAACATCACATTTAACACTTAGCCTTTATTAACATTAAGTAGTAAAGGTCTCTAAATTATACTTGGAAACCATCTCCAAAGCCAGTTACTAAATTAAAAGGTTATTTGGACAAGATGTTGAATACAAAATATGTCTATGCTGAACAATGCTTCTGTTACAAGAAAATAATCTGTAAATTCTGACATTTCAATGAAAAAGTTTCCATCATATCACTTTCCTCTTAATAAGGCATCATTTTGAGAGCCGCTTTTCATTATCAGTGCTCATGGTGGTAACAGTTCTGTGTTTACAGATATCCAATCATCCTTGTTCCTCTTTCCTTCTCTAATCAACAAAAATAGTGGGAAAACAAGGTAGGTGTCTCAAAGTGATAGGGCTCATCTCAAGGATGTCATTTTTAAAAAATATCTTCAGTATTTTCTCTATCATCTGATGTATAGGTGCTAAAGAAACAGAGGAAGTGCAAAGTAGAAATAAAAACTAAACATACATTTAAAACAGAATATACCATAAATAAATAAATATAATTCAATTTTATATATATATATAAACATATATATATATTCAGATATAAAAGGGAGCTTATAAGAAGATGGGGTGCACAGAGAAAAGTCAATGGTCACAGCACGCAACGAGGAAAGTTCTCTCTGGATGTGTGGAAACAATTTTCACCATGAGGGTGGACAAGCACTGGAAGAGGTCACCCAGCGAGGCTGTGGAATCTTCCATCTTAAACATTTTCAAAACTCAGCTGGACAGGGCCCTCAGCAACCTGACCTCACGCTGAAGTTAGCTCTGCTTTGAGCAAGAGGTTAGATGATCTTCCAAGGTCCCTTCCAAACCCAGCTGCTCTATAATCTTGTGTGGGTGGGTTTGTATCTGTATGAAAGATAAAGCAGTGATTGCATAAAGCTTAGGGCAGAAGATGTAAAATCTATGTAAAAGTATGTGAAAAACTGTGCAAAAACCAGTTCACATTTCATCTTTGCATTCCACAGGTCCTTGTGAAGCCATTTTTCTGAGGCCATATTAGAGCATATTTAAATTCATACATACATGTTGCAAACCTCTACTCTGTCGTGATGAAAAAATGTTGCAAAACGGAAAGCCTGAAATGGCTTGGTATACATTATTTTTTTTAGTAATTTTCTGATCTATATGCTGGCAAACTGAAACCACCATTCTCCAAAAGCAGTGGATTACCTGCAGCTGCCAAGCTGGAATATGAACTCTCAGCTTCAGAATGTGATATCCACACACGAGCACGCTGGCTCTTGCATGCTCCAAGAGAAATATGGTGTCCACAGCTGGCAGGCAGGAACTGGTTGTCTTGTGTCGGTCCAAACTGGGAGAGGAGGATACACATCATTTAGAGCATATTTTTCTTATTAATTTTTCTGTTTCTTTTTTTCTCTTTACAGAAATAACTGGAAATTAAACTCAAGAGAGCTACAAAAGTTATTTTAGGGATGTTACCCCTTCTTTCCATTTGCTTCTCTGAGCCCTTAATGAAAACATACAGCTTTAATGAATTTGTTGTTCTTCAGGCAAAATGCTCGTGGATACTGCTGGAAGTGTTGCATGAGCAAAGCCTGCACAAGCAGGTCAAAAACCCAGGAGTTTGATCGTGTTTCAGAGGGGGAAGAGAGTCAGAAGGAAGACAATCTTTGATCCTCTACTCAATATATCGGAGAATTGGGTTGGATTTGCTTCTAATCACAGTCTCTTAATATCTACAGGCTTCCTCCATAAGGCATTGGGTATTTTTGCTGAGACAAGATGTTTTTTAAAATTAGCCTAGTTTGAAGTCTCTGTAGCCTGACAGAAGAATTCGGAATAGTCTTGCTTCTCTGGCTTTACACAGATAATACTTTTTAAAGAACATCGTAGCTTAAAATTAAAATTAGAATTATTGCTTCAATCATTTTATTGCTTCAAAACAGAGAAAATTTTATGAGAATTTGGGATTTTTGTGCACTGTGGATGTTGCAGAGATACCAGGTGGCCAGGTAGTGTTTGAAAGAAAGCTACATGAGTGTCTAAAAGGTGCACAGGCAGTCTTCTCACCCTATTTTGGGAGCTCATGTTTTTTATAGGCTTGCCAAATCATCCAGATTGGCAAGGACTTCGGGAGGTCCTTCTTGCTAAAAGCAGGATCAGCAGAGTCCAGACCAGGTTGCTCAAGGCCTTGTCCAAGGAAGGCAAGTCCACAACTTCTCTGGGCAAATCTCTTCCAGTGCTTATTCATCCTCACAGGGAAAATTATTTTATTTTATATCCAGCACGAATGTCTCCTGTTTCAGTACATGACCACTGTCTCCCATTCTTCTGCCCGCCACCTCCATAAGGATCCTGGCTCCACCTGCTCAGTAACCTCCTCGTAAACCTCCTCGTAGATACAGGAAAGAGCTGTTAGGTCTCCCCAAAATCCCCTCTTCTTCAGAGTGAGCAAGCTCAGCCTTCCCTCACAGGGCTACTGCTCCAGCCCCGAGACGTGGTGGCTCTCCAGTGGTCTTGCTCTGGTTTTGGGAGACCCAAAACTTGGCACAATATTCCATTATTGTTCTTTATTATTTTAGATCACATTTTGAAGAACTAATAAATTAAGTGTATTTTAAGAATTTAAAGGAGGTAATAAAGAGTTGGAAGCATTATTTCTTTTTGAAGTTTAGATGTAAAGCCTGTCAGGATCACTCATTTCACTGAAAATAAAGATACATCTTTTCTACTGCAGTGTAAAGCTACGAAGACTTATGTATTATTGCTGAGACTCTGGTCTTGGGAAAGATCATGACTTCAATGTAGAGAAGATGAGTCACCCAGCTACAGGAATATGGAGAAATTTCTTTTAAAATAAACTTTGGTATTGTTCATTTTTAAGATCTCGCTCTGCTATGTGATGAAATTAGGGCACTACAGATCACATCCTATGGAGCCCAATAAAGAATGGAAAGGTTAAATTACTTTATATTGCAAAAGCAGCAGCACTTTGGCTTTAATACAGCCAAAGGGTAGAAGGTAAGATCTTTTACAGTCAGTGAAACCTCTCTGGAGCACAAGACATAAAACTGAATTTTCAATGAACAGAACTCTAGTTCTATAAAATAATATGATTTCTGAACAGTTTGTAATGAATCTTCTCAGCACTGTTCAAGTGCATTAATTTGGCTGCTGAGACTTTTGAATAACCTATGTAAAACACACCCCTTCCTAGCTATCCCCACAGCTAAAGCTGTTGCCCAGACTCTCATCATGTGGTATTTCAATCATTGCCACATCATCTTCTTGGGCCTTGACTAACTCATTCTTTCTATGACCACATTCATTGAACATACTACTGCTCAGACAATTTTCCCAGTTCCTCCCTTTGACAAAGTTCCCCTAGAACATGTGCAGTGTTCATCGGTGCCCCAGTGCTGCACGATGGTTCACACACAGTGCCATGTGTGATGGGTTGACCCTGGCTGGATGCCAGGTGCCCACCAGAGCCGCTCTATCACTGTCCATCCTCAGCTGGACAGGGGAGAGAAAATATAACGAAAGGCTCATGGGTCGAGATAAAGACAGAGAAAGATCACTCACCAATTACCGTCAGGGGCAAGACAGACTCAGCCTAGAAAAAATTAATCTAATTTATTACCAATCAAATCAGAGTCGAGTAATAGGAAATAAAACCAAATCTTAAAACACCTCCCCCCACCCCTCCCTTCTCCCTGGGCTCAACTTCACCCCCCAATTCTCTCCCTCCCCCCCCAGCAACACAGGGGGACAGGGAATGGGGGTTGTGGTCAGTTCATCACACGGTGTCTCTGCTGCTCCTTCCTCCTCAGGGGGAGGACTCCTCACACTCTGCTCCTGCTCCAGCATGGGGTCCCTCCCACGGGAGACAGTCCTCCATGAACTTCTCCAATGTCAGTCCTTCCCATGGACTGCAGTTCTTCATGAACTGCTCCAGTGTGGGTCCCTTCCACAGGGTGCAGACCTTCAGGAGCAAACTGCTCCAGCATGGGTCCCCCACGGGGTCACAAGTCCTGCCAGCAAACCTGCTCTGGCGTGGGCTCCTCTCTCCACAGGGCCACAGGTCCTGCCAGGAGCCTGCTCCAGTGTGGGCTTCCCACGGGGTCACAGCCTCCTTCAGGTGCCTCCACCTGCTCCGGCATGGGGCCGTCCATGGGCTGCAGATGGATATCTGCTCCACCATCAACCTCTATGGGCTGCAGGGAGATAGCCTGCCTCACCATGGTCTCCACAGGCTGCAGAGGAATCTCTGCTCCAGTCCCTGGAACACCTCCTGCCCCTCCTTCTTCACCGACCTTGGTGTCTGCAGAGCTGTTCCTCTCACATCTTCTCACTCCTCTATCTGGCTGCAAAATACAGCTTTTTTTTTTTTTTCCTTCTTAACTATGTTATCGCAGAGACGCTACCACTGTTGCTGACAGGCTCAGCCTTGGCTAGCCGCGGGTCCATCTTGGAGCCGGCTGGCATTGGCTCTATTGGACATAGGGGAAGCTTCTAGCAGCTTCTCACAGAAGCCACCCCTGTAGCGCCCCTGCTACCAAAACCTTGCCACACAAACCCAAGATACCATGCTTACAGTGAATTCCTCTGTTGATTTCAGTGGGACTATAGACACAAAGGTCTACCACATCCTACAGAACCCATTCCAGTACTTTTCCTTCCTCTGCTCTTTAACCTCTCAACCCTGCTGACTCTTTTCCCTCTGACTGTAAACATGTTCTGGGCTCTGAGGACTATGATTTGGCTTCTGAGCCACTGACACCATTCTTCCCAAAACATTTAAGGACTTTTTCTTAATCATATCTCAAAGTTGCCTTCATTTTTCTTGATTTATCAACTGTCATAAACAGCTAGCTATGCGCTTGAATTCTTGTCCTTTATTAGCTCTGTGGTTCTTCTTGTTCTCCTCAGCCTTTGTTTCCTGTTATCATTCCTTTAGAAACTCACCCAAAGGGTATACTCTGGTGATCCTCATCCACCTTCCAGCTAACTAGTCCCTTCAATGCGTCTGTTCTTTCCTCCTTCTACCCTCTATGTCTAGGTAGTCTTCTCTGAATACACAAATTCAGATGTTATTTCTGTAATGGTGACTAGTCATCACCTGAAACTTACCTGCAGATTTGACAACCAAACTATATCTAGAAAGAAGATTATTTCCATGCAGCCTATTTTAAAACATGAATTTTCCATCCATTGTAGTGTCAAATCCATGACCTAGATTCTTATTGCCAAAAACCTTGCTTTTTGCAACATTGTATTCTGTGAATTTAAATCCAGTTTAGCCTGCTGTCTATGTAGCATTGACATGTTCTTGCCATTAACTTTGATTGTAACATTCTTTTTCTTGCATACTTCCCATTTCTTCCTCATAATAGGAAGCATAAGCTGCTTGTCTTCTCTTTGAAAGCACTCCTTGCCTATCATACATCATGCAATACTGAAAGTTTACCTCCAATCGCTATTTGATCCAGGATGCAAGTCTCCATCACTCCAATTCTAGATCTTTCATGCTGTTTCCTTAACAGCCCATCATACTTAGAAAGAGCTCTTGATAAATACTTAAGAAAAATAAAAATAAAAATTATATTCCTTTAAAGTCATCATAGCTGTGTTTCCTACCAAAGTCTTTAAAATGCCACCCAACTCAGCTGCCTGCCTGTCACAGACAAACAGTGTCTCAATGCCTGCAGATGTTCCCCGTTAGCTGTCCGTGATGTAAATCACATCCAGTTGTCCTGAGGAAGTAGCTATGTCCTGTACTTACATGGCATGATAGGATGCTAGCCCATGGCTAGCGCTACCAGGTATTACATGGGCTGCCTGTGGGTATTCAAATCTTACAAGGAGCGGCTGAGGGAACTGGGGTTGTTTAGCCTGGAGAAGAGGAGGCTGAGGGGAGACCTTATCGCTCTCTACAACTGCGTGAAAGGAGGTTGTGGTGAGGTGGGTGTTGGTCTCTTCTCCCAAGCAACAAGTGATAGGACAAGAGGAAATGGCCTCAAATTGCTCCAGGGGGGGTTTAGGTTGGATATTAGGAAAAATTCCTTCACCAAAATGGTGGTCAGACATTGGAACAGGCTCCTCAGAGAGGTGGTGGAGTCACTGTCCCTGGAGGTGTTCAAAAAGCTTGTAGACATGGCACTTCAGGACATGATCTAGTAGACATGGTGGTGTTGGGTCGACGGTTGGACTTGATGATCCTAGACGTCTTTTCCAACCTTAAAGATCTATGATTCTATGATTCTAGTCTAGCCTGCCTGGCTCAAAGTGGATGTTGAAATCCCAGCCAGCTCCTGAACCATCCACTGCAGGCTTCCTCCGCAGAGCTGACTCCCACCTGGGCTACTGGCTCCCCCATTGCACACAGGAAAAACTCAGTACTGAGGCTTACTCCTGCTCTCCAAGGCTAGGAATTTCACCTGGAGAAACTTTCTTCATATTTATTTTCCAGGTCTGGGAGACCTTCAAAGGCTATTCTTCCTTAAGAAATGGGGAAATGTCTGAGACCTGTTTCCCCTGAAACCCAATACTACACTGTGAGAGACCTCAGTCATCTTCAGTGTCAGCAGGGCACCTTTCTGAAAGTCCATTTATACTTCTATATATTTCAGACACATCCAGAAATGGAGTGTGTTAGCGGGGAGGTACTAATATCAATATTTACACAAATGACTCTGAGACTCATCTCCAGATAACTGCTGTAGACTCAAATTCCCATGACTATGAGTTTGTAGACCTGAAAACAGGCAAGGATATCAGTTCCTGGAGTCCTCTCAAAGGTGGTGTTAACACCTCTTTTTCTTTGATTTCCTCTTCCTCTTGTAGTCTGATATCTCTCTGCCTTGCACTGCAGCTTGGGGTGGTGGTACACTTCTTATTTCTGCATCAGAAATTGTAACCATGTACTTTAAAGATACTGTTAGTACAAAAAGTCTCAGTGTCAGCTGTCTGTGGCACACAATCTGTCACATGAAGTTAGAGTGGATATGGGGGCTACATGTCTTGGAGAACTCTAGTTGCCAGTAAACATACTCCACTAAAATAAATTATGGCCTCTGTTACAACAAGTTATATATATATATATATATATATCTCCTTTGGAAAGTTTCACTGTGTAAGTAGATTGGGGAGAATAAAGACCACAAACCACATATATACATGCCTTATTTTTTGCAGTCTTTCCCATAGCATCCACTCCAAATCCACTTGGAGACCACTGACACTGAACTATGATGACCTTGACTGACCTAGTTCTTAGGTCTGTGTTAATTAGTTGACAGGACACATCTCTGTAATTCTTTTATTATGACAACACTGAAAGGTACAGGTGCTCCATGTGGCACAGTGGGATCTCATACACTGTAACCCCATAATGACAGTTATAATAATCTTCTGACCTCAGAAGATATTGTTATATACTGTAATGTGACTTTAAAAAAATCTTCAAATTTCATAGTAGCAGTTAAACTAATATAACTCTACTACTGTACAGTGGATAAATGTAAAGAAGGGCAGCCCAGGGTTTACACCACTGTCAGAGATCTTGGGAAACTCAGGACCAAGTTTTGACACTGCTGCCTTCAACCCTTTTGATTTCAGGAAAGTTATTCAGCCTCTCTGTAACTCAGTCTTCTGTCTGGAAACTGAGGATACTGATGCTTCTCTGCTTCAGACACATATTATACTGATAACTACAGTCAAAAGTTCTGAGGTCTCAGGATGGCATGGTAAACACCATACAGTCAGACTTAATTTATCTGTGGTCAGATTGTCCGGGCCATAGATGAAAAGCCAGCTTGGGTCTAGCACGATTTATTAGCTCAGGCACAGCGCCACATGACTGCAGTTATGCTCTTTCTAGGGCCAGCTCTGCTCTGGAAAGAGTACATCTGCTTTTGTGAGAGCCTGGCTGGCTCCATCCCGAGGCAGCTCAGGTATTTCAGCACCACATTCCCACAACCAGACGTGTCGGGAGGTAGAAAGGAGCAGGAACACCCAGCACAGAGTCAGCCTGGATCCAGCTGGGTTTATGGGACCTGGCCTTGTGCCAGTTGTACCAGACCCACGCTGCCTCCCCAGCTTTTGCACCTGCTCCCTAGCGCCCCGGGTCCTGTGGGGCTCATTAGGTCAGGCACAGCAGGTCCGGCACCGCAAGCAAGGAGCCACGGTCTGTCAGTACCTGCAGTGCCCGGGAACAGGCTGTGAGCGAGGACCAGAAAAAGCAAATGGCTCTGGGGGGTCAGTGCAGTTGATGCTATGAGGAATTAACAGACCCTCCTGCATCAGAGCTAAATTCACCTGGAACATCTTGGGCGTTCCCTTGTTTCATACTCTATCTGTACTATTAGGGTTCCCTTTTTACCAGCTTTACAATATCTTTGCCAAGTAGAAATGTGGCTAGAAACAGCTAAAAAATCATTTGCTACAGTTATACTTTAGGACTTCAAAAGCCATCTTGCCAGGATAATGAAAGTGGTGCTTCGAAGTGGAGGCTTTGGAAACATGTGAGATCAGATTTTAGGAAACCAGAAGAAAAGGAGGGAAAAATAAATGGATCAAGATCTAAAACCAGGGATGAAAGAAAGAAATAGTTAATTATCAAACAGTGTGAGAAGAAACAAAAAAAAAAAAAGGAAATGAAAAAAAGGAAATGAAAAAAAGAAAAAGGAGAGAAGTGAGGAGGACAAGGTTTCCCAAGGCTATAAGCAGTGCAGGAAAACGACGAGGAGTCTTTGCGGGGAGAGGGAGAAGCGCTCCCAGACAGAGCCTCCAGGCAAAAGCCTCAGCGGCTCCCGGGGCGGGGGGCGCGGGGCGGGCGGGCGTTAGGGCCCGGCGGAGGCGGGGGCGGGGGCGCGGCGCCGGGCGGCGCTAGGGCCGGGCGCGGGATGCCTTGGACCACAGCACCACCTACGTACCGCGGCCCCGCATCCCCGCGGAGCCCGCACGGCCCCGCTGCCCCCGGCTGACAGCCCCCGCCCCACCGCATAAAAGGAGCGGGCGGAGGCGGGCAGCCGGGGGAGCGGAGGAGGGGGGGCGTTTGGCGCGGGTACCGCCTGTATGTGGCCAGGAGTCTCCGCCGCAAGTCCCGCCGCGCCCGACTCTCGGCGGCCGCCGGCCCGCGCCTTCCCGCGGGGGTCTGTCCCGCGGCGCGGAGCCGCTCTCCGGGCCCGGCGGCGGGGCGGGATGGCCGCGGGGCCGCGCCGCGGAAGGTAGGGGGGGGCGGCTTCGCCCCGTCGTGCCCGCGACCTGAGCGGCTGTGGGCGGGGTGCGCCCCTGCGCCGGGATAAATAGCGCTTTCCCTCGCCTGACAGCCCGTCCCCGGGGCGCACGGGGGTGCCGAGCTGCAGTGCTCGCCCGCTGCTTCGGGATAAAGTTGGGGCTTTCGGTGACTCTGCTCTGGGGCCCCGCTCCTGCCCCGACCTGGCTTTTTGATTTTTCTCTTTTTGTTTCTCGGGGAGAGCCGGAGAAGGGGGAGGACCAGGAAAGCCAGGAGCCAAGCTTTTCCCCTCTCTCTCCCTGCAGCGCAGGGGAGATGCTGGAAGCGGCTCTGAGTTTGCAGCGCCCGAGAAGGGGAGCAAGAGGCGTGTGAGCTCCTGCCGGTCCCCTCCGAGGCCGCTCGCAGCCCCGCACGCAGCCTGCCGCCGGCCTCCGCCGCCCCTCGCTGCCGCTGGAGGAGGCTGCCCACCCCCGCGGCCCAGGATGCAGTTTCGCCTCTTCTCCTTTGCCTTGATCATCCTGAACTGTATGGATTACGGCCACTGCCAAGCCGGCCGCTGGAGACGCAGCAAGAGAGGTGAGTAGCGCCGCCTGCTCACCCGGGACACCCGCCCGGGGCGGCAAGCAGGAGTGCTTGCGGGGCAGGAGGGGGGCTGCCGGAGGACTGCGTGCCCGTCCCCTCCTCGCCGAGGAACGGGAAGGGGAGCTCCCCGGCAGGTGACCACCCCCGCGGCGAGGAGCGCCCCGGCTCCCCGCCTGCGGGCTCCGGGCCGACACGTGGGGCGGCAGCGAACCTGGGGGCGCGGGGCCGTGTCGGCGCGGAGACCCCTCCGCGGGGCTGCCCGCCGCCCTCCTGCTGGGGAGGCCGGGTCGGGAGCGGGAGGAGCGGCGTGGACGCGAGCTCCGATGGGAAAGAACCGTCCGGAGCGGCGCGGCTGCTCCGCGACCCGCGAGGGGGCTGCCGTGGACGGGGACGTCGAGCGGTAGGTGCGAGCCCCCCGCCGCGGCCGTGTCCTCCTCCCCCGCGGGGCAGGCAGAGCCGGGGGGGGCTCGCTGGGAACTGCCCGCCGCGGGACGGGCGCTGCCGGCTGTCGCCGCCGGCCCCTCGGCCGCAGCCAGCAGCGGGAGCCGCTGATGTCGCCGTACCTCGTCAAACAACTTAGAGCAGCAGCAGCCGGAGGTTCGCTGTTAGCCCGTGCCGTTAAGGCTCGCGTGTCCGTGGGGCGGACTTCGAGGCAGCCTCCCGTGGGCGGTCGCTTGGAGTGACCGTGTTTCCGAGGTACAAAGGCGGCTTCTCCCCTTCACGCCGCGGACGCCGGGCACCCCCGGCCCCGCCGTGCCGCGCCCGCGGGGCTCGGGCGGCTCAGCCCGCGGGGGAGCCGCGGCGGCGGAGCGAACTGCGCCTTTCCCAGCGCCGAGGGGATTTCTGTGCCGCCAACTTTTGCTCAAAACCTGCAGATCCCGGCGGGGGGGGGGGGGGGGGGGGAGAAACGGTGCGTTGGGGTTTAATCTATTTTCCTAAAATGCTGGGGTCGGGATTACCAGAGTTAGGAGTTGGAGCGGAGAAATGTGCCAGTACAGCACCCATGTGGACGAAAAGGTTACTGCAGCTCTTCCCCTGCTGTCAGGGTTGTCTGTGGGGTTTTTCCTTCTTCTTCTTCTTTTTTTTTTTTTTTTTTTTTTTTTTTTGAGGGGGGAGACACACACCTTCAGCATAAAATATTTTCATTACCCACATATTCTGGATTATTTTGCTCTCCCTCTTCCTATTCTTTTCTCGGCCATGTCTCCCTTCCCCATTTCTAAAGTTAGCTGAAAATCTGGTGGCTCAGCTGCTGAGAAATTTTTATTTCTGAAAATTGCACTTTTAGTGCAATTATTTGGAAGGGCAAGGAGCTAACATCTCCAGTGTTAAGCCAGTACAAACAGTAATAAAACTCTGAAAGGAAAACAGTTTGCACTTTCATGTATACGTCACCTTCAGAGTAGGTACAAATAAAATTGTAAAGCAATTCAGTTTTGCTGTTTTTTCAACAGATGGCTTCCAGAATTTAATTTTTGTGTGTGTGGCTAAAACGATAGCAGTCCTTTAAAGTGACCAGACTATCTGTGCTAACAAAGGGTATACTGTGTCTTTAATTAAATGTGGAACTACTTAGAGTGCTGGCTAGACAGCGGAGGGTGATAGTGGTATTTCTGCTTTACAACAGAGCTTAAGGGTTGCATTGTGGGAGTACTGAAATGAATAGACATCTAACTCGACTTGTGTGAATTGTCCTACAAAAACTTAAGCTGGTTTTAATTGATCTCATGTTCGTTGATTGATCCTAGAGCAATTGTTGTGCTTGTTGAACAGTTGGCTTTTCCAAAGGAGATTGATTTAAATTAGTTTTTAGTTTAGTTATTGGATAAATAACATCAGTATTGACAGTTGACTTACTGGCACTGTTTTGTGCTATCACCTAAGGGTTTTGCTTTGCGCTTTAAAGAATGCAGTCCTTTTCACTTAAGTCGAAAGAAGTAAGCATAGCCAGTTCTAAGCACTGAAAGCAAAATCTAAGAATGTATTCAAATTATAATAGACATTAGCCATGACACATGCAGCCTGAAGTAATGCTTTCGTACAGGACCCAAAATTCCAATAATTTCACAATTTTTCCATATCCCATCTGCAAATAATCAGGCATTCACTGTGGGGTACTGGCAGTTAAAATTTCTCTGGCATTCTGTTTTTGTCTGTTACATGATCTCAGATGCTCCATAATATCATTTTCTTAATGAAATAAAATTTTTGGCATAGGTTAAGTCTCCTGTGCAGTAGAAATCAATTGCATTCAGTCTGGAATTATGGGCAAATATCATGTGTAGATTTTTTTTTAAAGCAGCTGAATGTACAGTAAACTTCAAGTATATAATGCCTCTACTGGAGTTTGTGTGGATTTGTAGCTGATGTAGAATACTCTAGTAAACAAGAGCTTAGCAAATTTGGGGGGACGTTCCCAGATTTCTTCCTTCCCCTTCCGCTTTCAACCCTTTCCCAAACCAAGGCGTGCAATGCTGCAGTAGAAGTGGAATGAAATAGTAAGGTTTAAAATGTGGTTCCTACCTGGCATTGATTTGTGTTTTGTTAGCCAATGCCACTTCATTAAAGATTATTCAGTAAATGCATTACAATCAACAGATTCTGCTAACTCCACTGCTGTGTTTAGTTACTTTCGCAGCTCATTAGAATATTGCTTTGCCTAGTTGGCTCAGAGCAGACCCTTACTTCCCTTGAAACACCCCAACAAATTCTCCCTTTGGAAGTCTCTGTCCTGAGCAGGTAATTATGATTACTTGCCTTTCCTTCAGAAGCTATCCTAAAACATATTTAAGGGTTACATAGCTTAAAGGTCAGTGGTGTAATCTCACAGCTGGCTTAGCCTACTATCAAAGCACCTCCTTTCCCTGTCTTGTTTAATTGTATAACTTGATTTTTCATTTCTCCTGCATGCCTACTCGCTTGTTCAGGTCAATGAAAATTTTTCTTCAGATTTCCCTTTAGCAGTCAGTATAAGATGGGCAGCTTCATGTCTTAGCATTTCACTGAATATCAGAAGGCACATGAAAACCCATTGGTTTTTCTTTGTCTGAGACATGATAAAACCAACTTTCCCAAAGAGTACCACAAATCAAAGTAGGAGTATATAAAAATGAAGGCTGTCAGGCTGGCTTACTGGGGGGAGTGATGTATTTCTGCAAAAGCATTGACAGAAAATAATATAGGGTTCTTTGTAAACAGCCATCAAAAATTAGATGACAACAAAATTCCCTCAGGGGGAAAAAATGTCAATGTGACAGCAGTGCCTGCATTGATGGGAAGACTTAACTGTAGTACAGAAAGGCTCCCTGGAGTTGGTGAGACCAATGTTGGAATAATGAGAAATTGGAAGTTACCTATATCGAAGAACTCAAATCAAAACGTGGCGCTGAGTCCTTGACTTTCTATGTAGTTCACATTCAAGGAGTGTGGTAAGGGCTAAGGTGCACACTCAGCTCCTGGATGCTCGCGCTGTGTATTAGATGTACATAAAGAAAGGGTCTGTGTCAATGAGTGAATAGTAAGCGACAGTGGTGATGGTGAAATATCCACAGATGGAAATACGAGGGCCTGGGAAAGGAAATTTCCCCAAGCATTTCTCAGAGCTCACTATAGCTCTGCGTATGGTGTTTATAGAAGTATATGCATACGTGGAGGAACATAGTAGCTGGAATCAAAATTACGTCACTTAAGTCTGTATCACAATGTAAGGTGGGAGTCTTGACCATGAACCAGTTATTAATATAGGAAGCTGTTACATGGATTTTCAACTAGAAAAACCGGTTGAGATATCGGGGATTGTGATTTGGCTTTCCTAACTAGATACTTTCCTGAGATGGGGAAAATCTTGGAACCTGTTTCAGTTGGATTGTGTGGTCAGGTTTTGGGAAAGATTGATGATTTGAGCATTGGGGAAAAGGAATCTGTGTTGGAATTACTTGATTGAAGTAAATACCACATCTGCTTTTACAAGGACTGTACTAACTCCAAAAGAATAATTTACTACCTAAAAAAAAAAAAAGTCATACTATAAAGAATATCTTTTAATTGTCTAACAGTATCCAAATATCTTACCTATTCTATCCTCCTCTTTTTGAACTTGAAACATGTTTTACATTTGGAAGACAGTTAACTTTTTGTCTGTGAGCTGAGGCTTAAAGTCTTAGGAGGAAGCTGTACTCTGAAATACTTGTTTTCCTCAGGTGTTACATTAAATGCTTGTAACAGAATTTGTAAAAGAACAAAGATATGTTAACACTTTCTGGAGTAATTTCCCAGGTATTTGTGATCAGTGGTAAAGCTTCCGTTCCTCAGCCCCTTACCACTTAGGAGTTAGTTATTAAACGTTCTTTGTATACACATCAGTATTACTACAGCAGTAAGAATATCCTAACACTGTAACCATTGAAAAGTCTAAACTTTTAAACTTTTGGCTACTTATGCTCTGTTATCTGGTAAGTCTGAGGAAATTTCTTAAACTAAAATGTCAGCAGAAGTCAGAACTTCTGTGTGAGTGACTGAATGCTGAACTAGCTAATGATGCAGTGTTGCTGAGGATAATCGATGCTCAAGTGGAGCACAAAGATTTGCAGAAGAGATGCTCAAAATGCCAAGAGCAGGATTCAGCATGAAAAAGGACACCTAAGTTTAGGTGCTTGATTCAGTTGCCAAAAGCAGGTTTCTAGTGCTGCTGGTGATATTTAAAAGATATCGTTTTGGGCCTGGCACGTACCTGACCTTGAGCAGGTGGCCAGGCAGGGTACCCTGCAGCAAGTCATACGCATCTAACACCCTCAGGTGTCTCAAGGCCTGTTATGGTGGAAATTGAAAACAGGGAGCATGTGCTGGCACAGCGTTGCTCTATGTATGCTTTTCCTTTCCCGTATCCATTACATTCCATTACAGGTTGCTTGGAGTTAGGATACTGGGCTAGATGGATGTGTCTGGTCAGACCTTGAAGTCTATGCTTATATGCTTTTGTATTAAAACCTGCAAGAAGATTTACACTGTGATGAAGAAGTTACATTTGTCTGCTTGATAAACTTGGCTTAATTTTATGTTTTCCCTTTTTGGTGACGGGGTGGGGGGGGAGAGGAATGTATGTTTTTCCAAAGCTTGGCTGAAATCTGTTACTAGAGCAGTTCAAAATGCATGACAAATACCAAAAGTGAGATTGTATACTAATATAGGGAAGCTATGATGATAACAGCAAGAATGCAGTTTTTCACTTCAATGTATCATTTACAGTATACAGGCCAGCATAATTACTATGATAAAGTATGTTAGCATGGTGTTGTTTACATAAGCTGCTTTTAATGAAAAATGTGACATTATTTAAAAGCTAGAAAGTGGAAGAGTTTTTCACTATCAAAATTCAAGGCATAAAGAAGTAAACAATGGCCTTTCTGTAAACTGTTTTTTGGTTTTCTTTTTTCTTTTTCTTGCTATTTCTGCCAAGAGTCTATCCCGTGGAGGTCTGCATTTCATTTCTGATCATCTAGCTATTTTTTAATACAAAAAACCTTAGCTAACTGTAGATTAGAGAGGACTGTCCAGTCAAACCTGCATATCAACACAAGTTGAAAACTTTTCCCGGTGCACTGTACATCAAGCTCAGAAGCTTATAGCTGACCATAACTTCCCTTTCCAAAATTGCATCCTTGATTATAAAATCCAGGGGATTAATGTGACTACATGTAATTATCTGCAACGTGAATGTCTAAATTTTCTTATATAATTGATGTAGTGCTAATTGGTACAGACCATGGAGATGTTGGTACAATTAACTCCATTCTACAATAGATGCCTGCCTTTGATCAGATAAAGCTCAATAAATATTAAATAAGAGGACCTGATTGCCTCTATAATTGAAGTGTAATTCAGATGTACACATCCTCATTGTTAGTCCCTGAAGTAAGCTGAAGTCAACCCCAAATGCTAAGGCATCCGCCACATCCAATCTTCTGACCTTTTATTAAAATTATGTGTTGGTGTAGCACTGTTAACTTTAGCAGATGCAGTCCCTGAAATTTATACTTTCTCTTGTATTAGAGATTTATTTAGCTTCAAGTACTTTTTAATACTAAATTAAATTCCTCAGGCATGCCCTCTTTTCACCTCAAAGTTTTGTTCAGGCACAGTTGGAGAACCTTTTGTATTTGTCTAGGCTCCAAGTATTTGCTAATCCTTTTCTTAGTGAAAAGCATGACTTCATACATGTTGGCTTTTGATAATGCACAAATGTAGCAGCTTGATCCTTTCATCGTGGGCTGCTTTAGACACCAAAATTAGGTGCTGCCATGGTTTGTATACTCATTGTCTTTGTAGTACTTGTTTAGCAGATGCAATGCTTTGGAAAGTCATTTTGTGCATGCAGAGTAAATCTATCACTTTTTGGGGCAGTAGTGCTTCAGTTTAAAGCTTATTAAATCTCTTTCCAAGTAATTTCTGGTGTAGACTGTGGAATAGGCTTGTGGTATAACTTTTTGATACTTGGATTCTGACCCATATATCTTAGGAAATAAAGTGTCAAGTGGATCTTGCTTCTGAGCACCATCAGGCAGATGCAGAGTTTGGTTCATACAGCAATTTCCCGTATTTACATGGTGACTTTGTCCACTTAGCTCCATACATAACGGTCACTTATTGACCAGGGTTTACTGTTTCACTTGTTGAACTTCATATATCTGTGGGCAGTAAGATAACTTCTGAGCCTGACTTGAAACTGAGCTGCGTCCCTTTATTCTTTCTACATCTGGCTGGTCCAGCTCTTGCAGGGTTTACCACGAGTTGAACCATCCTGTCCATTTTCACTAATACTTTTTCAAAACTCAGGAGAAATGAAGTTGAAAGGGATCAGGGAGGCAGATGATGGTGCAACGCAGTGTCAAACACAGGAGAGGCAAGAGTGAAAGAATGAGTCTGACAGACACTCTAATTAATGTCACATTTCCAGTAGTTTCTGCAGTGGAGATAGAGGGCAGGAAAGAGGAATTACAAGAAATTGGTGTTTGTACATAATCCTATTTCAAAATACTTAATTGATGTGGAAGTCAATGTGGAATGGAGATGACAGCTGTATCTAATCTAGAATGATGGAGTATCACAGTACTTTCCTCTGTAGATCTTCCTCTGAGACTACAAGAGTTCGAGACCTTAATTGTATGTCTATAATTCGGGATTGCTCCATCATAGCACCTTGATTTCAAAGCTATGCACGTCTCTGACTGTCATCTATCGAACTGTGGTCCATGGAGCAGATGCTAGCATTTTCTGGACGTGTACAGGTCACACTACCTCATCCTTGTGTTTGTACTTAAATACTATTGAACGCAACACTCCAATGAATATGTTCTATGCTTTGATCTTACTCTATTTTGATGCTTAAATGTGATGCTTTGAAGTTATGGCTTCAAATTTCTTTTTAGGTGGTAGCATGTGAAATATTGGTGATTAAATTTCCTGGCCTTTCCTCTTGTTTATGGACTTGAATGCCCTTAACAACCCCATGCAACGCTACAGGCTTGGGGGAGAGTGGCTGGAAAGCTGTCTGGTGGAAAAGGACTTGGGGGTGTTGATTGACAGCTGGCTGAATATAACCCAGCAGTGTGCCCAGGTGGCCAAGAAGGCCAACACCATCCTGGCTTGTATCAGGAAGAGTGTGTCCCCCTGTACTCGGCACTGGTGAGACTGCACCTTGAATGCTGTGTTCAGTTTTGGGCCCCCTCACTACAAGAAAGACATTGAGGTGCTGGAGCGTGTCCAGAGAAGGGCAATGGAGCTGGTGAAGGGTCTAGAGCACAAGTCTTATGAGGAGCGGCTGAGGGAACTGGAGTTGTTTAGCCTGGAGAAGAGGAGGCTGAGGGGAGACCTTATGGCTCTCTACAGCTACCTGAAAGGAGGTTGTAGTGTGGTGCATGTTGGTCTCTTCTCCCAAGTACCAAGCGATAGGACAAGAGGAAATGGCCTCAAGTTGCACCAAGGGAGATTTAGATTGGATATTGGGAATAATGTCTTCACCAAAAGGGTTATCAAGCATTGGAACAGGCTTCCCAGGGAAGTGGTTGAGTCTCCATCCCTGGAGGTATTTAAAAGATGTGTAGATGTGGAGCTTAGGGACATGGTTGAGTGGCAATGTTAGGTTAATGGTTGGACTTGATGGTCTTAAAGGTCCTTTCCAACCTAAATGATTCTGTATACAAACTGTGAAGAGTGAAAGAACATAAATACAGGAATAAAATTGTAGTATGGGGCAGAAAGAAATTGGTTTTTTGTTATTTTAAGGGAAAGCAGAGAAGCAACTGGTATTCTAGGTACTTTGATGTGATTGCAAAGCAAGGGGATGTTTTTAAGATCCAATCTGCCAAGACGTGGTGAGCAGTGAAAAAATGTTCATGCTCTCTGTTTCACTGTAATGGGAGAAACATCCTTTGATAGCAGGCAGTTTGCAAATCTTGGCATCCGGTAAATAATTAGTTATGTATTTCTTCTTGAAATACCAATTTCAGTAAAGCCAAGTACTTGGTGTATCTGTAAGACTTTGTCCTTTTATAAGGGAATGGAGTTTATGCTATCTGCTCTCATTCTTTCTTTTTTTTTTTGTTTTTATGGGGTGTTTGTATGACTGTAACAAGGAAAGTGTAAGTAATTACAAGTAATATTTAGAGAAAGCATGCAGTTCTGTAATTACATTTAAAAATAAACACTTTGAATTATGAACATTATTTAAAGAGGGTAAGAGCAAATCTCATGTATGGTTAACATAGATTCAAAATACTGTGAAAATCCTTCTAGTATGATTTTCTGTTTTTTAAAAAATTTTTACTCACTAGGATTATAAAAATGTAAATCTAAAAATAATCCAGAGTATATGGTTTAGGGATTACAAGTCTCAAATTTACCTTGCAGAAACTTTTGTCTGTATTTTTTGAGAATGTCAAGATTTTCTCCATCTTGATGAAAAACAGACCCAAACATAGATGTAGTGAGATGGAGGAAAGAACCTAAAATATACATAGTGTTTGTGACGTTGGCTTTTAGGTACTGCCTAAACTGGTGCTTTTTTTGTTTTAAATGACTGGGCAGTTGCATGAACATGAACTCCCAAGTAGACCATGTGCAGCAATGAAGCCAATGTCTGTGCCTTGTTATATATAGAGAGAAACTTGTACTGATTTATGCTGCAAAGGGACAACAGTATTTGTGTCAGAATTGCAGTGGTGCAACAAAATGTAAACTTCCTGATCTAGACACGTTATTTTCTTTTTTGAGTTGAAATGCTGGCTGAAATATGTTACATACAAATATATGCTCTGCACTAATGTATTGTCTTTTCAGCCGTATGGTTGCCACCTTTGAAATACCAAAAAAACCCCAAACTAGCCACATCAGACACATGGCTGTTGTGCATGCACAGATTAATCTGCACGTGCATAGCAGTGCTGACAACACCCAGTGCGTCCATACTAAAACTTGTTGGGCAAGTTGGAAACCACTGAAACAGCAACTATGCTTAGCAAAGATAGGTGTTACTGAGTTGCTTTTGCTTCTTTCTTGAATCCCTACAGAACACTTTAGTAGATATATGTTTTCATTATAAGCGTACCAACTTACCCAGTGATCCCACTGAAAAGCATGTAGCTAAGAATCTTTTGAATGGGAATTAAAGTTTCATCGTCTTTTTCACTTTATCTATATTGACATAGTACTTAAGGATGCCAGCTGAGGTGAGGTCCTGTAGCGCTGACCCTGCTTAGACAATAACCTCTGAATTAAGGTCACCAGATGTATTAGGTTTGCATGGCAAGGTTTTGGTAGCGGGGGGACTACAGGGGTGGTTTCTGTGAGAAGCTGCTAGAAGCTCCCCCTATGTCCAGTTGAGCCAATGCCAGCTGGATCCAAGACGGACCTGCCACTGGCCAAGGCTGAGCCTATCAGTGATGGTGGTAGCATCTCTGGGATAACATGGTTAAGAAGGGAGGAGAACAAACCCACTAACAGCAATTGCAGCCAGAGAGAGGAGTGAGAAGATGTGAGAGGAACTCTGCAGACACCAAGGTCAGTAAAGAAGGAGGGGCAGGAGGTGCTCCAGGTGCCGGAGCAGAGATTCTCCTGCAGCCCATAGAGGATGATGATGGAGCAGATATTCACCTGCAGCCCATGGAGGACCCCACGCCAGAGCAGGTGGAGACACCTGAAGGAGGCAGTGACCCCGTGGGAAGCCCACACTGGAGCAAGCTCCTGGCAGGACCTGTGGCCCTGTGGAGAGAGGAGCCCACGCTGGAGCAGGTTTGCTGGCAGGACTTGTGACCCTGTGGGGGACCCACGCTGGAGCAGTCTGCTCCTGAAGGTCTGCACTCCGTGGAAGGGACCCACACTGGAGCAGTTCATGAAGAACTGCAGCCCGTGGGAAGGACTCACGTTGGAGAAGTTCATGGAGGACTGTCTCCTGTGGGAGGAACCATAGACTGGAGCAGGGGCAGAGTGTGAGGAGTCCTCCCCCTGAGGAGGAAGGAGCGGCAGAGACACCGTGTGATGAACTGACCGCAACCCCCATTCCCCGTCCCCCTGTGCTGCTGGGGGGAGGAGGGAGAGAATTGGGGGGTGAAGTTGAGCCCAGGAAGAAGGGAGGGGTGGGGGGAGGTGTTTTAAGATTTGGTTTTATTTCCTATTACTCGACTCTGATTTGATTGGTAATAAATTAGATTAATTTTTTCTAAGCTGAGTCTGTCTTGCCCATGGTGGTAATTGGTCAGTGATCTTTCTCTGTCTTTAACTTGACCCATGAGCCTTTCGTTATATTTTCTCTCCCCTGTCCAGCTGAGGATGGACAGTGATAGAGCGGCTCTGGTGGGCACCTGGCATCCAGCCAGGGTCAACCCACCACACCAGAGCAGCATCTGTCCTGGATTTCCCTCCGCTAGCAGAAGTATTCTTTGGGCTTTCATTACAGCTAGTTCAGACCTGTTTTAGGTCTTTTAACACAGTGCGTGCTAATGAAGTGATGGACATGGATTCAGTTTTGATTCACCAAGAGCAACTGTAACTCAGCAGGATTACTGCAATGCACCCAAGCTAGTTAGGTTGTGTTCACAACACAACAATACAGCAGCTACTTCGTTTTGGTCAGTTTAAAGCTATTGCAAATTATTACAAAATACTTACAAATGGTCTCTGATTTGAGATGCTTCACTCTTGCAAGGGACCTAACACCAAAGAACATTTTATTGAGGGTTTGCTTATTTCTCTGTCCTCATGGAATTACATGTTATAATACTTTAATCAAGAGCATTCTCAGCAGGTGGTTTTACCTCTAAATTTGTTCTCCTGCTCTCTTCCAACTGGTCAATCTCTCCCGTCCTACGCTGAATGGTCATTGTTGAGGAAAGTTGACTTTCTGAGGGATAACCAAGGGACAGCACCTTTTGGAGTAGGGCAGTTGTGTGCCTTTGCTGTTGTGATCTCCTGTGGCAACAGCTGATGAAAGGACGGTTCTTCAATTTAGGGTCCTTGCCTGGGCCATCAAAAATATACTGGCCTGCATGTGCCTCTCTTCGTGATTTCTAAGATGTTCAGAAAATATTGATTGCACGTTGGCAGATCACCTGCTTTGTGTATGTATTGTCTACCTGACATGGTTTGGTGCTGGGAAGTCTGCCTTGCTGGTAAGAGGGTATGTTCAGGGAGTCAGAGGGATTGCTTTCGTTGTTAGTCTTTCCACATGTCAAAGTTTTGGTTAATATGTGCATGCATGAATAGCAATGGTAATAGAAAATAAACCCCTGTTTTATGTAAATGCTAAGCAGCGTTCAAGTGTGAAATGTTAATATGATGGAGTTAATAATGAAAGCATCTAACTGAAATGGTGCTTCTCGACAGGTGCTTTGGCTTCCAACTGCATTTCTCACAGCAGTGCTGCACTATGCTGGAGTGCAGCAACTTCACTGATGTTGAGATGACAGTGGGCCATGGTTTCTCTTTTTAGCTAATGAAACTATAGAATTACAAATGATTATCACACTCTTTTAGTCTTAGATTTTGCTGAACTTCACCTGTTGCACTTGGCCTTCAAAGTTTTTTTTTGGGGGGGGGAATTGAGTTTTTAGGAAACATAGAATAGAATCATAGAATTGTTTAGGTTGGAAAAGACCTTTAAGATCATCAAGTCCAACCATTAACCTAGTACTGCCAAGCCCACCATTTGTAGCTGTAGTTGGAAAGTAAAATGAGAAAAATCCCCAACATTTTTGCGGTGTTTAAAATAACTTCTTTTTTTTTTTATAAAGCTAACTTTGGTTCAAGTTTACTGTGGTTTTTTTAGATACAGATTGTTGTAGAAGCAGAAAACTATGAACTACTTCAATGCAATTTGTGTGCTGTAAAATTGAGAAGCAAATCTTGTAATATTTAGGTGAACAGAACCTGTAGGCCACCTAGTGCTGCACAGTGTGTATCTCTGCTGCTGTACAGACGTGTAGTAGTCAAAATACATACTTCTTTTGAAGGGTTCAAGTAAGCAAAACTGATGCAGGGTAGGAGAGGAAGAGGCACAGAATAACCTTGTGATTAACAGTCTGGGACAAGGTTGGGTCTCTTATCTCCAGTTTTGATTCTGACTTGTCCATGTTTACTGGATTATGCTGTTTCTCTGTGTTGAGGGCATGTACTAGCACAAAAAAAAGTATTTCCTTCATTTCAGATAGTAGAGTTCAGCCTCATCTGTATCTCTCTCAGCAAGAAAGTCAAGAGTTTTCCACTTATCTTCCTATATTTGTGGTGCATATGCTCTATCCATCTCTTTCGCATCATCTCTGCAATTTCTACATTGTGTCAAAGGGAATCTTGTTTTGCTCAGCTTCGGGTACAAGAAGAAGATATAGTCTGTTCTTCTGCTAAAAATGTGTTGTTATTTGCGTCTTGTGCAAATTAACCCCCCATCCAGGGGGACCTCAAAAGGCTGGAGAAATCAGCAGGAGCTCATGAAGTTGACCAAGAAGTGCAAAGTCCTGTACCTGGGAAAGAATAACCCCATGCATCAACATATGCTGGGGGCCACCCCAGCTTGGCAGAAAAGGCTCTGGGGGTCATGGTGGACACCATGCTGAACGTAAGCCAGCAATGTGCTCTTGCTTTGCAAGGAAGGCTAATGGTGTTCTGCGCTGCATTAGGAGGAGCGTTGCCAGCAGGTGATCCTTCCCCTCCTGTCAGCGCTGGTGAGGCCACACCTGGAGTACTGTGTCCACCTCTGGGCTCCTCACGACGAGAGAGATGTGGACATACTGGAGAGAGTTCAACAAAGTGCTGCAAAGATAAGTAAGGGACTGGAGCATCTCTCCTGTGAGGAAAGGCTGAGAGCGCTGGGTCTGTTCATCCTGGGGAAGGCTCGAGGAAGATCTCATCAGTGTACCTGAAGGGAGGGTGCAAAGAGGCCAGGGCCAGGCCCTTTCCAGTGGTGCCCAGTTACGGGACAAGAAGCAATGGGCACAAACTGAAACACAGGAGGTTCCTTCTGAACATCAGGAAACACTTTTTTACAATGATTTTTTTGTTTTGTTTTGTTTTTACTGAATCACATGCAATTGCAATCACCTTAACTTTGTTGGAGTACTGAAATCAACCCAGAGGAGCCTCCTGGTATTTAGCAGTGACACAGGACTTCCCAGCTCTCTCACTTTCCCCTCAACAAGACTCCTAGTCTAGCAGAAGTCTTGAAATAGCACCTGCTCCACCTCTTACTTCCCTTCGCCCTCCTATGCACACTTCCAAAGCAGATGATGCACAGCGGAAATGAAAGGTAAGAGGCGAATTAGAGGGAAGATGAAAAACTAGATTTGTGGTGAAGATCTGCACCATTTAAAGTTATCATAAAATAAAGTTCTATATCATGCTTATTTTGCATCATTTAAGTTCCTTGCTCCCCCTTTCTTTTCTTTCCAAATATTTACAAATACCAACGAGTCCGTTGTGAATGTAATGATAAAGGTACTGGCTCTAAGTCTGGTCTCACTCATTTTGTTGTCAATCTGGGTGTAGTGTCAGTCTGTCTCAGATGTAGTGTATATTTTTAAAATGATGCTTGCTCAGGTATATTGTTGTCTCATGCAATATTACTGCCAGATCATACAGAAAGACTGAAAACCAGGCACTTCTCTTTTTTAAGAGTTGTAGTTCACTTTGCTAGTGCTGTATTTGAGAACTTAAACTCTTTTTTCATTACTTTCGGTTCTTTCCATCAGACTCGTGGAAAAAGTCTTGCTGCTTCCAACTTTTATTTCAGTTATTGTAACATTAGCAGTGGCATCAATATGTAGGGTTTTTTCAGCTTTTGGAAAAGGGTTGAAATGTGACTCTGTTAAACCTGAATCTGAAGACAGACTTGGTTTCATATTGTTTTCTCTTAATAGCTTTCCAAGCAGCCGCTAAGTGAAACTACTGCATATTGAGCCTGGTGTAATATGAGGCTCATTGGGTAAAATAACATTAGTCTGTGCTACTTAAACACACTCTGGAAGGCTTAAGGAGGAGAGGAAGGAAAATATTTGAAGAGATCAACTGGATGTGGTGGCATACAAGTAATGTCACCTGAGAAGGATTAGAATTTGCCAAAGCTTGACCTGAACGAAGACCTCCATTTAGGGCTTGTGTTCCTACCAGATCAGCTGTGGTGGTTTTTCCGTGCACAGTTTTCTACCAGAAGTCATATAGTGAAAGAGTCCAGTAATTTACTTGGCTTCTGTGTCTCAGCTGCAGTACAGTTTAAAAAAAAAAAAAAAAAAAAAAAATCCCAGTTTAACATTCCATCTCCTTATTAGCTGCAGCTGGCTTTTTCTAATTACTGAAGTCTTAACATTTTTTCATCTACATTCTGTTGCTTTTGTCCTTGCTGGGAGATCAGCGTGTGTACTGTAGCTGATAAACAGCTACACGTGTAGTTCATATCCTTAGATATGGACAGCTTCAAAATAATACCTTAACTGACACTTCAAAATCCAGGAGAAGACTGAGTGGCCAGTAGCAATGGTACTTCATCCACCACGGTCTTTGTTTTCTGATTACGTGGGGTTAGCGAGCCCAGTGACCTCATATTCTTAATAACATGCCTACTGTGATGGTGTCTTTGAAAATCATTTATTCTTCTGTTTTGTGATTGTGTTTTGGAGTGCTCAGGACACTTTCCTGTGCAACTCTCCTCTGAAGTGAGGGGTATCTTATAGGTGTAGAAATGGAGTCCTGGGGTTATAAAGGTCTGAGATCCTCCATAAGATAAAAGAGAATAAGGATTAAGGTTGCTTGGCACCTCTGAAAAAGAAAAAGTCACAAGTGATTATATATAGGTTTTTTATTTTTACTCAGCTCTGCTACGAATTGGGATAGGGGTAGAATAAAACGAAATGATTGATTGTGCCCACATTATGCAACTAGGTGGATGTTCACCAGAGCAGGCCACTATAGCCATTCCTGCTGGATCTGAGATTGGACCATTGCGGGGTGAAGTAGGAAATATTTTTATATGGAAATAAAAAAAAATTATGCTTATTGCGATTAGAATTTTTCAGAGGAACTACTTCATCTTATGCTTCTAGGTTTAAACTTGAGTATCACAGACTGGGAATACTTTTAGTGTGGATAGGAACTTGCCTTTACCAACTAGAGGTTTCTTAAACCTTTCTCTAAGGCATTATTGACCACTGCTGGAGCGAGCAGTGCTTTTACTCAATACTTCAATTTCCATGTAAAATTTTCATTACAAAGTTTCTGTTTCTACAGAAAACAGTAATTGATTCTGTATTTTTGTGAGGTTCAGCATAGCATATACTTTTCTGGGCTTGATATTTCTTCTTAAAAATACCTCAAGTCATATTAAACCTGGCAGATATGAGAGAAAAAAGCACACAACAAAATACAGTGCTGTAGAGGAATAACATGTCTCTCAAGGGGCTTGTATTGAAATGATTTAATGTCAGAACTATTTAGCGTTATCCTTCTTTTGCACTTACATCTCACACTGCTAACTTATGAGATCGTGACTAAGCATTAACCATTTTGTTTAGCCACAAACATAGTTGAGTTGTTTTTCATCACTGCTTGTTACCATGTTGTTTCTTGATATTTTATTTTTTTTGTCATTCATGCTTAGTTTGTAACAAACACTATCTCTTCTCTCCTTGTAATAACCATGTAGAGATCTCCATGATATTCTACTGTATGGAATAATTTATCTTTTTGTTTTTTCACGTATGTTTAGCCAAGGAGAAATCTGACTATCTGAATGTTCTTGATAGTATTAAAATATATCCTAGAGCTTTGCATTTGCTGTTTGATGTTCCATTTTACAGCTTTACTTAAATGCTCTGCAGGGATTGTGGTTTAGTGGTGAGAGCATGAAATTTGAATCCAAGGTGCCTGGTTCTCTTACCAGTAGAGCTGGTCAGTATGTTTAAAACCAGATTCTTCTACCCCACCGCCCCCGTAATGGATTTTTGCATGTGTGTCTGCAAATAAGGTTTTTTTTCTCTCTTTTTTTTTTTCCTTAAATGTTGAGCATTCACAGCTTAAACAGGAACTTCAAGTTTTTATTTCACTTCTGTGCCTCAGTTGCTCTGGTGCAGAGGGTAGTGTTTTATCACAGTGCAGTTTACATTGTATCAGTGATTTGCATGGCTAACAGGTCCTAGAGTGTTAATCTCTAGGCATGTATATGGTTATTATGAAGGATAATAAGCACATAAATGAGTTTCCTGCCTCCAAGTTTATTGACTGAGCAAGCACCTGCATGTAGAACATTGCATCCATGGCAGTGATCTAAGGGATTTAGAAAGTGTTGGCTCTATCTGGTGTGAAATCCTCTGCATTCTCACATCTGCCAGAGATGAGATAGCAAAACCTGTGTGACTCTGCGTCTCCGCTGTGTAGCGTGCAGAAATTATGTGTCTGAAAAAGTATTTAAATAGGGTTTTATCCTGACATATTTTATTAACTTTCAGACATAGAGGATGGAGCTCTTCATATGCAAGTAGGCATTTGCAGTAGACTGACTAAATTGCTGTAAGAACAATTTATATATTTATAAAAAACAAATGATGTTTTATTTCTTACTAGAGTAAGATAATTATATGATCAGATTTTGAAAATGACAAGAAGCTTGAGGCATCTCAGACTTAGGCTCTGAAATTGAGATGCTTGAGGCCTGCATTTAGAGATACTTAGCTGAACACATTACTGACTTTTACTGTAACTTATCTGAAAATGGAAACATAGCTTTAAACACTTAAAGGCATTCTCAGAATTAATAAATGTGTATTTCTTAATTAAGAATAAAAAAAGTATATGTCATATTTGTCTTTACCTCCTCAGAGCTGTCAGTGTCTTTCCTTTAATTCTAGAGTCCCTTAGTATTCACATTACAAACTTCTTCTGTATCATGTGAGCCAAGTGGCTTTTAGGTTTTTTATAAACATAAGACTTGGCTGTTTTTAAGAACTTATTTGCATTCCCACAGAATAACCAAACAAATTCCGTGCCTGCTTGCCAAATACTAATTTTAATTTCTGCTTGAAATATGCTAAACGCAAAACACCCAGAGTGCACAGGTAAACTGAATATATTTTTATTTTTTGTCTTCTTTATGAAGGAATTCTGATTTGGATTAAAAAAGCCCTATGGCCGTTAAGTGTCATTCTTTCTGGATGAGACTCAGCCTGCTGTGATTTAAGTAGACCTGAAATACAGAAGCTACTTCATTTAATTTAATTTTTTAATGGTATTCGTGCAAGATGAGGAGATAAAGCTATACATATCTGAACAGCAAATGAGCTCCATCTGTTCTAGTTCAAGATTTCTAAGTCTGGTCCATCATCATTGTGTGATGTCTCAAACTCTGATGCCTTGAGCTGACAACAGCGAGGATGACAGATTTGGTGGATGTTTTGAATGTGGTAAGTACATGCAGGATGTAAAGCACAATGCTGTTGGATTGAATTATGGTGATGTCCTGCAGCTAAGTGCACGTTTGTGTTGTGTGGAAACAGTGAGTTGGAGTTGTCTTTTCCGTACATTTTTCTGTAACTCAGATATATTCATGTGTGGGAATATTTGCATATATCCAGAGTTATAATTTTCCAATCTGGTGTCTCTCCACTATGTTTAAAGACATCTACTCTGCTCTTCTACCTTCCTCGTTTCTAATTAGATGGCTTTGCTGCTCCTCCTTTCAGTCATGTGCAGCTTCAGCATAATTTCTAGCATTTATTCTTTCTTCATGGTTTTTCCAAGTTTCTATAAGCTCTTTTGTCTTGCCTGCAAATCCTTCAGTTTTTCTCTGAACTTGTTGCTGAAGCTTCCATATTTATGGGAAGTATCACCTTCTTCCTGTCTCCCATACTACCCAAACCCCTGTCTTTATTTGAAAATGGTTTTACTGGTTCATTTTTGTTTTGGAAGAAAACTTTGTGGGAAGTTTTGAAGTCTTTTAAAATTTAGTAAAATGAATTTTTTAAAGAGCTCTATGAATTAAGGTTTTGCACTCATTATGTTCAGTTTTGCTAAAGATTTAGAACAGGAAGACTGCAATAATGAGCTGTCTCAGGATGCAGAAGAACTATTTTCACTTCCTGGCTCTCAGTCTGCGTGATCTTGGTGAGCTATTCAGTCCATCTCCTGTCCCCATCTTTCTTCATCTGGAAGATGGAACTACACATTTGTTCCTGGCATAGACCTGCAGCAGCACTATAATGGTGAAGAGTCTGCACATCTTTAGAAGAAATAAATTCATTTCTGCTATCTAATTCTCTGTTTCTACTTACATTCTGCTACATTCCTTTTTTGTTCTGATATTTATAACTTGGAATACCTGTTCCTTAGCACTCATTATTTTCCACTTGTAGTGTCTTTATCCAATATGTTCTTTGCAAGTTTTCTCCATGAACAAGATGATCAAAACCTCATACTTGGGCTTTAGAGCAGTGTACTGTTATTTGTTTAAACTGCTTTGTAGGTTCTTTAAGACAAAGATATAGGGAGAATTCTGGCCCTATGAAATTAATGGCACATCTTCTGTTGACTTGAGTGCAGTGAGAATATCATCATTGGTTCGTAAGTGCTAGGTGAAATGCTGTGACAGTTGGATATGGCTGTCAATAAACTTTGCTTATCCAGTGGTTTTCCTGGGTTCTGGTAGGACCGTGCCCCTTTGCTTATTCGCCCAGTACTCTCCATGTCTTACGTAGATTATAATGATGTGCTCAGTACCTTAGAAGTAGCTGAGATGAGCTGTTTCCAGTACAGAGCCAAGCTTGTTACTAATGGTCAATAAAAATAAGAGAATAGGATTTCCTTTAGGTTTCTGAATTTCATTTACTCGGCATAGTCTTAGCATGTGAAATCTTATGGGCATGAATGAGATTTAGTAACATGCGTTCTTGTTAGCATTGTTTCAAACTTGGCAATAAACAAACTGTGCCCTTTCCAGCCTCTCAGTAGATAAATGCTTCATATTTTATTAGAACAATTTGGCTCCTGACATGAACTGTAGGCCCATTAATCCTGTAATATAGTGAATAAGATTGGAAAAATACAGGATGTAAATATGTTCTTCATTATGCACTTTAATACCAACCAGATATATAGTGTGCATTCTAGAACATGGTAGTCAGAGTGTACTAAGCAACTAGCAAATTGTTGACAAGGCTCATCTGCTATTGGTTTATTTTGGGGTTAATTGCAAAAAGCCCTAAGAAATTTCAATTGTTTGACATTATATGTTGATGTCTACCACATTTTTCTGGACATAGCTTAAATAGATAGGGCCAGTGGCTTTATTACCTTCAGCTTAGTATTCTTCATTGAATCTAGGAACAAGACAACTTAAAGAGTATGTGAGGAGTTCTTCAGTAACTCTCACAGAAGAAAAAGACTCCTCAATTATGAGAATGGTTGCATTTTTACACTGGGGATTATAGTAATAATAATAAATCTAGTCAATGAAGCAGTAAATCCAAGCTCTTCTATTTTACCATGATCTTTTAATTTGGGACTGGTTTTCCTTCCCAAGTTTAATATGAGAGTTACTCAGATCACTTAAGGAGTAGGAAAGAATGAAGTCCTATTGATACCTTAGCATGTGCTAGAAGAATCTTAGAAGTGATGATCGTAATGATCTCAGTGGCCATACGTTCAGTAAATTAGTTGGTGTTACTCAGTGGGGAAAATGGACCTCCAAACACTGGGCTCCAACCTGGGAAGTATACTCTGGCAAATAGCCTGTGTAGCTTCTTTGTAGCTCATCCATGAGGACCATACAAGTGGAAAGGAAGCTTGAAGGCCTTTGAATACAGTTTTAATTTTCCCATGCAAAATTTTCCTCTTGGATTGGCATTAGCACAGTCAAGGTGCCAGACTTTTGCTTGAAATTTGTGAAGGGCAGAATATTGATCAAGAGTCTTCATTATATGTGATGTTTCAAAAGTTTTTGAAGTCTGTAATTCCAGAAGTGGACCCATTGTGTACTGCAGAGTTTCATATTGTTTATATTGAAAGCCATCATGTTTTTTATAAAGTTTCCCTTTCTTTCTCATGGAATTCATCCTGAAGATATTTCATGGTGTTGGCTTCCAGGGTAGACAGACTTTCAATACATTTCTGAAGTGAAAGGACAGTTCCTTTATAAATGAAAAAGGAGACATTCTTTTGGGACCACCTAATTAATGCTTAATTAATTACTTTTATATAATAGCGCTGCAAAATTCTGGTATTGCATTAGTGTACTGCCATATTACTTTCTTCCTCTTCTTACAAGACAGCACAGCAGAAATTTCAGATCTTCAGCAATGGCATTTGTAAGAACAAGTCAAGTTCCAGTACACTGGCAACTGAGCAGTAAAAGATGTAGTGAAAGAGAATTTCTAGCCATACTTTGTTCCTTTCTTAAGCCTCAGATCTTTCCTTTAGGATTGAGGTCACTGTGCTTCGACAGCACAGAGATGCTGACTTGGAAAAATGAGCAAAGGAACCAGTGTTATTTGCTGGAGAAAAACAAAGAAGTGGAGGGGGAGGGTAGGCAGAGAAATAAGGGGAAGAAGAAGCCTTTTTCGTGAAAAGCAGACAACTTTCATAGAAAGTATCATTTAGTAAAAAGAAAAACAATTGCCGAACAAGACATCAGCGTAGAAGCTTACAAGCAGCCATAGAAAACAGTATCTAATTCATTGGTATGGGATTTTTGGGGTGCAGGTTTTACTGGGTCTGACAAAGTGCATTATGATCTCTTTGGAATGAGACTTCATGGAAATATACTAACAGCCTGTGCACAGATTCAGAAAACATTCCTGTATTTGAAGTGGTTTAGCAAAATTCATTTATCCATTAAATCAAGAATTGTGTTTAGGCTGCAGGACCTGATGGCCCACATAATGTGCACCGGGCTCCTAGCAGTCATATGTAAACTGTCTAATCACTCTCAGCTGTGTTATAACAAATAATTGGAAACTTAATATCTACCAGCAGTGGTACCTGTATCTGTAAAAGTAGTAGACATTCCTCTTACAGTTCCTCAAAAAAAAGACGAGATCTCTCAGAAAAAGTTGTTTAGATTTCTGTAATTTTTTTTTTTTTTTTTTACTGCTACTTTTAAAAGCTGCTGTTACAGCTTGGCTGCCTGTTGTCCATGTTGCATAGTTTTCTTTGAACAAAAGCCAGTCCTTTTTTGGCAAGTACTTTGCCATTTGAAGAACTGTCAGTAGGGAGAGATGCATTTGTGTGTTGATACAATGATGATTTTGACAGGTCACTATTGCAGTGGAGGACGCTCCAGAAACATTCCTGGATACAGAAGTGCTTGCTATGAACCGTGCATTGTGAATCCCAAGGCGTTGTACAATGGGCAGCTCTATCTTGTCCACTGTGTTGGCTTTCATATCGGTTAAAAGACCCGTAAACTCTTTTGCAGTAGCATTTGATATTACTCCTTGCTCGCTTTGGGCGCGTGGGATGCAAAAGCAATGAAAAAAATTGCACCCTACGTTCTGTAAAAAGATTGTTTCTGGTTTTGTAATGTTACCCGATCTATTGGAATTTTCCAGATTCTGAATTGAGGAACCCAACTCTGCTCAACTGTGTTACAAGACCTGGGAGAGTAGCCTGAAGGTAGGGTTGTGGTGGGTAGATAATAAAGCTGTGCAGTCCTCTTAAAAACATAAAGGACATATTTATGTGAAAAATTGTGAATAGTTGAAGCAAAGTAGCAATGAGATCTCTTGAAAACTATTATTATGTACACTTTCATTTTAACTCAAGTATGAAACGAGAATTTTTTTTTTTTTTTCCCCCCTCAATGGCTGTATCTGAGCAGATGTAACAATTTTGGTGTTCTATAGTTAGCCCAGTAATTAGCTGATGATTGCTTGGCAAAGAAGCCAACAAATCAAGAATATAAAGAGTACAGTGACTCATCTGAGAACATTTGCTGTGTGTTATATTTGATTGTTCATTCTTGGTTATATGATTGCTGTATGAAGTATTGAAGGTTTTATAACTACAGAAGGGAGATAAAGTGTAAGAGCTGGTTTTCAAAGGAGAGTCTTCTCTTGGGTTCACGTGAAGATGAACTTTCTCTTTTCCATTCAGAATAAAGACAACGAGGCCAAAATAGGAAGGAAAAAGCTTCAGCAGTGTTGCTATAAAGTTGCAAATGATGGTATCTGCTTGATTTCCAGCATTTAGCTGGGAACTTTACATTCACCTAAGTCTGGCCTCAGCTTTGTAATATTTAACAGGTGCTGATAAGTATTAACTACTAACATCCTCCAGCATATGGTCACCTCATCTTGGTCTCCTCCTGAGCTGAACCAAGCCAGTGATGGGCTCGGCGGGACACAAGTCTGTGCAACAAAGAACCTTGCATATCCTCATCTTTGTGGCCTTGTAACACTTCACAGGCTGAGGCTGGCATGTGAGGAGAACAGTCTTCACTGGACTGTCCTTTCTCCCCTCCCACTTTCTTCAATGTATCTACTTCTAGTGGCCAGCATATGAGTGAGATACTATATTTGTGGACTGTCAGGTTCCCTTAGATCTCATGGCAAAACCTCACACTTTTTAGTGCTAGATGGTTTTACATTAAATTGAATGTGGTGGTCATATGGATTTGAAAATTTAAAGTTTTCAGTAAGACAAGGGAGTTAGTTCCTTTACTCTTATTTGTGTCTGAAAATCTTTCTTCTTATCTACTTGATAAGTTTACTAAACCTGGGTCGTTGTTTTTTTTCCATTTTAACTGCATTTCCCAGTGATAGAGGGCTGAGTAAAGATAAATGAGCTTTCCTGTGTTGTTTTCTTTTAGTTAGTCTCTGCTGTGAAGATTTTGACTGACAATCCATATATGCATAAGTACATGTGCAATGCAGCTATATTTTTCTAAATATCTCTTAGCTTTACTTCCTTGCTGTTTGTTATTTGGTTAGGATGCTTTGCAAGAAGATAGTCACTTGAACATTGAGCGTGCGCCTCGGTCTTTGCCTCTTTCATCATAGCCCTGACATTGATATAAGGTTAATGCAAGGGATTTTCTAGGTTCATACTGAACTCCACTGAATTCAGGAGCTGCGTGTAAGACTGAGGTCTAATTGCTTTAATTAGGAAGTCCAAAAAATCATAGTAAAGAAAGGAAGGTGAGAAAAGATGATGCTGGTGTAAGAGGGCAGAATGTGGCACCAAGAGGAAGGAACAGTGAAGAAGGCAGTTTTTATTATGGGAGGGAGATCAGCTGAGTTGATTGGTTTCATGTGTGGAATTCTTTTTAAAAATATTTATAAAATTAAATGCAAATTCCTTATTTGGGAATATTGTGGTTGAGTATGGTTATGCATGTATGACAGGATAACAATGTATACATTAAAAAAAAAAAAAAGACTAACCATTCAAAATATCAGGAGATTTACAGGAGAAGCACCTCTTCATTGACTTTAACAGCAGCTAAATTGTGTGTCCCTGACTTAATTAGTGTCAATGTTATTTGGCTCTCATCGTATTAATCTTCTATTTGTTACAGTTAGCTGAAATACAGTTCTTGACATTGTTTCAGTTTTAGGTGCTGATGACAAAGTTTGTGCAACTTATAAATTGCATGCAATGTGTAGAACTCTTATTAATTGGTGGTGGAAGTTACAATCCATATTTTAAATAAGTAGCATAATACAGCCATTCAGAATTACACCACAAAAAAGAGAGGGGTTTAATGGACTCCATATGTCTCCTTTCAGAACTGGTTGAGTAAAACTTTGCTATACCACATAATGGTAAACCATCACTGCTATAATGTCTTTGGGGTCTTTTAAGAACCTTCTTTATAGACACTCTTCTGACAAAGATTAATTCATTAATGGATTCAAGCCAACAGTATTATGGTTTATATTGTTACAATAAGCAGGCATCAGTGTTGGTTGTGTTGTCCCTTTAAATTCCTGAAAATTGAAATGTAATATCCCTGCTTTTGAGGAAAAACTCATTTTGAACAACAAGCAGCTTTTCAAGTGTATCACTTGCATTTTTAAAACAATTGTTTCAACTCATATTTTAGTTTATCCTCTTTCAGAACAGAGATTACAGAGAGTAGATGCATATAGGAAAATGTGGATATAGGATGCAGTCTTCCCGCATCAGTGATATTTTTTTATACAGAAATGTTAATAACCAGTTCTTAAAAGTTGTTTCATGGCTAAGCATTTCAATAAAGCAGTAGTGCTTAGGTACTAATGGGTAGCTAGCCTAGGGCCACATTAGTAAGTGGTTTGATTGCCTGCTCCTCCTTCCCCCTCCAAAATAGCACTTACACTTGGGAGTATTGCCGAACCCACTGACCCTACATGTGCGCTGCCTGGCCTAGCCACTCCTTTCATAGCGAAAATCAGATCACTGGATTCTATGTCAACATTCCTGTGGGGAGCATGTTATAAAAAAAAAAGAAATCTGTAGCAACCCCTCCTCTGCTTCCACCCCTTAAGCACAGGCTGGTGAGGGATGTGCATACCTCAGACGGTGTCAGAGGATGCGCTGCTTCCCCATTCAGACCTGGCTGGGTCTGCTGCTGCACGGATCAAAACAGCGGAGCGGCATTGAGGTATCTGCAAGAGGGGGGGCCAGAAAATGTCGATGGACCCTGAGGGAATTCTGGACGTTTGCATAAGTGTACCCTAATGAGACAAGCATGTTTTGGTAGAAAACAAAGGCCATGACTCTATAAAAAGGGCATAGGCAGGAATCTAATAGTTTTTCATTATATGTCTTAAAGTGACTTGTGCTTTTCAGAAAAGTGTGTGTAAATGTGTGTGCTTAAGTGTGTGAGCACTATATAGGGGAATTACTGCATACTGTTGAAGTTCTTACTATGTTCTGTCTAGGTGTTAAAAATCAGTATTTTATGAAAAAGTATATAAAAATGATCTTTTCTAAGACTTTTTGGAAAAACTAATAAATTTAAACCTTTCTATTACTTTCATTCATTTTTTTCATACTGAATTATTAATTCCATGAACTGTTTTGATTTGCTTAAAAAAGTGGGCTGCCTTTGAAAGGAGCTGGTTTAGTACTTGTAGGTGACTCCTTCAAAATCATATTCTGAGCAGTTAGTTCTTCTGTTCAGAGGAACAGACCCACGTTCAGGAGCATCTCCCACTTCCGTAGTCCACATGGATATTCATGCTTCATCTCAGGATTGTTGCCTGTGCCCATGTGTGGTGGGCTGACCTTGGTTGGCTGCCAGATGTGCCCACCCAGCCACTCTCTCACTCCCCCTCCTCAACAAGACAGGGGGGAAAGTAAGATGAAAAAGCTCACAGTTTGAAATAAAGACAGGGAGATCACTTACCAAACTAAATGTTCTTTTGCTATATGGGAATAACAGCAGTGGGATCCATTTTTAACTCCTGGAGACACAGAGAAGGCATATGGACCATTCTCTTGAGTGGTATCACAGCATTGTCTCATGATGATGAAGTAAAACAATTTCCTCAAAACTTATCAAAATTACTGATATTGCTATAAAGCAAGGGAGATAAAGCAAAAAAATGAAAAGTTCTCTGTGGTCTGTAAAGTAGTTCCTACGTTTCAAGGCTATTATACAATCCGACTGCAAATGTAGACACTGCTTCTTCTATTTTTCCTTTATAGAGTTGGGTTTTTTTTTCCTTAAGAAGAGAAGAAAGAAATCCCATTGTTTGCCCTTTTATTTATCACAGGAATCCAGGACATGGGTATTTGGGATCCCATTCTCCCACACCTTAGGTGTTGGCAATACCACCTTTTGGAGATCCTGCTCTTTGGCATCAGCCCTTTTTGGAATGGCAACTGGAGCTAATTAATCTACCAGGGCTTGTCCACCATGCATTTCACCCGAAAACCAGATTGCTGCTGGAAGGAAGGGAATGATATAGTTGTCAGAGAAGGAAAGGAGAACTCTCATCTCATGGCAGTTTATTTTAAGTCCTCATTTCTGTTTTCTTAAAAGGCTGTTAATTAATTAACTTAGTTGCTTGTCAGCCTACATTTGATAAAGAGGTAGTTACTGTAGCAACAAACATCCGTTCGTTATTTCAGATGTTGGGATTTAATACATGCTCACAGTTACCTTCTGCACATATGTAATACATTCTAGCTTTTTATAAGGCTGTTGGTTACAAATAGCTTTGAAATAACTACCATGCCTTCCAGCTATAAAATCCCATAATAATTATTCATTATATCACCATCATTTTTATTATGCTAAAAGAGATTCCTCCACACCCCCTCCCACAGCAGAGTAAAGTTGTAGAAGGGATTTCATTTGCCCACACTAATTCAGGACTGTTCAACACAGCAATACAGCTATATCATCTTTGTTTTAGGGAAAACCGAATGGAGTGAGACAGCCGCTCCATGAAACTTCAGTAATTGGATTCATGTTTAAATAACGTGTGGGCAAAAAAAACCCCTTCAGCTTCCTAGCTTAATTCTTTTTATTATCTGCATGTAATCTGAGTAGGTCCTAACTAGAAGTTCTCTAAGAATTAGGCTAGCTGGCTTTATAGCTATAATTTAGGCATAGTTATACATACCTCTGACAATTCCCACTTCCTGTTACATATTCAGGATATAAAAGACAAGGATATTGAGATGGTAATTTGTTTCTGAAAATGAATTCTGTTTCTTTTTCTTTTAACTCCTCTTTTCTCAAATTTTAAAAACATTTCTTGAGATTAAGGCCACTTATTTGTGTGTGTAGTGGTTTTTGTTGTTGCTTTTGTGTTTTGTTTTTCTTTTTTTACATTTCAAACTGCCAGAATAAAATCTGATTGTAACTTAATTTCAATGTGGTGTGTGCTGTTATAACATCCAACTGCTTAAACATATTTTAGGCTTTAAAATGCACTCATTTAAACTGCTTTGGTTCCAGAGCATCTGATTTAGATACTTGTGCATTCACTTCTTAAATAAAGTGAAAGCATATTGTGTCATACAAGATTTTTTTTCTTCATTATCTGATCCTTATGCATTTGAACTTGAGCTTCTGTGACAAAGACACAGTTGTTTGTCTGCTGATTGAATTTAACAAGAAGCTGGTGTTCTCCAAGTACGAATGCCTCATTACCTATAGCATAACAGTACAGTAATGCTAAATGCGCATATCTACAAAAAAGCATTAAACCCCAGAAAATCCCCTTAAATCTCAAAGCTGGAAGTTCAGCCACTGAAAGGTAATTGTACTGAAATTTAAGCCAAAAGTAGTTTTCTTATGTGGTTAAGGAGTTTTAAATGTAATAAATAAACTGTGATAAAAGGGATCTTTAGAGGCAACCTCAAGGAGATGGTATGAATTCACTCATGTGCATGGAGTGATCATTTCCAGCCAAATGTAGTGCAAAAATACATTTTCAAAGCTCTTGTGAAATGGTAGGTGAAATAGCCCTCATTTTACTGCAGCTTCTCAATGATTTCTGTTAGATATCTACGCAAATGATTTATTTTTGGAGCCACTGCCTAGTAAACAGATACTACTGGCAAGCATCTGTCTGCCCACCCCAAAAGTGTAGCGCCCTTGCATTACAGAGATTATTACAGCAAAGAATACAAAAATGTCATAGATTAAAGTTTAGAGAGGGACCCATTTCACTTAGTTTTAGCCATCTGGAGGTTAGATTCAGTCTGACCTAGCCATTAGTCAGTGAAATGAAATGGGCTTCTCAGCAGGGATGTTCAACCCACTTAGCTTTTCGGTTCTTCTGTAGTTAGTGGAGGAGGACGAGCATCTCCAGAGGGTGATTTATCTTATCCCAAGGGGCTGACCTAAGAATGAATCCTTAAGGTTTTACTGGTGAAGTTAGGTGAAGTGAATTCCATCCTTAGCTTGCTGAATATTGTAGCTTGTTACTAGGGTGTACTTGTTTATGACTTGAGAATGATCCAGGATGGATCTGTGGTGGGAGTTAAATTGCGTTTGTTACAAACTGTAGTAAAGAAGAGCATTTGTTTTAATGTAGTTGAGCAAAACAACATTTTGAATTGTCAATTTGTGAAAAGAAATACCTTTGTCAAGATGCAGAATCCCCAGAGGTGGGCTCTGGTCTGGGAAGTTCTGGTAGAGTCTGAAGACCAAAGTTTCGGTGAATTTTTTTGAAACATCATTCCATAATGGAATGATAGCAGAAGGGTTTATGGTAGAAAAATGCCTTTAAGATGAAAATTAAAAAGCTTATGACAAATATTTTACATTGTACTACCTACACAGGTCCCTTCCTGTTCTTCATTTCTATATTTTCAAAACCTTGACTTCACAAAAGTAGATTGTCAGTACATCCTGAAAACCTTCATATGCACAAAGCTAACGCAGTTCCTATGGGTGACATGGCTATTCTTACAACTGTCAGTGAGCTGATGGAAATACCAAATAAAGAAATCTGCTTGCCTCCAGTTCTGTTAAAACAACTTAAAAGTTGAAACTTTTTCAGCAGTAGTGTTCATGGAGAGTCTTGCCATGGTATGTTGAATTTCAGGATTGCCTAGAAAGCACATTAGGATGTTCTGCCAACCTTCTAATCTTGGTATGTTCACTTGCACAGCAATATTAACCTCTCCATGATATTCTGTATGTATTATTGTTATAGATTATTGTTTTCCTCTGGTTCCTGTCTGGCTCTGCATAGTTACCATCCTGGGCTGCTTTTTTTTTATGGTGAGGGGGGGAATGTTGGCTCTTAAATTGTTTTGCTTTTTGGCACTGGTGCTTGACTGGCTTTTGCCTTCTGTTTAATTCCTAGATAGTTTTTTTTCTTTGCATTATAGTTACTGATCTTTATCTCTAATACTTATATTTGTGGTGAAGCGTTTGTTTTAGAGTTTCCACGGTGTGCTATAATTTGTTCTTTGTATCGTCTCATATGTTCACTTACTGGCTTGGAGAGGAGAGCAAAGAGGAAAAAGAAAAAACAAAACTAAAAAGGAAGAAGTATATGTATTTTTTTCCAACATTTGTAGTCAATACAAAATACACTGTGGAAAACACAGTTGTTTAAACAGATTCTCAAAACTGAGACCCGGGTAAAGTTTATAGTTTCAATGGGACTCAAGGGAACATGCATTTTCTGCCAACTCTAAAAAGACTTAAAAATGTGTTGAAATCTTATATATATTGTATTTGTTTTGTCTGTGTAGGCAAGTGCTTCTGTGTGGCCCCTACTTTTCTTGATATTCTCTACAGCTGACCTTGTAGGTTGGTTTTATGTCTCCGGTGTCGATCAAAGGGAGTTTGTAAAGCGCTTTTAAAAAGTGCTTTAAGAGTTGGTCTGACTCATGTTTCATGGATTTGAAGGATTTATTGAAAATATGTTCAGCAAATTAATTTTTATTTCTATAAGGAATTAGAATTCAGTTTCTTGAGTGTTAGATTTTTTTTTTCCCTCCTTACCACAAAAAATAGGGTTTTCCTAAGGTATTTATGTCTTATTTAAGTAGGAAACAGAATTCCTATTTTATGCTCTGATTCCTTATAACTGAGTGTCATTTTTCTCATGGTAAAGTTACTGGCCCCATGCAGGTGAAACTACTTGACTTGTATGCACCTGTACATTAAGGTAGGATTTTTAGAGTGGTATATATGGTCTTGCAATTTCTAACACCTCATTGGATTCACTATTTCTTTCTTTTTCTTTTCTTTTTTTTTTTCCTGTCTATCTTTTTATTCCAGTTCCACAAAACCCTATTATTACTGTTCGACTAGACTCAGTGCAGCTAGGGAAGGGTTAGGGTATTCTGCTGTGCCACTTCAGCTGGCAAGGAGAAAACAAGTACTTGCTATTTGATGTCAAGTGAAAGAATAGTACTTTTTCTCTGGGATACAGCTTGACTGATTGATTTATTGTCCCAAATGTGCTTGTTTGGTGCCATATATTGTCTAGAATCCCATGTCATTTCATTTTGAAAGTTAATTTCATAGTAACATAGAATGGTTTTGGTTAGAAGGGACATTAAAGATCATCCAGTTCCAAGCCCCCTGCCGTGGGCAGGGACACCCTCCACTAGACCACGTTGCCCAAAGCCTCATCCAGCCTGGTCTTAAACACTTCCAGGGAGGGGGCATCCACAGCTTCTCTGGGCAACCTGTTCCAGTGCCTCACCACCCTCACAGGGAAGAATTTCTTCCTAACATCTAATCTAAATCTACTCCCTTTTAATTTAAACTCATTACCGGTTGTCCTATTGCTACACTCACTAATAAACAGTCCCTCACCATCTTTCCTGTAGGCCCTCTTTAGCTACTGGAAGGCCACAATTAGGTCTCCCCAGAGCCTTCTCTTCTCCAGGCTGAACAATCCCAACTCTCGCAGCCTGTCCTCATAGGAGAGGTGCTCCAGTACTCCCATCATCTTCATGGCCCTCCTCTGGACGTGGTCCAACAGTTCAATGTCTTTCTTGTAGTGGGGCCCCCTGAGCTGGACGCAGTACTCCAGGTGGGGTCTCACAAGAGCAGAGTAGAGGGGCAGGATCACCTCCCTCGACCTGCTGGTCACGCCTCTTTTGATTCAGCCCAGGACACGGTTGGCTTTCTGGGCTGCAAGCGCACACTGCCGGCTCATGTTGAGCTTCTCATCAATCAATAACCCCAAGTCCTTCTCCTCGGGGCTCCTCGCACGGGCCCACCTCTGCAGCCTGTCAAGGTCCCTCTGGATGGCATCCCTTCTCTCCAGCGTGTCGACCGCACCACACAGCTTGGTGTCGCCAGCAAACTTGCTGAGGATACACTCGATCCCACTGTCCATGTCGCTGACAAAGATGTTGAACAGTGCTGGTCCCAGTACCGACCCCTGAGGAATGCCACTCGTCGCTGTTCTCCACTTGGACATTGAGCCATTGACCACAACTCTTTGAGTGCGACCATCCAACCAATTCCATATCCACCAAGTGGTCCATCCATCAAATCCATGTCTCTCCAATTTAGAGACAAGGATGTCGTGCGGGACAGTGTCAAATGCCTTGCACGAGCCCAGGTAGATGACATCAATTGCTTTTCCCTTTTCCACCAACTCTGTGACCCTGTCAGGTCCTACAGAAGACCTCCAAAGTTGTCAGGCATGATTTACCCTTAGTGAAGCCGTGTTGGCTGTCACCAGCCACCTCCTCATTTTCCATGTGCCTGAGCATAGTTTCAGGAGGATCTGCTCCATGGTCTTGCCGAACACTGAGGTGAGACTGACTGGCCTGTAGTTCCCTGGGTCTTCCTTTTTTCCCATTTTAAAAAGTTCCATACTCATGTTTCCAAACAAATTCTAATTTGTACAGATGTAACTGATTTTTAATATCCAGTCAAATGAGGCTGGTTTCAAGACCATTGGAAGTAAAAAGTATCAATGTACTTTCCATTTTGACTATGGTGCAACTGTTTTCATACAATTGCTTAGCGAGGTGGATTAAGCTGGTAATGGATTCCTATCACTACAAGTGGAGCTGAGCAGAATTCAGCCTTGTCTCTCCATGATGGTGTCGTCTTCAGAAAGGTTCTGTTCTTTGTGAAAATGCTCTGCACAATAAGTATGTAAAGATGGGAGATCTCACAGGAACATACTTGAAACTGCACCACATTTGTAAGCAGATGTTATTTTGTGGTTTATAAAGATTAATTTTTTTTTTCCTCCAGCTGTATGCCAGAATCTTACATTTGCGCGCTTTCTGGATACAGTCAGAAGTTGATGTATCAGTTTAGAAAAAAACAGTCTGTTCTCACATGTATTTGTGCCTAGTGTTGCCAAAGACACCTAGATAGATTTGGATGAACTTTTTCACTTTTGGGTGTATATTTATTTGTTTATGATATTTTGAGATCACATGTGTCTGCAAGAGCAGCAGCCAGAAGGAGATGAGGCTAATCCTTAGTGTAAACAGTTCAAAGACTAAACTGATACAGTAATTGCTTTTAGAATCTCCAAACTGCTTTGTTACCAAAATCATATATTTAGCGCTCTCCCTATTTTAATAAATGCATTTTTATTGAATCATCGTCTCTATGTGAGAGAGGGGAAATTTGAGAAAGAAGTGATTTGGGGCATTGCAGTAGGAGTCAATGTTAGTTGGGGCTGAGATCTGCCTTTTTTTTTTTTTTTTTTTTTTTTTTTGTCTTTAGTCATACTGAGTCATGGTCTCTTCTTTTCCTAGAAGAGCACTTTTCTGATAGCAAACAGTGGAGGTGTTCAGCTACAGAGATTGAGTGTGTGTGTGTGTATAGCTTTCCTTTCTGGGCATTGTTTTCTGAAATGTATATTAATTCCTGTTTCTAAGGACAGGTACTTTTCCTCACACTGTCTTGTATTGCAGTGCTGAAACGTTCCTGCCAGCAGGTGGAGAGTGATTAAAAAAGGCAGATCGACCAGATGATCACTCCTTTTTATGAAAGGTGACCTTTTCAGAGGTTTTCAGAGTATCTAACTTCATTTTTCCTGTTCTAAATTCTACTTCAGCATATCCCATTAGTTTCTGTTTGTGGGACAGCATATGGAGAAAAAGGCATTTGGAGGGAGATTTCCTGAGCTGCAGGAATCTTTGAGGAAAAGCTGATGGATGGGCAGAGATGTTACAGCTGTTCAGCAGGACTCCAGTAACACTTTCTGTGCCTGGAAGAGCCTGGCGATTCCCTGCCTTTCCAGCTGAGTGCCACCGTGGGAATCTTCTCCACAGGCGTGAAAAACCTCTGAGATTTCTCCGAGCCCTGCTAAGTGTGATCGATGCCTTCGTGTACACCAAACTGACAATTCCTATTGCTAAGCAAGAGTAAAGGTTTGGGATTGGCACAGTTGCAGTTAAGAGTTTCAGCCTTTCTGATCTGGTTCCAAGAGGTTTTTTTTGGTCTTGTATTTTGAGGACTTTACAGGTAACATACCACAAGAGATCTGATGGTTAGGTTTTTATTGAGCCTCAGGTGCTCTGGTCTTAACCACTGGGCACGTGAACTAGATGTCAGTTTTGGGTTTCTTGGGAGACAACAGCAGCAGAAGGTCAGGGCAACCCTGAGCTGTGTTGGAGGCCGACCTCTTCCGCTCCTGTCTCCTTTCCCTCTCTGATAAACAGCAGCTCGCAGTTCTGCTGACTCTTCTTTCTTCCACACTTGAAGAAAACTGCAGCGCTCAGGTTTCTCCAAGGCCGTGACGTTGCGGGGTGGCAGATGCTCCCAGCCCAGCTGTGCGAGAAGCAGCTGGCTGGGCTGTGCTGGCTGGTTTGCCTCCTCCAGGGAAAAGGCACTGGGCCAGATTCAGCTTGTTAACTTCCAGCTGGATCTTAGTAGCTCGTCTGTCGCACCAGCATTCAGAACTGGCAGCTGGCATCTAGGAGGTAAGCATGGAACTGCAAACTGTTAGAGAACAGAAGAAATCTGAAGCATCTCTTAAAGTATTGAGTGGACTTTCATAGTGCGTAGAATTGATCCAGTAATCAGTTGTCCATTCTGCATCTGCAACTGGAATAGGTAGGGCGTGAAATCAGCCAGCGCTGTGAAACAGAGTATTAACAAACTCCTTTGCTGGCTTTACCTTGGTGTTTATTTTCTCTTCCCTTTCCCATGAGAGCTTTGTTCTACATCCACCCCTCTGCACACCACCTTCTCCAAGAACCTTTCCTTGAAGCCTGAGGAAGTGGTTTAACATTGGATACAGACGCACGCACGCAGACACACACAAGTGTAACATCCCATCGTTAGAAAAGGGAGTGTGACTTCCTGTACACAGCGGGATTGATGGGGGTGGGAATGGCACAGTTGCTAAAATGCAAACAGCAGAAAGGCAATCCCCAAAGTATATAAAATTCCTATAATTTAAATGACTAAATCAGCTGAAAGCTGGTAAATGTTCCACTGTTTCAGTCCAGAGTCTGAATGCGTAACCTGCAGCCTTTCTAACAACCAAACTTGGACTGTGGAGGCAAGCAAAAAGAACAGGGGATGGGTAATGAAAAAAGATAGCAGGAATGGTTTTAAGCTTATTACTACTCAAAACTAATTGCCATGTTACTGTCAGCTAGAAATAAAGATGGGCAACCTAGCTGCAACATGAAAAATTTCTTTGTTGGAATGAAACCTAGGCTTCCTTGTTACTGCATCTCTGCTTCATGCTGTTAATATGCATCTCACATAGCAAAGAACTGAAGTAAAGAGCTAAAGTCGAATGCATCTTGTCCTGGAGTGAGGTTGCTTGCAGTACTTTTTCCTCTGATAAAAGAGGTGGAATAGCATGAAAATGGTGTGAATGTGATGGACTCATTTTCCTTTTTCAACCTTTTCTTGTCTGTACTTCCCCCATACGCGTTGTCCCTGTGTTGCACGCTAATCTCCTCGCAAACTTGTTGAAATTCCTTCTGTATGCCCTTAATGTTCCTACGTGCTCTCAGACCAGCCTAGCTTGTCGCCCTCTGGGGTAAAAAGTTGGTGTGACCTGCTTCTCTGCTGCAGAACACATTTAGTTAGATACTTGGTCATGTAGGTACTTGAGTATCTCAGTTCCAAACTGAGGTGTTCCTAATTCTCTCCTCACTTAATTAGAGAACGTATGTCTTTCCACGGGAGTCCATGCCGTGCTAGGTTGTACAGGGGCTGCAGGAGGACCCAGTAAGACAGCATTTGGCTGGAACTTTATGAGGAAAGAATAAGCTGAGGGTGGTACAACAAAGAGTTTTCTGATGGATCAGTTGAAGACCTTAGAGGTCTTTGACCTGGCAGCAAACTCTACTGCTACCTGTGCCATCAATAGGAACAAAGCTATGGTAAAGACCACGCTCATGTTTAAACAGAAAGGGAAAGCTGGATGAACCTAGAAAAACACTTCAGCCTACTCATACCAAGCAAAGCACTTCTTGATTCCCCACCAGCTTTTATGGGGAAGAAATCCATTCTTGACAAGAAATGGTGTTGAAACTACCATCTCTTTGTCTGAGACCCCTTCTGAGACCTCCTCTGAGCCCCGTGGTGGTGCAGACTTCTAAGAGCACAACTTGGACTGAAAGAATTACGACAAGCCTTTCTTTCTCTCCTAATTACCACGTTCTCCAAAAAGACTGCCCCAGTAAACATGTATTGTTCTGTATTCCTTTTCTCTTGTGTTTTTGAATATGATACACTAAGTTTTACCCTTAGATAACCTTGTGTGCCTAAAAAAAAATTATTTAGATGTCCACGTTCCTAAAAATAGGACATGAATGAAGCATTCCAAGAAGCAAACCGCAGCTTCCTGAGGTAGCAGTGGCAGTAGTGCAGTTTCTAGTTCAAAGATTTTGTTTTATAAGCGATATAACATTGCAGAGTCTACGTCCAGTTTTACAGCATTGCTTTGCTGTGTGCTGTTTATTTTTGTTCCTTTAATGATACTTGGATGCAAAGCACGTGTCATGAGTTGGCTAATATAACAGAAGATTACCAAGGCATATGTTTTGTGGTATGTGTGCCTACTCCACTACTTAACAAGGCTGTTTAACCTATATGTTGTTTCTACCCTGCAATGATCAAAATACTGCCCACACATTTTAGTCATATATTTTATCACTTACATACTGAAAGTGCATTTACTTTTGCAGAATATATTTAAGACTGAAAGTTCGGGTTTAGTACTCTGACTGTTGGTACAAATTGTTTTCCTGGTGTCTAAAGCCCTGCTTGCTCAAACTCTTTGGTAAAAAGGGATCTGGCTGGGATTTGGTTGCCAAATGTGTTTAGAAAAGGCATCATAAATGATAAATAATGACTTTCAAGTTCATTTATCTGGGATAAATCCAAGCATGATATGCGTTCTGTTCCAAAATGAGTTCAGCAAAATAGCGGGGGGGGGGGAGTAGAGCGGGGAGTGAAATGGTCATTTAGCAATACCAAAGTACTTAATTTTCTTGACAAAGTTCTTAATATTTAAAAACTTTTCCATGTTTTGGACAGAAACCATACACTCTCTAATTACTGGCAATAAAACTAAGTAAAGTATTTAAGACCTATGAATGTTACAGTTGGAGGAAACTATAATTAAGGCTGGCAAGACTGTGTTTCCTTAAGGAAAGAGAGAGTTCAGACAGCTTTTAAAGCGAGATGGTAATTATTTTTCCCACTGAACTTCTATGTCTTGATAAATGCATGTTCTCCAACCTTCAACCAGTAAGTTAAGCAGTAAAGTATATCCTAAGTAACTTCTTAATTTGTGTTTCCCAATGTGCTGGTTTAGCTCTAAGACATTTTATCTAGTAATAGTTACAGTTTCTTCTGATTGTAAATCACTATTCTTCCATTCTATGTCTTCTGTTGAGAAAAAGAGAGGTGTAGAACAAAGTCAAATTTAATGGCTATGGTTAAATAGTAAGCTGGTTCTAAAACACTGCACTGTGTCTGTGTTTGCATGCACTCTTGTAGCCTGTCTGCTTCCAGCGAGCCTGGGAGACTCCGTTACTACTGAATACAATAGAAGGAAGATTGTTTGTCATAAAATAAATGCGGATGCACAGGAGTATTGCCAGTCAGCAGATCGTTACGTGTAACCAAGTCTGGACCATCTTGGAATCACAGCAGAAACCAGTAGCATATTTATAAATCCTTCTTAGTGTGGTGGGCTTCCCTGGCGCAGTATTTGGTAGCCAGGACAGACGCTGTGGAGGCTGAAGCTGGGAGTGGTGTTTGCTGCAGCTCCTGAGCTCTGGGGCTTGCACTTGACCACAGCGTTCCAGTGCTGCCAGGATTTTGGCTGCCCCAGTAGCTTCCCAGGCACTGTGGGGAGAGCATACTGGCATGCCTCGGTGCTCATCCCTGGGGGCTTCCCCTTAGCCCCCTACATACTACGAAAGGGTGTGAGTAGCTGGGAAGCCCTGGGGATGCCAGTTCCCAAGTGCCTCTGTTCCTGCTCCTGGCGCAATGAAATACCCGTGTCGGGTGGGCAGCAACAGGACTTGGCTTATCTTTGAAATATTTATTCCTACTTTATTCGGCACGGGAAGGAAGACTGATTTTGAAACAGCAAGGTCTTCTGTCAAGTGGGATTTTATTTTCCATACATCACTGCGAATGAGAAGGACCATTTTGTACCAGGGGATTTTGAATTATTAGGTAGATTCAGATGAAGAGCTATACAGTTAGGGAACAGAATACTTAACCTGTGTGTGGAAATCGTCGTACAACTAGTGGTGTGGCAGTATAGCAGGACATATACTTCGTATCATTTTTCTAACCAACTCCCTTTGTCACAATTGTTATTAAATTGGCAGATTAGTTGTTTGAAGAGTCAAGCATTTGTGGTGATTTTCTTTGCCTTTTGATGAGGTGGAGTTCATGACTCCGGCATATAGCCGGTTCATCTCAAAAGCGAATGAGTTTGTGTAACCAAATCATTTTGCGTGTGAGTGAGTTTGTCTTTGGGTCAACTTCACCAGAAACTGGTTGTCCCAGTAGAACTGTCTGCAGATAAATCAGTTGCTGCAGAGCTGTGCAGAGGAAGTGTAGTGTGTTCATGCATCTTTCTGTTTCTCCAGATAGGAATTAAGTAATTTTTAAAGACTAAATTAAATTCAATGTGTTTTTTATAGTGCTTGCAACAAAGCAGAGCTAAGCATAGCACAACGTTTTCGTGCAGGTATATGGCACAATTATGTTTTCATTTCTTTGGAGATGGAGGAGGCAGCTGTTCAACAAGGACTGTAGTGGAGAGTGAGGGAAATCTGTGCACTTTTGGCACCTGGGATTCTTTTTCCATTTCTATTTTTTACAAGTAACCTACCCTAAAAAGGCACACAAAATGTTAAAACACAAAGTGTTAAAAATTACTTTCCAGGTCACAGGTTACGTTTTCAACTAGACTCGTGTTGTTATGGTTCCTGCTAATATTTCTGCAGTTAGAAACCTGTCAGTGTTTCCATTTGGAGAGAGGGAGCTATAACTGTCTATAAAAATATGTTCCCAGCCAAAGCATGCCACATGAAGTCGTTGCTGAAAAGCAATTAAAGTCTGGCAGCTTTGAAATTAGAGGAACATCAACAAGACTGGGAAATCTGCTGCTTTCTGACTGTGCTGCACTCCTAGAAGTCAGGAAATGTGCGACGATAGGTGTACGGGGGCTGTTTGGGGTCTGCTTTTATGGGTCACTCTGCGCAGAATCAGGTCTGGATGGATGATTTTGGTTTGTGTAGATGTCTTTAGTTGCGCTCTGGATGTAATTTCATAAATTATGCTCTTGATGGATATTTTAACACCTTATATCCATTTCCTAAATCTTTTGTGCAATTGGTCCTTTTCCTCTGGTTCACCACAACTTTAAGTAGCTCCAGCACACTCTTCCAATTTACGACGTCTCCCTGACTCGCCAGCTGGACTCCACACATAGCCTTGGTGCTCCAGGAAGGAAGACTTGGCATCAAGTGAGTCTGGGGTTAATGAAAGCCTGGAGTGGGAGGTTATAAAAATCAGATGGTTATAGTAATTGTAAGGGGCTATATGCTGAGTTTAATAGCTCCACAGGGAATGGTGATATATGAGGACTGTAGGAGGAGAGAATGGGCATAGGAAGGTGCTATTATATATATATATATCTATCTATATCTCCCTCTTTGCCCTCCCCATTCATTCCCTCTTTGCAGGATATTTTATATCTTTTTGCTAGAATCCTAGTCTGACCCGGCTGCACTGCATCATCAAACAATCCCTACAGAAACCTGCAGAGAGGGGAAGCTGTTTTCAAGATCCAGTCCTCTCCTCTGGCTGAAATGAAATATGTGTGATAATCACTCGTGATTATCTCTCCAGCATTTTCCATGGTGATTCTAAATCATCTACTTTATCTTTTTATCTTGATCACATACTTCATCTGTTTCATTTTATGTTCAAGTGGATGTAAGACGTGTTTTTTTTAAAGGAAAACAGCCACAAAGTTAACATCACCTTGTATTTTGGTGTGCCCCGAGTTCAGGGTCAGAGTCACACAGGCCAGTGCTCCTGCTCAGGTGGAAAGAGTGTGTAGCTGGAGGCAGGTCTACTGTAAAGGGTTGTCTGTAATCAGAGAATTACCATCGCTGGCTGCCTGTGATGACCAGCGTGGAGGCAGTGGTGGTAAGGCAGGAGTTCACATCTCCACATGGAGGCACTGGCAGTCACTGTACCTACAGGGCTTGGTGCTCCCATCCCTCTCCCTTCACGGAGGTGATGCCACTCCTTGATCTTACTGAGCTGGACCATTGTGTCTTGTCCCTCGACTGTAAGGAGACCCTGATGTTACTTACTGGCCATAAGAGGACACTAAAATTAGGAACTGCCTCATGTTTAGGATCGTGCTGTATCTGGGTGATTGTAATATTAGTTGCTGAAAATGAGTGTTTAGGCAACAGTTAATAGTACTACATTGAGACATAGTGATTATATTTTGAATCAAAAAATAGATAAAATATAATCTTGAAAATATAAAAAAAAATCTTTCATAAGGTAAAGTATTTTCTCTGGGACTATCTTGCATGCACTCTATCATTCTTGCTTCATAGAGTTAAAAGATGCTCATTTGTCTTGTTGACTTTGCAAAGCCAGCATTGTGACAAAAAATGCTTTGGATTCCGGCTTGTATATTTTAAGAATAATGAAATAAAATTGCACTGGCAACCTAAATTCTGCCTTTATTTACATCTCCTTTTAATTATGAAGACCGTGTTTTTTAAGCGGTTTAATAAAAGGATAGTGAGTACAAAATCTTTGAGGGAGATACAAGCACCTTCCATGTCATGATTTAATTAGTTGTTTTGTAGGGCTGGTTTTGGCAGGGAATATGTATGCGTGTGTGTATGTGTGTATGTACACATTTACATGTGTGCAGCTCATAACTTGAGCAAACTTTGTTCTGGAAGTCCTTGAGGCACAAGTGTGGAACGCCACAATGTTGTTTCTGCAGTCATGTTTTGGAGAGAAGCTGTACTTTGAAGAATATTCTAAATGCATCACTTAGTCCATTTTTTAAAAATGGTTCTGTACTTCAGGTTAGGAAAGCCTGTTTTCTGTATGCTTCACATTAGAAAATAATAAAAACAAACAAAACCCCAGCACTATAGAGATTACATAACTCAAGGTTTCAGTTTAAGTAGCTGAGTGTTTAAATATCAATTTAAATATTAGTATGTTTAATGATTTTTTTTTTTGAGAGACAAAGATAAGTGTCATAACTTCCTAAAAATTTGCCTCTGGTGGTTGAGATGAAAATGATTCTCAGCTGCAGCTTTATGTGTTAAAAATACCTCTCAAAAATCTTAAGGAATTACAAACTCAAGTAAATCTGGGGTACAAAGAGAGAGATGCATTTAAATATTTTGCTTTCTTCCTGTGAAATAACTGTGAAGAAAACAGGTGTATTAGGAGATCCTCTCCTCGGTGCACATCCTTGCAGTCATCTATGCAATGAAATAAATTTATTCTCAGTCATTTTCACTTCTCACTTTAGAACCCAGACCTGTCCACACCAAGGCTTCTTTTTACAGATATGTGTATGAAGATTTATTTTTTGTTTTGAGGTCCTAGTATGTGACTTTGGACAAATATATATGAGACCATATTTAGTACTGCTAATTTTTAGGTGGCTTTTGCTAAATGACAATATGGCTAGGATTTTCTTTACTGAAATGGTGCATTTTGGGCTCTCCATGGGCTTTCCTAGTAGTCCAATTTTGCCTATCTTTGCAGAAAACTCATATCATCTGCTTCCAGTGGGAAGATATGTTTTCTTTATTCCAGCTAATTACTTTGAGTTAAAAATCTAATAATGAGAGCTGTAATTATGATATGAATTAGCAGGCTGAGTTAAAGACCATAGTTGTGCCAAGGCTGTACTACACAGTCCTTCCTCTGGAAACCTAAACCAAATATTTATCATCAGGAAAACTGAAGGCTCATAATTGGAGTGGTCTTGGCTCCTACTGACTTATTTCAAATTATTGAAGTCTGTTAATGTACAGCAGTATCAAAATTAAAAACATGTTTGAATATCAAAGTATTGATTTAGCTGGCAGATTTCAGGTGCCTCATTTGAAAATTCTGGTCTGTGTTTTTCAGTAGCTGTTTTTTCAATGGTTTACGCAGGTTTTACCTCTGGTGATCTCTAGGATGAAATGTTCTGAGACTTGAGGGGAGAACTTTGGATAAATTATTTCTTTCTCATGAAATACTCCAGAAATGAAGGGTTTACATTTTTTAATGGAATTGATCTCTCTTTCTCCTTTTTTTTTTTTTAAGAGAGAAAAAACCACCTGTGTAATTTCTTACTTTAAGTCGCTGACACTCCTTTTATTCTGAGGTAGTGAAGTGCTATTATCTCAGTTTTAGGAATGAGGAATTCAGAGTAAGAAAAGTTAAGTTACTTGCCCAAGTCATGAAAACAACCGTGGCTCAATTATTCTTTGAACTGAGGTGGGTGTTATCCTGAGCTGAGGGCTCCCTTGAGTAGTTCATTCCTCTTCTCAAAGGTATAGCCTTTATAAAAAAAGGGAATACAAACATAACCCGACCTATTTAGCATATCCTCACTTGGTTTTTAAGACTAGAAAGGACTGTTATTATAATATATTGCCAAGTACTATTACCTTTTACCCAGATATATATAGTCTAAAGACTCAAACTAGCACAAAGCACTTTGATTCACAGGATGCTAAACTATGCGTCACAGGCCACAGCAGTGACCAAGCAGCCACAAAACACTTAAGGCCCTTGGAAAGGCAAGACTTTAAATGAAAATTGCCCAGACGGTCTCAGCAGGTGAACCATGCCACATGCTACAAGTCTGTGCTGATTTGATGGAAGAAAATTCCTTCCTGAATGTAATCTGATAACTAGCTTGACTCTGAGTATATGCGGGACATATACAAACTAGACACAAGTTTTGATCTAGCATGTTACTTGCCCCTAGTTATAGCCAGTCTCTGATCATTCAGAAGAAGAAAAATAATTTTCCCTCAGTCTTGGGAAATGACACCTGCCAGTTGCATGTTAAAGTCAGTCACCTTTTCAGGTTACTGGCTGGGCCTGGAAGTAAGAGATTATATGTGATTTATAATTAATGTCTTAACAGGCAGGCGACTATTGAGGGCAATCGGGGCATTTGTGTCCTACCTGGGATCAGAAGAGACTCACTAGCCATGTCTACAACAGCAAGAAATGAGGCCCAGTGGGGTGCATTTGTAGAACTAAACAGCTAGTTCTGGGGACCTGGTGCCCACGCTTTACACATTTTAGGGTTTTACTTTGGGCTAGCTCTAATCTGGTCCTGTGAACTGGATGCATACTACTTGTTGAAGAATTTTAGGTGTATATTTGGAACATATTTTCCAGTTCAGGTTAGTTTGAAGGAAATGTAGGTCCAGGAGTGCTCTGGCATGCAGAGCAAAGCTTAGTCTATAGGGGATCATTTGAATTCCTGATATAAAAGCACACTGATGATCCAAACTGTGATAGACACTCACAATTCATGTATTCTGAAGTGCTTGCATGACAACTCCAGGGGTAAGAACCAAATACTTTATCCCAGAAGTGCCATGAAAGCATATAACTTCTGAAGAGAGAGTAGTCACCCTAAGAGGGGCTTCAAGCCAGTCCAAACCTCTTCCTGTTCCCTTCTCTCCCTCCATCTTACAGGTAGCATGTTCCAGTGTTTAATAACATGATGGACACATCCTGTTTTATTTCAAGTCTAACTTCAGCTTCCAGTCATCATCAGCAAGATGGATCCCTCCCTGCCTTCCCCTGAATAGTTGGTATTTACCTTTGTTCAACTGCGTTTTTTGGGTTGTAAATGTTTAGTTGAGACTTGAGGTGGCACTGTTTCAGTAATGATTCCTTGTGATGACTTATTACCCCATCAACTTTTGCCATCTGGAGATTGTGCCAGCAAAGATTTTGTATATTCTTTGGAGCTTTTTTGATAAGCATTGCTTCTTTCTTATTACAGTGTACATTCAGAGTTTAGTCGGTGAGATGGGTTTTAAAATCAGAATGTCTTGTTGTACTAAGTCAGATGACTTGAAGAAATCAAAGTATAACTCACCAACAGTTTTCTTTTATTCCATGCTCATAGAAACAGCTTATTTTGCTCTAAACCCATGCTTGTTCTATCTATCACTTATGTATACATGTATATTTAGTCTCTACTTCTCAATGATGTAACACTTGCTTAATAATTCCATTTTTTTCCCCCTGAAATTGATGTCAGGTGAATCAGTCTGTAGTTCCCTACTTGGTACATAGGCTGTCCTCAGAGCTGTTGGGCTTTTCCTCAGTATTCAAGCATTTATTAAGAAAAAAAAATAATAATTCTAGAGGGAAACATCAAGTTAATGCATTTAGCAATTGACTGGCAGTGATAGTTGTTTAATTTTTTTTCTCTTTGGCAAATGCTTATGCATAGCTTCCTTTTGTATGGATGGCAAACTTTTGATTACAGCTGTGTTATCACACTGGGTGGATACATCCTGCTTTATTCCAAACACAAGATGTAACTGTTAGGCTCTTTTGCTTTTTCTCTGTCTGTTATTTTAAGTGTTAGAAATATGGTTTGTTATTCTGGTCTCTATTCACTGTTGAGTTTTGGGATTTGAGGGCTTAGAGGGGTGGGGTTGGTTTTTTTGGTTGTTTTTTTTTTTGATCCCTTTAGGTTATTTGTCAATTATCTCCATTTTTTAACTTACATTATTTGCTATTTATGTCTTGTTTTTCCATCCTTTGAAGTGATGCTTTGATACCACTTCCACATTTATTTTTTTAGTCAGTTTTTTTTGCCCTAAGTTTTTTTTAGTTTTGGTATTTGTGGTACTATGGCTTGTTATTCATCCAGTAGAATATCTTTAAACAATTATCAATTTTAACTCTTCACAGTGTCTAATTTTTTTTTTTCCAGTCAATTATGCCAACAAGTAATTTAAACTTGGTAAATTTGGCCCTTGCAAAGCTTCAAATAATCACATTTCTGGCTTATGCTATGTACTCCTTGTGCAGTGGAGGTGTAGCCAGTCCAAAACTCACAGGTACATTGTCAACTGGTAATTTCTGATCAGCAGTTACCTGTTTTTTTGTCTTAAAAGTTAATGTAATTTTGAATCACCTCATAATAAGCATACTAAGGTAGTGCTCTTTATAAATACAAAAGACCCCACCTTGTTAAAGAAACTCTAGATAAATTTCTTTAAATGTTCATATCGGACATACCAGATTTCTCCAATGCCAATGTTTCCTGGGATGGCTAAGAAGGAATTTATCCTGGTCTCTGGGCAGGACTGTAAGTCCATCAGTGCTAACATTTTAGTCTTGTGAGTGAGCTCTATAGGCCATGGAGTTGCTGTACTGCTGCATGTGTGAGATGCTAAAGGGTAGTGGTTTGCCTGGTGCGGAGTACTGCCCCATCACTGCTTATCCGAGTCTCACCTCCTGGAACGAGGGGGAGTGGGTAGGATTTTCAGCATTTGAATGTACAGCCCTTTCTCCTCAGTCTTGGTCATACAAGGTGGGTATCCATATCAAAATTTGTATTTTAGGAGTGTGATAATGAAACCTCTGTTGTGGTGTCAGAGTACGGCAGGGTGGCTTGTGCTTGTGGGGACCATCTGTCCTTCTGGAATGTCTCTGCTCTTTTCAAAAGAAAGGTATCTCTGGCAGGAACTGTTGGGGGTTTTTGGCCAACGGTGGATGTTGTTTTGTGCTTTCCTGAATTTCATCTGGAGCTGCATTGCTACCTATAGGTCTTCTCCCCTGGTCACCTTTTTTCTCTTAAGTTGTCTCAGTTTGTGTGGGAAAGGATACTTCCAGCTGTGAAGATATCCTTTAGGTTCCCTTATTTGCAATTACAGCACGTTTTCAAAATGTTTTGTTTCCATTTCATTGATACTCGTTGCCTGTCTCCATGGGATCTCCTGTGAAATGGAATATGTTTGGACATCCAGAGAACTTTCCATATCCCTGTGTCCTTTGTTACTTGTTCCTCCTCCATCAGAACTGTGTTGCATATCTTGTAGCTCAAGATGCTTCCTTCTTCAAGCAAGAAATGAAATCTGATACTTCAGATACAGGTCATAGGACCACAGGATAAGTCAGTCTGGAAGAGACCTCCCAAGCAGGAGATTAGACCTCCCTTACCAATCTTCTGCTTAAAGCAGGTTCATGTGTGACACCAGACCAGGTTAGCTGGGACTTTATCCAGTTGGGGCTTGAAATGGCTGTGCCTTCCTTTACCTGTTCGGGAGTGTTGTGATGCCACTTGGAGACGTGGACTTACTGAAACTGGGTAGCTGTTGGAGTAACCACAGCATCCATCTACCTTTGAATTTCCTTCCTGGGCAAAGAGAAAATAGTGTTTCCTCTCTGCCTGGTGCTTCAGTAGAGCTGAAGTGGATTCAGCCCAAGTACCCCACCTGGGACCTTGTAAGTGCTATTGGTTTTCTAGTGCAAACATAATCAATAACTACGCTGTCATCTGCGGAAATGCAGTGCTGTGCCTACACAGTACCCAAATGAGTTTCTCTGCCGACTTGTCATGTCTACCTGGAGACTACCAGCCTTGTTCTCTGCAATACTGTGGGGAGCAATTTTACTTCTGTGTGGTCTAAGCTTCATTCTCAACCGAAGGCCTAACCTGAAACCCAGGTTGCCTCCATCAGAATTGGACATCTGGCAAATCTGCTTGTACAGACCCCCACTGAAGTGTTGCTCAGAACTAGCTTTTGCTGAATGTAAGGACCTGTACCACATTTCTTCTGCAAAAGTTATGATACTGTGAATATAACTCTATGTGCATTTTAAAGTTTCCTACTCAGCTCCTTATGTCTGAGGCCATTAAATCTTCCAGACTGTTCCCAACTATCTAAACCTTACATTTCTTCATTCTTAGAGGGTACCACTTTCTGTACCTTTCAGTTTAACAATATTCTTTTAAAAAAATAATAATAAAAAAGGCATAAAATAATAATAAAAAAGCATGCTGTTCAACATTTCAGAAGTTTGGTATTTATGAAACACTAACCAGTGTGTTCACTGCTTTATAAACTGGAAAAATAAGGCATGTTCTTCACTGTTACAGATTTACAATCACAGTCAAATGTTTATTTGTTTGGCATTTCCTTTACATGCCAGTTTTTGTTGTATAATAAAATGCAATAGTAAACAATAGTTAAGCATGTAGTCATTAGTTTAGTGGTGCCTAATATAACAATGAAAATAACTATATAGTCTTTGCCTCTGTTTATTTCTGTTGGAATTGCTGTATGGAGTGTCTAGCTTCAGAGTCCAGATTTGACATCTATGACTTCTAAAGTATGTTGAATTTAATCTTCCAGGAAGTGAAAAGAAAGGCTTGAGCTCCTTCTCTAACTACTTTTTTTTCTGTTCCTCAATCTTTTCTACCTTTTTAGGAATTGTTCAATAAAAGTATGAAAAGGCAAAGTGAAATATCATGCATCATACATAAAGTCTTCTTGTATGTCATTGTACTTCGTGTCTTAAGTGGAGTGTTCTGGATCTTCACCTCTTTAGCTTTAGTGCTTTCAATAATGTTTTGTCTTCAGCGGTTTGGGTGGATCTGGGTTTGGAACTGTGTTTTTGTTGGAACGCCTCTACATTGGATCCCTGCAGTTTTCAGTGCTTGGAAAAGTTATAACTTACAATAGAAGACAAGGTAAACATGCCATCAAAGGGGAAAAAATTAAATCTCTGTTTATTCACCTGCATGCTAGAGATGAATCTTATTCACAGCAGCTAGCTGAAATATTCTAGATATTAAAAGGCTTGGAAAAAAATGAATTTGTTTAAATACCTGGGACTTTGTTCCAATAGGATTTGTGTCCCAGATGTTGATTTGCAGCAGCAATATGCTGGATGAAGTTTGCTGTTGAATGTGCCATCAGGTAGTGGCACACAGCATATGTACATAGGGAAAATGCATTCCTGTGCAATTTTGTAATTAAGAAGTAGGCAGTGACAGCCTGTGCATTTCTGGATGGCTATAGCAATGCAATTTATCTTCAACAGAAGGCAAATAAACTTCCGACTTGAAATAAGCTGGGGAATGTGGGTTTGTCATGTACTGTCTTCCCTGCTTCCCTTTTCCTACATACAAAGTGTAGAAGGAGCTCCTGCGCTTCACACGTAGGTGAGATATAGGAGATATAAGTGAAAAAGAGATAAAGCCTTAGCTGAGGAATGTGATTATCAAAAGCCTGTTTGGGAGGACACAACGATTGGTTTTGAAGATTCCCGATCCCTGCTGTAGATGGTTTAAGGTCGGCTCTGTGCAGGCCCAGCAAGGCTGCTCAGTACTCACGCTCTGTTGTACTTCACTGTCTGCAGGGAGCTGTGGTGGAGCGGTGGCGTGGTGGGAAGGAGCTGTAGACACCCCTTTGCTGAAACCAGCTGGCTGTGCCACTAAGGTGAAAGAGCCCCGCCACTGCATGAAGGGCATGCCAGAGACACACAGACATTGGGGTAGATCCAAGGGTAGAGCAGACTGGGGGTCTGGTCTCTGTCCCATCAATTGATTTATGCAGTTTTCATCAGATGTAATTAATCTGTGCTGTTGCCAAAGGTAATGACTTGTGGTTCTTTGCCTCCATGTCTGAATTGCTGGGGTTTGGGGAACAGCCCAGAATCTCAGTAGTGGCTTTGGGAGATTTCTACATTTTACTCTATAGACCTGTAAAAAGCTGAAAGTATAATTAATGTAAAATCCAAATAAGAGAAATTTGAAGACAACTTATCCTTCAGAAGTATTGCATGTTAACAATCCTCTTGGGTTTTAGGGTTGGAGTTTCTTGAGGTTACTATACAATGAAGCTACCGGCATTTAATCAAATTATCCGGGGTTTATAAAGTATCCTAAATCATAGAACTACCTGATGGAAGTTTATTTAAAGCTTATATCATGGATGTTTTTACAGAGACTGAAGATGCCAGATAAGATAAAGAATTTTGAGACTTGGAGTAGACAAAACTGCCCACAGCTGTGCAAACAGTATAGCGATGGGCACGTATTGGCTATGTTTTGGTACTGCTAGACTACAGAGTTCCTAAAAAAAGCATCATTCTAGCAACTCATAAGCAGATGAAACAGAGGTCATCTTAGAAGGACTCTTCTCAGCATGATAACAACTGAAGCAGCCACTTTACAAATCAAAAACTTGAATGGATTAAAGGAAATGGCTGGTCCGTTTGTTGGTGTAGTGCAATTTCTTACTATAGCTGAAATGGATTGGCTTATAAATTAAAACTCAGAAGTGGGATTGGCAACATGCATATGAATGTGCATCATGTAAGATTTTTGAACACTAAATCTGAGTATTTGGGCGGGCTGGGCTTCAAGATAAATGACCTGTGAGTGGTATTTGTGAACCAGTCGCTTGGTAATGCTTGATTGTTGTTTTTTGGGTGGTTGGTTTGTTGGGGGTTTTTTTGTTTGTTTGTTTGTTTGTTTCTGAACAGGCTGTGTAGCTGGCCTGTGTGCATGAACACAAGGGAAGATGGCTTATTTTATTTTATTTTAACTTTTTTTTGTCTCTGCATGCACTTTGTTGGGAGTCCACTGCTTGGACTTTTTATCCCCAGTGTTTCACATGTGAGTGTTGAACTACTCTCTGTCAGTGACAGCAGGAAGATCTAGGATAAAACTGGTGAATCTGTGAACAGCAAACAGATAATATTTCCTAGGACAATTTGAACAGGGAATGGGAACTTTCCTCTCTGTGTCTATTTCTGTACTTGATTTTTAGGATGGCAGGTGATGGTAGGCTGTGAACAGCAGACAGAAGAGGACAAGGGGAATTAAAAATTTCCAGTTGATAGCAGGTATCCAGAAAGCAAACTATGAGAGATGCCTTTAAAAGCTTCAGGTGGCTGTATGAAGAGAGATGGCTGAGATACCTCTGTGACTGGCAGGTCAGCCCAGCTGGAAAGAAAGTCAATAATGTTCTCAAAATATCTAAGCAACCAAGGCATCCTGAAAACAACATACATGTAATTTATTGATAAAATGGGCTTCTGAATTTGGTAGTCAGTATGCAATGCTGATAATATAGTCACTAAATATTGCGAAATATCTCAACATGTAGGTGATTTCTTGACATTTGTCAGGGTGCTGAAGGAGAATAATATCTAACTGATCTTCACAGTGATTCTCCCTACCATGGTGGTGGGGAAAACAGTACAGAAAATTCTGAAAGTATTCAGCTGGATAGCCATGTAGCAAAAAGTAAAATGTTTTGATCTGTAAGTGAAATAAAAGTCCACTGTCTTTTGAAATAAATGGAATGAAGATAAGTCTTCTGATGCCTAGACTAGAATAATCAGAAGGACATTATATCAATAATGAGACAATGAAATGAGCTGACAAATGAGAGTAGTTTAAGCCTAAAACTATGATATTGAAAATATAATTAAGACCTCAAAAGGAAGTGAAGAAATAGTTTCATAATAAACAGGCAAAATTGTTCACTTATGAGCATAAATTTGGTGAGATTTATACCAAACTCATGGAAGTGAAATGCCACCCTACAGTTAGTCTATCTTCAGAGGAAGAGTTGGGAACATGTGGGTTTTCTGAGTTGGGGACAACTCCAGAGAAAAGGATCCTGAGTGGTTAAGGCCCAGCACCCTGAGAAAGATAGCACTGGGTCTTCTCCTGCCTAACTCCAAAAAATGGCTGCTTCCTACCCAGAGCAGTGTGGTGCTTGGGAAATGGTGTCTTTGTGGTCAAAAAAACTTACATAACACATGAATGTTTGAGGAGAGTAATATGGAGGAAAAGTAAAGAAGTTATATCACTTCTGTATTTGATGCTGGTACAATCCCTTTTCAATTGCTGAGCTCTTTTTTTTGGTGTCCATAAGCCTGTTGATAAAATGGTAAAGGATTGATCAAAGGACTGGATACTATGCCTTGCGGTGAGACATTCTGGAATCTTGCTCTGTTTATCTTGCCCATAAGGAGGCTAAGACTTGACCTGATCAGAGCGTCTGCATTGGGGAAAAAAACATTGAAAAACTGTTAGCAATCTGGCAGGCAAAGATATAAAAAGGTCCAGTGGTTGCTATTTGAAGTTCAAAATTCCACTGCAGATTTTCAACAGTGAGAGTGATTAGCCCCTATGATATCTTAACAAAGGTTGTGGTGGTTTTCTTACCACTGGCAATTTAAAAATCAAGATTGAATGGTTTCTTAAATGATATGTTTTAGTAAAGCACAAGTTTTGTGGCTTCTTTGTACAGGGCATTGGGCTAATTGTTCATAAAAATCCCCTTTGACCTTGAATATCTTAATTCTCTTAAAGACAATGACTAGAGTCAAGCTAGTAATTTTTTCCTTTTTTTTTTTTTGTTATTCAAGTTTTCTGTCCAAAACTTACTTTTGCTTTTACACAGGTATTGTTCTTGACCATCTTCCGTCCATAGCCCATCAGATGGTTTTTAACTATAATGACCTTGCATACAGTGTTAGTACATTGGTATACTATGTAATATTGGTGTATCTGTAAGGCTGTATTCTTTGTTCCATTCTTTTGTACCCTGAAGATATATGCCAAGCATGAGTGTATTTTAGTTGGTTTTATTGAGATATGTATCTGACATCTTTATAGCATTAATCAAATTCAGGATTATGAAATCTACTCTTTCTGCAATAAGTGCAGCTTGTAGTGGTCTTTTAGTTGCTTCTCTCCTCTGAGTCGTGTCTGCATACCGCATGTTTACAGTGATAAGTGTCTTGGAGACTTGCCTGCTCGATCTGAACTAGAATCTAATTACCAGCATTTATGTGGCTGCAAACCCAGTTAGGGCAAGAGTGCTATTAAGCTGGCCATTGTACCAGTGAGCCCAGTTTCTGACTTCAGAGACTTCAAAAGACCAAAGACAGCCAAATAGTGACACAATGACCAGGCAATGAGTGATATTAGGAACATAATGAACATGTTAGCCTTGCCCTCTAAAGAAATTATATTTAGGTACAGTGTTTTTCTACTGCTCATTTCTCTGCCAGGCCCCCCTCTTTCTCCAATTGGTTTTGAATTCATTTGGCCATTCCAGCCTGGTTTTTATGGAAGTGTAAAAATACCAGGTTCTTGTGATGAGCTGAAGCACCAGGTTCAAAAGAGGTTTGTGGCACCTAACAAGTGAGTATACAAGAAAGACTCAGATTAGTAGCAGTTGTTGTGGTATGGGCTGCAAGACAGTAACATCATAGGAAATCAAATGCTCTTAGTTCTCTTGCTTACAGAACAACTTGTATTCTTGTGGGGAACAGGCTAGACTCATTTTGTATTGTTGGTTCCTTTGTGATTTCAAATAGTCATAACAATTCACTTAAAACCGCTTCAGCAATATGGCTTAAACACATTTGATCCAGACAAGAGTTAAAGTAATTAGCTGACATTTGATTTTACTTGATATGGATCCAAACCATGAAACTTTGAACACCCTTAGAGTTCAGAAGTGTTTCGTTCAGTGTTTGGGTACTAGTCTGTGTTCTCAAGTAACCTTTTCAAACTTGGCAAATTTAATCCCAGATTTAAAATGAAAAAGCAACATAGGGAATCAAGTCTATAAATACTTTTTCCTCAAATATAGAGATGCTCTAGAGCATAGTCGTAGAAGCAGCAAGCAGAAGGAATAGAAAATGTGTTATCTGTATAAAGGTGTGTGTTTGTGTGTACGTGTGGTGTTCACACCCACGTACATACTTATGTGGCTGTACAAAACCTTACTCCTGCTGCAAGGACCTTACAGTCTTTACAGGCAGCCAGGGCAGTCATGTGCTTTGAGACCCAGAGGATGGTGCTAACTTAGAGCATGTGTGCATTTTCGGTTTTATGATGTGACGACAGCAGCACTCTGACACTGGTTAACATTTGTGGGCCTTGTGGAAGGAGTGAGTTTCCATGAAGGATTTGGCTGGAGGAAACCTGCCTGCCTGGCACACAGAGCTGAGGAGGGTGTTCCAGGCAGGGTTGAAATAGAGATGAGAAGCATGATGTTTTACATTGCCTATGATGCAGCTGGTAGTTTGGAATGTGACTGACCATGTTTTGTGAGCTTGTAATTTTTTCATGCAGTCTAATACAGAAGGAAAAAGAAGAGGTTATGAAGAAATTCAAAAGGAAGTGTATGGATGCTTCTGCTGAACACAGAGGTGTTCATTTCCTCCTTCAAAGAGCAATTATATGAGAACTGAAAAGCTGTATGTGATAAGAATCCATTGTATTTGCTTTGTTAAGAAACCAAGATGGAAGAGAAGACTTTGGGGCCGGGGGGAATTTCGTAAGATTTTATTATAGCCTGTGTACATAAGGGCAAAAGAGAAAGTTAAGTTGGTATCTTCAAGACGGCATGCCTCTGTGACACAAAAAACAGTGCTATGGAATTTGATTCGTTAAAGTATATGTTCAGTCTCCAAGTAATTTAGTAGTAGAGCATATCATGATTTTCCCCACTTTGGGACAAGTTGAACTGACAGAAAGATTGCAGAAGTCAGTGTCCTTCCCATGAAGCTCTGAAAAGAATATAGGCAAAAACAATGTGGAAGAACACTGATTCTGTGATATACACTTCACAATAACTTACTGTATGCAAAATACCTGGAAATTATTCGGTTTGGTGCCTAAGCAGCACAGTGGGAAGTTTTCAGATTCTTTCATAAAGTTTTCTCTCCGTATTACAACATACAAATCATATTATCTCCCCTTACCATTGTATAATTCTTCAGTGATTTCTTTGTGTGTGCTTAATGTGGTAAAGAAATAAAAGAAAAATATCAGATGCATTTTTAGGTTTTTATTATAACTTTTAACTAGGAGAGCAACAGGGAAAGTCATCACTATGTGACCATTAACTATGTGACCATCTTGAACTCAGTTATCCAAATTCAATGTGTGAGTTTAATAATCATTCATTTAAGTAACAATACATGTGTCACATCTGTAATACCTCATATCTGAGGATTTCAGAGCAGTTTACAAGTTTTGATGAACTGAATCTCACAGCATTCCTACAAGAGGGGAAAAAATGCATAGAAATTACAAATAAGGCTGCTCAGGAGATAAAGAAGGAGAGCAGATGTCATGGTTTGGGGAACCTACATGCTAGTTAAAATTTTGGGATAAATATATGCAACTTACAAAACTGCTATATTATTGAATGCTTTCATATATCTTGTGTTGACCTTAAGCTGTGAAAGATCTGCCATCCATCTCCTAAACAAAGGATAGCACAGGATATTGGAGGAGTATTTTATGCTGTTAGCTCCTTTTCTTGTGAGAGTATGTTAGGACAAAGGATGTAGGACACTATATGGCTGAAGCCCAGAGAAGTCAGCATAATTAAATTTGTCTGCAGAACAAAGGGTTATCAACGAAGACATCTTACCAGAAATAGAAGGAGGAGGTACTTGAGGAGAGTAACATGTGGGCAGTTGTAGATAAAGTTGGACAGTAGAGACAAACTGAGAACCCATTTTGTAGCCAAGAAGCCTGAATTTTAATGAGGGTCAATGAGGGAAGGTGGGCATGAGACCTACATGGACACTACAAATGTATTTTAAGCTCAACATGAGCCGGCAGTGTGCACTTGCAGCCCAGAAAGCCAACCGTGTCCTGGGCTGCATCAAAAGAGGTGTGACCAGCAGGTCGAGGGAGGTGATCCTGCCCCTCTACTCCGCTCTTGTGAGACCCCACCTGGAGTACTGCGTCCAGCTCGGGGGGCCCCAGTACAAGAAAGACATTGACCTGTTGGAGCATGTCCAGAGGAGGGCCACAAAGCTGATCAGAGGGCTGGATCACCTCTCCTCTGAGGACAGGCTGAGAGAGTTGGGGTTTTTCAGCCTAGAGAAAAGAAGGCTCTGGGGAGATCTAATTGCAGCTTACCAGTACCTGAAGGGGCCTACAGGAAAGATGGTGAGGGACTTTTTATCAGAGAGTGTAGTAACAAGGGGCAATGGGTTTAAGCTAAAGGAGGGTAGATTTAGATTAGATGTTAGGAAGAAATTCTTTCCTGTGAGGGTGGTGAGGCACTGGCACAGGTTGCCCAGAGAGGTTGTGGAGGCCCCATCCCTGGAAATGTTCAAGGCCAGGTTGAATGGGGCTTTGGGCATCTGGCCTAGTGGAGGGTGTCCTTTCCCATGGCAGGGGGGTTGGAACTGGATGATCTTTGAGGTCCCTTCCAACCCAAACTGTTCTATGATTCTATGATTCTATTCTACTTAGTTTCCTTTTATGACAAGGTCACCCATCTAGTTGACCAAGGGAAGCCCGTTGTTGTCATTTTTTTTAGATTTCAGTGAAGCCTTCGATACTGTCTCTCACAGTATCCTTCTGGACAAAATGTACATCATACAGCTTGACATAAACATAGTGCGATGGGTGAGCAAGTGGCTGATGGGTCGGGCCCAAAGAATTACGGTAAATGGGGTTACATCAGGCTGGCGGCCAGTCACCAGTGGAGTTCCCCAGGGCTCCATTTTAGGGCCAGTTCTTTTTTAATGTTTTCATAAATGACTTGGATGTAGGACTAGAAGGTGTTGTGAGCAAGTTTGCAGATGACACCAAATTGGGAGGAGCTGTTGATTCTGTCGAGGGTGGAGAGGCCTTGCAGAGAGATCTGGACAGATTGGAGAACTGGGCAATCACCAGCTGCATGAGGTTTAACAAGGACAAGTGCCGGATTCTGCACCTGGGAAGGGGCAGCCCTGCCTATACATACAGACTGGGCGATGAGACGCTGGAGACCAGCCATGCTGAAAGAGACTTGGGGGTCTTGGTCGACAGCAAGTTGAACGCGAGTCAACGGTATGCCCAGGCTGCCAGGAAGGCCAACCGTATCCTGGGGTGCATCAAGCATGGCATTGCCAGCTGGTCTAGGGAAGTGATTGTCCCACTCTACACTGCGCTGGTGCAGCCTCACTTCGAGTACTGCATGCAGTTTTGGGCGCCACAGTACAAAAAGGACATAAAACTATTGGAGAGCATCCAAAGGAGGGCAACGAAGATGGTGAAGGGTCTAGAGGGGAAGACGTATGAGGAGAGGCTGAAGTCCCTTGGTTTGTTCAGTCTAGAGAAGAGGAGACTGAGGGGAGACCTCATCGTGGCCTACAGCTTCCTCACGACGGGGAGCAAAGGGGCAGGTGCTCATCTCCTCCCTCTGGCTACCAGTGATAGAACCCGAGGGAACGGCATGAAGCTGCAACAAGGGAGGTTTAGGTTGGATATTAGGAAAAGTTTCTTCACTGAGAGGGTGGTCGGGCACTGGAACAGGTTCCCCAGGGAAGCAGTCATAGCACCGAGCTTGACTGAGTTGAAGAAGTGTCTGGACAATGCTCTCAGTCATATGCTCTGATTCGGCTGGTCCTGTGTGGAGCCAGGAGTTGGACTCAATGATCCTTATGGATTCCTTCCAACTCAGGGTATTCTATGATTCTATGATCCTATTTGCTCCAGAGCCTAATCCCTACTCCCTGAGCCACACTATTGAGAATAATAGCCTTTAGCTATATCCATGCTGTTCAGCAATTGGCCTGGCCCTGAATCATAATCATATACGTGCTGTGTATGAGATCCTGACTTCAGCTGATTCAAACTCCAGAAAAATGCTTAGAGTGGTGAATAAATTCAGGCATCTCACATCTTTTCCTTTTTTCCTTTTAATTCTTTTGTTATAGTACAGGCTTCCCCAAGGAACCTTGAACAAGCTGGACATACAGATTTACTGAGAGTGAGATGCAAGGAGACTAAAAGGCAATTCAGAAGTCTACAGGATTGCCTACCATGTGTTAAGCAACAATTGCTTTGGAGTACATGGTCAGATATTATTTGATGTGGTTACAGATAGGCAATCCCTGCTGACAGTGAGATGAGGGATCCAGGCCTAGCACATCATCTGTTTGTTTCTCTTCTTGTATGTCTTTGAAGATGTGGATTGTGAAAGAATAGTTGTAAGATGAACTGTAGGAAAAGTTATATCTAAGGTCTTGTGGGCAACAGGAGATGGGAACTGGTTTAGGAGTATAAGGCAGTTGGTCTGGCAGGGTGTGTCATTAGAAAAGGGTGAACAGAGAGCCAAAGAATCATACATATACCATAGAGGGTAAAGATGCTATTCCCAATCAAGAGGATATCACCAGGTGAGCCTGGTGCCAAAGGACTCCAACACTCAGAAAGTGTCCCACTGGCTGAGCTGTTTCACACCAGATTGCTTGGCTTCTCGTCCTGCCTGCCACCCACTAGCATTATTTTGTACAAGATCTAAGTTGAATGCTGTCATGCTGAACTTGGTGAGGCATGTGGGGGGGACTGGAGCAGAGAGGGAGTGGGAATGTGGTGTGCAGATGTGTGAAGGTGAGAGTAAAGCTTATCAGCTACTGGTTCCAGAGGGTGGTGGGCTTTTCCTTTTTTCTGTTCCTGGCTCTGCTGATGAAGTCATCCATTGAACAACCTCAATTATCCATCCATACAAGATAAAAGTACTAGAGTACTATGTTAGGGTGTGAATACATTTAAATATTTTAAAATATAACAATCAAGCATAGTCCTTCCCTTGTTGGCCAGCTGCTCTTGGGGTGGCCTCTATTAAAAAGCTCTTGGGACCCCACAGACACTTTCCTTCTGCTGCATAATATTTTTCTTTTTTTCCAACAAACCAGGTTTGAACTGCAGATTTCTGTGAAGTCCTGTAGCCAATTTAATATTTAAAACAGACCTGTTAAGTTATGCTGGTTTCAGGAATGTCTTGAGCCATCCTCCCTCTGCTAACCTGCTGTGCTGACTCAGCGCCTGAGAAGGAGTTGACAGCCCATGGGGACAGGGGAGTGTTCTGCAACTCTGCAGAAAGACAGGATAATAAAAGCTCATAAGGGCAGAGAGTGATGCAGCTAACGTTTGTGTTGCATTATCAGCCAAGTAATTTAAAACAAAAAAAGAAGAAAAAAGCAAACAAAAAACCCCCCAAAAACCCCAAACAAAACAAAACAAAGCAAAACAAAAAACCCAAACCATAATCCAGAAAACAGAGTTGAAGGTACAGCAACTGGTGACGTAAAATGGTAATCTGCACTAAAAGTCCTGCTTCGGTGATATCTGTGCATATACTTTTCAACCCATTTTGGGTAGAAACTTGTAGAAAAAGGCTCTTAGAAGTTAAAACTGCTACTCTTTTTTTTTTTGGAAATAATCATCTTGACATTCTCATTAGAAAGACCAAGAAGAGAGTGCAAGAAGACAGCTGTTGTCTGAGAGCGATGGGACAGCAGGTGTTGCTAGTGCTGTACCTGTTCTGCAGAGAGTTCTCTGCTCTTAATACTGCTCTCTTTACAAGTCAGAAATTGCATTAGTGTGGTTGCTGAATTTCCATGGACATATAATTCCAGGTGCATATATCAGGGTGCTGATGTTCTTATATTTTGTTGCTGTTGTGTGCTTATGTCCCCAGCTTCAAAATAGGATTCAGCACTTGGGCTTTACTTACAGTATACTGGTGAGCTTTATATAGCTTGGTCTCTGCTTGCCTGTACCTTTATTTTAAGTGTGTGTAAATTCATTAAATTGTCCTACATATAATTAAAAATACAGAGATTGCGTCTCATTTTATTCACTTACTAGTGCAGATGTACGAGAGTGAGTGCACTTTCAGAACTTTCCTTTCAAAACTACTTGTAATCATGCCATAGATAAGTAACACTTTAGAGGGAAGAGGACCTCCAGCCAAAATAGTTTCCAAATGATCTTAAAGTGTAATTTACCTTCTTATTTTGCAGCTAGCTATGGACCAAATCCAATTTGCAAAGGCTGTTTATCTTGTTCAAAGGATAATGGGTGCATCAGATGCCAACACAAGTTATTCTTCTTCCTGCGAAGAGAAGGAATGAGACAATATGGTGAATGCTTGCATTCCTGCCCATCAGGGTACTACGGACTCCGAACGCCAGATATGAACAGATGTTCAAGTGAGTTTTTTCGAACCCTTACATTCACTTTTGTAGAAAGGCCATAATTCACGCTCAGTTTTTATGATGAAACATGATGGTATTTTCACAGATGTCTCAAGATCATCATCAAACTTCTTTGTTAAAGAATGTCCCAGCTCATTCCAAGATATGTAACATTCGGTGGATTAAGTAGTTGATGCATTAACCTAGTTTTTATTGTTGTTGTTATTTTTATGGTTATTATTGCTGTAATTAGAAGGGAAATTTAGGAAAGAATGATGATTTAAGCAGCTATTCCTAGTTTTAACAAAAAAATTCCTACTATATGAAAATAAAAAGGATTAAACATTAATTTAACAGTGCCTCATGTAGGTACTAGTCAGTATATGCACTAATATATGGGTGGGCTTCTTGTCATGTTTTTTGTTCCCACACAAATTTCAGGTGACCAGACACCTCACACCAGACATGCTTTAATATGTAAGTGTTGCTATTTTAATAAAACAGATGTACTATTAAAAACAAAAAAACAACCTTTCACTTTTAGTACTGCATTTTATTTGGAAATTTACAGCCTGCTAATGTGCAACAAGATTCCCTGTTTGCATGTCTGTGCCTAGAAGCACAACTGTTAAAATCAGCGAGTGCTCTGGTATCTCTACACATTATTTCACCACTGTCTGGCAGTTGTGCCTATTTGTATCGATTTTTCCATATGTTTGTATGTGGCGTATTACCCATATGGATTATTAATCATTGCTATTACCTCTAATTTGTATTTATGGGGATTTTTTTTTTTTTTTGTATGTGTGTCATAGTCTAACCAGAATTAGGTCACCGAACCTAAGAACCTGAAGTGAGAAATAGCTTTTCTTCACTTCCCGGAACAATCCAGTGTCTGTTAAATGCACGGCACTCTCCCCCTCGGCACTGCGGCACGTCACCGGGGCACACGGCGTTGTGAGAAAGCGGGTGCGGGCTTTCACATCGCGCGTGATCTTGAGGCCCACGTGAGGTCACTCCACGGCAGTCTGGGCTGGATGAGGAGCACCCGCGGCCGTGCTTGGCCCCATCCCAGCCCGTGCAGTGCCATCCTGCCTCTTTCCCCTCATGCCCTGCGCAGGCTCTGTGGATGTGGTATTCTTCGCATTACGTTCCCAATTGCTGTGTAACATTGCCGAGTGCTGCCTAATCTATACCAGGTGGCTAGGCTTTGATGAAAAATTAAATGAGACCAGTATATGGTTTATGTGTCCCTTCTGTAAAGTAATTTAGGATCTTGGCCTTAATTTTCGTAACACATTTGTGAATTCAGGAACTCGTCCACTTTAACTTTCAAAACTGGTCCGTAAAAACTTGCCCATGTAAAAACGTTCTCGAATATAGTTACATCTTTGGGAAAGAGATGAATTTGTCTATATTAGCCTGTACTACGCTTGTGAAATAGGAAAAGTAGTCATGCTGTCAGTCTTTCTTTACTTTCTGAAAAAGAAAAAAAAAATTATTTGCAGGAGGTAGATGGTGAATTCAATATAACTTTTTTCAGTTTTACCATTTACAGAAAATCGTCTTTTCCCCTGAATTACAGGATTGGTTTTGAAAATAAATGCAAGTTCTGTCTAACTGGTATTGGCATGTGTTGAGCGCTGAATATTTAACTCACCCTCATGCCTTTGGGAGCCTCCCCCTGTAAGAATAATGATGCAGTTGCATTTATTGTCCAGTCCTGGTTCTCCTCCAATGATTTTTGTATTGTATATTTTTATGTTAGTGTAACTGCCAACTGGTGTGTTTATAAATCACATCTTTGTTTTTTTCTTGGTTTGGTGATCTTGCATGGCAGATACATTGCATTGTGGACACACAGACATTTTGTGGATTGAAGTTGAGTTAAAATAAACATTCTTAAAGAATAGAATAAGTTTCTTCCTGCTTGATGTTAGATGCTTTTAGGTATGCTTAGTACAGACTTCATTGCTCAGATAGTACTATCTCAGCTAAAAATAATAAAAATTCTGGCTATGTTAAAATCCTTCTGGGAGTTACAGGGCTTGAATTACATAAGTTGAAATGATTTCTGCCCTATTAACGTCTTTATAGGCACAAAAGCTATTTAACATTTTATTACTGGAACACTTGCCCATTTTTCTTAGAGAAACTATAGAACATATTTTTATGGAAAATGTTGACATGATTTTAAAAGCCAAACATAGTTCTTGCCAAATGTAACACAATAAATACCACAGCCAAGTGCAGGAGCTCTAAAATGATGGAAATTTTGAATTTCAAGACTAATTTTCTTTTCTACATGTAAGCGGTATGTGTTTCTTGAATTTGCTAAGTGGTTCTAGACTGTTTTTCTAGTAACAGTGAATCATGTAATTTTAAGACAGCTTGTCTCTAGAAATCAATGTAGAGTTTCCTGCTGGAGATGATTTTCATTTTGAACACTGCAGTATGAGAATGCAGTACATTTGGACATGAAATTGGAAAGTGTTGAGTCTCGTCTGTAGAAGAGCGCCCAAGAGAAGAGCTACACTTTGTTAATTTTCTAAGAAATTTTAATAATTAATGACTTTCAACTGAACTGCTCCAACAAGAAATAATCTCATGAGAAAAAACCCAAAACTGAATTAAAGAGTCAGATGAAATCTGTCACCTGGGTGGTTGGTTTAACATTGGTCTGATTAATGGATCAAGCCTATCTTGAACCTTTCAACTTAGTCTGTATCCATAGCAACCCCTACAATTTTAGGGGGAGGAAGCACTCAGAGTTTAGAAATTACAGCTCCCTTCAGCTTTGCTTGGCTACTCCATTTGTTTAGGTTCACCTTCTTTCTCACAGGAGGGCCCAACATTGCTAAAATTGTAGTTTCCCCTTCCATGTGCCTTCAGTAAAAACAAGATGGAGAAGGTTTTAAACAAATTGAGCATTTATTATACATGTGTAGTTAATTCACTGTATTAAGGAAGGTAATGATTTTTTTGAACTTTGTTACAAAATAGCAAGACATCATTAATGTATCATGGCTTGACTATTTCTTATGTAGTATAGCAGAGCATATGACCACCTGAGACTGTTGTAGTCAGTGCAATTGTAACAGTCTGTCAGGGAGTTCAAGTAGCAGAGGGGCAGCACTATTTACTTTAAATAAAATAATTTTTCTACCTTTTTAGAAATAGTTTTCATTACCTTTGTGTTTATTTCCTTCATATATGGCTTTATCTTTTAAAACCAAGCTTAATATAGCATTTGGGATTTTGAAAATGAAGTTGGATGGCCAGAAATTGAGGTCTACCTGTCATTATTTTACAGGCATTTGTTTTTTTTCCTTATCTCTTCCACTCTTTTTTCCTCCATCAAGTGGATTTGGATTTTTTTTTTTAATTTGGATTTTTTTTCTTTTTTGGCCTTACTTGATACTTTAACAGAAGAGTTTTGTTCCATCCGTCTGGCAAAAAAAGTCATCATAGTGCTTTGAATTAAGATTTATTAAATCTGTAGTCAATTTACATTTAATAGGGTAATTGTACATTTGTAAAGTACTAATTGAAAACACTGTGGTTTGGCATTTATTTAAAAGATTTCAACTAATAATGAATCAAAATTAGAACATACTGGAAATGTATCACCAAGTGTTTACTAAGTAAATTTATTTAAAAACATATTCTCACTATAGTATTTTACAATCAGCATGTTGTATTCCAGAACCGTTACGGTGAAGTGGCTGTGTGTATCATTCTCTAGCATCCACGTTCAGCCCCTGCTGAAGTTGTAGCTTAAAAATCTTTGTATAATAATGATAATAAACCTGCAGCTACCTAAGCCACATCTGCTAAGGAGGTTAAATAGCTAGCTATTCCCTTGTAGGCTAAAGCTCTTTTGCTTTATGATTTTCCTCCTCTCCTTACTATCTCCTCAATGTCTTCCCTGAATGGGTTCTGCAAGTGATATTCCATCCCTTACAGAACTGCTTCCGTCATATCTGCCTTCAGCTCCCCGTCTCTGTCTCCTGCTCTTGTTAGCACTAGCACAGTCTTTGTCCCTCGTGTGCCCGTGTGTCCTCAAGGCGAGTTACGAAACATGTAGTCTGTCTGGATTTTTGAAGTCTCTCCCAGCTCAGGAAATGCAGGAGAGGATTAGCACAGAAGGTGGTGTGGGTCGATGGCAGACTGGTGTGGAGTGACAACGGACGCGCCAGGATGGCAGGGTGAAGTTAAGTCTCTAGCGCCAATGCTGTTTTACTGAGCGGCAGAGGGATGGGAGCGGGAGTTGGAAGGAGTGAGTGTGGTGGGTGTGAGGACAGTCTGGGGATAGGTGAAGTTAGGACGTTCTGGGTTGGAAGAGGCAGAGAGATCTAAGACAAGAAGAGTAGGAAGCTGTGAGTCAGAGCTCAGTATGAAAGAGCAAGGTAGGTACTTTGGACCCAGCAACAGTTTGTCACACCCCAGGATTACCAACCTCACAAGTTATGGGCCCAGAGGCTCCTTTGGAATGGTGACTTAATCGAAAGACTGATTTTGACCTTGGAAAGGAAAACCCTGACTGTAGAGGATCATCATCTCCTATTACTTTGTCATCTTAAACACAGGGGACACCTCAAGCAAGAACCCAATTGCAGTGCAAAGACTACCAAGCCCTTCAATTTAGGAATTCCACGTTTCCTTCCTCAGCTTCAGTCTGCAGCTTCCCTTTGCAAAACATGATCATTATGTCTCCATCCTGAAGGTGTTCGGTACAGTTCTCTTTCTAACGCTGCTGGTTGCTGGCTTCCACTCATGCAGATCCTCTCATGTGTTCTCACTGCCCTTTCCCATACTCAACTGCTCTTCGCTGGTGTCTGCGTTTCATGCGGAGCAAACTTGCTGTGAATCGTTGCTATTATTAACATTACTAGGACTTGACCAGCGGTTTTTTCTGCTATAGGTACTACAAAATATTTTTGTTATGAAGGGAGTTGTGGCTGAATATTTAATCATATTGATCATCTTTAGAAAGGAACAATGTGACAATGGAATAGGGATCTTTCACAAAGGCAAAATAAGGCTCACATAAATTTTTCAAGAATATGCATATCAATAAAAATACTTTCCAAATGAGTAACCACTTTTAAAAGTTGAGATAGACATCTTTTGACCTTAAAATTCATCATATTGCACTTCGTATGCTAATATAGTAACCTTCTTCTTGTAAAGGTATGTTAAAATATGAAGCACATGCATCTCATTATGGAACATTTTATGCTTTATTTTGAGCTTCAAATTACATTTCCCTACAATTCAGCTTATTCTGTTTTATAAACTGGTGATAAGTTTTACAATGGAAGGATAGTATTTGTTTTGGTAATGTTATGCTCTCTGTAATTATAGTGCAGAATTAAGCTGTTTACAGGAGCACATAGTCTTTTTTTACAGGAACAAAGCATATGCACCTGCATATAAATTTAATTCAATGTCTGAATTTGTAATTTGAACTCCTGGGCTTTTGATTTCTTCTCTAAAATACAGGTTTGTCAATTCTTTAATGCTTATTTTAAAAGAAGAATGAGTAGGAGTGGCTTATCATGACTGTCAGGAAGCCAAAGCAGGTCAGGAAGATCTTTCAATATCACTGTGGTTCATCTGCTTAAAATGTATCTCTAATTTGGGCATTATTTGTAATCTGGGCTTTCTCTTTCCAGAGTTCTTTAATGCACCATTTATGCAGTTTTTTTATAAATAGTCTAAGTTTCATCCACGTCAATCAGATTTGTGCTTTTTCTGCTATTTAAATGGCAGAGAAACATTTAGGCGATATAAATGAGATTACGAAGCCTAAATACAAATATATTATTCCTGGCTAGCTAAATGCACTTTTTACAGACCAGATTGGTTGCCCTAGCCTTGACTGAAACATGGTTCATAGCTATTACTTTTTGAAAAAATCTGGTGTATGTGCAAAAGCACTTCAGAAGAAAATTATTTCTGAAGTGCCCTGGGGGGTTAGAGCTCACTGAAAATTAAGGAAAAGGGGATTTTAGCTCCTAAGCCCTTGCCACTCTATTTCCGTACGCAAAATTAAAGATGTTTTAAATTTCTGTCTTCAGATTCTTTTCTGACAATGTTTTTTTTGATGGGGATATTATGTCTTTTTTCTTTTTCTCCTCTGCAGAACCAAAGAATTTGGTCTTTCCTTTCTGTAGGTTTCCTGTCCCTTGACTGAGGAGTGCCACAGTGTTAGCTCATGGAGTTACATTTCTTTCTCGAGCATATTCTGTAACTGCTTTCACCTGTACATACTGTAATCTACCCTTGCGCTGCACTGAAATGCCAATCATTCACGTTCTTACTCTCCTGTCAGCCTAAATTAAGAGACTGCACAGCATGAATAGACTTTCCATTGGAGAAAGGATATATCTTGTCCCATAAATCAACATTTCAGAGCTCTGCCGAAGGGATAAGTTGTTGTTTTGCTTCGTTTTGTCTAAACACTGAAGATACTTGAGCAGGGTGCTTCTGTCTAATTTCAGCCCAACTTAGCTTCACCAGACAAAGTAGTAACTTCTCTTCTACCCTCTCCCCTGAGAGGTTAAGTCGTGGAGCTGTGAATTTATAACCACTCCTGTGACAGTGTGAGATCGAAAATAGACTTCTAGAAAGTTAGCTTTTCTAACTTTTGGAGTGCTGCTCTTCAGTTCTTACTTTTCCCTTTATAAATATGTATTTATCAAGAAAGATTATATTTCTTTAGGGTTTTTAATATTACTTTTGCCTGTTAAAGTGATTGCAGTGAGCTCTGGTCTATCCGATGGGATAAGAAAGTTATCAGTTTAAAACTGCCCTTGCGGAAGCAGTTAGGACCTTTGCCATGGATTTCAGTGAGGTCAGAATGTTCTTTTAGCATTCACATACAAGTCTTGTGGGAAGTACGATGTAACACTTTAAAAAATGTCATCTGTTTAGAAATAGGCTGTACTAATCAGACATACCAGCAGATTTCTGTGGGTCTCCCTGTGTGCTTTTTGTAGTCCAGTTATGTGAGGACGGTACCAGATTAAGATGTTCAGTCTTCATATGGGGATGGCTTTCAAGGGTGTTTTATACCTTTCGTGTGGAAGGATGGGTGCAAATATTTGACTTTCTGACTTTCCGAAGATAGAAACACTGGGAAGAAAATATGAGATTGTGCTAGAAGAGCTGTTGTAAGAGTGTTGTGATGAGTCTGAGAGGTCTTGGCTATGTAGAGGGTAGCAGAGCCGGTGAGATATGAGGAGACGTGATGCTGAGCAGGAATAGAAGGCATTTGAGGTCTTGTAGGAAGCAGACCCCTGATGAGACACTGCAAACTGAATACAAGGGAGGGAAGAGGTAGGGAGTCACAAGTGTCTTCCCCTAACCTACAGACCTCTTGTTGTTAGCTAAATGGGAACAGCAGCAATGAAGCACCCTTTACTTCTTCACTCTCAGGTTCTGAAGATTAAGCTTCCAACCTTGTCATTGTTGCCCTGCAAGTATGGTAGGCCTGCCAAAGGTATGTGATTGCTCTTTGGGGTGGTTCTACACAACTGAATTTATCAATTCTTTCTCCCTTCAACATCAATCTTATCTTTCTCCATGCCTCCAAAGCTTCCACTTCTAGCCCACCTCTCCTTACTGCTTCTGAAACCTCCCAGGCAGTTACACTTGTCTATCTGGAAACCTCTAGTGGGCACCATTTTCTGTTTATTTTTAGAGAATAGAAATCAAAGCATTTCTGAAGAATACTGTGGGTTATGCAATATCTATTTCTTTCCTCTAAAATGCTCCTTGGGTCTAAAATCTTTGCTATGCTCAAGTGTTTTGATCTTGTTTCCTTTGGGGTTTTTTTAGTGTTGTAAACTTCTAGGTAATCTTTTAAGTGGAATAAAAAGAATGCAGCATGGTTTAGCTACTGAAATTATTCAGAAAATGAAAGCACTGAACTGGTGAGAAAAGCAATTGGATCTATAGATAGTAAATTGAAGTAATAAAATGGCTTTTGACAAGAACCTTCTGCAGATTAAAAAAAAAATAAAAATCTCTTTTGTTCCAGTTTATTGTAATCATATCAGTAAACTAACTAGTTATTTTAAAGGTAAACTGAAGGGTTTAGAAAGGGGTTTTGAAAGGTAGGAAAGATTTTGCTTTTCTTCTCCAGAGTTAGGCATAAGATGCTGAGTTCAGAAAGTTCAAAGGGTGGCAATCAATCAGAAGCAAGCAGTTCAGGTCATTAACTTTAAAAAACATTTCCTTGGTTTTTATTATATTATTTTGTGTAAAGGCTAAACCAATTTTTTACAATGCTGGTTTTCTTAATTATTGTATGTTATGTCAAACAGCTCTTCCGTAGGTTTCATACTAGATTGTTCATTTATTATCCAATTGTCATGGTTTAACCCAGCAGGCAGCTAAAACAACCACACAGCTCTTCACTCACTCCCCCATCCCAGTGCGATGGGGGAGAGAATTGAAAATGGAACAGGAAAAAAATCTTGTGGGTTGAGATTAAGACAACTTAATAGGGCAAAAAAAGGAAGATGATGACAATGATAATGATGATTATAATAATAATAGTAGTAATATACAAAATAAGTGATGAACAGCCCAATTTCTCACCACTCGAAGTTGATGCTCCACAAGGCCCTGAGCTGTCCTGCTTCCCGGCTCACCCCCTCGTTATATACAGAACAGGACATCATATGGTAGGGAATATCCCTTTGGTCAGTTTGGGACAACTGTCCTGGCCGTGTCCCCTCCCAGCTTCCTGGGCGCCGCCCACCTTCTCCTTGGCAGGGCAGGATGAGAAGCTGAGAAGTCCTTGACTGCTTGGCAACAACTAAAAACACCAGCGTGTTCTCAACATTATTCTCATCCTAAATCCAAAACACAGCACTATACCAGCTGCTAGGAAGAAAATTAACTCTATCCCTGCCAAAACCAGGACATCAATTTATTATTTAAACAACAGAATGCAAAAAAAATTTCAAATTCTGCAATTCTCCGTTAAGACTTATATTTAATAAAATATACACAGTTAGTGATGCTGATTACCCATAAAAAGATACAAAATTTGACACAATTATATTTAGTTCCAAGCCAACGTATCTTAATATTCATAATGGAGTATCAATGTTCTTTAAGAGTCCAACTAAAAATGTGTATGCTTTCTTTCTCTCTCTTTCCATGTTGGTATATTTAGCTGTAAAAGCAAAAGAATTTAAAGAATTCATTTATTCTAACTTACTAACCTCAGTCACAGTTAAAATAATTTATTAATAGCACTTTTATAAAAAATAAAAAAGAAAATGTGCCCCATAAGCATTTAAACAATATAATAAAATTAAGCTAGGCACTAAAGGTAATAAACTCTTTAAAAATGTCTTTCTTTTCTAACCACTCCTATGATAGGTAGTAATTGGAAATAGACTTCTAGAAAGTTAGCTTTTCTAACTTTTGGAGTGCTCCTCTTCTTTAGTTCTTTAGTTTAGTTTATTTAAATTTTATAAAAAAGTCCCTGCAAGACAGAAAGCTGCACCAGCACCATTCGTGATTTGAAAGAGAGTGTATGGAGGATGTCAAAAAGGAGTAGTTGTCGATCCCAGCTGATCTTCAGCTACGGTGTGGTCTATTATTGAGTTAAATTATCATTACAGTTAGCACCCATTAACCCCAAGCATTGTGCTGACTATCACTCTGCTGAATTAATGTTTTAATTTCAGAATTCTTAAAGTATTCCTAATAATTTTTCAGTATTTCCCCCTAAATTGCATCTAATAGAGATTAAATAATAGGTATTTCATGTTTGGACTAATTTATCTTCATAGGAAAAAAAATTGAAACTAAACTGCCTTGGTGAGAACTCCACCCAGCCTTAACCCAGGAGCCCCTACTAATGCTTCCAAAATATAATTGTCATGGCAAGGACTCTACCGTGATAGAAAAAAAAAACTGGCATAGAAGGCAAAGCAAAAGATATAAATAGGATGAGAATTTTGAAGTAAGATCAAGAAACTGAAAGAAGATTGATTAGTTCATTTAATGTTTAAATATGGGGTATTCACATATGTACTGTTAAATAGCAATAGTTTTATGGAGGAGACCCCCAGCGTAAGATGAGGCAGGCTTTCGCCTGCTAAGCGTGTTTATATGACATCAAAAGGCAACTATGTAGGTATGACTGACTTTCATAAGCCTCCATGTAAGTATTTTTGCTTTTCGGGTGTGCATATAATTGTCGATACATAGTTCATTTCCAAGTTTCCATGTTTTAGTATGGAATAGGATGTTTGTGAGCAGTCTGCTTCTGAGTCTGTAATCTGTATCTCTCTTAAATTTTCAGACAAATCCAATATTTCAAAAGGGAATAGTATTTTTTTTGCTATTGATTATAACTTTATGACTTTATGTCTTTTAGTCATTAATATAATGGCCATTTTTTATGGTTTGACTTCATTTATAATGAAGAGGAGTTATATCCAGAAAAATTGCGTGTGCATATGTGTAGATATGGAAATCAGACGTAACACATAAAAGCATTCATTGAGCTATTTATAGGGTCAACTCATGGAAAAAAATTGTATCCTGCTTGCAATGACAAATAATAAACTGAATACAGTACATATAATACATGCATACTTCCCAAAATAATCTGCCACATCTTATTTTCCTCAAAATTACTTAAACTCAGGAATAATTTACATTGAACATTTTTCCTCCAAAAAGATGTAATTAATTCAAATATCACTTAATTATAGGTTTTATCTACAGTTTTGATTTTAAAAATAGTATTAAAAGGATGCAGGGGAAAATGTTGTAATTAATTACAGTTAACTATAATTTCTCTTATAGAGCAGATGATAGATTTCAGAATGACAGTATTCCTCATTAGAGCACTTCTGGTTTTGCTATTTTATTGCTTTATAAGAGCTTCAATTTTCAGTCTCGCCCTAACTCTCAGTGTTCCTTATGATCCTTTTGATTCAGGATGCAGAATAGAAAACTGCGACTCCTGCTTTAGCAGAGACTTTTGTACCAAATGCAAAACCGGCTTCTACTCGCACAGAGGCCGCTGCTTCCGAGGATGCCCCCCTGGATTTGCAGCCTTGGAAGAGCTTATGGAATGTGTGGGTGAGTCTTCTAGCAGAGCAGTGCTGCTGAAGCAGCTCTTTTGCCAGGCGGCTGGGTTCAAACACTTACGACGCTATTTTTAAGCTGATGCTTAGTATTTTCTAACAAGAAATATTCACTGAGGGATTGCGTCTGGATCTCTTTACCCCTAAGAAGAGTTTGTTGCAAACTTTGAAACATTGCATTGTTGGGAATGTCTCTCTGTTCCGCATCAGAAGGTTCTGTCCTCTTAACTATAAATCACCTTGTACGAGGATTTATAACTCAGAATTTGTAAGATTTCAGGAAGGCCAGTTTTTGCATTAGAACTTCAAGTCAATGACGTACTCAGACTCCTTCCCTCACAAAACTACCCGCTCATTTTGCCTTTTACCAAGGCCAGAAATCAGGGGCAGGGCAGATGGAATTCCTGTAGCATCTGGATTTAAAATTCAGTTTTAGTTTCTCTGCAGCTCCCCCCTTTTCCATTAGCAAGTAACAAATATAAATAACTAAATAAGTGGATTTAGTAGAAATTTACTTCATAACTCTGAGCCAGCACTGGCAGTTCTCACAATATTTCTTGAGTCTCACAATTTGGTGTTTTATCTTAAAGCCTGGGAGTTGTGTCAGAACAGACTCTTCTTTCAAAAGTATTCCTTGCATTTCACGATGGAGAACACCTGGAAATGTGAACTCTTGAGATTTGCAAATCCAGGTGACAACCAAATAGAATTTATTTATTAAAAAGAGAAAAAATTTAAATCAGTCTCACAGTTTCAGGAGGAGTTTTGAATATTTGGAACTGGCATGATGTCTATACATACAGATTGATAGTCTGATGGTTTTATACTCAGGTTGATACTGGCTAGAAAGATTATTTCAGGTTCTGTAGGAGATTTTAATTTTGTTTCTAAGTTTTTGTCTGTTAACAGTAAAGTTTTCAAGTGGTGCTTTCTAATAGTGTATTCTAATTTTACAAAAATGAAAACAAAGGAAAACAAACAAACAGAAGAATTGCTCACTTGTGTTTTCCTTTGCTTTATCAGAGGGCTGTGAAGTGGGTCAGTGGAGTGAGTGGGGAACTTGCAGCAGAAATAACAAAACATGTGGATTTAAGTGGGGCCTGGAAACGAGAACAAGACAAATTGTGAAGAAGCCAGCAAAAGACACGATACCATGTCCAACCATTGCAGAATCCAGACGGTGTAAAATGGCCATGAGGCATTGCCCAGGAGGTAAGTGTAGTCCATGCCACAAAGATCTTTATGAGCTTTCCTTAGCTGAAATCCTATTTCTAACTCGAAAAAAAGAGCTATTATTTCATCCCCGCTGAAGGGGAAATCCAGTCTCTGCTCTGCCAGCCAGGCTGAAAGGCAGCAGTACTACGGCGGTCCTAATGTGTGCAGCCAGACCCCAGGGAAAGGCTCGGCGTGGGAGTGATCAGTCTCTCAGCAGACGGTGAAACTCTGTTTTTCCTGGTGTGGTACTGAGGCTTTTTCAAAGAGGTGCCTTGTGGAAGAACCATAACAGGTTGTGGTTTATGCTTCAGCATGAAAATGATAGTGATGGTGGATTAACTAGTTGCTCTGTGCATGGCAGGAAAGACTGTGATTCTAAACCTCTCCGCATGCAGCACACCCAGTGCTGGTGCGATGGGTATGTAAATTAAAGGTGGTTAGTTGCATATGGCATTGTTAGCTGGAACTATTAACTGGAATGTGTTTATTGCTGTGATTATTGTAGATCAGGGTCAAACTATTATAGATGCGATACAAGCAGAATAGTGACAAATATCAAGCTTTTCAGCATGAGACCGGCTTATGGCAATTACCACAGGTAGATAAAAGAAATAATCAAATTTCTTTATCGTGGTGTTCTAAGACTTAACTAGTGATACTGATTTGACAAAGGAAATGGAGTTTCAAATTTGCGTTCAGTTTTGTAGGCCCCAAAGTGGAGCCATGTCACTGAGAGAGAAGTTTTTGTTACCTTTTAAATTGAAATGATTAACCTTTTACTTGTGCAGACTGAATGCTTAGAGAGTTTTCAGAATTTGTAGGAAGTGGATGATCAACAGGTGATAAAGATGACATTCCTTTTGGAATTATAGGATTAAAGAAAGAATCAGGCTTGAAGGGACTTCAAGAGATCTCTAGTCCAACCTCCTGCTACAGGCTGGGTCAACCATGAGATCAGACAAATAAAAAGGAATAAAGGGTTGCAGAGTCCTGAGAAAAGCCATAACCTGATGAATAAACTAAAACTGAAATAATCTTAGAATAGGTTCATAAATAAGTTTGCTTTGTGTTTGGGGATTGTTGAATTTGTCTCTCTTGGCTTGAACGTACTGCCCACAAGTATGTGTGAAAATGATACATAAAGTTTTAGCTTACGGATTAAATTTGTGCAAGCTTCGTTTTTGTCTCTAGGATCCTGACACAATCTGGAAGAGAATATCAAGTTGATTCTCTGTTATCCAGGTTAACTGAGTCTGTTATGCACTCTTCCTCCCTGTCCCTCTCCCCGTGCTCATACACACGTGCGTGCACGTACAGTCCATGTTTGCAGTGGTACTGGGGTGCATTCTACAGCAGAGTTAACCTGCAACCTAAATAAACGTCTCAAAGACATTGAAGGGTGGAACCTACAAAATGAACATCTCTATAGGAAGGAAGGAGAAAAGGTGAAAATCAAGGCTGATTTGGGCTGCCATGGTATGTGTCTCATGGTATGTTTGAACGCGAGTCAGCTGCATCTATATCAAGGTAGCTACACGTACCAGTGCTTGCAGCCTGCTGAGGTGGATGAGTTGTTCCAGTGATCACATCGACTGGGGAAATGTTTTACTGCTAAAATGGAAAGAAGAAAAAAGAGCCTGTGTGAAGTTCTGCTAAATGTCTAGTCAGTATTTTCTTCTTCTGCTGTTCAGATGCATGAAGTTCAGCTCGTAGTGGAAAATTTGAGAAAAGTGCAAAATATTTTCAGTTCAACTCCATGTGGTAAAGATTTAGTCATTTATGTACCCAATGTGTATAGGTGGAGGTATTTCGTGGATGCGGTGTCCAGCTTCTATACAAACTCTTGGCAAGTAGAAATTTACAAGTGTGGGTTTATTCTTGATAATTTAGTTAGGATACAAATTATTCAAATTGTTGTAAATAGTTTGAGAAGTATGCTTACATGGACCACGATATTTATGAATGCTGTAGCATGCTCATGTGGTAATCTGGAGCTATTGAATATTCATACCTTTTTGTAGCAGATTCTCTTAGGTTGTTTCAAATTTTCTTGTCCAGCAATTCAGGTTACAGATTAAAGATTTACCTCTCAAATTTTATCTTTTCAAAGGCACAGTGGTGGGCTTTCCTAAGAGTTAGGAAATTTATTGCCTAGTCTGTATCAAGATCGTTGACCAAATCTCTGCATTTTTTTCACTATGTATCAGGAAAGTTACAATTTCAGTGTGAAAGCCTTGTAGTACTCTTTCATAACCACAGGCTCCAGTAAATCCTAAAGATTACAGTCCTCTCCTGTCCTCCCGTGCTGTGGAATTCCCTGCCTGTGTTTTCAGAGATAAAAATACATATGTACAAAAACGCAGGTTTGAACTCTCCGCCCTGAATGCTGATGCTGAATACTGCTTCTGTGCAATCTTATAAAACACTGGCCAGAGTATAAACTCCTTTCTTTCTCCTAAGAAACTCCTGGGAGGGAGTGTGTTAGTGGTGTTTTAAGCACCTGGGGTAAGTCTTCCCCAGGCCTGGTTATCTCTGCGGGTGAGGAAGCCACGGAGATCGTCCTGGTCAAAAATCCTGCTTCCTAGTATGTTTTAGTTATGATTATATACACAGCTGGTGTAAGATCCCATTCCTTTATCCCATTTAATTTAGTTAGCAGGTTGCCCCATCAGACACTCGAAATGTTTCTTTGCTTACGTACTCACTGTGAAGTAGCAGGAGGCGGAGATGCTGGTTACAGGGAAGCTGAGATGGAGCAGATCCGGGCTGTTAAGGAGGACACTTTGTGTTTTTAAAAATACAGTGTATTCCTAACGTTAGAAATTTTGTAACTGAACTTTTAAACTGAGGAAATAAGAGAAAAATATAATGTTTGCACTACTGGGGGACTGAAGAACCATAATCCGTGTAAATGTCAGTTGAGAGGCTGTTAAATCCTTTCTTTCTAATGTTCTCAATACATAAACTCACACGAATGTGTAGGATGAGTATTGGATTATACAGCTAAAATGGTTGTAGATTGTGATGGATTAAATTGAGCACAGGAAGTAAGGATATTTTTGGTATAACACAGTCAAATACAGTGCTTTTGACACATGCTTTCTACTTCTGTACATTTTAGAGCTACTATTTATGGTCCACATTACAGAAAAAACTTCCAAAACAGATTTTTACATGTTTGCAGAAGAATTGGAGTTAAATTCAGTTTTCCTACTAAGTACTTCAGTTTTATATTTATCAAGGATTGAGATGTTACCCATCTGTCTGTATGGCTGTGGTACAAATATAGCTGATGAAGAATTCTTTATCACTTTCCCAGTATTTGCAGAGTTGCAGAGGAAGAAGCCGGAATGCAAGTGAAAGATGATTTCACTTCTTTCCTACTGAAGCCAGCAACATAAGAGGATATTCTACTTGATTTCAAATATGTTACTCAGTGGTATTTTCTTATTGTCAGTACTAATTGATTTAACTGTTATTACCGGATGGGAATGTCACATTTGTGTATCTGTTCATGTTATGTATGTTACCCTGTGGCTTGGGTGTAACGTGACTCATAGCGTGAGAGGTTAGACTTAGAAGAAGATGACTTGGACTGTTCAGGCCACCTCCTACCCTTGCTGGTCTTTTGGGGATAAGGAATTTTCTCCTCTTTATCTTGAAAGAAAGAAACAATTTTTAAAAAAGTGATTGCGTTACAAGCAGGCAGAAATGTTCTATGGGCTGATACATCTTGCTGTCTAGAAGTTTTCCCATATATTTAGTATAAATATTCTCTTTTTACTTCTTATTTTTACATGTTCCCCATGTTCATCTCAGTAAATCACTCCTCTCTCATTTGTACCCTGGAGGTACTTGCAGATTGCTCTCATGTTTCTTATTAAGTATTACAAAAGCAAGCAAAGCAGCTCTCTGCTTCTTTTAGTCTTCCATCAGACCACAGTTCTTCAAGTTATCTGATACATGGTGATCTTTAAGGTCCCTTCCAGCCCAAACCATTCTATGATTCCATGAATATTATTCTATTATTTCAAGTAAAAATCATTATGCCTTTTCTGAGTGCTTATTTTGGACAAGAAAAAGAGAGGTGAAGATGGGATGCATGTCTGCATTAATGTCCTGAGCTCAGAAGAAGGAAGGTAGCAGGACAGGTCGTGAGGCTACAATGGGAAGGCGTTCTTTGCTTGACACAGACATGTAATTGGATGGACTTCATGCTGCTTGGTTGGACTGTGGAGGATTTAATGCAGTAATCTTTCTTCTTTCCATTGCTGCAATACAATTTAAGACTTCTGGAAGAGCAACAGTAAAAGGATCCAGTCAGGCTTTCTGTCCTTATACTGCAGTTACATTTCATTATTAATATTCAGAATTATCACTGAAAAGATTAAGAGATTAAAGAATATATACTTAATATAGAAAACTAATAAATATGCAAAGCTGAAAAAATGCACGTTAACAACTGAGTAGCGTGAGTTCTTTTAATCCAATAAGCTACTAGTGATACGGCAAACAGGGAATTAATGATCCCAGTTTGCAAAAATATTTCAGGTAGGATAAACAATATTTAGAGTAAAACTGTACATACACTTTGGTGAAGACACTAGCTATACACTTAAGTATACTAAACTAGCAGAATTTCTAATAGAAGCCATGTTACAAGTATAGTTATCTCTAGTAGGTAAGTATTTTTTCCTTCTTTAAATTGACATATTTCCTCTGAGAGTGAATGTTTTAAAATTTCTGGCTTTAACTTGACAACCTGCAGTATAAAGGGTCAAAAATTTTCTTGTGTAATCCGCTCCACTCCTCCCAAAAGTTTGGTGCTAACACTTGTTTTCTTTTGAAACCTGGCAAAGGAAATCAGGATTTCTCTCTTTCATTAGATTTATTTAGAAGAGGCTAACTGAAGAATTTTTTTAGTTGTGCAACCAACAAAATCATAGAATTATTGAATAATACAGGTTTGAAAGGACTTAGGGAGGTTACATAGTCCAACCCCATGCTCAAAGTAGGGTCAGACAAGGTGGTCCAGGGCCATGACTTTGCTCTTGTCTTTGTTGAATTTCATGAGGTTCCTTTCAGCTACAATGAATCTCTTCTTCAAAGTGAGAAATAAATAAAAAAACCCCCTCAAAATAAATGTATCACCAGAACTCAGTGAGTCATCTCTGTGATCAGACAGATGATTATGTTCTTTTGATCTTTTTGACTACATTTATGCTGAAGTGCCCAATGTGGAAAAGTTGTACGCCAGGATGCTTTTGAGACTTTAATTTATACCTTGCACTTGTAGTCACAAGTAGGCACAATACCTACAAATGCTGTCTGCCTTTTAGGTGTCAATGCTAGGGTTCTCTCTCGGTGGTTCTCAATAAACATAACCACCACATTTTGTGTCTCCTGTTGGTCTTGTTATGTTGCCACAAGAACAGACAGCTGAAGTGGCAAAGACTGGTGGAGGAACAGCAAGAACTGTTACCTTCTCCACAAGGACAGTTGAGCACTAGGCTAGATTTGTCCATAGACTGTGCAGCCACCGTCCTTGGAAGTTTCCAAGACCTGACTGGACAAAGCCCTGAACAATCTGATCTGAATGGTCTTCATGCTACTGAGAGTGGGAAATTGGACTGGGGACCAACCTGGATGATTCTTCTGCTGTGAAAGGCAGAATGTGCTGGATTTAGGCTGAAAGAACCCTGTTCTTCCTGTTTGGGCTTTGCAAAATTTCTGATATCTTCTAGTCCCAATTAGAGAGAAGCTGAAATGACAGGTCATAGGGAAAAGGAACAAAACAAGTCTTTACCGTGTTTGTTATAGTGCTGAGATCTCTTATTTTGGCCTATTTTACTGATACTGAAATAACACGCATGTGTCTAACATTTTGAATATAATGCTGTTTCATGCATTTCCGAGTTTACCTTTAATCAGTATGGAAGCTTAGTTGGAAGTGCTGATTTCTTAATTTACTTTATTATCGTTTGACCTGTTCACTTAATTGTATTTAGCTGAATGCTACAGACTTCTAATTTCAAAATCTTGTATAGGATCTAAAAGACACATAGCACAACGTACTTTTATTTTAAATTAATGCACTACGTCCGTCTAAGAAAACATTGAAAGACCAGCAGAGGTACTGTAGAGATGCAGATGTAGAACTTCAGTTTAGTTTTTTTGCTTTGACTTTTCAAATCTTAAAGAAAAGTCCAGTCTAATTTGTTGAAATTTTTAGTAACTTGAGGATTTAATTCCACTGCTAGTTAATTTGTGACATAAATGTATGTGGCAAGTTATAGATAAAAGAAAATGATAAAGATAAAAAAGATAAAAGATTATCTTATAAGTTGAGGGATGATCTGAAGAGGGATGGTAGCAAACAAAAAGCATTGTGATGCTGGGAAAGATGACAAGATTTACAAACAGTAAGGTCTTACTGCTTTGGTTAGCATTGCATGAATCTTGAAGACGTTGGAATATTATTTATCACTGTAATACTAAAAATCAGTGTTTGCAAGTCTTATCAACATTTTAAACAAGACAGTAGTACATAGTATTTACAACAATATACTGTCATTGCCTACTGCAGCTCTCTATAAATTTTGCAGTAGCATTGGACCAAATCTGCCCTTTTTTGCCCTCAGCGGACAGGTAGAAACTGCATTAAGTGCAGCTCTGCTCGAGTACTGGTATCACCAAGCAGGCTTGCGTCCTTGATGTATTTCGTGAGCACCAATTGCACTCTGACCAAGAAGGCTTGGCCTCAGTTTGTCTGAAAATACAACCCATAATTTTCTGTTACAAGGCATGACTCAAAGCTTCTGAAGGAAAAGAGGAAAACACATTTCAGCATCAGCAGAGAGCTTACAAGAAGTGAACTCCACCAGAGACACTTATTTGCCCAGTGCAGGTTGGGAAAGCAATAGTAATAAGCAAATATTTCAGAGTGTCTGAGTCAATTGCCGTTCTGCACGTATTGTGAAGGAGCTAGCAAGTGGGAGCAAGAAGGGACAAGATGAACATAGTTTGGAGACTTTCCAGAAAACAAGAAGTGTTTTATAGCATGGCTTAACCCTCGGAGCCTGGCACGCTTGTTAGTAAGCTTGTTCAGGAAACAAGCTTTTGTCAGCTGCAGAATCTGCTCGCCTGGATTGTCAACATCTGCTTCCTTCAGAGAATGTTGTGCTGAGAAAAAACCAACATTTTAATACTCTACCCTTCAGCTGATCATATTCAGAAGGGACTGCTGCATGTTAAAACTAATAGTATAGGAAATCCAAACCCTAAGGAAAATACGACTCATAATATTGCTTATTCCAGTGAGAGTGCCTGCAACTAGACTTTAAGTATTTTAAACTAAGGCTCATAGGCAAGAGGTATAGTTATATTATCAATAGTCGATAAGTGTGTGCCAGCTTCTAAAAAAAAGAGCACAAAGGCTGTGATTTGTATTTGGTAATAATAAAAAAAATCAGCTTAGTAGTTCAGGTTGGAAAGGACCTCAGAAGGTCATCTACTCCAGCCTCCTGTTAAATCAGGTCAGCTGTGAGAAAACCAGGATTAGCTATTACTCTGAAAGTCCTCAGAGATTAAATATTTTCCCTTTTTTTGCTCATAGCTCTGTTCCTCTTCACATCTTTATTTGTGAGATGCTGCTTTATAAACTCTAGGGAAAATGGTGTTATTTTTATTTGCTTCTAAATGAAAAATATAAAAATGCACAGCAAATTTGAAATTACATTTTCATTCATTTACACTTGGATCTGAAAACTTATATAATGCAGATATGTACCTGTATTAGAGCACTTCTAAATCTGATGCCTCTTAGATTTGCAGATAAAAGTTAGGCAGTGTACCTCTCAGCCGACAGATTACTATAAAATAACTGAAATATAGCAAGAAACACTGATTTTTCTTTTCTGCATTAAAATATAGTATTTTATGTTATTTTTTTCTTAGAAACAAAAAACCTTATACTGATATTTCTTGTGTGTTTGTCTTCTGTTTCCATCCTGCAGTGTGGATAGGAAAATTAGGAATCTGTTGATAGAGGAGTGTTCTTCTCCATACTTTTGTATCAAAGCAGTAAAGAAAATTAAGGTCTGTTAATGATGAAACATGAGCAGATATGTTCTTTTGTTAAGGCTGATGAACAACAAATCTGTTAATCCTGACAACCCAGTATGACATGTTGATGTTCACAGCTATAGGACAGAAATACAAAAAAATTAATATAAATATTATTGTTCAAACAGGGTAATTTGTGTGTTATTTGGTCATATGAATGAGGAAATATGTGATTGAATGAATCTATGAAATCCTGTTCTGAAAATTGCACACAAAATGTTTCGCCTGAATTTATGTTTCAGCACTTGTTTTAAAAAACAACCCCCACCCAAGCAACAAAACCCCTGAATACGTGGAGAAAAGAAAATGCATACACACGTGTGAGCTAAGACAATAAATAGCTGTATTACACATGCGTTTGAGTCACATTCATTAAAATGAGTTCAAGTATAAATTTGGTGTGACTTTTTAAAAATTGCTTTATAATTATTTGTCTGCTACGTTGTTGGAAGCAATCCTTTCCCTAGTTATTTTCCAAAGGGAAAATGCAATCTGATTAGACTCATGTCTGAAAAGCAGTTAGAAAATAGTTTTTATAAGTTTTATAAACTTGAACATCAGTTATGTTTAATTCTAAAACCAAGTACTATCTGGCAAGGACCAACATGCAGGTTTCCTGTGCAGATTTTAGAGGAATGATGCCTCTTTGCTGTGATTAAATTGCCTCACATTGCTTGATCGTTTAGATGGCTCTCAAATCTCTGTGAACAAGATATGGCTGTTGACTCATCGTTCTCCATTTTCTGTGTGTTTGAAATGAGGCTAGTTAAATTAAGCAGCTAAGCAATTAAGTTCTCTGATAAATAGCAACACTTATTGAAAATAACCCTTCCAAGATTTAAGTAATTAGTATGTTCTCTCTTTGCTTATGCCCATACTGTGTTCATAGAATTTCTCAAAGTTTGAGGGTTTTTTTAACTGTTTAGTATTTGGGTTGGTATTTTCCTTGAAACTGGTATGATGGATCTTGCATGGAAGTTGAGGCAGCTTGATGTTAAGTCACAGTGTTCCTACAAACCTTTTTTTGTTGTTTTAGTCCAGATAAATATTACAATGGGCTACAGCTGCACTTATTAAAATTTGTAGGTTTGTGTCAATATGGTGAAATAATACATTACTTTTATTGAAACGTGTAACTTAGCTTAGATGCAAGTAGCCTAAATTTCCTTGGAGTGCTGTTGTAGTTTTGGTTTGCTTATTTAACTAATAAGTTAGGGTTTTAAAGGTTTTAACAGGCTTAGTTCTCTTTGACAGAATTTAAAAATTCATGGTTCTTTTTAAGATTATAAATAAAATCTGTCTAAAGTGACCTTTAGAGGGTACCTTTCAAGACATCAGCAAAATATTTTTGTGGAAAAGAGTTGTTGTCATCTGATTTTGGCAGTACCACTGCCCAAAGCTTATCTTGTAATGGACTATATATTCCTGAGTGCAAAGTTTTAGCTCTACGTACCTTATCAGGACAATTCAGCCTGTGGAGTTTTATGTTTTGTTTTATCGTATTGCAGCATGATACATTTTCAAGTTATTTTCAAAGGATTATCAGGGAGTTACTGGCAGTACAGAAATACTCAACTCAAGCACGTTTTTCCCTTCCTTCTGAACATAAATTATCCTTCAATCTGCCTTTTTAGTAAAACTAATAGGAAATATTTTCTTGGGAAGACTTTTGCATAGTTTTTCTAATCATTAAAAGGTTGTATGCACAATTTATTTATTGCTATTATTATATCTTAGACCAGATAAGTACTTTCAACATATGTGTTTCCTTAAGTATATTGTATTTCAGAAGTAGCGTGAGCATCATGTGATGCGGTATCTCCTATGGGAGTTATCTGTTTTTAATGAATAATGAAGTAAGTACCAGAGTGTAAATCCTGGTAAATGACCACAGTGTGAGTTAGAACTGTCCCATGGCAATTTTACAGTTCAGGGTTGTTTAAAAATACTGAAAGAGAGCCAGCTGCTAATCCACATGGAAATATGAATACTGAAAAGAGCTGTAGCTGATCCAAGTGCACAGATTGAATTTGTCCATAAAAGGTACCTGACAAATTTTATTGTGCATGCTTTTATGAAGTAACTCCTGTAGATTTTGTCTTTTGCTCATTCTGAAACTACAATCCACCCGTAGGAGGAAAAGCCATATACTTACGCATTTCTGAGTCTCAGCCAGACAGCTTTTTATATACATTATAGTATTAGTCGTTTCAGTCACAGCAGAGAAACCAGCAAACACTCACCTGCCTGAGCTTATATTTTCCTCCCTGAAGATCAGTCAGTAAGGCACAATTCTATGCCTGTCCTCTCCCAGACCACTGGCCTGGGTATAGCAGGTCTGGAGAACAATCTACTTCAGGTATGGCATGTCAGGAGAGCAGGCAGCCTTGCTCATTTTTAAGGATTCACTTTCCTTGCACAGAAGTCTTTTCTTAACTAATGAACCTATTAGGCTACACAGATACTATTTGTTTTCACAACATTGATAGAAAGGCCACATCCTGATGTACTTCTGGCAGAATTTTTGGTTGGATGTTTCCTCATCTTTTGTACAGTTCATCTCTCCAGCAGAACATGTACTAATAATGGCAGTGTTTGAATATTGGAAGTTATTCCATAAATAATGCAGCTGTGACTGAAGTAGAAAGACTTCATCATACTGTAATATTTAGAATATAAGCAGTATTTGTATGCAATATTTAGATTCTATCTGCTTCATCATCCTGAAGGATGCTATAAGAAAACATGACTCTGAACATTGGGCCTTGCTCTGCAGGACTGGCTTGGTGATCTCTAACCAGCTGTGACAGAAGTAGAATCATAGAATTGTTTTGCTTGGAAAAGACCTTTAAGATCATCAAGTCCAACCATTAACCTAGCACTGCCAAGCCCACCACTCAACCATGTCCCTAAGAACCACATGTATGTGTCTGAAATAGCTCCAGGGATGGTGACAATCACTTCCCTGGGCAGCCTGTTCCAATGATTGACAAACCTTTTGGTGAAGAAATTTTTCCTAATCTCCAATCTAAACCTCCCCTGGCACAACATGAGGCCATTTCCTCTTGTCCTATCACTTGGTACTTGGGAGAAGAGACCAACACCCACCACACTACAACCTCCTTTCAGGTAGTTGTAGAGAGCGATAAGGTCTCCCCTCAGCCTCCTCTTCTCCAGGCTAAACAACTCCAGTTCCCTCAGCCGCTCCTCATAAGACTTGTGTTCTAAACCCTTCACCAGCTCTGTTGCCCTTCTCTGGACACGCTCCAGCACCTCAATGTCCTTTTTGTAGCGAGGGGCCCAAAACTGAACACAGCACTCAAGGTGGGCCTCACCAGTGCGGAGTACAGGGGGACGTCACTTCCCTAGTCCTGCTGGCCACACGATATCTGATACAAGCCAGGATGCTGTTGGCCTTCTCGGTCACCTGGGCACACTGCTGGCTCATATTCAGCTGGCTGTCGACCAACACCCCCAGGTCCTTTTCCACCAGGCAGCTTTCCAGCCACTGTCCCTCAAGCCTGTAGCATTGCATGGGGTTGTTGTGACCCAATGATTCTGTGGATGCTCATGTGATTACCAACAGTTAAATTATCAGTGTAAGTAGATAAAGCTTTTCAGCTGAGACATAACTGGGTGCATACTCATTGCACAGCACCAATGCAGAGTAAATTACCTAAGCAAACATCACCCTCTGACTTGCAATAGGCTAGCAGTGTACATGCAGCTAATTGCAGCTCCTTGGCTGCTGAGCTAGGAACTCAGTACACTGCTGTAACTTGATTGATTGTGATGGCCTGTCTGTACCCTTTATAACAGCTCTCTTCTCCTGGAGAATCATTCTGAATGCTTGATAGCTAGTGGCAACCTAAGGTAGCCCTAAACAGGAGCCTGATGGATTCAGGCTGAATTCAGCAGAAATTGTTTGCTCCTGTCCCACAACTAGACAGGGCAAATCTGGAGAGTAAAGAATCCAGCAAAGAGGAGGAGAGAGGGAAGAATCTGAGAAACAGATAGTTGTGGTTTCTTCCTGTTCTTTGGCTCTTCAGACAAAAAAATCATGTAGGGACGTCTGAGTCCTAATTAATGGCTTTGTTAGCCAAGTGCGAAAGGTAAAGCCTATCCATCCATGCTGCTTCACTGACAGATTCCCAGTGCCTTTAAAAATCTGACCCACAACAGGCACATCTACAGGGATGTGTAGTTCAGAGGCTCCCAAGCTGGTGCTGCATAAGGTAGCTCAAGAAACAGAAACAGTTTAAAAGTGTCAACATAATACTGTGCAAGAGTTAATTACCCCTGCTGAGAGACAGGATATATTAGATCTGGCACAGTGCTGTGCAGATATAATGTTTTCAGGCCATGAGGTACTATGTTTGTGATAAAGAACTGTGATTTGCTGTATGGGTGCATAGCTCCCAAGTGCTAACTTGGGGGACTCATTCTCTTGCAGGGTTTATTCCTGTCAAATAATTATCACAGAGGGGCTCACAAAAATTCCGGAAAGGGATGCTGCGCATTTCATAAATGCAGCAACTTCCAGTACTCTGCTGTAGGCCAGATTTAATTTAATTAACTTGCACCAGCTGGCTACAGGAGTGAGTCAAGGGGGAATGCCAACAGGGAATAGGTGGAGGAGCAATCTCCCCAGCTGCTCTCACTTGATCAAGCCTCCCCAGTGTTAGAACTAGGCTGGAGTCAACTGCACTGATTTTTAAGGATGTGCTGTGAAAATCTTTCATAGAGAGCTTTTAGGTATGTCTGCATCTTTACCTCTTATGAGCAGCACAGAAGGAGGGGAATGGAGGAAAAAACTGCTGCTTTTTTATATTGTTGCTTGGTTTTGTTTTGGGGTTTTTTGGTTTTTTTTTGGTTGGTTGGTTTTTTTGGAGCTTTCTGAGATAATTTTACCTCAGATTGGAAAGCTTGGACACCACTGATTACTATAGTACTTCTTGCTTTGCACCTCAAAGGTGAATGAAAAGAACTTCCTCTTGAACAGTTTGAATTCCAGGTTCATTCTGAAGAACTACAAACATGACTGCAGATAATGTTTGGAAAAGGAGTGGGAATGCAAGCAGAGAAAAAAAACAATAGAAAGCAAGAACTGCTCATGATGAACAGGGCATCCCTACTCTGCGTTGATTTTACATGGTACTATAGCCTCACATTAAAAATGGGTGGATTTAAATAATTTTCTGAGCACAATTTTAAGAATGAATTAGCTTAAAATGAGTAGTAACATGTAAAATAGCAGTACAGTACTACAGAGGTAACTCAGTACTGTACCTGTGTCAGTACGACAGTATGATCAAGCATAGAAGCCCTATTAATTATGATGGACACAATACTGCACTAATATGTTTGGTTCCCAAAGGGGTCCCTTACGCCTTTATGCAGTAAGTCCTCTTTCTTAAACATAGTTATTTTGTGTGTCTAAACTGGCACAGCTTAGATTCTGAAGGGGCCACAAAAGTTTGAGGTAAAATGTCCTCCATTGAATTAGAATCTTACATCATCTTTGCCATATAATGTGTTTATTGGTTTATGTTTCTTTATACAGCGTGAATCAGGAAGAAGGCTATTTGAGTTTAAATGAAGGCTGAGTTTATACAGCCTTACATATCACCTCCAAGTTTGACGCTTTAATCTTATGTCATGGATATGTACTTACTGCATATAAATATTGCAGAGACAATAGCAAACTGTTAGCTCATCTTTTAAGGCTATTCATTTGAGAACTTTCTTCTTGTAGAACCCGATTAGTTTGACTGTCCATAAATTTGTCCATTTTAAGCCTTTTTACTCAAATTGTTGTTTATTGGTTTCCTATGAGCTTTTCTTGGCATTCTTAGCAGATCATACACTTAATTCTGATAACTTCTGGGAACCTGGTACCAAGTCAGACTCTGCTGGAGAGCAGAGAAGCATGCAGGTATCAGGTATCTAGTTGCAAAGAACAGCAGCAGTAGGACATCAATAAGGTGTTTTTCAGCACATTAGATTTATTAAGAACTTTGTTAAGAAGTTCAAACAAGGGGTGTGACTTTCAAGCACCTATGTTTGAGTTGCACTATCATGTGGCATAAAGATCACAGGTACTTCCAATGACATTAATATCCCCTGATAACACCATGGCACACATTATAGTGAACTCCTGGTGAAAATGACAGCCAGCTCTTAAATTATTCTGCTTCTCTGTCGGATACAAATATGAACATCTTGAATGTGTTGCCAACTGTACTTATACAAAGAGTTCAGCACAGTAGAAAGAGTACTGTAAAAACTGTCAAACTTTTTTGCTTAATTGCTTTTAAAGTTGTACAACGAAACCTTAGCTGTTGACTACGTGCAAATGCTAGGCAACTTTGATCATATCTAGCATAACTAGCCTTAATACTATAGTATCATCAATACTGACAAAAGTGCTACATTTATCCGCTACTTGAAATGGCAAATGTGTAAAGGGTTTCTGAAACAAAACTAGTTAAAAACTACCACAAAGATGGTTAAATTCTAGCTTTGTATTTTTGCTCTGATTTTATGGACCAGATTATTTTGTTACCTTCTGTGGTGGTTTAACCCCAGCCAGTAACTAAGCACCACACAGCAGCTTGCTCACCCCTCCATCCACCAAGGGGATGGGGAGGAGAATGAAAAAAAAATAAAGCTCGTGGATTGAGATAAGACAGTTTAATAGGATAACAAAGGAAGAGAATAATACTAATAAGAACAGCAACAAGTGATGCACAAATGCGATTGCTCACCACATGTGGAACCTCCCATCTCTGATGCCCAGTCTGTTTCTGAGCAGCGAATCTGCCTCCCAGCTAGCTCCCCCAGTTATCCGTGGAGCACAACATTCTATGGCAGGGAATATCCCTGTGGGCAGCCTGGGCCAGCTGTCCTGGCTGTGCTCTCCCAGCTTCTTGTGCACCTGGCAGGGTGTGAGAAGCTGAAAAGTCTTTGACTTGGTGTAGGCACTACAACTACCTAGCAACAACTAAAAAATCCATGTGTTCTCAACATTATTCTCATACTAAATCCAAACCACAGCACTATGTCAGCTACTAGGAAGAAAATTAACTCTATCTCAGCTGAAACCAGAACACCTCCTGATTTACTGTCTGTTCTTTATAACATCTAAACTAGAAGAATCAACTTTTGTGAGGCCTAGCAAAGAAAACTCACAATTTGGCCAAATACAGAGAATAAATTTTAAAGCATTGAAAAAGATTATGCAGGAAAGGTGCACTAAAAGCAGTTCACAAGTCTGCCTTATAGCACTAGGAGTGATGTACAAGCAGGATTATTTGAGTGTATTTACAACAGAAGAAAAGAGATTGTATTTGATAACTGATGGCTGAAGAAATTTCTGGGCCATAAAAACTCCACAGTTTAAAAATGTCTACTGAGCAAGTCCTGTGTCAGGCTTCAAATCTTTGCTCTGGTTAGACAACTAGAATAGCTACTGGAAGATTTCTAGCTAAAAGAACGTTCCAAGGTGGAATACAGAGAGAGAAGTCTTGAGAGCAAAAGGAAGTTGGTTTCAAGTTCATTACAGACTCTGTCAGTTTTATAATGTGAAATACTGACATTTGGATGTAATGATCAAAATCAATTTTTTGTAATGATTGAAGGTGATTAAATATATATTCTCTGCAGGACTTACGAATAGATGTATCAGCTGTAATTCACAGCACTCAGTACGTGATTATTCTGTCACCAGACTTTCTTAATCGGCTCTGCAATCCTTTGCCAGCTTGAGCGCAGGTTGCAGTAACACCTCTTTTGAGAGCAGGGGAAGCCAGTGGATCCTGAGTCCTGCACATGTAAATGGAAAAATCCTGGGAGATAAGGTTTGTTTTTTCTTGCAGCTGTGGCAAGTAAAAAGAGAAGAGGGATTTATCATTTCTGTAGAACTCGGTAATAGACATGGCCCAAAAAACACCAAAGTGTTTTGTAAGAAGCTTTATAACATGCTGAATATTTCTTTCAACTGAAGTTTTTTATTAAATAAGTAACTGTCCTTAAAATTTCCTATAAAAATGTTGATTCATACATCTTTTCCAGAATAATGTTTTTCAGGTGGAGTATGTTGTGAAAGAAAAATATATTACTTTTCTATTACTTTTCTTCCAACCATCTGAATTATTTTTTCAGGAAAAGAAATTCCATTTCTTTGGAGAGGAACACTCCTGCGCCGCCCCTGTCCTGCCTTTTTATTACAGTGTCATAGGTGTGCAGTATCTCAAACTGTGACTCAAGCTTATAAAGCATTCACATCCTAGTTCTTTGGGTAAGATACTTATCTGGAATAGGTTAGTGTTGTTCTATAGATGAGTTCCTATTGATTTCTGATAGCATTGATGAACGTGAGCTTCTTGATGGTTATTGCCAAGTCAGAAGTTCCATCAAAGCCAGCAAAGTTTTATTGCTTGATTGGTTTAAATGAGAAGCAAATCTGGCTGTTTTGTAATCATTAATTGTTCCACAAAATAACAGGATCTCAGAACTAAAAAGTGAACTTAAAAGAGTAGCCAGAATATAACTACACTTGCTTCATTGAGCAATTTTGAAACCTCTCTCTAATTCAGGGAAGGTTGTCCTAGAAGAAATGATTGGGGGGGGGGGGGGAAAGGATACACTTTTTGAACTAGTTGAGTACAGAATAAGAATTTAAATAGCGCTGCTGGACCTGGAGTTATAAATGGCTACATCAGTGTGTGCACTTCAAGGCTGGGAGCAACACGTTGCAAAAGAACAATTTAGCTTTTTTTTTTTTTTTTTTTTTGACAGTTGTCCAAGTCATCAGCAAGTTTGTATCATCTTTCAGGGCTATCCTAAAACAGGATGCGGATCTATTGATAGGGGTGTGTTTTATTTTTCTATAACTGTGTAAACTCTCTAGAACTGTTCAGTTTGCAGTAAAGACATCATGTCAGCTCACTGGCAATTGAATTGTTTTGTCTGCCTTTTATACCACTTATGCTAATTTTTCTAATGCTTTTCTTCTAAGACAATATTAAACCAGAGAATAAATGAAAGCCTTTTCTACTAAGAACAGTGCGATGTGGAAACTTCGGGCTTCTCCCTCAATCAAAAAATGACTGATTTTGGAAAGACACTTTTTCAGGAAAAGAAACTCTGATACTGTCAGTATTGCAATGCTTCAGCTGCTAAAGGAAAGATATATGATCTCGGTAACAACAGCCCTGAAATCTGTAAGGGTATTTGTCCCCTGTGGACACTTGGAGGATGCTCAGGTACTTCCTTGAGCAGAATACTTTGAACTGTGAAGCCACCATGCATCACTCTTGCAGGAATTGTTACAAAAAGGCTTTACCTTATTACTTCCTAAGATAATTCAGTGGAGAGAATAAAGTAGTAATCATAGAGTCATAGGTTGGAGGGCACCTCAAAGATCATCTAGTTCCACCCCTGCTGCTGCGGGCAGGGACACCCTCCACTATACCACGTTGCCCAAAGCCCCATCCAACCTGGTCTTAAACACTTCCAGGGATGGGGCATCCACAACCTCTCTGGGCAACCTGATCCAGTGCCTCACCACTCTAACAGTAAAGAATTTCTTCCTAACATCTAATCTCAATCGACCCTCCTTCAGCTTAAGGCCATTACCCCTTGTCCTGTCACTACACTTCCTCATAAACAGTCCCTCCCCAGCTTTCCTGTAGGCCCCTTCAGGTACTGGAAAGCCACAATTAGATCTCCCTGGAGCCTTCTCTTCTCCAGGCTGAACAATCCCAACTCTCTCAGCCTGTCCTCATAGGAGAGGTGCTCCAGTACTCCCATCATCTTCATGACCTCCTCTGGACTCTCTCCAACAGCTCGATGTCTCTCCTGTACTGGGGCCCCCCGAGCTGGACGCAGTACTCCAGGTGGGGTCTCACAAGAGCGGAGTAGAGGGGCAGGATCACCTCCCTCGACCTGCTGGTCACACCTCTCTTGATGCAGCCCAGGACACGGTTGGCTTTCTGGGCTGCAAGCGCACACTGCCGGCTCATGTTGAGCTTCTCATCAATCAAAACCCCCAAGTCCTTCTCCTCGGGGCTGCTCTCAATCCATTCCCCAACTAGTCTATAGATGTGCTTGGGATTGCGCCGACCCATGTGCAGGACCTTGCACTTGGCCTTGTTGAACTTCATGCGGTTCGCACGGGCCCACCTCTGCAGCCTGTCAAGGTCCCTCCCTTCCCTCCAGCATGTCGACCACACCACACAGCTTGGTGTCATCAGCAAACTTGCTGAGGGTGCACTTGATCCCACTGTCCATGTCGCCAACAAAGATGTTGAACAGTGCCGGTCCCAGTACCGACCCCTGAGGAAAGCCACTTGTCACTGTTCTCCACTTGGACATTGATCCGTTGACCATAACTCTTTGAGTGCGACCATCCAGCCTATTCCTTATCCACCGAGTGGTCCATCGAATCCATGTCTCTCCAATTTAGAGACAAGGATGTTGTGCGGGACAGTGTCAAATGCCTTGCACAAGTCCAGGTAGATGACGTCAGTTGCCCTTCCCTTATCCACCGATGCTGTAACCCCATCATAGAAGGCCACCAAGTTTGTCAGGCACGATTTGCCCCTAGTGAAGCTGTGCTGGCTGTCACCAGTCCTTATTTTCCATGTGCCTGAGCATAGATTCCAGGAGGATCTGCTCCATGATCTTTCCAGGCATGGAGGTGAGACTGACCGGCCTGTAGTTCCCCGGGTCTTCCTTTTTTCCCTTTTTACAAATGGGGGTTATGTTTCCCCTTTTCCAGTTAGTGGGAACTTCATCGGACTGCCAGGACTTCTCAAATATGATGGAGACTGGCTTTGCAATTTCATCCGCCAGTTCCCTCAAGACCCACGGATGCATCTCATCAGGTCCCATGGACTTGTGCACCTTCAGGTTCCTTAGATAGGCTCGAACCTGATCTTCTCCTACAGTGGGTGGTTCTGCATTCTCCTAGTCCCCACCTTTGCCTTCTGTGACCTGGGCAGTGTGGCTCAAGCATTTGCCAGTGAAGACTGAGGCAAAGAAGTCGTTGAGTACCTCAGCCTTCTCCATGTCCTGGGTAACCAGGTCACCTGTTTCATTCCAGAGGGGACCCACATCTTCCCTCATCCTCCTTTTATCACTAACATACCGATAGAAACTTTTCTTGTTGCCCTTGACATCCCTGGCCACATTTAATTCTGTCAGGGCTTTGGCTTTCCTACCCTCATCCCTGGCTGCTCGGACAGTTTCTCTGTATTCCTCCCAGGCTACCTGCCCGTACTTCCAGCCTCTGTAGGCTTCCTTTTTATGTTTGACTTTTCCCAGGAGCTTCTTGTTCATCCATGCAGGCCTCTGGGCATTTTTGCCTGACTTCCTCTTTGTTGGGATGCATCGCTCCTGAGCTTGGAGGAGGTGACCCTTGAATATTAGCCAGCTGTCTTGGGCCCCTCTTCCTTCCAGGGCTTTGTCCCATGGTACTCTACCAAGCAGGTCCCTGAAGAGGCCAAAGTCTGCTCTCCCGAAGTCCAGGGAAGTGAGCTTGCTATGCACCCTCCTCGCTGCCCTGAGGATCTCGAACTCCACCATTTCATGGTCACTGCAGCCAAGGCTGCCCTTGAGTTTCACAGCCCCTACCATCCCCTCCCTGTTCGTGAGAACAATGTCCAGCATGGCACCTCTCCTCATTGGGTCCTCTGTCACTTGGAGGAGGAAGTTATCATCGATGCATTCCAGGAACTTCTTGGATTGCTTATGCCCTGCTGTGTTGCCTCTCCAACAGATGTCAGGGTTGAAGTCCCCCCATGAGGACCAGGGCTTTTGAATGTGAGGCTGCTCCTATCTGTCTACAGAGGGCCTCATCTGCTCGGTCTCCCTGGTCAGGTGGCCTGTAGCAGACCCCTGCTATGATGTCCCCTGTCCATGTGCTCCCTTTAATCCTGACCCATGTGATGAGGACATTAATGGGAGTTCCCTGTGTTGCTTTCTGGTGTGATTTTTTTTTTTTTTGTTACGAGTTTCCTTATTTCTTAAAGCTCAGCTGCTGAAACCGCCACATAATAACAGTTTTCATGTTTTAGCTATTTTTCCAGTCTTTGTAGCTGCAGGCAAAAGTCTGAAAACACAGACACCCTGAATGTTTCAACATCAGAAATGAAATAAAAAGCACTGGTAGTTAATTACTGCTTTAAAATCTAGTGGGTTTAATTTTTACTTGCGACTGGCTCAAGATTTTTGACTGAATGTGGTTGTCAAACTTGTACCTGATATCCAACCTCAAAAAGAACATATTCAAAGGTGCTGGTTTAGAGTTTTCAATGTTTGCTAAAATGCTGTGTCTCATTTAGGTATTCATATGAAAACTCTGATGTATTTCTATATGAAAATATTTGCCGTATAATTTGTGAAGAAGAGAATGTTGTCATGTAGGACTATAGATTTGGCATATTTCCAAAGAGCTTGCTTTCATGGTATTTATGTAAAACTTAGTCAGCAGCAAAAAATCAAGGGTTATTAGTGAAGGAACATTTCAATGCAATGATCTAGCATGCTAATTTGAAGAGATTAAAATTCATATTCTAGTTTAGGCTCTGAAAATGGGCTAACACAATGCATTGTGACCAAGCAAAATAATAGCTGGTAATTTACTTCCTTGGTTCCTGTCAGCAGTATCATTTGTGTTGAATAGGTATAATTGTCTGTCCTGAAAGAGATTGCACGAAAACCAGTTATGATATAGTCAGACTTTCCAAATCCTTCATTAAGCACAGCAATTTCCTGTTACAGATAAAAATACTTCAATCTTCAGTTATATTTACAGTCTGCTAGTAAAAAGTAGTTTTCTTTTAAAAATGTGTTACATGTCATCCTCGAAGTTGATTTGATTGAAGTTATCTTATGACATTAGCGTTCATGTGAATATGGTGTTCAGCTGAGCCAAATTCACATGAGCTGAGCCAAAATAAAAAATGCACATTTTAAAAGGCTGTGGAATGGTAGTGATGCCACCATGATACTACACCTATTAGATTTTGAAAGCCAGCGCTCTCTGATTGTTTAACAGTCCAGGGTAGTCGCAGGGGGAAAGTGTGGGAGTTTTCAAGCCTAAGCCATTTTGCAGAAAATGAAGTGATAACAATTACTGCCATTAGCCATATGACTCAGTAATAACTCGGAGAAAAAATGTTTACATTTGGCAGAAGTTAATACTAAACAAGCTCCATAATCTCATTTTTGCTCCCAAACATATTTTCTTGTTAAAAAGGAGCTAAAATGTACTTATGGTGATCTTACACTTCTGAAGATAAGTGCAAGAGGTACTTTGTCTAGTTTTGAAGTTTTGGAGTATTTTCCTGGCAAATTAAAAAAAAAAAAATTAAAAAAAAGAATACTCAGATCTAGATCTTTCTTGCTTGAAGCATCATAAAGTGTTTAGTCCAGTCTAGCTTTATTTTGATGGAAAAATAGCAAGAAATAGAGTATTTAGTCATGTATATAATGTTAAAATTTGGAAACATTTTTGTTTGAGTTACTGTAGCTCAAGAGGCAACATTTATTATTCTGCTTTGATTTTTATAACTCTCAACACATTTGGCTAAGATATGGAAACTTAGATTTTGTGTGTGCTTAAATTTTTTATAAATAGATTTGACATCTCTCATACTTTTCTTTTATACCTAACACTCATCACATTATCCCCAAAAACTAATGATGTTCCATGTTAGAGAGATTGGGACAATAGTTGTTTGTTTATATATAATACAAATATTAACATGTATGCATATATGGATAGAAATAAAAGCATTGGTATGCTTCCAAGCTTCCTAGTATTTCCTAAATCCAGAAGATACTTAAGCTAGAATAATTGAATCTTTAGCTATTGGTACTTCTTTTAATACACAGCTGTTGTTGGTCAGGCTTTCAAAAATTTGTTCCATAACCATTTTGTTGTTAGCAGGCCCTATTGAGTGGTGACCACTTTGTAATATTTGCTACTGAAGAGTATCCTTTCAGAAGGATGAGTGTATTTTAAGACATTCCTCCGGCTTTTTTCAAAATGCCTTACTGACTTCTAGTTGGACTTGCCATTCTGAATCCCTCAAGGTTTTGTGAAAATGTCCGTCTTAAACTTAGTCTTTTTCTGCCCAAAGTAATGGTATTGTAGGGCATGCTGTGGGATTTTTGGAGTCTTATAGTTTTCCATGCAAAAATTCAAGATTGTAAAATGCTAGATTACAAATAGATCCATAGAATCATGTTCTCCTTTTTGTGGTTGTTTGTTGTTTTGTTTTGTTTTTTTCAGAAGCAGTGACCTAATTTATGAAATATTTCGGACTATGTTGCAGTTACACTTATTGGCCCAAGTGGGACAAAATAATTCAGTGGTCACATGTGCTGAACACTCCTCAAGGAGCCCTCCATGGCTTTGGTTTAGAAATGGGGTTTGAAACAGTTTAGAAATTCTTGGAATTGGCTGGTATCAGTGAAAATATACTCTATTTTCAAATATTTAAAACCTTATTTTTACAACAGCTAAATCAAGGGGTGGAATAATGAAGAGTGCTCTGTTTGAGAAATTTCTCTATTGTAGCTACGTGTACATTACTTATTAGTTTGGAATAATGATAGCACAGTATGTCTTTGAATACAGTAGGATATTAACCCACATCCCCAGAAGCTGAACCATGACTTCAAGAATATTTAGCTTTCTATATAATTGCAAAAATTCTTGACTATCATTTAATTTATGTTACCCTTTAAAAGGAAGGGATAAATGTTTCAGTAGGTAATAGAAACATGTAAAATCTTGCCTTGAAATTATGCCATAAGAACAATCTTTCTTCCAGTCTTGTGGAGCTTCCAGTACTGGCTAAAACTATGAATTGCAGAAGCATATGAAAATATTCAAATGGTGGTTAACGGATTGCGTTTTGTCTTGTACGATTATATTGTTATTGTACTGTGTGTAATTGTGTTACTTGATATATAGCTATTTTTCTAAATGTCAAGATGTGGCTAGTAAATAACCTTAAAACTCCATTTCATGGTTACTACAATAAATGAGTTTCAGTGGAATAATGGAGTTTGGAGAGGAGATATAGCTGTTGTGCACACTGTGCATTTTTGTTGAGACATATCTACTTCTGGGTTGGTTTTTTTTTTTCTTTCTTTTACTTAGCTCTCTGACATAGCCACAAAAAATTTGATATGTTTTTTAAGTCACTTGAGGAAAAAAAAAGTCTGATAGTATTTCATAATGTTCCATTCAAATCTTATGCATAATTTGTCAGTCTTGTATTGAGACAAGATTTGATGTTCTTGTTTGGTGGAGCGACTCTGCACTCGGGATGCTTGTACAAAGACAGATCTGCTCTTCTACAGGCACTTGCATAGTGTGTACACATCCACGTACACATCGGACTGTAGTAGCTTTACCAAAACCTGAATTTTCAAAGTTGCTGAGCTTATCAGACCTGCATAATGCTATCAGTTTTCTAATTTTTCTCCCATAAAATAATTACAATACTTTATTTTAAAAATAATATATTAAATAAATAATTACTTGCCTTGGTGCTGTGTAGTCCAGATGTTTTACTCCAGGTGTGGACATTGCTGTATAGGGGAAGGGCAATTTATATGGCTAGATGAGTAATGGGAAGCTGTACACCTCACTGCAACATTAAGGATGATCGTGAAGAAAATTTCTGAAACCTGTGGAGCACTATGGGAAAAAAAATTAGTGAGAATTTACCTAAGATACAGTAATGCCAGCAAAATATCTGCAGCTTATTTGATATATCTGAAGACAGAATGTCATTCTTTCATTCTTTGTTACACTGGGTGATCTTTTCTTACAACTGAGACACTTAGCACCATTTTTGTCTCTTTTTTTACTGTCCTAAAATACTTCCTCTGTTTTACAGTCACTCTATCAATCTCTGTCTCTCTGCTACAATAATAACAATGATCAATATAATGAGTGACTGTAGAACCTAAAAATATTGCTTCTGCCTTTAAATGTCATTATTAAAGCCTGAAATCCATTAGCCACTTGTACTTTGATTTCTGAGTCATTCTACATCTTCTCAAAATAACATTTACAACTGAAAGTTTGCACTTTTGGTGGCTGAGGTTGGGGGGCAATTGACAGGAAGGCACTGTGCTTAAAATTCTCTTTGAAAATGCTTATTGAACCCACCATCATCTTCTGTGTGTAGTTTCTTACTGCAAAAAGCCCAGATGATTTGGCTGCATCATATTCAGCTGCACATCTGCAACAAACTGTTATCATTTACCTTAGCACAATAGTTGGCTGAATAAGCTTGCCTCAACACAGAAAATTAACAGATGCCTTTTTCTTTTCTGACCCCCTTTAAGCACAGGGAAAATAATTTTCTATTTCCTTTCCCAAAGATGATAGAGCTTTTAATTCAGAGTGTTGTCTGATGTAGTCAGCTTATAAGAGAGGGAATCTTAACCGATCGTTTTATCAGAAATTAGTGTTTCCACATGCTGTCATCTTTTGTAACTAACATTCTGGGACAGTCTTTCAAAACTGTGAGTAAGCGGGAGCCATAAGCAAAATTATGCAATCACTTTCCACAGTTGTAAACCTGGAATAACTGAAATGCAGGCATTATGTTTCTGATTTGTAAGGCATTTAAATTAGAGGTGGAATGATGCACGCATTTTTGGATGATATACTATGGAGCTAAAAGATTTTAGTGGCAGCTTCTGTGTGAATACATGATGCTGTAGGTTAGCATTGCAAAAGAAGTACATTCATGTCCTATCATGTGGGGAATGGACCTGATGTGCAGGGCCATGAAATAACAAATACCCTGATTTTAGCATGAAAGCACTGTTACAGTCAGCTGTAACTCCACTCTTTCTTCCACTCTTTATTAGTCTCATCTCATACAGCAGTTCAGATTTTCCTTTATCATTTCTGGTCTCTCATGTTTCAGGCATGTGAGATTTGCAGGTTTGATGCCTGTCTCAGGCTTTTTCCCCTGGTAAGCCTACATTTCATGCATTTTCAGTGTCATGCAGATTCTGCTGTCCCTTCTGTGCAAAAGAAGTTTGGCCTGATCTATAATCAGCTGAAAAATTATGTGACAAAATGTCACAGTTGCATGATCCTAACTAGCTTTGCAGGATTAGGATCATGAAGTGGCAAAGAAATTACTGAATGGCAGAAGGGCAGATAGCGGGGCTTCCACTTACAAGAGTTCTACCAGAAAATACATTCCCCAGCAAAAACCTGTTTGCAAGCCCTTCCACAGTAAGTGACTCGGTACAGCCATGTACATGCCAGGCCTGATGCATGGTATCGTAGGATCTTAGAATGGTTTGGGTTGGAAGAGACCTCAAAGATCATCTAGTTCCACCCCCCCCGCCATGATCAGGGACACCCTCCACTAGACCACGTTGCCCAAAGCCCCATTCAGCCTGGCCTCGAGCACTTCCAGGGATGGGGCATCCACAGCTTCTCTGGGCAACCTGTGCCAGTGCCTCACCACCCTCACAGGAAAGAATTTCTTCCTAGTATCTAGTCTAAATCTACCCTCTTTTAGTTTAAACCCATTCCCCCTTGTCCTATCACTGCACTCCCTGATAAACAGTCCCTCACCATCTTTCCTGTAGGCCCCTTCAGGTACTGGAAGGCTGCTAGAAGGTTTCCCCAGAGCCTTCTCTTCTCCAGGCTGAACAACCCCAACTCTCTCAGCCTGTCCTCATAGGAGAGGTGCTCCAGCCCTCTGATCAGCTTCGTGGCCTCCTCTGGACTCTCTCCAACAGCTCAATGTCTCTCTTGCACTGGGGCCCCCCGAGCTGGACGCAGTCCTCCAGGTGGGGTCTCACAAGAACGGAGTAGAGGGGCAGATTCACCTCTCTTGACCTGCTGGTCACACTTTGTGGCAGTGAAGTTTCTTGTGAAAGGTAGAGTATATTTTTGTCCTACTCTTATGCTGTTACCAACATGTTAGTTTTGGGTCACTGTTACAACAGTGGTTTTGGTGGATCCTCGGTTGACCCAGAGCAGCCATTTTCATGTTTTTGTGTTCCGATGCTACCAGCTGACTTTCCCAGCCTGTAACATTATGCACATAGGCTTTTAAGGATTTGTGAAATTTGAGGGTCAGTGCATTGTTCAAGACTTCTCACCAACATGGAATGAACAAAATTCTGCTAGTGATAATAACTTATATCTGATCTGTTGTTTGAAAGCTCAGTTAGGTTCCCAAGCAGTAATTCTTGCATGGAAGAATAGAATAAACCAGTTCTTCAAAGATGACCATATTTTCATTGCCAGATGAAATTTTGGAACAGAATCACTTATCAAAACAATGTTCTTGAGAAATTATGAAAACAGGCCAGTTAAGTTCTTCATTATGTAAATTATGGATTGAAATAAATCCCATCTATTATAATTTAGAAAAGAAAAAAAAAGTATCTTCCCACTTTGTGACATATTGTAGTGTTCAGTGTTAGTTTTAGCTTCTGTTCTTGGCCTGTTCATAGATCTGCAGCCCATTACAGTGGCGCCTGTTAGAGCAAATACTGTAAAAGTTTTGCCAGTTTCTCTATGATAAACCATGTTTTCCAGGAATTGATACTTAATCATAAAAAAATCCCTCGCAGTTGAGACTTGGCATGGAAAGTCTTGATTCCCAAAGATTTCGCTTGTATATTTATCCAGATTTTCAAAAATAAATCAGTCATTAAGTCAGAGGTATTTCAAAATAATATATTGTTTAAGGATTATAGAATTGTATTTGTTGGAAATAAATAATATTATGGTCATTTAATCTAAAAAGACACATTTCCTGACAATGAGTAATTACTTTGTTGCTTTTACCTCACAAATCACTCTTAAATGTTTCTATGTGTTTTGTCTATTGGGTAGATCCATGCAGAAACTGATTAGTAGTTTAAAATGGTCAAATTATTTTCAGTGTTCTAGAAATATTGAAATGGCTAAGGTATTTTCCTTTGAAATGCTAACTGTATATCAATGAAAATTTAACTCTATAAAAAACTCTTTAACTTATGGTATGATGTTGATATTACATCCTAATGGGCATTTTAAACCATTTTTTTCTGTATAGCATGCTTATTTTACAGGTGACAGGATTTTTCCATCTAGTTACATGTTAATAACTATTAATGCACATTGTGAATGTTCATCATGGAGATACAAGCGTCAATCTGCTTCGTGACTCTTATGTAGGATGTTTCCATAGTTCTGATAGAGACACTGGCAATTTCTAACTAATCTGTATAATTGTGCAGATTTTAATTGTCTGAATAGACAGGCAAACAGGGAGAAATGCTTATTCTTTATTAAAAACACTTCTTTTTGACTGCATATAAGGACTTTACCTTTTCTGTTGAAGTCAGGTTTGGGGAAAGAGCTATTATCTAAAGCTTATTTACACAGATATTAACAACAACAATCACTTGTTCAAAGCCTGTATGTATGGAAAGAAGTTTAACAATGAATAACTGGATAGCGTTGAGGAGTAAGTAATCATTCCGCTACACAGAAGGAAACTGAAAGATGTTAAGCATAACTGGAAGGAGAATAAATTCAAACTAGAATTTGAAAGGAATCTCCCGAAGTCAGCAAATGACAAGAAGAAAATGCTGCCTTCCAGTCTGACTTAGAGAGAAGGAAAGTGGCTATAATAGTGGGTTAATTGTCTCAGTAGAGAAAATAAACAGTTGAGTGGATACTGGTAACTAATTTGGTAAGCATGTCACACCCTAAATGATCCAGTTGTCACCCACTATTAATCTTATAGGACTGTTTAAGTCAACACATGGAACAAATTGTGATGAAGGCACTGACCAAGAAATGAGTATTTGGTAACATGATGAAATAATTAGCATTCAGCAGAGATCAACTATACTTCAATGTGAGAAGCTGATAATCACTTAACTGAGCTTGGTTCAAATAAATACTTCCTTCCAGCATTCAAAACAGTATCAGCCCAGCCTGAGTATGTACGCAAAGTTATACACTTGCATGTCTGGTTTTCGGGTCCGTGTATTCCAGTCCGGGGGCTTATCACGTATGCATCTAAAATCAGAACTGTAAAAGTTGTACAGCTTGAAAAACAGCTGCTAATTTGAAATTAGTGAAGTCTAAAGGGTCCAGGTCAATGTTTCTTTCATCATCTCTTGGTCTTCCACAAAGAACGTAGAGACAGGAATGTACCATTCTTGGGAGAAGTACTAGTTGGCACAAGTCAGAAACTTGCCAGGAAACCTGCTAGTGTTTCAGGACAGTGTTCAAACCTGTGCCCTGACTCTTTTTATTTTGTTCATAAGGTGTAGCCCTTGCAGCCAGCCACCAGTTTAGCAAGAATTGTGGTTTGTGCTACTGTACTCACTGTACTGTACTGTACTGCAGGATGGGCTCTCTATGACTGCCAGCCTCAGAAGTGGAAACACTTCTGGCCCACAAAGAATTATTAGCATCAGGCACTTCTCAGCAAAAAATAAATAGATCCTGAACAATCTGAGTTATGCAATGTCTTTAATCTAATACTGTCACAAAATAATGAAGTCAAGATCTCGTATCCATCAGAATCTCACCCAAAGTAGCCATAAGAATGTGATGATGTAGAGCAGGAATAGCATATATATTTACATTTTTCATATGTTTAATTAAACCCATAGAATCATTCTGTACATGCTAAGGTTTTATTGGTAATAGAATAAAGAATTTCTTTTTTTGAAAAAAATAACTGATAATTACTTCTCTCTGTGCTTCTAATCAACAGTCTTTGATGTACATCTGTTTTTTAAGTATATCTGTAACTTCCAGTCAGGAAAAGACTTTTATGGCAAGTAGTCTTTAAGCTACATGCTGTGTTTATTTCATATATTCTTTTTCCTTTTCTTCTTAAGAAAGCATCCACACATATTTCTTCAACTTTATCAGTGAATCTATGCTTTAAACCATTTTATGCCCGAAAAATCTTTACTTTTCAATTTACTTTAGACTGGTTGTTTAAACTGATGGTGGGGATTATAGTGCTGTCTTTCTCGCAGATGTATTTCAAAATAAGAAGAGAACCTAATTTGTCCACTCCACATGTATTACTAGACACCACATTATACTGCTTTTTACATCATGTGATGCCAAGGCTGCATCCAGCTGCTGTGTATGTGAGGGGGGAAGACAGTCCCCTGTGGTGCTGAGAGCATCTGCAGCGGTAGGCTGGCATAACAGAGATGCTGCAGTCCATTCAGTCCCCTAGCAAATTAATGTCTCTTACCTCTGGAAGGGGAAGAAAGTATTTTTGTTGTTGTTCTTCAGGTCAGCACTAAATATAAAAAAATACATGGTTTTAAATACAACGTGTTTAAACATTGATGCATTTTGGGTTGAGATACATATTCATTATTCAATCTATTTAAGCATGTGAAACAGCTCATGTGGATAAATTTATTGTCAAGGGCTTATTTCAGTTTAGTAAAACCATTTTCAAGTAAGTCTTTGTTCAGTTCTGCATGGTTGTTATACATGAAGCCAGCACTGCCCCATTGCAGGTGCTCCTGCGGCTGTGCTGGGGGAAGGAACCTGCCGTGCTCCTCATCCAGCCCCACTGTCTGCCCGGTGGCCCTCAGCACCAAGGGAGGCAGTCTGAGCCTTCCTGCAGGCTCGATTTTGTACTTCAGTGGATTAGCAATTGTTAATACAGCCTCTTCTGTCTGCAAAGCTGTGAGAGTGGTAATTGCCAGGTGGTGGGCATGGAGGAATAGCCGGGGCACAAATGTCCTCAGCTGCTCCAGCTGGATCCAGAAAAGGCGCATTCCCCATAACAGCAGTAATACTGGTTCCGCTCTGCAAGTACACTCTGTTCAGGATTATGGAATCATAGAATGGTTTGGGTTGGAAGGGACTTTAAAGATCATCTAGTTCCAACCCCCCTGCCATGATCAGGGACACCCTCCACTAGACCATGTTGCCCAAAGCCCCATCCAACCTGGTCTTGAACACTTCCAGGGAGGGGGCTTCCACAACTTCTCTGGGCAACCTGTGCCAGTGCCTCACCACCCTCACAGTAAAGAATTTCTTTGTAACATCTAATCTAAATCGATCCTCCTTCAGCTTAAACCCATTACCCCTTGTCCTGTCACTACACCCCCTGATAAACAGTCCCTCACCATCCTTCCTGTAGGCCCCTTCAGGTACTGGAAGGCAGCTATAAGGTGTCCCCAGAACCTTCTCTTCTCCAGGCAATCTTTCTCAGCCTGTCGTCAAAGGAGAGGTGATCCAGCCCTCTGATTATCTTTGTGGCCTCCCCTGGACTCTCTCCAACAGCTCCATGTCTCTCCTGTACTGGGGATCCCAGAGCTGGACGCAGTACTCCGGGTGGGGTCTCACAAGAGCGGAGTAGAGGGGCAGGATCACCTCCCTCGACCTGCTGGTCACACCTCTTTTGATGCAGCCCAGGACACGGTTGGCTTTCTGGGCTGCAAGCGCACACTGCCGGCTCATGTTGAGCTTCTCATGAATCAATACCCCCAAGTCCTTCTCCTTGGGGCTGCTTTCAATCCATTCCCCGCCCATCCTGTATTTTTGCTTGCGATTGCTCTGACCCACGTGCAGGACCTTGCACTTGGCCTTGTTGAACTTCATGCGGTTCGCACGGGCCCACCTCTGCAGCCTGTCAAGGTCCCTCTGGATGGCATCCCTTCCCTCCAGCGTGTCATCAGCTTGGTGTCATCAGCAAACTTGCTGAGGGTGCACTCGATCCCACTGTCCACGTCGCTGACAAAGGTGTTGAACAGCACTGGTCTCAGTACTGACCCCTTGAGCTTCTCATGGCTCTTCCTAGACATACGGTTTTATGGTGAAAGTGAGTAACAAGTCCAGGCCCTGTGGCACTCCTCTGATAGATCACGTTTTGTTATTTGCTTATTGCAGCTTCTGATGTAAAATTTGTTAGAGGTATATGGTTAAGATAAGCCCAGGTAGAGTTTTGGGGGGTTTTTTGTTTTATTTTTTGTTTTTGTCATATTATCAGCAGATAAATTTATCCAAACAGAATTCCTTTCAAAGTAAAATTTCTTTGTGTGAGGACTAAGCCTGTACATTCATATGTGGAAAGCTTCTGCAAAGTCACTACCTTTTGGATTAATATTTGCAGCTGTGGAAATGAAGCTAACAGAAGCATCGCAGAAGTCATGGGTAGGATTAACTACCATACGTGAAAATGTTCAGACTTGGGACTTTTATAGATCTGTAAAGTTTTCTTATCTTTACTACAAAATAAAGTTAAAACACATGCTGGCTGGATGTCTAGGAAAAAGTGATGATGGCCTTAATACAGTTCTGTAAGCGCTGCTATTTGTTTCAGTCATTTATATACACATTTTTTAAAAAAAGAAACAATCTGAGGATAATCTGAGGTAAACAATAAGCAGACCTAAAGATAAATCCAGGTTGCTTTGTAAAGTGATCCTATTCAGACACAATTAATTTTCATTTAGCTGAATGTAAAATTATCCTGGAGAATCAAAGAGAACTAGGAATGCATACCTGCAGGATGAGGAATGGCATCTAAAAAACAGTGTTTCTCAGCAGAAACCACACGAGTCCACTACAATATAAAGAAAAAAATGTCAAATGCATTTCTTGGCTGTATAACTTTGGCAATAAGGGAAAAGCACAATAAATCAGTTTTATCCTATGTACGAGCAGAACTCTGACATCCAGTCTGAGACCCGTATTTTATAGAAGATACTGGAAAACTGAACAGAGAGTTCAGTTGGCAACTGTGCAGATAAGAGTCAAAAACATTATTTAAGGGCTACAAAATAAGCTTTAAAGAAAGGTGCACAAAGTCTCCCATATGTTTAACTTCTCAGAATGACGATGAGAAGAGATTTATCTACAATGCATAAAGAGAAAAGTCTGATCTAGGACAGAAAGGCATAATGAGAAATAATAGCTGGATATTAAAATTTAAGTTAGGAATTGGACAGATATTTCTGGTGGTGGAATGATTAAGTGCTGGGACAATTACCAGAGGAAGTGGTGGATCCTCCGTCTCCTCTTGTGTTCAGATCTAGACGGGCTGCATGTCTCCAACAAGTTATTAGCCTCAACAGCATATGAGAATAATGTTTGATTATTCATGTTTATGTAATAGATCTCACTAGAGGTTCTCTTGACTCCACGTCTCACTTGCAATCACTGCATCATCTTACATTTTAAGGAATAAAACATGTTTTCAATTATATTAATATAAAGTGTAAGAATTCATAGAGATGCATTATCTGATTTTCCTATCTAGGTATTTATTATTTAATCTACAGACTTTGAAAAGGTATGCAGGTTTGAGACAATCTTGATGCAGTGAACTTCAGATAAGAACTGGTTCAGCTGACTTCAAGGCAAAAAAGGCACTTTAAGTTATTAAGCCTAATAATAAATTTTGAGAAAACACAGCGTTATTTTGCTTGTGGTTCGTCCTTACTGTGCTCTCATGTGCATCTGCAGCAAAATTTAATATAGGATACATTATATCTAATGCTGCTATTACATGTGGACTTGAATTTATTTGGAAATATTGTAGACCATAATTTAAAGAAAATACAGCATAAATTGTTTGTTTCTGTGTGAATTTCCATTTTAAATAACCACAGCTTTGAAATCACCTCATTTATTTCCTTCAACTGTGACACTTTCTCTGTGAAAATCTCCAGGCACATCAGATTGAATTTTCTGCTTTTGGATCTTTTACACTATATTCTGATTAAAAAAAAAAAAAAAAGGCGTGGGGAGGGGAATGCCTTTCAATAATTCAACATCTGCATTACAAAAAAAAACCCCTAAATATTTTCCCACCCATTCCCTGAAAACCATTAACTATCACATTTTTAAAGGCTCACAATACCTTGAGCAAAATTATTTTTCCAGGGCACAAGAATTTCATGAGTGGTATACACCGGTTTAGTACTTTAGGGGCAAAAAAAGCTAGGTGGTCCCGTGGTCTGTTTATGCAATACTTTGGAGAAAGCCTACAAGAAATACTTCTAAGCTCAGTTTATCTTAGGTCTTTGATCCTAATTTATTGATATTTCCTCCTGTCCTCAGCCAGCTCATTTTCAAGCCTCAAGTACCAGTCAGTCACAAAAGTTTAGTTAACACTTCACAGCAACGTGAGGACATTTGGGACTGCTTGCGTGTTGTGGTTTTTTTTTTTTTTTTTTTTTTTTTTTTTTTTTGTGGGGATGGTGCTGCAAAGTTTTTCCTGTGGCAAGAATTATGCAGGCACTTGAACGAGCATTGCTGAAACACTCAGAAGAAAATCCTGGAGGAAGTTTGAAGAAAATTGGTTCAGTAGTTTTAAATTCACGGTTTCATGGTCCAGAGTTTGAGGCAGCCCCCACAGACCCTGCCTGTGTGCCAGAAACACAGCCAGGCTAGGAGCCAGGGGTACAGCAAAGCTCTAGGTGTGTGGTGCGTGAAAATGAAAATAGGCTTAATGGTACTTTTTTATGAAATAAAATAGACAATAACACAAAGAGCCAATGGTCATACGACTTCTCCTTCTTTCACGTTCCAGGCAAAGTCTGTCAGGCAGCATGAAACATTTAGTGTCAGATACTAAAGTCTGAATAAGTCTCCTTTTAAACCAAAGAAGTTACACACTGTGTATGTGCTGGTGAACGTACAGTAGTTATGTACCTGTTTGAGTACCAGGTTTGGGGTAGGGAAGGAACTGCGTTTTTCCCTGGAGTGCTGAAACTCACACTTTACTCCAGCTGTTCCTTTCCACAGCTCTCCCCATGGCATGTTTGCTGAAAAAAAAAAAAAAAAAAAAAAAGCATCAACATCCTGGGAGAGTTGTGCTGCCACTTCCCACAGAGGCAGCCGATGGGCTCAGGGGCAGTGGGACCATGTTCTGGAGGTACCGTCGTCCTGATGCCTTTTTGTTTCCTTGCAGAACTCCTCATGTGCTCCCATTCCAAAGATAAAAGCACAGCTTCAAAAGCTGGTCCAGGTCATAGTTAACGGAACCCAGTCGGGTGATTTTATGTTCCTAATTTCATTACTTCATTGTTTAAAAAAAAAAATAAAAAAATTTATACTGCCATGGGCCATAAAGCTGTTTCTAAAGTTGTGACAGTGCTTTGATGATACTAGCACACAAACAAAAGCTTTAACAAACTAAAATGCCATACTGGATACTGTATGTATCCATTTTTTATAAATGGCTATGCAGTATTAATTTTAATATCCATGAAAAACTGGTGTGTGACTATTGGGAAACAAGCAAGATTTAGAGTGAAAAGTGCCCTTTCTCCAGCTTCTGATAGTGAATAAACCTTCCGTAGTGATATGATGTGGAATTGACTGATGACAGTATAAATCAGCCTGGCATGCTTCTGAGCGTTAGGTCCTTGCAGGCAGTCTGTGGAAAGTGCTTCTCTTTAAGCCAGCATGAAAGCTACTGTAACACCTTTAGGGATAAAGCCATGTAACTCAGGACATCTTTTAAATCCCGACTGGCTATGTCTCAAAGATAGTGACTATCTCTGTGGTAGGTAGTTAAACGTGCTGGGGTGTTGTCTGGCACAGTACTGAGTGGCACAGATCAGTCATAGAGTCATAGAATGGTTTGGGTTGGAAGGGACCTCAAAGATCATCTAGTTCCAACCCCCCTGCCATGGGCAGGGACACCCTCCACTAGACCACGTTGCCCAAAGCCCCATCCAACCTGGTCTTAAACACTTCCAGGGAGGGGGCCTCCACAACCTCTCTGGGCAACCTGTGCCAGTGCCTCACCACCCTCACAGTAAAGAAATTCTTCCTAACATCTAATCTCAATCGACCCTCCTTCAGCTTAAACCCATTCCCCCTTGTCCTGTCACTACACTCCCTCATAAACAGTCCCTCACCAGCTTTCCTGTAGGCCCCTTCAGGTACTGGAAAGCTGCAATTAGATCTCCCCGGAGCCTTCTCTTCTCCAGGCTGAACAACCCCAACTCTCTCAGCCTGTCCTCACAGGAGAGGTGCTCCAGCCCTCTGATCAGCTTCGTGGCCCTCCTCTGGACTCGCTCCAACAGCTCCATGTCTCTCCTGTACTGGGGCCCCCCGAGCTGGACGCAGTACTCCAGGTGGGGTCTCACAAGAGTGGAGTAGAGGGGCAGGATCACCTCCCTCGACCTGCTGGTCACACTTCTTTTGATGCAGCCCAGGACACGGTTGGCTTTCTGGGCTGCAAGTGCACACTGCCGGCTCATGTTGAGCTTCTCATCAATCAATACCCCCAAGTCCTTCTCCCCAGGGTCCATGTCTGTGTTGCTCTGCTCCCAAGCCAGGGAGGTGCCTGAGGGAGCAGCCCCAGGGGTGAGTGCTGGCTGCCTCAGGTCAAAACATGACAGACAACTGAGGTGCAACATTTGGGGATATTCTCTAACCAACACCAGTGTAGGTAGGCAGTATGAGTACTTTCTGTTTCAGCACCTTCTCAAGTATAAGCCAAATGAATCTCAGTGAGCAACACAGGTGCAGCGGTTAATCTAGTACACTACTCCTGAGGAGCTGAGGTAATAATTTTACATCATATTATTAGAAATAATATATTAAACTTCACTGATAGGTTTTCAGTTGTTATTCAGTAAGATTCTTCCTGCTGGATAGACTCTGCCTGACGTGTTGAATTTAGCCTTTTTTTCTTACTGAACTTCAATAGGATTACCTGTGCATTACTTGAAGAGAGGTAGAAGTGATAATTAAAACTATTTTTTGAGCTGTTTCAGTTAAAAAAAAAAAAGAAAAAGAAAAAGAGAAAAGAAAAAAATTCCTGGAACAAAATTGTTCCTCAGTTCTTGACCAGAATTAAAAAAGAAAAACCCTTCAAAATTAATTAGTATTTCACAGAAGAAAAAAAATCTCTACAAAAATATCAACTGTCCAGTATAATCTCTCTCTCTGTACGAAGCCCTTAATTGAATAAAATGCAATTTACAGTATGAAATTAAGCCTTGCAGTTGCCACAAGTAAATGTTGTCTCAATAGAATTTATTTTCTGTTCCCTATATGATGAGATAAAAATAAAATTAATTAAATTGGATGGAAAAGGGGACATAGAAGAAAAATAAAGAATCTGTTGTGAAATACTGGACAGAGGGAGTGTTAAGTCAGATCAGTGTCCAAACAAACCTAGAGAAGTTCAAAGCTAATTAGTTCTTTGCTATAATTGTTGCCTATAGAGTTAAAATATAGTTACATGTGTATACGTACTCTTGACTGTGTATAAGTATTTTTTATTATTTTGAAATTTTCTTTATATTGCACCATGAAAGGAAGGAAAACAAAGAAACCCAAACCTTTCATTGGAAATATTTTGCTTGGCTCTGCTTGCAAAGCATCTGATCTCACATGGTGTTGACTAAGATAAGAATAGTGAGTACCCTGTATGCAACTGATAGTCCTATTATTTGAATTCTGAGCTAAATCTACATTAGAAAAATGTTTTGGCTGTAATGGAGTCCTACTGTTTTCACAAAACTGTGGCTGAAATGACAACGGGACCCAACATCTAAAGATCTATACTGTTCAGTTAAACATAGGTCTTCTATCAGAGTTTTCTGAGAGTTTCCATGTCACCTTGAGTTTGCTAGTTTTTCTCTTCCCCCAGTGTGCTTTTTTTTGCTTTCTTCTCTGAGTCCATATGTGTGAATTTTTATTTTTTGCACTTTTTATATTCATTAATGAATAGAACGGCTTATGTTCTAGGCAGAGCAATGGGTACTTCTATAAAGAAAAATTAATATTCTTTGAAATGATGGAAGTGGAAGCCAGTTTTCAGTTAATACCTGTGGTGGTTTAACCTTGGCTGGAGGCCAGGTGTCCACCAAGCTGCTCTATCACTTCCCTCCTCAGCAAGGCAGGGAGGGGAGAAAATTAAGATGGAAAAAAACAACCCCAAACTCGTGGGTCAAGATAAAGGCAGTTTAATGTAGCAAAAGCAAAAGGCCATGCGTGGAAGCAAAGCAAAAGATTTATTCTGTACTTCCCATCAGCAGGCGATGTCTGGCCACTTCCTGGGAAGCAGGGCTTCAGTACTGGTTACTCTGGAAGACAAAAAACATAAAAAACCTGCATGCCCCCACCCCGTTCCTCCCTCTGTCAGCTTTTATTGCTGAGCAGATGTGCTATGGTATGGAATATCCCTTTGGTCAGTTTGGGGCAGCTGTCCTGGCTGTGTCCCCTCCCAAGATCTTGCCCACCCCCAGCCTACTGGTGAGGGAGGGGAAATGTTGGTGAGACAGCCTTGATGTGTGCCAGCACTGCTCAGCAGCAGCCAAATCACCGGTGTGTTACCAACACCTTGCTCGCTACCAATGCACAGCACAGCACGGTGAGGGCTGCTGTGGGGACAATTAACTCCATCGCAGCCAGACCCAATCCAATACCTCCCTGCCATCTACTGTACACTGTGGGAAACGCATTGCATTTCTGCAATGTAAGACGACTCTTTTCCCAGTGAATTTGCCCTAAAGTCGAGGAAAAATCCACTGAACTCTCAATAGGCTGTGACGTGTAAATTCCTTTCTTTGTGGAGGAATCAGTATTTCTTAGGCAGATTACAATGTCTGATGATACTCAATATTGTCCAGAAGGAAAGAACATCAGATTTTAGTATTGCTTAGTTAGTTTCTATTCAGGCCAGATGAAAAGTAGATGTGTAATTTGGGAGAAAAAGAGTATCTCCCTTTTCTTATTCATGCCCTAAATAGTAAAACCTTTAATTTCTTAGTGTATGTGTCAAAACAAAAAAAGCTAGGGGGACTAAGATACGGAAACTTGGGATAATTTGATATTTCTTTCAGTTGAGGAATTATTCTTTGATTCTTTAAAATTAGCTGCTGTCTACAAACACAAAGTATATGCAATGTTAAGTGTTGGTTGGGATATAATAATTTCCCCAAAGCTGTGAAATTGCTAAGTTGAAAATAAAATATCAAGATTCTGGCTGTCAGGAACTGAAAAAGATATCACGCAGGTTAGATCTGCACTACCAGTGCTTTTGTAATGATTTGTGTAGAAATTACAAGGTTTGCTCAAGACAAAAATTTCCCTGATTTTCATCAGGAAAGCTGACATCAAAAGACAAGAACATGTGAAAAACATCAAACTGTGCGTTTTACATAAGGGAACTCATTTTTATAGTCTATTATTGTTATAGCTTTATTAATTTCAGTAGGTTGGGAATACTTATCATTTATACCATTAGCTATTAGTAGTGCACCAAAAAATACAAAAGACGACCAGTAAGCTTGCAAACTCAAGCACTTCAAAGCTAAGGAAATGCCTTCACGTGCTCATTCTTTCTATCAGTTGTGATAAAGTCTATAATTATGGTATGGTTTTTTTTCTATTTTTATTCGGTAATTGTTCTAAGACCTCAGTTGCTCAACATTATTCAACCCTTGCAAATGAAGAAAGAATGATAAAATAATCTGTGAGTTTTCCATCATGTCCATTGTTACAGTGTTCCAGTGCTTTGCAAACTTTACATAACCCACCTTTAAAAATTCTGGTATTTTGGGAATTGAAATGGTGGTGTGGGCAGCTGATGTGCTCTGTATGATCATACCATCCTTTCTGTTGTCTTCAGAGGCAAATATGTGTTTGCATGACTTCTTCTAATGATATCAGAAATTGACCCAGGAAAACGAAGAACTGGTTTCTGACATTTGACTTTCTGTACCATCTCCTCAACCTTCTCACTTCTTTTCCAGTGTCACCATCCAAGCCCCTGTCCAAAAAGGCTATTTTACTGTGGCTGATTTCTGCCAAGTCATATTCTTCCTGTGGCACACATTCAGCATAGCCAATTTCAGCCTAAATTTGATGCTGTTTAAAAAAACCCCTACAAACTAAAGTTTCATTGGCAAAGCTGTCACGGATTCGGTAGCAGGTGACATTGGTAGTGTTGCCCGCGGCGTGCAGTTTGCTACGCTATTAAAGCTCTTTGCATCCTCTTCCTGTGGGCTATTTGTCAGCGCTGGTCTGTAAATCATGCTTTAGGAAGAGGCTGACTTTGTAGCAGCGGGGGATTTTTTTTTTTTTTTCCATTGAGTGTGTGTTTATACAATTTCTTAACAATTTGTGCATTTCTCTGGCAGTTTCAGTATCCAAAATTTTTAACCCGACTGAAAGCCCCAGGAAATAAATTACCTCTGGGGAATAATTTCTGGACTGAATCCTTTGCTTTGTTGTTGGTGTTTTGCAGTCACTGTTTATATGTAGTTTGAAGTGCAGTGCAAATGAGTAGTAAATGATGAGGCATCTGCAGGTCTGTGCAGGACAGAAGTTTGTCCTGCCAGAGTTCTCTTGAATCGATCTGACTGGTTAATCATCGAGTATTCCTATCATCTTTCCACCGCTGTCGTTAGCTCCCTGGTGTCTGCCTGCCTTCAGCAATATGACTTGTGTGTAATAATTTTTCTAGCTTACCACGTGAATGAGATGCTGCCACACACGAGATCTATGATAGAAAAGCCGCCATAGCGGAATGATGTACAAGTATGCAACATTTAGCTCCTAAAAGGTCAAATGAAAGGGAAGAGAAGACTAAAAGGTGTGTTTAGCAAGGTCTGTTATTACCCCAGGACACCATTGTGCCTTTGCTGCTAGCAGTGAAAGTTCTGCTTATGAAAATCCAGGGAAGGGAAGCAGGCAGGCACTTGTAAGTCCCATTATTCAGTAATCATCAATAGAAGAGAAAAATATTTTAGATAAAGAAGGCAGTATTAAACATTCTGATATCTCTAAAATAATAATGTGTATGTGAGAATGCTGAAAATTCTTGAGGGAATTACACTCTGAAACAGAGCTGCGGATAGTTGTTGCTTTTTTTTCTTTTATTAAATGTTTCAAATGTAAATCCTTGCTGCCCTCATGTGGATGTACACTGTGTTGTCTCCGTCTGCTGAAACTGGCAATGGATGGGGTTTGTTAGGATAGCAAGTACATACAACAGTATTTATACAGCAGGTGAAGGACAATTCAGATACTGAACTGATGCTGTCTGAGCCAAGGATCTCCACCAACATGTCTGGGAGTCCCTGTGAATCCATCTGCTGCTACATCTGAATGCATCCTAGAGAATCAGGAGAGCTCTGAGTATTAGGAATCTGCTGCCCAAACTCTGTCCGGAAAAAGCTGCCTGGTGATGAAGGTTCCTTTGGAACCAGGTAATGTGTATCCCCAATTGACCAGAAGGAGCATGCAGTATTTCCAAATACCTTTCAGCTGAAGGTATGAGACAAACCAGAGAACTGAGCACAAGTCTCTAATATATCAGCACGCAGCAGCTATAAGAGCAACACTGATAAAATGGTACAAAAACAACAAAAAAAGGAAGAAAAATAATCCAGCAAGACCCAAGTTAATTATTTTTGTAGCTGTTACTCTCTCATGTATGGACAAGTGTTGTGTACATTAGCATAAATAATGTTTTTTCAGGAATTTATGTTGGAATTCCATTATTACCTATATGTTATTCTACCATTACCTATATGTTATCATACCATTAGAAGTTGTGGTACATTGTTAGCTAGTGATAATGTTTCATTGCATAGTGTATTAGTTGCCCATCTACCTACCATAAGCAAGTTGTCAAAAGGTCAATGAATAACACTGTAAAGATATCAACTATTGGGATAAATTACTTAGTAGAAAATGAGGACTGACTTGTTGGTAATTTATAAAGCAAACAGCAAAACTGAAATTTTATAACATTGCAATAAAGGATTTGAATGAATGGCTTTGCCAGTCTTGCTTCTGTAAAATAACCTCCGCAGAAATATGAGATACAGAATGATAGATAAGCTTTTAAGGGTTTTATTGGCTAAATGATTGAAAACCAAATCCAGCTAAGTTTCAGATCATTCCTAGACCCTATACCTTTCAGTGTATATGTACCACTCTGTGGAGTATTAATAAATTTCTATAAATTATGTTCAGAGCTGTCTGATCATAAAAATTGAGGACCCCTTTTTTAGAAACTGAGGGAAAAAAAAAAAGTGCTTTTCAAGGAAATGTTAGTTAGCTAGTTAGTATGCAAGGGAAAAGGCAATCAATAGGAGTACAGTAACCTGAACAGCCCATGTTCAGCTATCCTGCTCTTTGATTGAATTATTTGTATTTGCTCCTATTGCTGTTGACACCAGGGGCTTTCAAGGATAGATTGCAATCATAAAATAAAGATTGAAGATGAGACGTGATGTGGAGGCTTGCAACTTGGAAAGGAGAAGCGAGGCGCATGGCTACCTGCCAGATGACAAGCAGGGGAGTTATCGCTAGGAAGGGTGTAATGTCGCCTAAAGAGTGGTGCTGGCTGCGCATCCCAGGCGGCTGCGCTGGACGAGTTGGATGCTGTTTCTGATGAGGAGGGGTTTATTGGCCAGCTGGATCAGACTTAATATCTCAGATATTGTCACTTTCTGTCCTGTGCAGTAATACTATAACCCATTATTGATACTGGAGAGCTGGAGCTAGATGGGGAGGAAACACTGTGCTGAATAACTGGCTGTGGTGGAACCTGGTGTAAGGCCCCGGTGCCTCCCAGGACACGTAGCAGGTGCTCCCTTTCTAACCAGCAGCCCTGTTTTTACACAGCAGGTTTCAGCAGTTTTTACAAATAGCTTCGTCATTCTCGCCAGAGGGGTGGCTTGCTCTCCTAGCCTGCCTGGTCTGTGCTGAAGGGTTTTTGCTGAGCAAGGATGGTCATGGCTTTCTCGTCCATCCTGCTCCCTCTAAGGGCTGGGAGTCCACATAGTGGATTATAAAACCCCTCTAGAGGGGCAGAGTCCTTTTGCTCTCCCTCCCTGTTTGCTTCAGCCAGGAATTGCTGTCTGTGTGCAACAGCAAGTTCTGGACTATAATACGCCGCTGCTAAAATCCACTCCTTTTCAACTGCCCCAGCAAAGCCAAGCACAGCAGAGTCCTGCTGCTTCCTATGGATTGAGGGGCTCGGGGTCAGGGCTCTTGCTCTCAGGAGCAGTGAACATGGCGAGGCATGGGGGACACCGTGCAAGGGTCCCTGCGGGTGAGGTTCTCCGCACCCTACCCATGGCGCAGAGCGGAGGGAGCCGCTGCCAGCCCAGCCCCAGGGGAGCGCCTCCTCCATTGCCTGTCCTTGTCCCACAGCCCTCCAGCTGGGGAACTGGGATGGTTTGGCTCCTCGATCCTCTTTGAGGATCTTTCTGTATCATAAACGTCATGTTCTTCAAAAGATATCTGTAGCAAGATATTCAGAAGTTACTTCTGTTCATTGTGCTTCTGCTGACAAAATAAGCAGTGCAACTGAAATCTGAATTTAATAAAAGTTTTCATGTGTGGGGACTTCAGCAGCATACTTTGTTTGAACTCTCTAGTCTTTATAGTCACTTTTTTCTTGCTAATCTCTTAATCTCTGTTATGTTCTAGTAGCAATATAGGAACCGATGGTTAGCCAAGAAATACCTTTTATATTCAGTTTTCTGGTTAAAATGACAGTTGGAGTTTGGGACTCTGTTAGCCTCGCCAGCCATCTGGATTTTCTCTGTGTGGTTTAATATTGTCCTGAAAATAATGAAACTTATTCTGTACTACAGAACACTTAGAAATATGGTGAGCAGCCAAAGCGCTCGCTAACAGGGGAACAAGTTATCAGGTACCAACGGCTCAGTGGTACTGACTTGGCACGGGTTGTTGCTCCACGGCACGTGTAAAAGAAGGTAACTTGCCTTCGGTGCACGCTGGGGCAAAAACAGGTACAGGGACGATTGCTGCAGAGCAGCAGAAACATGGCAGAGTGTTTGTTGCACAATGACACATCAAATCACTGAAATCTAGTCTGGTTCATTTCTATTTTAAGATTATTGTATGGGGAGCATGCTGGCAATTTGATTTGATGCTTGCCTTACAGCCTTACTTTGTAAGACTTACACAAATAGATACCAAGTGGATTATGTGTCATTTTATCTGTGCTTTTCAGAGGAAAAAGAATCGAATCTTCCTTAAACTTACAGTAAGCATTTACACTAGTTCTCTGGAGGAGATCATAGAGAAGACTAGATGTGGCACTGACTGGAGTTTATATTTCTTTTACTAACTGGACTGTACAGTGAAAAACTTCAGGAAGTATCACTGAGCACACAGGATAGCAAAACCCCACTTAGGTTCTACCTGATTCTGCTGGTCTCCTGATGAGCAGCGTTGTCACTTGTTTCAAATTGTTTCCCGTCATCTACTTCTTCCTTAATAAATATTAAATATTCAGGTTAAAAAAATCAGAATATTTAAAGTGCAAGACAGAATACAGTGTTCAACTATACATTCATCCCAGTTCTCTTACCTTACAATATACCAGCTAGTAGAATCGCATAGTAAAATTTTGATATGGAAATTTCTATAATTGAAACCATCTTGTAATGCCACTTTGTGTCAAGTATTCCTTCCCTCTGACCCCATTAGGTGTGCCTAGTCATTAGATACAGTGTTACTAAAGAGTTTTAACTTAGAAGCTGCTTTGATTAATGATTGGTTGGACTGAGGTTTTACTGTGTAGGATTAACTAGATTTAAAAATGGCAAAATGCCATAGTAGCATTAATGCCAGACTTTAATGAGAAGCAGAAGTAAACTCCAAGGACCTTTATGATTTTAATATGGACTAAACTCATGTGCTTGTTACCTTAATGTCCTGTCCTATTTTATATACAAGTATTCCAATAATTCCTAGAGAATAGTAGCCCAGACAGCACGTTACAAATATGTAATGTCAAGTATATAAACTTCTATTTTTAATGAATCATAAATTTTTGTAATTTTAGAATCAGATTTATGCAGTGTTATTATCAAATAGAGAAAAATGCTTCATACTGGTTTGGGCCTTCGTAGTTGAGAAACAACATGGAAATAAGACAAAGCCAGACTGGCAAACATCTCTCCCAATTAATAATGTCCTGACATTGTAGATGAAAAGTGCATTTTCACATTTTTGTGTCATCTGCTACTTGAATTTCTTTTTACTGTCACCTTAAGTTAATTTAGTTCTCCTGAAAGTTTACAAAGTTGGCACCTCTAGAGATTAATAACCTTATTTTTTTGCCATTGGTCACATATTTCAGTACATGATACTGCCAAGAAAACCCAGACAGTTCTCACTCCAGACAGCATTTGGTCGTCTCCTTAAATCCTACTGTCCTACTGTCAATAGGATTTAAGCATATACTTAAAAGGTAATGCATTGCTGAATGAGGGCCTTTATATCTAGCATTTTTTCAGTCCATGGTATCTTTGCTGAGATAATTAAAGGATGCTGCTTTATTATTAGAGCTGAACAGGAAAAAACTTTGCCATCCCAGGAGTCTTGAAAATTTTTTTTGATCCTGATTTCCCGATTGTGGTTATTTTTCAGTGATCTTCCAATAACAAAAAGCGTGTAATGGAATTTTTGTTTCTGCACAGTAATATGCTGTGAGAATTAGGCACTGTGTACTAATAAGCAATAATAGCAGTTCTTCACAGAAGTGATACTGCTTCTGCCAAAGCATGTAGGATGGCATCCAACCAAATACTTAGGCTGCAATGCCTAATTTCTCATTGAAATCACGGATGTATTGGACTTGACTTAAATAGGATTACTCACTCAAGCAAATTTACGCAAGGGTCTAAGGCACGTATCCAGCTTTCAGTGAGTTAGGAGTCTACGTACTCGTTTGGCCCTGAGCCCCAGGCGCTTGCGTAACATTGCTTGCGTGAGGTATCCTGCCGAAAGTCAGACCTACATCAAGATGGTTACTCACACCAGCAAAATTGTGCCTGTGGACAAGCGATGACAGTTGAGAATCCTGCTTCCTCTTGTACCACATTGAAAACTTGTGTTTTCACTGATCATTGACGCTCATTAACCAGCATTACATTTGCAGTCCTCATCAGTAATTTTTGTGCCACTGAGTTTTTCGACTGCAGTCTAATATCACTTCTGTATTCTTTACTTAATTGACTCATTGATATTGTTTCTGCTTTTTTTTAGGAAGAAGGCCAACAAAAACAAAGGACAAGAAAAAAAAGAAAAAGAATTTGATGGAAAGGGCTCAGAAGCAGCACAGCATTGTTTTAGCGACAGATAAAACAAGCCAGTAAAGACTTGATTTTCTTTAATATATTTTTTTTTTGCAAAGTGCACAAAAGCTGCTATGTGCTCCTGCCCATGGATGCACTGCGATTCAGCTGCTTTGACAGTATTGGTGGCAAATAACTTGTGAAAAAAAAAAAGCCCACAAGCTTGTTTGTTTTATTTATATATTTTTATTGTATATTTTTCCTCTCATTTTTGACCTGAAGACTTCAAGGTCACGAGTGCACTGAGTTGAATCAGTGGAAGTGGTGCTGAAGTGCATCAAAGATTTTGTCCTGAGTGCCTGGTTAACGTGTTGACACGGAAGGGGAGCAGGAAAGAAACCTATGTATCACCATTAGGCGGACTTGTGCATATTTAAATAAAAAAAAGGAAGTCTTGGAGGTGTAGGTACTATTGCATTTATGACCTTTGTTTCCTATATTTGTACATTTCAAGAGTAAATGGGTATGACTTACCTACTTAGCGTTAATGTACGTTGTTCTCAGCACCTGCTACATTGAAACAGTTGTATAATAAAACTGCTTTAAGACAATATACTGCAGGAATTACTGCTTAGAGTTCCAGAAGCACAACAGACCCTCTGTGTACATAGTACTCTGTCTACATATAAGTGAACATATTTACTGTACATCTATGCATTTTTATGTATAATACTTTATACATGTTAAAAGTTATGTCCTGTTGGTTCTAGTAATATACTTTAAAATAATCCAGCAAATGTTTACTTTTTACTATGTTTTAAGTATCTTCTCATATTTCTCAATAGCTACAAACTGGACTTTTTTTTCTCATTTGTAAAGCACATTCAGATGGCTAAACTACCTTGTACTGGCCCTCACAATGGAGTGTCAGCTCTGAAGTAGACTTGCCACACTAGTAAAACGCGAGTCCTTTCTGCTATTCTGTACTCCTATCTGAGCCCCGGTCTATTTTGTCTCAGAAAAAGAAGTGTAACTTTTTTTAAGATGAGGCATGATGATGATAGATGTTTTGTCAGGAGAGAAATTATATGGAAAGTTCTTGGTATCTAAGATTCTATGTGTAGTTTTTTTCAAATATAATGCACAATGTTTCATTTCTGTTAGTCCTGATCCCATCAGTTACAGCAAACAAATAGGGGAGAATAGGGGAGGAACAAAAGAAAAAGCTATTTAAGTTCAGTCATTCAAAAGTATAGGAAACCCCAGACAATGTCTCAGTATTTCCAATTATTTGTAGAAGTTTAGCAAATTTAATCTGCATCTGGTGTTTTGAGGTTTTTTTTTTAGGAGAGGTGGAGAGAATTTTCTGTGTAGGAAGTTAAAATGGCTCAGGATATATCATTTGGTAATCTAGCATTATTGGGCTTGCATTAAAGGAGATTTATGAATCGCTGCTGGGGAAAACCCGCACTAAAATTGCTGTCATTTATGCTGTCGCTTAGAGAAGTTATGCCAGTTCTAGGACTAAAACTTGCATATGACCTGCACAAAGCAAGGGAAAGGTAAAACAGACCCCAGACAACTACAAAACTCTTTTTGACATATACTTTAGAAAAATCCCACAAATCTCAGTTTTAGTTTTATGGGTTATATGCTTTACAAATAAACTAGGGAAATAAAGCATCTATAAGCACAAATATATCCATATTTAGCTAGGACAAGTGTTGCTACAATAATGTGCAGTAGTTAGGCACATATGAATGTTCCAAGAAACCGCTTGTGGACTTCCACTTAACCATGAGATTTTCACCATCTTTCATTTAGAATATGTTCATATTTACCTAGAACATAACAGTGTTAAAGACAGTAAGATTGTTCTGATCCTGGGCTGCTATTTTGGACATTAAATGCTCACTTCAAAATAAAAAAAAAGCTGCCTGTTTGCTTACTGGTTATCAAATTTGGCTGTAAGTGCAGTGAATGCCCTCATACAATCATTTTAGTAGTGGTTACAAATATTGTATTAGGCATGCCATGGAAAGAATGCTACAGAATACAATAAAATGATGTCACAAGCTTCTGAGTAAAATATTTTTCGTCCTTTTTAATTCAAAGAGTGTATTCCACTGGAATAGCATACACATAGAAGAATTGGAGAAAGTGTGTGGATGCAGATTTTCACCCACTGGAGTGGAAAATTTCAGGGTTTTCCAAACAGCTATTTTTTTGATACTTACAACATGTTTGAAAAGGGACTGTACATTAGATATACATTGATTTCTCTTGTCCCTGTGACCTTCATATTCAGAGTTTCCTTGAGAGTGTAGATACAAAAGCTCTTTCCTAGGTAGTGAGTGCCCTCATGTGTAGTTTCTTCTTTGTCCTAGACATCCGGTTTTATCCTGCCTTTGCATGTGGATCCTATCAATGTATTCATAGCACTGGGGTTTTTGTAGGATCATACTTCTCCTGAGGTTAGAAAGGACCGTTCCCTGGACATTAGGAAAAGGTTCTTCACTGAGAGGGTGGTCGGTCACTGGAACAGGCTCCCCAGGGAAGTGGTTACAGCACCAACCCTGTCAGAGTTCAAGGACCATCTGGATGATGCTCTTAGTCATATGGTTTAGTTTTAGGTAGCCCTGAGAGGAGCAGGGAGTTGGACTTGATGATCCTTATGAGTCCCTTCCAACTTGAGATATTCTATGATTCTATGACCTTGAGAGACCATCTAGTCCCAATCTCTGCTTGAAACAGGGCTAACCTCAAAGTTGTATCAAATCCGCCTGAGGTGGAGGATTTGCCAACCTCTCTAGTCTGCGTTCCCATGTTTGACCACCTTCGTAGCGATTTTTTTTGTTGTGATTTGTGTACACTGCCCCTTGTCCTTTTGCTGTGCCCTTCTGAGAAGAGTTGAGCTCAGTCTTCTCTATAAGCCCTGATCAGGCAGCTGAAGACTGCTCCTAGATTTCCCTTTAGCCTCCTCTTTTCCAGGTGAAACACTGACAGTGCCTTTGGCCTCTCCTTGGATGTTTTGTGCTCCAGCCTCCTAACTATTTTAGTGACCTTCCAGTGGACTTACTCCATTCCTCTCTCATACTGAGTACTCCAAACCAGGCACAGTACCCCAGCACCCACAGCCTCCTGAGTGCCGAGCAGAGGAGGTCCAATCTCTCCTGGACTACTCCCTTTCAGGATTCCAGAGAAGATCCTCACAATGGTGGGTTTCATACTTCTGCTGGGATGCTTGGAGAACTGGGGACAGCTCTGGGAGAGGACTGATTTATGCTACTGCTTCAGGATCTTCAAACAGATACTGTTTCTTGATAAAGCGAAGAAGATCAGGTTTTCAAAGCTGGATACCATGAAAGTGGCTTGTGCCCACTCTGCCTCTTATTTCCTTTAAATTTGGTCAGAAGCAGGTTTGTAAAGGTCTTGCTTCTTTTCTGGTAAGCAGCTGACCAGGTACAGATGCCACCTTTTCCCCCTTCCAGAGCTGCCATTACTTTTTGAATGTAACTGTTTCTCTCAAACAGTGGAAGGATTCAGAGCAGAGGAGCTTCTGTGTTCACAAGGTTTTTATGGCCCTGGCTTAATGATTACCTACTGAAACTTTGTTTAAAACTAGAAGAGATTCAAGTTAGTAGGTTAAAGAACTTTCCATGCTGTAATCATTAGTGAAAAAAGTGTTACATTGCTATGACGTGCAAAAAGTTATTTTTTGAAAGTGTACATTCTTTTATATCTTATTCACCTGTCCCAGAAGAGACAATTTCATAGCCACACTCTGCATTTAGGATCTCTCTATCCTCAGTATGTCTTACCTAATCCTGACCCCCTAGCATCTGTCTCTCTAAATTAAAAATAAATAAATAAATAAATAAAAGCAGGTGCAAGTTTAAAGCAATTATTTTGTGGCTGACTGGTCTTTAATGCATCTCAGCTGTTCTTACTAGTGAGAAATTATTGTTACATGTCTCTTTTCTTACCCCTAGGGGGGGAAAAAAAAAGAAGAAGTTGTGTTCCACATTATGGCAATGCAAACCTTCCATATTACACGTCAGTATTAGGAAATTATTCTCCTCTTTTACACCTATGTGTTTAACATAAAGATATCAATGAAAGAAAGGTGAATATTTGTAGAACTTATATTTGATGTGTCTTTATCAGTATGAGTTTATAGTACAGAAAACTGCAGAGCAGAAAAAAATGTAAAGCAGATTTTCATTTGAGCTAAAAATAAACCAAAAATCAATTAAATACCTTGTTAACTTTATTAAAACAAACAAACAAATGATAAAGTCTTGATTGAAAGCTTCTAAATTGAGAAGATTTTTCCAGACAGATTAAGATCAAAGTTAATGCTTCAACTTTGTTATACTGATGAAATAGAATATAGAATAAAATTACCTGGATACTACCAGCACAAGTGCCAAACTTTTTTTGAATTGGTGATGCTACTGATAACTGATGTTGCCACTTACTAGGGGATATGAGAGATTTTTGAATTCAAACTGCGCATCTCTCTGCCTTCACCAACAAAATGTACTTGTCTCTTAACACTAGTTCACTTTCACTTCTGATGGTGTAAGCCAGCATAAATTCCAGTAAACTTTAGACTGATGTTATTCTGGACTGTCACCAACAAGAACAAAATGTACCCTTCTGAAAGCGTAATGCAGAAACCACAGTCAGCTTTTTGTTCAGTTCTTTACCGAAAGCTCCGCACTGAACCTGGCATCATTTCTTTCATGAGAAGACTGTCCAGGAGTGAGGAAAGGACATTAACTTTAGGAAGCATTAGAGCAGCCTGACCTACAGGACACCTGAGGGAAGGCAGGCCAGTGTATAAACTGAGTTCCTCTCAGGAGTGAAAAATGCTGTAAGGAAAGTATGACTAGTAAGAGCATCTTAAGTGAGCCCAGCCTTCAGCCCATTGTCTAACTCTTCTAGACTTCAGCTAATATTTTTTTAATGCAAACAAGCTCTGTTTACATCTAATGAATGTATATCCTCAACCCCAGTGAAACTGGATCCTTACTTAAACTGTCTGGTAGTATATCTGGCAGTGGTCATGTGAAAGAGCTGCCCAGACTCCTTGTTTTCAAATTCTGTCTTCAGTGACACTCGTGTGATCTTGTTGATTTTACTTGGACAATACCAATGAAACCAACTAATAGTTCATAGATGAATAAACACTGAAAACAAGGCTGATTTGTTTGTCCCCAGCACTTCTCAAAATAAAAATTCAGCTCGAGAAAGCAAACAGTGGCAGTTAGAGAATATGTCATGTCTTGGCTTGCAACTATGTCTTAGCTTCCCTGTCAGACTTTAAAGGGGCTTTATGGGAGAGATGAGAGCTTTTTTTTCCCTTTCTTCTCTTGAAGTCCTCTTTTTATGAGACACTTCAGTGAGAAGTTATGTTTTATTTCTCTTTCTCAGTGGACTTGAAGGTATTGGTTGCTATGTACAGAAGTTAAGGCCCTCAGCTGCAGGAGGGCTCCTGATCTTTGCTCCAGAATTGTTTCAGTCTTTTGTCTAGTGGCTGTCTAGTGATATGTACACAAAAAAATCTCAGGAACATGGAGTGCAGCCACAGGATTTCTCTGTCACAGTTCGGTACTCTCCTTTTGGCCTCATGTTCCTTACTACCCTGTGGCCTGGCTTCGGCAGGAGCAGTGAACAGCCCTTCTACCTCAAATGTCTTACAGTCTGCTTATTCTCTTGACGAGGGCACATGGATTCAAACGCTAAGGCTGATCTCAGTAATTTATTTTGTGATTAGATACTTTCCCTTTAGACAGTTGAAGAGAAATTCATGGACTAAAGGTCTATAAACAGATGATGAGAGAATAGGCAAGTATATATCTTCTTACATCCATAATCTAAACCAGGAATAGGTAAGTATATAGGCAAGTATAATGGCCATGCCTGATGCAACGATTGCAGATGAGGCAGTATGAGACGAATGGACTGATGAGTTCTGTTGGGACAGTTGATAAAGACAGTTGGAGACTTCGGCAGGTGCAAGGTTCTTATCACCTAAAGGTATATTTGACTTTGAACTAAAACTACAAAGAATTTTCCAGTTTATGACAAGGTGATAGTTCATACAAGATTGGCAACAGTAAAAATGCATGTGGAAGAAACATTTTCAGTCTGAATTTTGTATGCAGTTATGATAAGGATGCATGAATGCTGAATTAAAGCATTCTAAAAGTCTCTACTGAGATGATCAGAATTGTATTTCTTCTGATTATAAATGAGCTGCAGCTCTGCAATGCTGATTAGTTGAATGAGGCAATCATTCTTCATTCTTATTCTCATTTTGTTATTATCTTTCCTTCATGCAAACAGTGCAGCACAAAGATTTGGGGTTTTGTCTACTCTTTCTTCCCCTTCCTTCCTGCTCCCCTGTGCTCCCTATACCATAATTCAAGGAATTCCCACGAGCTTTAAGCTGCAGATGCTTTGCAATATGATTATGTTCATATAATCTGACTTGCAGATGTTTTGACACATACTGCAGAGCCAGCCACTCTGAAGAAAATCCAGATGTTATTCAGAGAAAGTAGGGAGTGCATGCATTCTGGAGAAATATATTAATTCTTATGATTTCTCTGGTAGGCTTCATTTTTTGAGGTGTGACGTAAAAAGAAAGGGCAGATGTACTATCTGGGAAGCCTCCAAATCCACTTAGAAAAATGAGATCCTTGACCATACTGGTACTGAAGAATATCAGTCTGTTTTTAAGCAGAAAGCTAGCATTATTGTACTGAATACACAGAGGAGATGGAGAACTCATCTGTACAACAGAATTTCCTGCCACAAATAACCTTATCATAAACCCAAAATTACCTTTTCCCTATTAACATGGCTAATTAACAGATATAAATATATATGAAGGTATGTTGAGCAAATATAGGTAATTTAAGGCTGATGGACCCCTTGCTAACAATGAAGACGGGGTGTGCATTTCAGCCTGGACTATTGTATCACCAAGGCTATATTGAAGACCAGTCTAGAAACCCAACATATATTTCTTAAAATCTGGAGTAGATCTTGAAGCCTAGAACAATTTTGATTCCTAAGCAGAATTTCTTCTGTGGAATATAGCAGGTTATACAACATAATGTCTGAAATGAGTTTTTTCCTCCATCTGACCTAGTCTCAAGAAAAAAAGCAAACTATTCATTCTCTCCACATCAAGCTTCTGGTGGTAGTGCCCTCCTTCAGCCTGCTTTCACCTGCCTAATTATTCCAGCAGCAAAATTGTCCACTGGCTGTAGCCCATTTTTAATGCTACATTTGCACGCGGAAGTCAATTTCCTTTCCTGTAGAAAATTTTATGCCACCTCTGTCCTTTATAAATAAATAATTTAAAGGTTTTGAGAATAGATCATGATCCAGAGTGCAGCAGTCCTGAGGGTGACCAACAGCAACGAGGTCTTTTGTATACACAGTACCGTGTGTACTTTCTGCCTTCTTGGGAACTAGGCAAGGGTGGATTGATCAGGCAGATTGAAATGTCTGGAGAAACCTGGAGTTTCCATTTTCCACATGTCATCTGCTATGCAATGTGCACCTGGATCAGTGAATTGTAGTTTCAAAACTGTCAAAATTGTACAGTTGTTTCTGTATGAAATGAATAATACCTGTCCAAGTGAGACTTAATAGCAAATCCACCTCAGTATTGTGGTGGTTTCACCTTGGCTGGACTCCAGGTGTCCACCAAGCCACTCTATCACTCCCCTCTTCAGCAGGACTGGGAGGGGATAAAAATAAGATGGAAAAAACCACCACACAGCTGCTCGCTCATCCCCCCTCTCCTGTTGGGATGGGGAGGACAATGGGAAGACAAAGGCAAAACCTCATGGGTTGGGATAAGGACAGTTTACTGGGACGGCAAAGGGAGAGGGAAATAACAACAGTACTTAACAGAATACACAAAACTGGTGATACATAATGCAGTTTCTCCCCCAGCAACCGTACAAATCAGATCACACGCTCAGACCTGTCCCGAAGCCGGACCATCCCTGAACCATGCGCCCTGGAGCCGCCCCGCCCCTCCCTGACTATCCCCCTTTTATACTGAGCATGATGTCACAAGGCATGGAATACCCCCTTTGGCTAGTTTGGGTCACCTGTCCTGGCTGTGTCCCATCCCAGCTTCTGGTGAGAATTAACTCTATCCTAGACAAACCCATGATACAACCCCAAACTCATGGGTCAAGATAAAGGCAGTTTAATGTAGCAAAAGCAAAAGGCCATGCATGGAAGCAAAGCAAAACCAAAAGATTATTCTCTACTTCCCATCAGCAGGCAATGTCCAGTCACTTCCCGGGAAGCAGGGCTTCACTATGTGTAGCACTTGCTCTGGAACACAAACGTTGTAAATAATGAATGCCCCCCACTCAGCTTTTATTGCTGAGCAGACGTGCTGTGGTATGGAATATCCCTTCGGTCAGTTTGGGGCAGCTGTCCTGGCTGTGTCCCCTCCCAAGATCTTGCCCACCCCCAGCCTACTGGTGAGGGAGGGGAAATGTTGGCGAGACAGCCTTGATGTGTGCCAGCACTGCTCAGCAGCAGCCAGATCACCGGTGTGTTACCAACACCTTGCTCGCTACCAATGCACAGCACAGCACGGTGAGGGCTGCTGTGGGGACAATTAACTCCATCGCAGCCTGACCCAATACAGTATATATAAAATCCTGACTTATTAGAGCTTTGCTTGCCATTAGAGCATGGCCTGGCCTATTAACTACACTTTTGCCATCCATTGGACATTGAAACCCAACTAAGTGTGAGGTAAGCCATTTGCAAAGGAGATTAGTTACCTGAAAAGAATACATGATAGCTCTGCATGTATTTATTTTTCTGAAGCAGCGTATGTGCATATGGCCAAAGAGAAGGGCAATGCACAGCCCATAACTAATTTTTAATTGTTATATATATGTGTCTGTACAGTTGAGGTGGTCCTGCTGAGGACTGACTCACAAGCCTTCTTTAACTTAACCGTGGCAACCAGACACTTTTGAATTCCTACCTGTCTTCTCAAGAGACTGCCAGAGGCGATCATCACCAGCCTTTCTTCTCAGCTATGATGGTTGAGAGTCATGCATAGTCATGCATATTAATCTAAATTGAAATAGATGGCAATGTATCTGTGTTTAGGAGGCTATAACTTACAGCAGCCCAGAAACAAGCATTCTGCCATGTAACATGCTGCTATATCACATTAATCTTCAGAGTGGAACTGAGACAGATGCCTAGATGTAGGAGCTTCATTAGATATTGCAGGTGAATCTGTAGATCTTTTTGAGAGGAAGCTATCAGATACCACTGTGTTCATCTTGTTTGTGATCTCCCAGAAGGCCCATAGAGACTTCAATGACTCACCATGAGTTTGAGGAGGCACAAATCTGTAAAAACACCGTCTTGGCTGGTGTCTAAAATGTCATGCCATTTTTTTGAGAAAATTCATATTGGTATTCAGTGAGATACAAATAAGGACAAAACCAAAAACATTCCAAAAATGTTCTGCCCAAGCTGAAGAACAGTATAATCTTAAACTGGCAAGAATCCAAGAATGGTGTAGCATATGGCACATTTAGATAAGTATTTTCTTTGTAAATGGTAACACAAAAATACTATTTAATTTTTAAAAGCTAGCCTTGTAGATAGGATCTTCCTTAGCTCTTCCCATTCAGTGTGTGTCGGTAAAACTGCTGCCTTCTGGGGGAATAAATCCTTTTTCTGGTCTTCATGAAAAAGTATAATTGCAAAGGCAGTTTTTCATCAGTGGGGGACAGCAACAGCTGAAAAACTAGTATAAGCTTAGTAAGCCCTCAAAATTCTGAAAATGCCCTCATTTCTTCCAGGAGTGTTATTTTAATCAATCCTCCTATCTCTGGATCATGGGGGAGATAGAAAGCATGTGTGCAAATATGAACTTCTCAACAGCATGGCTTGGACCCAATGTCTTGCATATTCAATGCCAGTTCAATGCCAGTTATGCAAATTGCTATTTAGAAGACTGTGAGCTTCATAATTGTTGCTTAGCTTTTTAGAGAAAATGCAAGCCTCTTGTTTGGAAAATAAATAATAAAATTCTTCCATGAGTTGTTTATCTCAGTAAATGAATCAAAGGTAGATGATTGCCAGTTGCTAACCAGAATTGGAGTATGATTGGTATCAGTCAATTGGAAAAATTACTTTTTAAATGAAAACCCCCAAACTTAAATGTCTACTTTATACACGAATTACAAATTCAAAAGACTCTTTTGATGAGAAATATTTGGTAGTGTGAAGCATAAGAGTACAACATAAATATTTGAGGTATTGGAAATTCAGTGCTGTTTTCACAATACCTTGTCACATGTGACCATTTTATTTTTCAGCACACACTAATTTTTTCCAAATTCATATTTGGCATATAGGTATAAGTGGGCATAAGTTACAGGTTTTAAGTCACAGGATGAGGCAGTGGTGACCAGTGTGGGGAGGCCACGAACTACCCTGTGATGGTCACAGCTGCTTCCAGGTGGCTCTGAAACAGGTGTTGTCAACAGCAGAAAAACCCATCCCCGATCAAAACTTTAGCCCCCAGTGCTGCTACTCATAAGTATTGTAGAAGGACAACAGCAACTGCTGTGTTCTGGAGATGCACTCTTGGAGGAGGAGAAGGGGATATGGACACCCTGATGGGCCTGTGAGCAACCCACGCTGGCGCAGGTACACCTCTGAGGGACTGCAGCTGTGGGTCACTGATGCCAGGGCAGGGAATCGCCTAAAGGGCTGCAGCTCACCATCTCACCGGATGGGTTTTGATGGATTTAGTGTAATCCATGGCAGAAAGAAGGAAAATAGAGACTGAGGACAGAGGAGGACAGAGGTTTATGCAAAGGGTTTTTTTGTGTGCGTGTTCTTTTTTTCAGTACCAAACTTGATAAGCAGACGTTTGTGTTTGTTGGTACTCCAGCAAAATTCCCCAAATCTAGACTGCTTTGCCCCTAACAGCACAGGTTTAAGTAGACTGGTAGAGCTGCTAGCGCTGAGATCCCAATTTAATATGCAAAATTCTTCTTTATGTATGTATTTGTTTTGCAATATTCTGGAAAAATATTTTTCAAATTTTTTGAGTCCTTATGGGAAATGCTGAAGGCAGTCTATTTAGAAAAAATAGTACCCATCAGAAGAAAAGTGAGTCATAAACCTCTGGCTTGTGCTGCCAGTCTGGGAGAGTTTTCAGGAATCGTCCTGCGATGCATGGTCTCTTGCCTAGGATCAAAGAAATGGAAATATATATCAAAAAGGCTGTAGCAGGAGAAAAGAGGCAGGTTGAGCTAGTAGTGTGATGCTATAGAGAGAATCATGGCAAAATGTTTTAGTCACTCATATTTCACACTAATTGAGGACAACTGCAGATTTCATTTAAAAAGTTTCCATACCCTGAGATGTTTGGCATGAGAAATAGTGCCAAGCTGCGGGAACTCTTAACAATGTTCAGGTTAGAGAAGTAATAAAAAGGTCCTGAACAGATTAGAACATCAGACAAGACAACATTTTTTTTTTTCCAAGCTGAAAAAACACATAAAGCTACCTTTATAAGAATCTAGTAAAGGAAATGAACTGTGTTGGATTTGTTGGCAGGTTAACATTTATTTTGGTTCTTTGCTTCCTTGAAATTTTATCAGAGGTTGTGTGCAAATATTTCCAGATAATTTACTGTCTGAAATGATGTATTTGACAAGAGCATTGCGGAGTTTCAATCTCTGATTGGAAATGTAACAGCAGTACTTTAAAAAAAAAAAAAAAAAGAAAAAAGAAAAAAGAATTAAAGTGCTTTTAATAAGGAACTCATTTAGTAGTTCTATTTCATTGTGTCATACTTTGTGTCAAGTGGTAGCTAGTAATATTTTTTGCAGACAGTAATGGAGACCTAGAATAGAAACAGATGCTTCACTTCACAAAAATTGGTGTTCTCAAATGCCCGTGTGTTACAGGATCTCTGATGTCACCCTTCTGTCTCTCAGGTAAGGTTCAATTCAAATCCATTTAACATATAAGCCTAGGTTTTTAAGGGTGCCTTGGCTGAACATGCTGTACTTGAGGCATACGCTGCAGCAGAGCCAGTCCAAAGCGGCGCTGCTGCAGTCGGTCAGCAGGCACTTGAACAGACGAGCCCATATTGCAGGTTTAGCTGGCTCAACAAGGAGGAACTACCGTAACTTGTTGCAGCTGTGCGGTATCATAGTGTTAATCCTCTTCTCAAGAATAAGTCATTCAGGTGAGCACTGAGGCCACAGTGTTCTGCAAGGAAAACTGTTTGCACAGAGCTGGCATTTTATTTAACAGTCTACCTCAGAAAGAGGTTGGAGAGGGGTATGTTGTTAGACGGAAACACATGAGGGAAAGTGGTTTTCCCATCACGAAGATTTTCATGACTGGCTTTCTTCCTCAGCTCTGTGGGCGAGCTTTTGCAAAAAACCTGGGGCCTAAAGATGTGTCCCAAGCATTGTTCTCTAGCAACTCTTGCAATTGCTCGCTTGATCTCTGTGCAAGGATCACTTTGACTAGATGTCATAATTCTGATTGAAAACTAGTGAAAAGACAGGAGTTTCTCTTATTGATGTCCTGGTGGACAAAAAGTTATCCATGAGCCAGCAGTGTGCCCTCATGGCCAAGAAGGCCAAGGGTATCCTGGGGTGCATTGAGAAGAGCATGGCCAGCAAGTTGAGGGAGGTTATCCTTCCCCTCTACTCTGCCCTGGTGAGGCCACATCTGGAGTTCTGCGTCCAGTTCTGGGCTCCCCAGTTAAAGAAAGACAGGGAACTACTGGAGACTCCAGCGGAGGGCTACAAAGATGATTAGGGGACTGGAACATCTCACTTTTGAGGAAAGGCTGAGAGCTGGGTCTGTTTAGCCTGGAGAAGAGAAGACTGAGAGGGGATCTGATCAACGCTTATAAATATCTAAAGGGTGGGTGTCAAGAGGATGGGGCCAGACTCTTTTCAGTGGTGCCCAGTGACAGGACAAGGGGCAATGGGTACAAACTGGAACACAGGAAGTTCCATCATGAGGAAAAACATCTTTACTTTGAGCACTGGCACAGGCAGCCCAGAGAGGTTGTGGAGTCTCCTTGTCTGGAGATATTCAAAACCTGCCTGGGTGTGATCTTGTGCAGCCTGGTCTAAGTGAACCCAGGGGCTGGACTATATGATCTCCAGAGGTCCCTTCCAATCTCTACCATGCTGTGATTAAGAAGTAGTAACATCACACAACTAGTAGTGCAGCCATTCTCTTGCCTTCGGCTACTTCTATTGGAAACTCTTCAAAGATCCTAGTGCCTTCGAGGGAGATACACACATTCAACTCCAGCTGGAGAACTGTCAGAGAATGCCCACATCTTTATTACACTTTCCTGTCAAGCACTTTCAAAGAGAAAGGGCAGAGACAAAACTGTCCCCAAAGTTAAAACAAATGAAAGGATCACTGGCAGAAATGTCTTCGGGAGAAAAAGCCAAAGCAAGACCCCTCACTATACTGCTGTCTGGCCACACAATGAAAAACTGGAATGCATCCTTGCATGTTTATGAAGAGGAAGTGAACAGTCATCAAAATGTCCCAGACAGCACTTTTCATTGCTGAATCTCCACCTCTCTCCTCCTTGCTGAAGATCTGGACAGGATGAGACTTACCAAAGCGACCAGGTACATTCGAGTAGACTGCCTCTCGGGCACCAGTGCTGGACACACTGTAAAGGAGCAGTTCAGTCACTCCGGAGGTGCTACAGAGGGAATCTTCTGTTCTGCTCACTTCTGCGCAGGAGACACCAAAATTACCCTCTTCTGCATATCAGCTGCCTGCTGCAATACTTAGTAAACCTACGATCCTTCCTTAGGATTAATGCCACATATTCAAGCAGCTACCAAGTCTGAAGAATTTAAAATCTCCAAGATCTTCAATTTCTGCATGAAATCCTCAATCACAGCTCATGTTTGTTGCCTTCATACATTTTCCCTGACTTACTGTCTGCTTATAAAATCCTCAGAACCCATGCTGTCCTTTAATTCAAGTTCTCTGCACAAAACAAGTGGAAATATTCAGGCATTGCACAACAAAAATGTTTATAATAGTGAAAGATACCAAGACTGTAACTAAAACAATAGGAAAGATGTATTAGCTCAAAGATGCATTAATAAATTTAATGTTAAATAAAGCTGAATCTTCCAGAGGTAAATATTTAAATCAAGCCACAGAGATGGCTCAAATTGTATAAATCTTTGAGGAAGTATGGAGTGTTTTGTTGAACAGAGTTCTGCAATGCGAATGCTAAAATTTGCATTAAACTTATGCAGATTTCTGTGTATCATAAAACTGAATAGAAGCCAAAGAGGATGTTTTGCTTTGTTGTGTAAATTGGAAGTCAAAGCACCACTCAGAGGGCCTGACGGACTGACTGTTTGCCCTCTGTACCTATAATAAATGTTGCCAAGTGAATAGCAGCACTTCATTTCTTTCTAGTTTGTCCAGGCCTTTCTGGACAAGACCCTTGAAAGGAAAGCCACCCCAGAGGAGACGGAGGGCAACAGCATTCCAAAGCTCTGAGCAGAAACATTTTCATCCTTGTTAGCATGAAAACTAAGAGCAGCCCAACACGTTCTTGGGCTTTTTATCATTTCCCTTAGCAACTGCAGAAGTACAGCCCATATGAAGATGGGAACTGTCACCCAGAGGGAGGCTGACAAATCTTCAAAGAAAACTGTAAAGGGAACACAGGCTTCAGCTCCATCCCTGCAGAAGGCCATAGACTGTCTGGGGACTTCGGTGGAGCATGTGAATGGAAAGGGGCACGATGCAGACTGTGCAGCAGCAAAGAGCTGTGCTGGAACCCCTTCTGTTACAAATGTCAAATATCACCTCCAAGAAATGTGGAAAACAATTAATTTTTAATAACAATCCTTGCCACAATATTCTCCTCTATTGCTTTCAGAGAGATGGTGTCAGGAATTAGCTGGGCATTAGTGGTCTGCAGGTGCTGAGCAATTGTGCTGTGCATTTATGCATCACTTTTTTTGTATATTCATTATTATTATTATCTTCCTTTTCTGTCTTATTAAACTGTCTTTATCTCAACCCACGAGTTTTACCTTTTTTCCCGATTGTCTCCCTCATCCCTCTGGGGAGGGAGCAAGCGACTGTGTGGTTGTTTTTGCTGCCTGCTGGGTTAAACCACAACAGATGGAGAAGGAGACTGCTTTGAGCACATCACCTCCTAGGATTTTTCTGAACAACTCTTCGTCCTTCATCTGACTGTGCCTCAGTTCCTCTGATCTTAATTTTTACAATAACTTTGTTCTATTACCACTGTTTTATTTCAAGAGTAATATGTTGCCTGCTGGTTTAGTATTAATAAAATAGTATTCCATTGCTGAAAGAATTGTTTGAAAAGTTTAATATTTTACTGTTATTTTCCAGTTTGAGCAAGCAGATTTCCATACAGCATGGTACCTATGCATAACCATCTCTGCTTAGGTAGAAATAGAAACCACCCAGTTTTTCTGGTTGCTTGGGATTTCTTCTCCCTTACTGCTGTATCCATCTATCATACAAGGCTCTTAATTGGAAGCATATTATCTTTTAATAAGATATTATCATTGGTCCATTAGTAGCTCCATTGTTTTTCTGACCATTGCACAGAAGGAAAAAATGTTCCACTACCTTGCCTAAATTTCCAGTGGAACACTTCACAAACTGGGTATTACAGAGCGGGAACTGTGCTGTGCTAGTATTTATGGTCATCATACATGACTAGTCAACTTGGTTGCTGTTACATCCTAGTGAGGGACCTTTTGGACAGGGCCCTTCCTCTTATCTACCTGTCACATGATTTTATTTAAGCATAGGTGGAACATACCCCAATAAACTGTCTTCTGCACACTGTGATTCATGCACTCATAGGTGTTTGCTGAGGGATGGAGCTTACCAACCTTTCTTCTGGAATATCATCAAGGTTGCCTAAAGCTTCTGGTCTGTGGCTTGTGTCCATGCCGTGTAGACTTTGGGCTTTAATGCCAGGTCTGAGTTGCTCTTGGAATACTGTGTTATTAGGTATAGTCCTATCCTGTTGATTTCCAGTTAACTGCCATGCTTTTCTAAATATCCTTTCATCATACACTTTTCTGGATCAACTGCCCTCCAGCCCCACTGTGCTGATGTTGCTGTTATCTTCCACAGGAATAAATCAGGACTATCGCACTGTGGACAAAGACTGCTACTAGTCTTTCAGGCTTAGACAAGAGGTGTCAATTCCTTTATCATCTTCATCCCATCTGTAATCTCTAAACAGTTTGTCACTGTTCAGCAGGATATAATAGAACATTATTATCTAACAGCTATTAGGTTCATGTATGACTTCTTGCTAACAGCTTAACAGTTTTGCATCAGAAGAAGATTACCCGATTAGATTTCACAAAGAACCCACATCACACAAATCTTCAAAAGATCTTCTCAAAGGAACAAGAACCAAAATAAACACTTCTTGAAAATAAGGCAGTTGATGAAAATTGACCACTGCTTCCTTTGAAAGTAATCAAATGAAGATTTGTGGGTAAAAGGCATCCTCTGGAGGCAGCAAGACTGTTTGATTTTTTTAAATGAAAGTCTTTCTATTAATGAAGAATTTAAAGTACTTCATTCTGCCCAAATTCAGATCAGAAAAGGCCCTTCATATGCAAGTAATAATGAGTAAAGAACACTTTTTTCCTTTTTCTTCCCATACTATAAAGACAGCAGCTACATATGCCAAAGGTGGTTTAGACTTTAGATTTTTTGCTAGTTCAGATTCAGTTTATGGACAAAATAAAGGACAGTTTCCGCTTCCTTCATATTAAACATTATCTGGCTAATCAGGTATTATTTGGTTGAAGAAAAATGGTGTGCAGCTTGAATAGAGATGAGAGATTTTGCTGTCATAGGTTTTAGTAACAAAACATTGTCTCATTTCCAAGACCACTCTGATGCAGAACTATGAAGGAAATGTCAGACCCACTAAACCTAGAAAAGTTCTCAAAGAAATCCTAACAGAGTTTGGTTTATTGCCTGAATAGCATTTTTATTTATTTTTTTTAAAAAAGACAAAAATATCTAAGAAACCTTGTCTAAGGAATTTCATCCAAGAAACCAACATGCATATTCATGTGTGCTGCTGTTTTCTTCTGTGGATGAGAGTAAGATTATTTTTAACAAAAAGGAGGCTGACCCTTCAGGTTTATCTCTGAACAAAATCAGAACAGTAATGCGTATGCGTTTGTGTTTATTTTAACGTTCTCATGCAAAATAAGAAATGCTGAGTTACTGCAGGAAGCCGTTCTGTTGGCACTTCCAGCTTGGCTGGAGCCAAGTATAAGAGTTATTGCATAGATGCCGCACAGCTCTTTTGTTTTCCTTTAGTTTTCTAGGGGTAGTTCTAAGAAACATGCGGATTTGAAAACGGGATTAGTTTCTGATGGGAAATGGCTCTGCAGGCTAGGAATAACGGAGCTGTAAATCTGGGGAGCGCTCTCCCTTCCCGCGGCTCCCCGGCGGCGGAGCGCGAGTGCCGCCCCGAGGCCACGGAGGAGGGCTGCCGCCGCCGTACGCCGGGTTATCCCGCTGCCAGCGGCTCCCGCGGGTATCCCAGGTTTATGGAGGCCTTTTCATCCCTTACGATCCCAATATTTGTTTTATAAGGGTGATGTGAAAAGGTCGTGGCTCTTAAACCTTTAACATGTCTCGTCTTCCCAGGTAATGGAAGGAAACAGAGCTGCAATTCATACAGCAGCGTTTCTGCGGGGTTGGGAGAAGGAGCCTTTACTGTAACTTAAGGCAACATATGAAGCTGCATCATTCTTTATGAAACGTGAAATGCTTCACAGCAGCGAAACAAAACAAAAAAACCCAACAACTTTCATAAACTGTGGTTTTCTGATTTCTAAACCATTGATTTCCAAACTTGGCGGTACAGTGGAAACATCAAACTAACAAAACATCCACTGCAGGTTCCTCACAATGCACATTTACAACTGTGCCTCTGCACTTCACCTAAATTAATCAAAACTTAATATGTCAGATGTTGAGTCTTGTTTCTCAATGACATTTCCTTTCTCAGCTAAACAATATAAAAATGTGTGTGCAAATATTTCTACAAAACGGTGATGATAAAAAGCTGACAATACACAGCTATAAGAAAACACAAAGAGAGAATGCAATCCTGAAAGGAGGCAATATTTCACATGAGGACATTTTTCACCACTCTGTGTGACCTTTTTTTTAAAGCCCTGCAGAAAACACTAGGGAAATTTCATTGGACAATATTGCACAGTTGAAGTATTTTTTTATTTCTGCCTCTGGATGGGGGCATATATCCTCCTCTGGATGGATTATCCTATGCTGATAATACCTATTTCATGAAGACTGTGACATGAATTTTTCCCTCATGTGTATTCTTGCAATTGAAGAATGATCAGAACAGTACATAGATTTGATTATGCTTAAAAAAAGAAAAGAAAACCTGTCTGAAAGGCTGAACTAAGCTGAATGTTGTTTGGAAGGTAAGCTGTTTTACTGTTAAGGAGTATGATATTTAATATGATATTTTTTTAATCCCACTTTGGATTAGACTGAAGGAGGGGATCCATTCTCAGTTCCAACTTTGACTTTTCTTCCACTTAATATTATAGCCAAATGAGAGCTGGCATGACAAGATTCATCTTATATAATATGCTCACATGTTTGGATGTACTGATATGGCTTTGTCCTATACACTCAAAGCTTAATAAAAACAGATCCTTCTCTACCTTGGTGATGTTGCCTGTGGTCTTCATATGCACAGATATTGTGGGTGCAATAGTTAAAAGAAATAAGAGTATCAGGATTTGGAAGGGAAAATCATTTTCGTGGACCAAATTAGTGTAATGAAAAATATAAACCTTCTCTCCAAATCTTATGCATCGTTTAAACCATAATTACATGTAGGCCCATGATGAGACATTTCATTATCAAAAGACAAAGGGAGTGTTGCCTCAAAGTACTGCAGTTAATTTTTTTGCCTGCTCTACACAGTCGGAAAAAAACCCTACAGCTAAAACCAGCATATTTGCAAAAATCAAATATAAATTAAGTATATCATGGCTTCCTTCCTTTAACTGCTTTCAGTTCAGCTATGTGGCTTGAAGAAATATTGCTTATACTGCTTCCAGGGTATCCAGGACTTGTCACTTGCAAGGTATGTGTGTTTTATTTAAAAAAGAGAAGAGTAATATCCCAGTTAGAAGTGCTGGTGAGAGCTTTTACTTTGTAGAAGTACCTTGTTTCTCTTGTTATTCTCAACTGGCCATGCATTTTTGGTATTATGTGAGTATTAAAAATCTTTCCAATTTTCAGTGAATTCCCAAGATAAAAATGGACTGAAAGATTTAAGCTTTTCATTTGCAAAACAAGGGAGGTAGGTTTGGAAACGGAATCACAGAACTACAGAATAGTTGAGGCTGGAAGGGATGTCTGGAGATCCTCTAGTACAACCACCAAAGCAGGGTCAGCTAGAGCAGAGTGCTCAGGGCTGTGTCCGGCCAGGTGTTGAATATCTCCAAGCATTAAAAATCCACCACCTCTCTGTTTGAACAGGTTGTTCAAAGTATTCAATCACCTTTAGAGTAAAAAATCTTTCTCTTAAGATTAGATGGAATTTCCTTTATTTCAGTTTGTTCCCATTGCCTCTTGCCCTTTCACTGTACACCACTCAAGAGTATGGCTCTGTCATCTGCATTCCGTCTCATCAGGTATTTATTAATATTTATAAGATCCTACTGAGCCTTCTCTTCTCCAGGCTAAACAGTGCATGCTCTCTCAGCCCCTCCTTGTACAACAGATGCTCTAGTCCCTTAGTCGTATTCATGGCCTTTCACTGGACTCACACCAGTATGTTCATTTGTTCCTTTGCTGGGGAGACCAGTGCTCTGGATGTGTCTCACAAGTCCTGGGTAGAGGGGCAGGATCACTTGCCTCAACCTACTGTTGATGCTTTTCCTGAGGTATATCAGCACGCTGTTGGCCACCTTTGCTGCAAAGGCACATTACTGGCTCATGTTGAACAAGGTGGCTACTTGGACAGTGTAAAAACCCTTACTAAAATCAAGATAAATAACGTTCAGTGATCTCCTCTCATTCATAGAACCACTTATTATAGAAAGCTATCAGGTTGGTCAAACATGATTTCTACTTCATAAATCCATGTTGACTTCTCCACATTATCTTTATGTCCTTAAGACTTTTGGCAACAGTTTTCAGGATTATTTGCTCCATCACCTTCCCAATAATTGAGGTGAGGCTGACCAGTCTGTAATTCCCCAGATACATTTCTTTGCTGTTCTTAAAGATAGAAGTGACATTTACTTTCTTCCACAAGTGATGTGTACTTTCTTCTGGTCCTCTGGAACCTCCCCAAATTTCATCCATTGGTGCATCTCATCATATCCTGTGCATAAGCCCCATTTGTTTAAATGTTGCCTAACCTAGTCCTCCTCCATGGGGAGGTCTTCCTTGCTCTGGACTTTCCCATAGGCCTCAGGGGCCTGGGATTCCTGAAGGTTGGGCTTACCAGTGAAGACCAAGACAAAGAAGGCATTGAGCACCTTGACCTTCCCCATGTCCTTTGTCACCAGGACCCCTATCCCATTCAGAAGTCAGCCTATGTTTCTTCTATCCATATCTTTGTTTCACTACTGATAGATCTGTAGAAGCCTTTCTAATTGCTCTTCACATACCTTACCAGATTTAACTCTAGATGGATTTGTCTTTCCCATTCCTGCATGGTCAGACTGTGTTTATATTCCTCCTGGGTCATCTGTTCTTGCTTCCACCTCCTGTATGATTTTTTTTTATGCTTGAGTTTTGTCAGGACCTTCTTGTTCATCCATGCAGGACTCCTCCAAACTGCCTTTGTTTCATTTCCTGCACATGAAGACGGTCCATTCTTGAGCTTGGAAGAGGTAGTCCTTGAAAATAAAGCAGCTCTCCTGGACTGCTCTTCTCTCCAGGACAGTATCACATGAGATTTCTTCAACCAGATCCCTGAAGAGGCTAAAGTCTGCTCTCCTGAAGTCCCGAATTGTGATCCTGACATATTACACTGTGCGATCCTGCTTTGTACCACAATCTCTCCTCTATGGAAACAAATCATACTTGGAACAGAGAGTAAATGGATCTCCTGCTGGTTACTGGGTAACTATATGGTACCAAACTAATAATACTTCCTTTTTTGGACAGACCTGTCCATCTCAAAATCTTTGATTCATCTACAGTCCAACTACCTTAAATCTAAATGAGACTACTATATTCCTGTAAACTGGCCATAAAATCATTGAGAGGTTTGTAGACCATTGGGTATTGTGCTTGTTTCTTCTCTCTTGCACAGGCAGTTCTCTGAATAAATCCCATAAACCCTAAGAGAGCATCTCCAGGGAGTACTGCAGACCAGTGACTCAGGAGCACCCCACTGGATACCCCTTAGTCAGTAGCAGGGGAGTCAGGTACCGCAGGGTGAGGGAAGCTCTTACTTCTGCCTTACTTCATCAGGGCTCTTCTACGGCAGCTGCATGCTGTCATACTGCTGCTTAAACAGTCATACCTGCTAACTACAAAATAATACACTGCTGGAAGTTACCAGGAGAAAGAGAATTTATATGGTGAGAGTAGGATTGTTTGGGGTCATTGCAGTAGGTACGCATGAAAACTCTTGAGCTTAGCTGGCTAGAGAGCCTTTACAAAGGCGAGGAAGACACTGCTGCAGGCATGGCCTTGTTGACAGCTTGAAGATAAGTGTTTTGAAAAGATTACCTCATTGCTAGTATACAGCTAGTATTGGTGCGTACTCTGCTACTATTATCAGCTTTTACTTGCAAATATTTTCTCGATGATGTAGCTACATGCAGAGAAGGCAGCATCCTAGCCAAAGGCAACTACACCAAACTGCATTTGTTTTGTTTAATTTTGTTGTCATTGACTTCAATGAGCTTTGCATTCTACTGTGTTTTCATTATAAAAGTGCATCCGTTGTCACAAAACATTACTAAGCCAGGCTTTCCTTGAGGGAAAAATCAAGACAAGCAAGAAAATCTCAGAATAATGGGTAAGAATAGTAGAATTATATTTTAAACACAAGATGAAGAATGACGATGAAGAATGAAGTATAATTCCCAATAATAATGAAGTATATTTAAATTGGTTTAAATTGTGTTATATTACTGGTATTTATATCAGCTTTAGAGACAAAATGATAATCAAATACATGTGCTGGTTTTGGGTGAGATAATTAGTATCTGCCAGAATTAGCTGTATGAAAAATAAAACAATATATACTGCATCTTAGCTGTGGTTGCATTAAATGATTTCGGTTTGTGCATTTGCAATAAATCTTCTACAAACTCTTCAAGGCATAACTTGCTGCTTCTTTCTTTCTTTAAAGAGTAATCTGGTTTTAATTGTAACATTAAAGTGATATTCATCCTTTTAATTTCAACTAAACTGTCAGCTGACTCCAATTTTTGTGTTTATAGGAGTAAATGAAAAGAACACAAAATATGCTCTTCAACAGCCCTTCATGGAATAAAGTGCTACTCTACTTACATCGGAACACTTCTTGGAAAAACTAATTCTTCCATAAACAATATTGTACTTATAATATAATTGGGTGATCAGTGATGTTAGAGCAGACACCAAATGAACAAAGGAATAAAGTGACATTTTCAATGTTCCATCCCCAGTACAAATGCCATTGATTTAGTACGGCTCTCACACAAGTGATGTAAGATCCATTTCCAGTGGTGTGCTCTGACTGCTCCGCATGAGGGTTTTTGCGAGTCCTTGTGGATGTGTTGGCTTTCAGAGCTCTTCTTGGTCCGCTGAGATCTGGCTCTTCAGCTTGGGATTGTGTTCAGCTCTGGTAATTTGCTTATTCTTTTTTCTTTCTTTTTTTTGCTTATTTGTAAGAGTCAGCAGAACTTCTTAAGGACATCTCACTTTAATGAGATGTTGCTCATAGGAAATCTTTTTTCTTAGGTAATTTGTTTAACAGTGGAAAAAGCTGGAAATGTCAGATGCTAAATGAAAAGCATTTCACATTTTTGCACAGTGGCTAAAGGAACAGTTACACAATTTTTCCTCTTTTTTCTTCTTGTTAGTTTTAGGAGAAAATACAAGAATACGCAATTATTTTGCTACAAGAGGTTTCTTTCCCGAGTTCTGTGAATGACTTAATACCCAAATGGGAAAAGTCACATTTTTCAGACTATCTTTTCAGACTCTGCAAACATTGGCAGATGTAGCATTCAAAACATGAATCTGATGCAAAACATGCAATGATCTTTCCCATTACATGGGTAAAAAATTACTGTTTTTAAAACAAAACCATTGTTCTTCTGGAGCATAATATTGGACACTGGAAAAGAGTATGTTGTTCCAAAAGTTGTTATCCTACAATTCAAACTCATTGTCAAAATTTCAGATCAAACAACACAGTAAGTTAAATCAAGGTGCTGTCACTTCTCGTCTTGGCTTACCATGGAGTTAGAGCTTAGCTAGCTTTTTGATATTTCTGTTATAGATTTCTGTTAAAAAAATCATCCATCCATCCATCCACTCACCCATCCATCCACTCATCCATCCATCCATCCATCCCAGGATGAAGTCTAACAATTTGGAGGAGGAAGCCTGCTGATCAAAGCTGCCTGAGGTTTCTTTTGTTTCCCTTTTGTCCTCAAGCTGAGATTGTGAGAAAAAATGCTGATGTCTCTGTTGTACCCCGGTCTCTCCTTCACATGCAGGTCCCTCCGTCTTTCCTTATCCCTGTTAGGTCTTTGGATACAGACTGGTAGCATATGATGCTGATGTTCAGGGGTAGGAAACAGCAAAAAATTCGTCCAGTCCAGACCATATTTTGAAGCAGTAGTTGTTTGAGAGTTGTTTGGGCAGTTTGCTCGCTCCATATGCACCAGCTAATACTCGGACAAATTATTCCAGGCTCCTATTTGCTATTAAAGTGAATGGAAATTTTTAATGAGAAAATGAAGCTCTCTCTTTTCTTTTCTTATATTACAGTTTTAAACTCCTTAGGGAAAATATGAAGACAAATTGTTATGCAAATGAAGAATTAAAGGGATTAGAATATCCAGCATATTTTAAAAACTGCTTTAATCATAGATTGTTGATTACCAGCTGCATGTCTTACATAATTCTTTGAGCAGTATTTATCTTACAAAAAGTATGAAGAGTTGGGAGACAACAGGGAATATAACACTTACATGCAACACTGACAGCAGTGAATAGCAAGAATTGTTAAATCTCAGGTAACCTGCCCATGCAGTTAACTCCAACATCCCTAGACTCTTTTTATTCCCTTCATGAAGCAAACATATGCATTCCTTTTGATGCAAAGTTGTATGAAAAAGACTATGATTTCTCTACATGGTCTAATAAGAAAATGACTGATTAAAGAGATCCCAGATGTACAAATCAAACCGGAACATGCAAATTTACTTGACTCACTTAAAACACATACAGAATTGTTAGAAAAGTGCATTTTAGAGGGTAGCTAGCCCCAAAAGGGAAAGAATACAATTTAGAATACATTTTAGACTGACATGGGGCAAGATCTCTATTAGTGGTGCTTTCCACTCACGTATATTCTATAAAAAAAGTAGCATTAAAGAAGTAAAACACAACAACAATTTTATGATGACTCATAAAATCACAAAAAGCATTCAATTTCCAGGGCTGAGGCTTTCAGCCATTGACTTGGGATGCCTCAGTGTACAGTTTTGCACAATATACTTTATAACTCTTTGAAGAGTTAAGTCCACTCTTCTTAAGCCTGTGGTGGTGCACCCTTAAAACTTACACTAGATGCTGAACAATATAGCATCTAAGTGTGTTCTAGTCTCCTTATATTCCTCCATGATGTCAATGAACTTTCACAGAGAGAGAGAGCCGCACATGAATGCAGCCAGCCATTTGGGTTTCTAGACATTTTTTCCAGATTACTGTATTCTGAATTCAGAACAGTTGCATGAGCATGAAACGCACTTAGAGATTTTTTCCCTCTCACAACCTCCCAACTTCTGAATAATTAGCTGGTTTTATAGGTGCCTGTCTAAATAAGATTAGGTTTGTACAGCTACATGAATCTTTCCGCAAATATAGATCTTCAGGCTTCTCTGTATTCCTATTCATTTAATTAGCTACTGATAGGTATTAATGTTGTGACCTCACTGCCTTACCGGTAAGTCATTAAATGTTTTGTGCGCTTTCTTGGGTTTACAGAGCAGCAGACTAACGTTTTGATTTATCATTGCTTTTCAGGCCCCAGGACTTCTGCCTGACAAAAAGAATGTAAAGGCAAAATACTCCACACTTCCAGGAGTAATACAGGGATGATCTTCAGATATTTTAGGAAAAACACTGTAAAGAGTGCCCACAAAAGGGTTAAGAAAATGCTCAAGTAATTCTTTAAATATATGGCTAAGCTGTTTAACGTTACCGATGAAAACAAATTTTTGCTCAGTCATCTGTATTTTGCTCTTTAACAAATTAAGGGAACTGGGGATGGAAAAGTCATTAGATTTACCACAGATTTTACCAATTCTTGTAAATGGTGTATTTATTATATAATTTACCACATCTGTTCAACTCAAACCTTGTTAACTAGAGCTCTGTGAATAAATGTCATATCTGGGGACAAAATATGACCATTTTGAGAAAAAATAAGCCCAACCCTAAGTTGACGCAGAAGTTTAATTCTAAGAATTAGTGAGCACTATTGAAAAAAAATCATGGGGATTTTCCACAGTTAAAGCCTTTCTGAATTGGAAAAAAAAAAAAAAAAAAGACATTTATTTAAAAAAATAAGAGTAGATTACCTTTTTTGAAACACTTTTCCTTTATTTCCTGTATGAGACAAATGATTTTTCTTGTTGGCATCAGAACCTCTATGCTGCTAAAAACTCAGCTAGTTCTAGTGCTAACTGCTATTGCATATTAGGGTTCACCAACAGGGGAAACAATCCAGAAGCACGAATTTGTTTGAGGAGCTGTAACCATGTCCAGAGTGAATGGTGCAGCATGTTACAGAGATATTTGTGTTTCTTTCAGAAAACATCCTATTGCTTCTGGACTCAGAAGAGTCAGGAGGACCAGCTACCCACACGTAACTAAACCACTGATAGTTTCAGTTAATTTTCCAGGAAATACCCCTGGCTAATGCAGGACTGGCTGATGATTTCTAGGACAATTCTTTGTGTAATGTAGATGTATCACGTTCAGTGATATCTGGAGTAATCACAGTGCATTGTTTAGTGTAAGCTTAGCGTATAATAGGTGTAAGAGCCTTACTTCCAATGAAGTCATAAAATTCCAGTCACCAGAAAGCAAGTGTGAAATTGCCTACAGTTGGGTTGTTTTTTTTTCCTGATATGCATCATGCCAATGTATACTTTGTGAATTACAAGTCCTAAGAGAGTTTCCTTTGTTTATGGATTTTTTTCAGTTTGTTCTAACATAAGAGAGGAGTTAAGCTGTCACATTACAAGAGCAGAATAAAACCCCACATGATTTACAAAAAATTCCAAATAAAACGGTATGGCTATAAATCACAGCTCTTAGAAAATGTTATTCTGTACTTCAAAGACTGTTGAAACACCAAAGGAACTTTATAAAATAATTTAAGTTTTTGTTTTTGTGGCAAATTGTTGGGGAACATCTGTTGTAATATCTTCTAATAACAATACTTTGTATTTCTCCAGTAGTTACTCCAAAGATTTAAACATGTTTTGCAAACAGCTTCTTAAGAAGTTAATACAGTGAGTGAGCAGCGCATATTACTGATATTTCTATCACTGTACCAAAGTTATTTATTCATATTATTTTACTATCTAGACACAACATTTTTGAGGGTGAGGTGTGTATGGCTCCAGAATTGGAACATAGTTAATAATTCACTTAAAGAAGCACAAAGTGCAAAAAAAAAAATAAAATCTGAGAGACAATACTTTACTATAATAATGACTATCATTGTAATATCTGAGGATCATCTTGTGAACAAATTCTTTTTTTTTTTTTTTTTTAGTTTGGCACTTGCCTGCCTTCCTTTCCTTCCTTCCTTCCTTCCTTCCTTCCTTCCTTCCTTCCTTCCTTCCTTCCTTCCTTCCTTCCTTCCTTCCTTCCTTCTTTTTATCACTGATATAGAAATATGGAAGAGGGGATGAGTTATTCTATGATTATGGATAAGTTCAAATGCAAAAATGAGCAGTGAAGTTAGCAGCACTGCTGGAAGCAATTTGCTTATCAGTAGCATATTTTTCTTTGGGAGAAATTTTCATAGTTCTACCTGATTCTTCAAAAGATTCTTTGTCCTATTATTATAGGTTCCTGCTTTCCTTTGCTCCAAGGAATACGGGCATAAAGTAGTTTGAGAAGAGATGGTCCACCCAATATCTAGCATGAACTTCAAAAGTGTGAAAGAACCCTCTTTTAAAAGATGGGGAACGGAGCTGGGTACCAAATTTTGCTCTCAGTAGTTGACATTTGTTTCTGGTTCTATTTCACATGAACAAATAATGATTGGAAACCTGGCTGCAAAGCATATTAGTGACATTTCACAGCAAGTAAATCCATGTATTCTTCCAAATTGTCTTATTCCACTAAGTGTTTGCTCTTGCAAACAAAAACATTAAAGTTTTATTTTATTGGTTTATTCCTGAGTAAGCTTAAAAAAATGCATGTCTGTGTCTCCTGTGATTTCATGAAATGCCTAGATTTTGTTTCTCTCCCTGTAATTTTTCAAAAATTCCACAATTTTAAAAAAAATATTCAGCTTCTCTTTGCTCATCATGAGATGCCTCAGATTTTATTTGTGAAAAAGGAGAATGGTGTTTTGTTATTAGTTTGTTTGTTGTTTTTTTTTTTTAATTTTCAGTTTTATGGTAGTAGAATATATGAGATTTAAGACTATAAATTTTACTAATTTCATTGTTGTTTGTGTCTCAATAACTATGCACTTATTGAGTACTTTTGAGCTGGCATTTTTCCAGGTCATTTTAATGTGAATGTTCTTCTCATAGAGAAAGAGAATATTTCTGGTACTTGTTTTCCATGGACTTCTTATTGCACTAGTCTAAAATTTCAATATAACTTTATTGTCACTCAACACAACAGAATGGGCAACTGTTCAACTAATAGCAATGAAAAAGAAAAGAAAAATCAGACTATCGGATATTTCAGTCTATCTCAGTAGGACTCTCTCTTGCATCTAAGTTTTTCATGTACTTATACTTTCTCAGTTGATTCCCATCACCTGAACCTCTTTATTTTGCCAATTGACCTTAAGTACCATATTTACCGCTACTAATTACAGGAGTACATTTCTATGAAGTGGGCTGCTGCTCTAGCTTTTTCAGCTAAATGGGCTTTCTTTTATTAAGAAGAGAAAAAAAATAATTCTAAACTTAGGCTTGGATTTACTTTTTGTCTGCAAAGCACCTTTAACGTATATGCTCCTATGCATAATATTCCTTTGCCTTGGTGAGTTTGTGACTTTCCCTCTCTGGGGTTAAATTTAGAGTCTTTCATCCTTGATCCATCCTTAGTCTAATTAATGAAGGACTAGAATATTCTTCAAGCTGACAAGTTGGTTGGTGTGTGGTGTGGTTTTTTTTTTTTTTTGTAGCCCAGTATTCAAATATGCCAAAAGAAAAGTACTGATTGAATATCCCTGTTTATATTTAGATTTCCTTTTTAACCTGTGTATCCATAAACATATACAGTGCAAGTTTAAATAAAAAATCCTTAATGAATGTCTGTAAATAGATGTCACTGGGAGACAGACTTGAGTGGAAATGGTAGGAGAAGTCATGCTCTGTAGAAGTTCTGCATAAAACCAAAATTATAGCAAACTGGAAGATGCATAAGTAGGGTTTTTTTGTACATTTTGAAATTTCTTAGGAGTCTGTAGCACTAAAGCCTGCCTCCATGAGAAATCAGTTTAATTTAGGGTTAAGAGTGACCTGAACTTACAGCAAAAGCAACAATTCTTAAAACAAAAATGATAATGTTAAAGTTGCCTTTGAAGATCCCATTTCATTAAACCAGTGTAACTTGACTGTAAGAACTAGGTCTTCATTAAGTCAGTTTACTCCCTGGTATTTTTGGTTTAGCGTTCTTTAACAATTATAATTCCTTATAACTACTTAAGTACATTCAAATCTTAAGAACATTTCCTTTGACCTCAAAGAGTTGTGGTCAATGGCTCAATGTCCAAGTGGAGAACGGTGACGAGTGATGTCCCTCAGGGGTCAGTACTGGGACCGGCGCTGTTCAACATCTTTGTCGGTGACATGGACAGGGGGATCGAGTGCACCCTCAACAAGTTTGCCAATGACACCAAGCTGTGTGGTGTGGTCGACATGCTGGAGGGAAGGGATGCCATCCAGAGGGACCTTGACAAGCTGGAGAGGTGGGCCTGTGCGAACCGCATGAAGTTCAACAAGGCCAAGCGCAAGGTCCTGCACATGGGTCGGCGCAGTCCCAAGCACAAATACAGGCTGGGCGGGGAATGGATTGAAAGCAGCCCCGAGGAGAAGGACTTGGGGGTGTTGACTGATGAGAAGCTCAACATGAGCCAGCAGTGTCTGCTTGCAGCCCAGAAAGCCAACCGTGTCCTGGGCTGCATCAAAAGAGGTGTGACCAGCAGGTCGAGGGAGGTGATCCTGCCCCTCTACTCTGCTCTTGTGAGACCCCACCTGGAGTACTGCGTCCAGCTCGGGGGGCCCCAGTACAGGAGAGACATCGAGCTGTTGGAGAGAGTCCAGAGGAGGGCCACAAAGCTGATCAGAGGGCTGGATCACCTCTCCTCTGAGGACAGGCTGAGAGAGTTGGGATTGTTCAGCCTGGAGAAAAGGTGGCTCCGGGGAGATCTAATTGTGGCTTTCCAGTACCTGAAGGGGCCTACAGGAAAGCTGGTGAGGGACTGTTTATCAGAGAGTGTAGTGACAGGACAAGGGGGAATGGCTTTAACCTGAAGGAGGGTCGATTGAGATTAGATGTTAGGAAGAAATTCTTTACTGTTAGAGTGGGGAGGTACTGGAACAGGTTGCCCAGAGAGGTTGTGGAGGCCCCATCCCTGGAAGTGTTCAAGGCCAGGTTGGATGGGGCTTTGGGCAACGTGGTCTAGTGGAGGGTGTCCCTGCCCATGGCAGGGGGTTGGAACTAGACGATCTTTGAGGTCCCTTCCAACCCAAACCATTCCATGTTTCTATAATTCTATGATATAGCTACATTCTTATCTGCAAAATGAAGGCTAAAGCTCTTGTCAAGTAGAACTCTTTCCTATTCCTTTCATAACAATAATTTTTCATGTCTCTGTGTCCAAATGGGCCATAGCAGGCCCTGGTTTGGAGGGGCATATGGAATGCCGAGGCCATCCTGCAGTTTATTGATGGATATTTAGTGCATAATAGTGCTTACTTTTATCTCGAATTTGTGGAATTTCCTGTTCTTCCAATTGGAAACACTTCAGTCCTCTAGTGAACTTAACTAATACAGTTTGTAAGTACAGAAAGATGATGATCATCCATATACAGTGAGGTAGATGTTGCTGAGTGTTAAGCCATGTTCAATATAAACCTGTGCAAGAGGAACTTTTTGAACCTATCTGTAGCATTCCCCTCTTTCACAGTAAAATAATGATAAAGTACATAGCAATACCATGCTTGTGGATTCTCAGCTGTTTCTCAATATAGACAATTTTATTATCAGCTCTGAAACAGAAAAAGACTTAAAATATGCCCCTGAAAGAAACAGCTTTTTTATGCCTCTGACCTGTTGTACATCATTTTATTACAGCAGTCATTGTTCTGTCTGTAATAACTTTGTGCTCTGAATGATTCTATCCTCCTGTAAGAACAGTATCTGCACTCCTCAGATGAAGTGCATAGCCTGTGTCAATTCATCTTTCAGCACTCATCTTATTTTTGTGTAGACGCCTTGAACTTGTCATCATTAGTGAAATAAATCCACATTCTTTGGCTCTCAACTAAAGTTTTGTTGAGGAATTTCTACTCCTGTGCCTTTGACAAGCTCCTAGCTAGCTGCATGCTTCTAGTATTATCACTGTTTTCTCTATTCCTGAACTATATCTCTTGAATTCCATGTATATATTTAGTTAGTTTGTATCTTCTCTCACTTTTTTTTAACTTAATCCGGTGTCTAACAATGTCAGTAGGAGTCTTTCTGTTGTCTGTAGTGGGCATTGCACTGGAACCTTTGTAAAGTTTGTATGGTATAACTATTCTGCTATGGCATTTTGCATTGGTATAGGATTCTCAGAGAGTTTGAGTAGTTTCTTCTAAGTCCTGCTTTCCTGATTAAAGGAGAAGGATGGATAAACCTGTAGAGGTAGAGTTGAAAAGGTATTAGATCATGTTTTACTCCTTTTTGTATGGGTAAGTAATTTGGATCACTACAAGCTATATCCAGGAAAGGAGCTAAGAATCTAAGGGTTAGAATCCTTGTTTGCATCTATGCATGTAATTAAAATGGGCTGTTAGGGAATGTGTCATGGCACAATTTACATCCATGTAACTAAATGTTCTTTCTCCTATACCCTATGCTATCCCCAAACTGTTCTCAGATGTTGTTTGTGAGAGTGCTCTTTGGCATGAAAAAAGAAATGTGCCAGGAGGCTTGCTAGTAATTAAACAATATGGATTGTCCATAATGCCAGCTCTTAGACAAAGAAGGCAAATTGTGGTAAATGAAATCCAGAACCAACGTGCATCCTCATGCAAGGCACTGAAGAGTTTAGAACTTCTAAAGGATGGTCAAGAAATCTTGCATTTTGAGGAACCATTGTTTTGTAGAACTTGCATAGATATTTATAAGGGCTATGAATGGGCATTTTTGTCCACTTAGGAGCCAGAATGTGAAGTTCTCTCCTGAGATTATGTAGAACAGAGCAGTGCTTAATTTATTATAGAACAGACAGAAGAGGTTGTGTTTCCTGATTTCTGTGTAATACTAAAGCAGCTAGAGCTCTTGCCAGAAAGTGGGAGTTTTACAATCAATATACTTTTCCAGTCTGTTAGGATTCAAATCCACGGGTTGTCAGACAATGACAGCGTGAGTGGATGAATAACATCACCCACTGAATCACAGAATTATACAACAATTTATGTCGTAAGGGACCTCCAGCCGTCATCCAGTCTGACCTCTTGCTTAAAGCACATCTACTTAGACCAGGTTGCTCAGGGCTGTATCTGGAACATCTCCAAGGATGAAGATTCTACAGTCTCTCTGGGCAACCTGTTCCAATGTTTAATGGAAAAGTAAGTTTTCTAATATATAATCAGAATTTTCGATATTTCTAAGTTGTGTCTCTTGCCTTTCTTCATAAGACTGTGTATTTGCAAGAGCCTGGCTCTGTCTTCATCATATCTATCCTCTAATCAGGTAGTTGTAGACAGCAGTAAAGTCTTCCTTTAATCTTCTCAAGGCTGAACAGGTCCAGTTTTCTCAGCTTCTCCTCACACATCATTTTCTCTGGCCTATTGGCTATCTTAGTGGCCCTCACTGGACTTGCCCCAGTGTGTCAGTATTCTTCTTGTGCTGAGGAGCTCCAAACCAGCCACAGTACTCCAGATGTGGTCTCACAACTGTTGGACAGATGATAAGGGCATGCACTTTAGTCCATATTTAGGTATGTAAGTTTCATTACAGAAGTTCTAATATTTAGAAACTTCACAAATCAGTGGGATTTGCTCTCCTGTGAAGCTTGAACTTGCACAAACTTATCCCTGAGAATTGCCATTATGTTTATTTCCTGAGAATCAGAAGGTAACATGGTTAGATGGCTATAATCTCTTTATTAATGTCTCTGAGGCATATTTAGAAGCTGGTTTCCTCTGTCCTCATCTTGGAAGATGAAGAAGTGCCTGTCTTCCTGTTTGTAAAATGATTGAAAATACAGAGCATGAGTTGGAATAATGACTTTAACATTTCAAGGATTCTGATGTGGCAGAAATAGATGCACCTTTATGTATTCATGAAATAATAGTCTCTGAACTGCCTTACACCATAAAAAATACGACCACATCTACTTTGAACTGTTACAAAGAAGTACATAGAGTGGTTGTGAAGGGTCAGGCCCTGCATCATACTTTAGGCTTGCTACCGATTTCTACTCTGTCAGTTTTAGGAAATTGTATAAATTCATTCTTTTCTTATCTACATGATAGACTTAAAAGGATATATACAGTGCTGTTCGAGAGGTCTAAATCAGTCAGTCTATAAATAATACTAAAGAAGCCACTTATTTACACCTTTTCCTTCAGATTTTCCGATAACCTGAATAAAAATTGGAGATACTGTATCTTCCAATGAACAAGAACCTCTCTGTATTCCAAGATCTGTCTGTATTTCATCTTTTTGTAAGTGACAGAGACACTTTGGTCAGAATTTAACCATGATGGAATTTTATTGTGTTAGACTAGTGTGTAAATGGAAAAAAAAAAACATTCACTTTTGCACTTGACTCACTTAAGTATTCAATCTGTAGCTATTTACTCCTCTGAGGAGTTTGCCATGGTACAGAACTCAGCTGTGTGTTGAGGAGTCCTGGATCCCAGTGAATGTCAGAATGTCAGACCTTTTACATTTGCTTTTTAAATAAATAAAACAATAAAATAAAAAGAGCTTCCATGTGCCCTTCCTGTTCAGTCTGTCAGCAAATAAGGATGGGTGAACTTCTCTTTTCAGAAAGGCAGCTCTTTGAAGATGTTTTGAAAAGAAATGGGGAGGTCAAGATCAAAGGACCCCAGAACCTGTTCTGTATAGTCAGTGAGTATTGTTCTTGCACATCTGGGTCAGTTCAGAGTGTTTTTTTAGAGGCAGAAAATCTTCTCCCTAAAGGCAATGAGAACTCTCTATACATTACATTCTCTTGAATTTATTATGTGAATTCAATGTTATATTGAAGTTAATTGGTAGTGACCCTAAATATACACAATCCTAGACAAAAGCTATGCTAAGCTCAAGTTAAGGTCACAAGATGTAGCTATAATTTTGAGTAATAAAGATATCCAAAGGGCATGCAGAACAAATACAAGAAACAGAGCCATGTAAGAAACCTAAATTAGTCTGATGAAGAAAATGTACAAATGCCACACTCCATAGTGATACCATGTGGCAATAATTTGATTTTTTTTCATAACAGCCCAAAGATGATTAAACTTTTTTAAAGAAATGAATTTCCTTTAGTGGTTCCATGCAGCAGATCCAAATCACCCAAAATCACCTAAAGGTTTTTCCCACTAGTTCTTCATTGGCCAATGAACACTAGACCCTCTCTTGTTACCTTCTCACTGAAAAAAAACCAAAACCAAAACCAACTTTGACAGTTTGACAGTTTTATATTTTCATGAAGGAAAGAAACAAACAACATAATCAGCAAATCAGCATGTCCATATAAAGCACTTGAAGCAAACAGCAAAAAATTCCTGTGAGTGTCACTGAACAAGAAACCTTTATTCAGGACCTTCTTCACTACCCAGAAGGAAGACACTGTAGGAGTTTCTGAAGGTCCACAGTTCCTACGCTCAGCCAACTGGGCCCCATGCCTGACCGCCACTGCCAACCAACCAACCCACCCACCCTTCTGCTCCAGTTAAATCAAGCACATCCTGCCTCTGTCCTTCATTCTGTCCCATATAAATTTGATTTGCCCTTGTTTGCAAGGTTAAAGATCAGTTGGCTGATCAGGCAAGCAGAAGATCTCTGTGAAGCTCTTTTGGACTGTTATGCACCTGCTTTCTCAAAGTCATACTGGAGTCTGGGTATTTACTGTAATGCTACAGCTGGCTTTTGTACCCACTGTTTTGAGACAGACTAGTGAAGAAAACCCTACATAAGGGACAAATACGATCATTTTGATAGGAAAGAGGTGATTTTCTCTGTTGAGGATGGAGGGCCTCTTCCCAGTGCAGCAGATCTTTCCCTTGATTTCTGGAAATGCTTGTCATTCCAGGGTCACCCTTCAAGAACTTTAGCACTGAACTTTGCTGAGGTTCAGGAAGCACCTGGGTCAGTTTAGTTCAATTATTTAGGTAGCACAGCCCCTGAAGTTTCCAAATCGATATATATATGATGCCAAATAATAGTAGATCTATAAAGTAGATGTAAAAGAGAAGTCAGTGTTTCTTGCCACATTCCCAGGTCAAATTCTCCAAGCCAGGAATTTCAACTGAGTGTTCACACTTCTAAGAATTAGATTTGTGGCATTGACTTGAATGGGAAATTGTGTTACAACTGCAGGATTTGTTCCTATAGCTGGTGGCTCTCCAGGAAAAGTAATAGTTTTGCAGTCTCTTAGAAATCAAGTTACATTTCAGAGCTTTCTACATTTGCTCCATCATTAACTCCTCTTCAGAGAGTTTTTACTTCTCTGATGTTACCTTTTAAAACGAATGGAGTTTTTATAAAGATATGAATCCTCTGTGCAAGCCTTTATTTTCCTGTTCTAGTCCCAGAACTACCCGCTCCCCTCCCCAAACTGCTTTTTACAGCTCTGTAAAACTTGCCTTGTCTTTCTGACCTTAAACAGTAGAGGGCAACCTGAGAATGGCTATCCCAACAGTTCCTACAGCCCGAGATGCTGTAAGTCTGGTGGTTTAAAAGTTATTACCAGTTATTGATACATTAAATACACGTTAAATAATTACAGTGTTCAACACTCAATGTGGATGTGCTACACTTGTTATATTTCTCTGTGTAAACTGAACTTTTCATTCTAGGTCAATTGACTACGAGAGCTCAATAAAAGAGTCACACCATACTCAGCATTTCCATGCTCATCGTAGTCTGTCATTTGCAAAATAAATCTTGTAAATAGGTGGAAGAAATGTGTAAATACAGATAGGGGAATGGCACTATGGAAAGCATAAACTCTTATGGAAATATCCTAGGATTAAAAGAGGAAAAAAATAGTATAATTTATGGAACTATTATAGATTTCTATAGACATTTCTTGACCATGGCATATAATTCTCTGTTTACCTCTACGGGCTTGAGTACAAATCCTGTATTACTTTTTATTGTACAGTTCTTGACACAACATACCAAATTTAAGGGACTTGTACAGTCTTTGTCTGAACTTAGCTGAAAGTGTTATTATTCTATATTAAATTTGGTGGAAGAAGTAAGAATCTACTTAAGAGACAGTGAGACACCAGAAGACATGAAATGAGAGCCCAAGAGAAAAGAACCTGTATAATATTAAATATCATGAGTTCTTGGCAGCAGTGATTGCCTTGCTGCTCATGGCCTGATCTGAATACCGCAGCAAATTTATTTGTTAAAAGCCATCTTTTAGATCTTTGGAAATCATCTTCCTGTAACTATATTACAGAGCTTATTTATATTCATCTGTGTTTCACTGCATTTCTTTAAACAAAGTTTTGGATTTTCAAACACAAGTCACAACAATATTTGCAAAGAACATTTGCTGCTACTGTTTCCCTGGGGAGCCTGCATGCCTTCCTCCCAAGTTTCTCTGAGGTTTCATGGGACTCATCCCTTAATACTACTTCTATTTTTCCCTCCTGTGTCTTTACAGACACAACTCCAACTATCATCTGTACGCCAACGACTCACAGGTTTACTCCTCCACTCCAAGTTAAATTCAAATTCTTTTCCAGTCTTCTCAGTGCTACTTAATACAAGGGCAAGCTCAGAATCCTTGAAATGCAATTCTTCATCATCCCCCTTCAGTTTTCTTTGTTATCTTTGCACGATATTACCACTGTCCTTCTTGGGCCTGATGCCTGTAAGATGGGGATTGTGTTAACCTCAACCTTCTTCCCAGAGCTTCAGGTCCCATTTCTAGGAGAATCTTTCCATTTCACTCATGTGGAAAAAAAAATCTTAAGTTTTAACTATCACAGCTTTAAAACACTCAATTTACATCCATTTAAGATGGAGCTGTTATGCAGATCTTGGTGCCTAATGCATTTTACACCCTCATATTGCACAGCCTCCACTTCCCCTGGTAACAAAACACAAACTGCCTGTCTTCTGTTGCAGAGCACTTTCTTGCAACCCTTGCTATCTCTACTGTGATTCTGAGCTTCTAAACTCATGTCTTTTCTACCAGTGTCTCCCCTCATCAACTCATTGTTACATTTTCTCAACCAAGTATTTTTATGCCATTTGCTATAAATATTAGAAGCAACCTACCCATTTAGAATAATTTGTTGTTGTTAATGCTAATGAAATTTTGGGAGGAAGTATTAAGCCTTAAACTTCACATTTTAATCCTGTCTTTCCCCATTATTTTTTTCAAAGCATGAACAATATGACAAAATTAATTTAGATCAGAATTGGCTTTGTCATAAAAATCAAGGCATTATACCCAAGTGATCTGCTCTGAGTGAGGTGTTGGTAGAACATGGGCAGGAGTTGGATGAAGCCCTTCCACTCCTCTGCCTTGCTTCAGAGGCTGAGCCTTTAGGATTTCAAGGGATCTGTATCTCCCAAGCATTGCCATTCATCCTGGCTTACAGCACAAGCCTAATTTTTTTTTTTTCATGGAGAAATTGAAATTCTGGGATTTGCTGTGCGTCAGAGTTATGTCACATTTTTGTTCTTTGCTTATTTGCATTGCCTTTCTCTGTGTGTTTCTGAGAACATTAGAACTGTTTATGTGTAACTGTCTCTATTTCTCTGGAAAAGCAGTTAACATGCTAACTTTCAACCAGTTCTAAATTAGTACACTTATGTTGACTACAAGACAGCAAAGGGAAAGGAAAAAAGTTATGAACTCACTAGATATGTTTACTGACCTGGCTAGTCTCATCACCCACTTTTTTCTTCTTTTACTTCTCCTTTTCTCTATGTTCATGTATCGTTGTTGTCTTGTAGGCTCTAGTCTGCAAGGGCTTCATGATAAGGACAGTGTGAGATTATGTGAGTATATTTGGGCAACTGAAAACAAACAATGATAATATATATCCATTATTTCACAGGACAAAGAGTGAGTCTCTTTGTCATATGAAATATGAATGTATTCCAGAGGTCTAGTTCTTAGTTTGTTTTCTTTTTTATCCAGTGGTATGAGATACTGGACAGACATCACTTTTCATAAAAGTCTACTAAATGTTTGCATTTCTTAGATGTCCTTCTTAATATAACATTGGCAAAACCTATCCACATTCTGTGAAAATATTGGCAAGGCTTCCATTGGCACAAGTGTTAAAACAATATTACTTAGACAGAAAGCAAAACTGAGTGAAGGATTAACATGAGAGATTACAATAACTTTTTGCTTTCATTTGTTGAAGGTGCAGTCATTACGACCACCAAGAATTTTTCCACCCACTTTAATTTTTTTTTTTTTAAATGAGCTATTCCCGGCCTTTTTCTCATAAAGCTACAAAACATCATGGATTTTGAGTTACTGTAAACCAGCAAAGCTGGTCTGACCGCAGATGATCTGTTGTTGTGCCACCGTGTTTATTCTAGCTGAGGTTCTGGCACTCTTATCTATATTGTGTATTACTGTCACCAAACAATTTTCTAATGGGGAATTACTAGCTGGTATGTCCAGTTGACACTGAAACAATTTCCCTAACTTCAGTCCACCTAACCTGCTGTCAGCTGCAGATACAAGACTCTGTTTTACACAGGCAAACCTTTTTGTGCTCTGTTTCTGAGCCATATGTCTTGGTGGTGACTGCCTTGAACTGCCTTCCGCTGTGGTGGGAAGAAGCACCACACTATGTAATAACTGTTAGGGTTGTGATGAGCGGCGCAGAGTCTAGTTGGAGGTCTGTAGCCTGTGGTCTGCCCCAAGGGTCAGTACTGGGTCCAGTCTCGTTCAACATACTCATCAATGACCTGGCCGAGGGGACAGAGTGTACCGTCAGCAAGTTTGCTGATGATACAAAACTGAGAGGAGTGGCAACACACCAGAAGGCTGCTCTGCCATTCAGTGAGACCTGGACAGGCTGGAGGGTTGGGCGGAGCAGAACCTAATGAAATTCAGCAAGGGCAAGTGTAGGGTCCTGCACCTAGGGAGGAACAACCCCAAGCACCAGTAGAGGTTAGGGGTTGACCTGCTGGGAAGCAGCACTGCAGAGAAGGACCTGGGAGTCCTGGTGGACAACAAGCTTTCCATGAGCCAGCAATGTGCCCTCGTGGCCAAGAAGGCCAATGGTATCCTGGGGCGCATTAAGAAGAGTGTGGCCAGCAGGTCGAGGGAGGTTATTGTCCCCCTCTACTCTGCCCTGGTGAGGCCACATCTGGAGTTCTGTGTCCAGTTCTGGGCTCCCCAGTTCAAGATTGGATCATGTCACTTTTGAGCAAAGGCTGAGAGAGCTGGGTCTGTTTAGCCTGGAGAGGAGAAGACTGAGAGGGGATCTGATCAATGCTTATAAATATCTAAAGGGTGGGTGTCAAGAGGATGGAGCCAGACTCTTTTCAGTGGTGCCCAGTGACAGGACAAGGGGCAATGGGCACAAACTGGAACACAGAAGGTTCCATCTCAATATGAGGAAAAACTTCTTCACTTTGAGAGTGACCAAGCATTTGCACAGGCTGCCCAGAGAGGTTGTGGAGTCTCCTTGTCTGGAGATATTGAAAACCTGCCTGGATGTGATCCTGTGCACCTGCTCTAGGTGATCCTGCTTTAGGAAGGGGATTGGACTAGGTGATCTCCAGAGATCCCCTCCAACCCCTACCATTCTGTGATCCTGTGAACTGTTTGCAAGATCAGTTTCTTCTCCTTACTACTACCCCAAAAGCCAGTGTCCACAGGAATCTGACATGGTGCCCCTTTCCCCAGGAAACACAGTTGCTCTGTCTGGACATGACCGGGGCTACGCTACCTGTAGTCCTGGCAACCATCACCAAAGGCATCAGTGCCTAGCTAGTCTGTGATCCAACCTGGATCATCCAGGGCTGCTCAAACTGCGCAGCTCTGCTCACACAGTTATTCCCTTACTTTCCAAAACTCCTGTCTTCAGGCTTAATATTTGTAACCCTGAGGTTATTAAACAGCTATTTTGAAATTAAGTCTCATTATTATTTAAGACGTGTTTTGGAAGAAACAGCCAAAGTATTTTCAGTACATGTTTTTAGTTTTACAGGCATTTAAGAGTGGAAATTTTCAAAAAGCAATGAATGTAGCTTTATGTCAGAGAGACAAAGGGTATTGTTAAAGAGCAACTTGGATTGACGATGAATTGTACTTTTATTCAGAATGATCATGTTTTGGCCAGTTGAAGAAAAGGTTATTTATTTTTATAGAACAGGAAAAACACAAAGATTTTTAATGAAATTCTGTGTGGAGTCTTAATTCACTGGCACCTTCTTATAAATATTTAGTTTTATAAGAATATTACAATATAAAAATTTAATAAAATGCACTAATAGAAACAGACTAATGCCAAAACTGAGGTTGAATAATTTCTTTCTGAAATTCTAGTAGTTTAGAATATATTAAAGATACTGTTTCCTTCTATATTTATACATTCATATAGGAAAATGCTCAAATCATTTTTTCTTAATATATAAATATGTTCAGGGCCCAGATACAATGTGGGTGGGCATCATGTGATCACTGACTTATTGCTTACTACTTGCAAATGTGCCTCCCTCACAGCTTGGGAGATTAGACTCCAACGGGCTCAAAGGGTGATTCAGTATTTATGCTTATTTAGTCCTACAGCTTTTATTAGCTACAACTGTTTATCACAATATATTGTGCATCCACTTATTCAACAGAAGCTGAGCTAACAGCATTGATTTATGACCTTGGTTCAAACCTGGCTGCAGAGAGAGGGATGAGTGGTCAGTGTAGAGCAACCAATACCAACCAGCCAGTTGAACACAAGGCAACAAGAATGGAAGTGAACCATAAAGTAACCCCTTGTACCACCAGCTTATGATGTCAGAAAAGAGGTAGGTATGTTGTGGCACCGATTTATGGTAATCAAAAGAAAGTGTGTAAATATATTTGTTTGTGCTTACTATGTCTTATATTTTTTAATATTCCCAGAATTAAAGCTTTCAGTTTGTGTACGGGCTCTGGACTACAGGTTGTTAAAGTGCTACAGGTACATTAGTTTTATCTTGCCTGATGTTTCACAAAACTTTCTTGTACAGTTAACAAGTGAAAAGCCCTTGCAGATGGGAGAGACAATCACTAGACCTAAGCCTCAGGGCCTTGGAGCACTTCCACACACCATACTCTTGTTGGACCCAGGTGTGTGCTGCACACCTTGTCTGCTCCGTACACCCTTATTTCCACAGCAGGAAGCTCAGGTTGCTCATTGGAAAGAAGGTGCTCTGACCAGATCCTTGCTATGGATGTTTAAGGGCCCACAATCCTCGTGTGCCTGCTACCCAGTCTAGGCACGTCTTTCATAACTTTGACTAGTCACAGGTCACATGTAGGTAACAGCCTACCTTTACTACCTGTTGGAGGATCACTGGTGAGGTGGGCCATGGTATTCACAAAGAATTTCAGACAGTCCTTCACCAAGAACTCATATTCATGGTATAGCAGTATGTCAATGGAAAATACTCCAATGTGGCATACGTATTATGCATGCATGAATGACTGTTTATGATATCCACTATCCACTCCTGGGATCTTTGGTTATATTTCATGAGATATGTTTGGAACTGAAAAATTTATTAGATTAATGCACTGCTTAACCTTCCTTTTTTCAGGTCCTTGGGGTTCTACAGGCTTCATTACTTCTGAGAGGTCTGCTGTAATTGACCAGGAATAATTAGTCTATTGTCAGTAGGATGATTCTCTCGTTAAGCATACACACCTCTAGTGAAAATTTTTCATGTTGTATCCCAAATGATATTAAAAAAAGGTTAAATGCCATTGGACTAGCTAAAAGTGTATGCTCTGCACTCTTTTATTGCCACATAACTGAGTGACATCTACACTTTGCTGTTTATTGTCAAGATCATGTACAAAGTTGGACAAGTGCCCATTTTGTGCATGTGCAATCATCTGCTTCCACGTATATTATAGACATTTGTCCAACTTAAGAAACCAGTTGTCTAAATCATCTCTTCTCTGGTTCATTACTGGAGAACAAAACATTGCAGATCTAACACTTGCCTGCTTTGGTGGCACTAGTGAAGTCTTCACACTGACGGGTATCAATGTACCTACTTGAAAGACAATGTGAATGTTGAACGAGAGCTAACCCTAATCACATTGATGGAATCATCTTCCACCTCCCCACTTGCCTGAAGCAGCAGGTGGCCTTTCTGATGATTTCAAAGAGTACAGAAACAGAACTGCAGTGGCTTATAATCTTCAATTTAGTAAAATAGGTTTAACTAGACGACAGCTCTGAGGTCTCTGTATATGAAACACAGTAAAACTATGACATACTTAGTTAGAGTTTCATCAAATTCTATTATAAAGAAAATTATATTGATTTTATTGTCTGTGGATAAGGCTTTTCCACTCAATCATTTTCATAGTCTACTTAACATGAAATCTTGGAAGAATAGAAACAATTCTTTTAATTTTAATAGCAGTGTTCTTACTGATCAAGTCCAGATGATGGTGGTGATGATGATTACTGTTATTATTATTATTTACATTGATTTCATATTTTTAGCTAACTGAATTTCTTGCATTGCATTTTGAGATAAAAGCTGTAAACTGCCCACTGTACATAATAAGGACATAATTTCAGGTCGAAGTGGCACAGTGGGCTTCTGCGCTGGTCTTTGATGTCTGGAGAGTTGAACTCACATTCTGGCTTTGATCTCAAGTGAAATTAAGTTTAGTGGGTCTTGTTTTAGCCTCTGTTCTCCACAGCATAAGTGCTCCCACAGTTCAGTACAATTGGCATTCTCTGTGTAAGAGAGGCCCTAGGCATGGGGCGTTGTGGGGTCAGTGCTGACATTTGCTGGCAAAGCTGAATGGGGACGCTTGCATAACAGCTTGTGTGATGCTTAATTTATACTTAGTGCTGCAGTATAAAAAACACATTATTAATATAAAACAATATAGATCCAAAACAGCTGACAGATAGGCATGTCTTGGTTCATCCATATGAAATATTTTATTATATTATTTGATTTTAAAGACTTTTTCCTCTTCACTTGACATACAGGTTTTTAAATGCACATTTGAAATCTCTCCATAATATGCTCCATCTAACAGTAACCCTCTGGTAAACCCATCAAAGCCTGCCAAGACCACACACACTGCATAGTTCTACCTAAAGACAAATGCAGTGAATCATGATTGATTCTGAATGTTCAGTCATTTTTTTAGCTTTGCATTTACTTCATTTTTTTCAATCAACTCTTCACAAGTCCTGCCCTGTCATAGCCCAGTTTCTGAAAAGTTATTCTTCAGTTGGTCATTGAAGATGTGATACATGGCCAAGCATCAACTCCTCAGGTTTAGGAACAGAGGATCTTGTTTTATTGTGCCTCTGTATAACAGCACCTAGTATAATTTGACCTTCATGTTAGGTGCTATTGCGCTACATAATATATAAAAAAAATATTGACAAATGAAATATATAAGTGCAATACACTACAATTAAAAACCAGAGATACCTTGAAACTCTCATTGTAGAGTTTACTCAGCAATACAGAGACTTAAATACAGGGAAGAGTTTTGTGTGTGCATACTTCACAGATCATTTTGATATTTGCTGTGATTCAAAGGTATTTAATGAAATGAAAGTAAAGAAGCAATAATGAAGACCTACATCCCCTTATTTATTGTTTAATAGGCCAAATAGCCTGTATCCTGGGCTGCCTTAAACAAGGTGTGACCAGCAGGTTGAAGGAGGCAATTCTCCCGCTCTACTCTGCTCTTGTGAGACCCCACCTGGAGTACTGTGTTCAGGTCTGGGGGCCCCAACATAAGAAGGACATGGAGCTATTCGAGCGAGTCCAGAGGAAGGCCATGAAGATGATCAGAGAGATGGAACACCTCTTCTATGATGAAAGGCTGAGAGAGTTGGGGTTGTTCAGCCTGGAGAAGAGAAGGCTCCAGGGTGACTTAATAACAGCCTTCCAGTACCTAAAGGGGCCTAGAAGAAAGCTGGAGAGGGACTGTTTAGAAGGGCATATAGTGATAGGACAAGGGGAAATGGCTTTAAGCTGAAGAAGGGTAGATTTAGATCAGATATTATGAAGAAATTCTTTACTGTGAGGGTGGTGAAGCACTGGCACAGGTTGCCCAGAGAGGCTGTGGATGCCCCATCCCTGGAAGTGTTTAAGACCAGGTTGGATGGGGCTTTGGGCAACGTGGTCTGGTGGAGGGTGTCCCTGCCCATGGCAGGGGGGTTGGAACTAGATGATCTTTGAGGTCCCTTCCAACCCAAACCATTCTATGATTGTATGATTCTATGAAAATCAGTCTTGGCTCCAAACTGTGGTGGATCTGTATGGCTTCCCTCTCATAAAAGAAAGTCTGTATGACACTGTTACCCTTATAATAATTTTTATTGTTCAAAAAATGTAGAATATTTAATCATGTGATATGAAATTAAGGCATTAACCCCAAACTCCACACTGCGCCTCTTCCAATGTACTGCAGAGATTCTTTTGATGACTGTTGATTTTTTTTTTTAAACTAAGTAGATAAAACTGAGGAACTTCCAGAATAAATCTAAAGTCCATCTTCCCCAGTTTCCTATTTTAATAGTGACCTGGTAGTGGATGCTTACACAGAATAAGAAATAGAGGGTAAGTTATAGGGTGAATATGTTCAGGCAATCAGCAACTGGAGACTTCTTGAGCTAGAGGTTGCTAAGAAAGTCACGTTAATGGCTACCTAAAGACCTATCATGAGTTCTGCCTGAGCTCATGCCCAACAGCGTCATGCTGCCGACTGAGCAACTTTGGAGGAGAAAATACCGAGGGCTTTTTGTAACTTTGATGACATTGTTTCCATTATGGACTCAGCAGGATTCCCAGAACAGGGAGCAGGTGTTTTGCTAACCTCACAAGGTCAGGAAGCAGCTCCCAGCTGGCTTTTCTCAGGACCATGGTACCAGTACATCTGTGTCAGATACCTTTTTGTCCCACCTTCACTGGAGACTTCTTGCCTTACTTTTGCAGACACATAAATCTTCATAAAATAACATCCAACGGTACTTCCAAACTCACCCATCCCTCATGTTACCTGTGCTTTGTGCCATGTTTTCTTTTGGTGGAGTGTCACCTATTTTTTTCAGCGCTCTAGTTCCAGGTGATGCCACAGCTGCTTCTCCCATGGACAGATGAAAAGGAAATGAAAATCAGTGATTTTATTCATTATATTCAATAAATTTTAACCCAAACCTGTAGTATTGTGAACAGTCTATTTGCCACTTGTTACAGTTCAAAAAATATTTACTTGCACGTAGTAAAGCTGTCAGAAAGCAGGAAAATAAACAGCCATGTCTCATCCTTTCATCTTTAACACACAAACAGCAGGTTAAATGAAGATAGAAATCTGAGGGATTAACTGTCGCTAACAGTTTCTGTAAAACTCTTGCCAGGCAGGAACTTCATTGTAAACATCTGCTAAGGAAACCACGCGCATTTCCTAAGGAATAAGAGGTACAAACGTTCACCTTTTACACTTACTAATGAATACATAGTTTTCAACCAAAAGGTTATTCATATTCATAAAAGGTTTTTCTAAATTAATCATAAAACTGGGTAGCATCGTGCTCGTTTCCTAACACTTGATTAGAGCAATGTAAATGTTTAAGTAGTTTAATTAAATCTATTAAACCTTTTCAAATCATGTAGCTAACTATTAGCAGCTAATTATAAAACACTGTGTCCTCTTATAATGTCATTATAACTAATTTCAAAGAGTTATTCTTGTAGAACAGGGAAATGTGTCAACAAATACTCACTAAACCAACACTTGGACTCCAAATAACTGCTTAAGCTTCAAAATGCTGCAAGTTCAAACGTTTCTCACCTTCGCTGTGTAGACATGCCTGAAGTCTCTGTACACATTATTGTTGACACAGATTCCCTGTATCTTGTATTTATTTATTTCTGAGCTATTGAATCTTCACTTGGCCACACAGAGGAGTGAGGGACAGTGTGATAGATTCTTTGTCTCTCGCACAGGCTATTGGCTTCACGAGTCCCCAAACGAGCAGCAGGAATTGTGCCTGAGTCTTCCCTTCCCCATAGTTTTTGGGAAGTGCAACAGGTCTGTTGAACCTGAATCCTCACATGCCCCCAGTTGTGCAGGGCACCAGCCAGTTGGACAGGCACAAAGGGGTGACCAGCCCATGGAGAGGTGTTTGCTGGGGGGGTGTGGGTAAATGCAGGAAAGCTTTACCCACATGCCGAGTCAGACACAAGCCAGTTGTTTCAGGAGGCATGTAGCTGTGCTAGCATCACACCACATTTTGGAGCTAACAAGCTCCAGTCAGAAGAGCGATGTATTTGTTTGTTGCACTGTCTCATCTATTCACTTTCTAAACCAGAGCTGTCTCATCTGATGGACCGTTTATATCAGTCTTGGAACACGGAGAGAGCTGAGGCCACAGTATGAGGGCAACTGTTAGAAAATCCAGCTACTTTATTCTGTACTTTAAATGAGTGAAATCAAACACAAATGTGTTAGCTAATTATTAAAAATCCTCTTTTAAAATCCTCTCCAATTACTACAATTGGGTTAGTTCTCTATTCCCTGCTCTTTCCTCAGAGCAGATAACAAGCTGATAACATGGTATGAGTGTGAGGTTTGGGAACGGTCAGTTCATTTATCAGTTACATCTTTTTTAAAACTGAACCAGCTATTTCTTTCTTTTTTTTTTTTTTTTAATTTGTGACTTTGGCCCACTTTGAAATTTACCTGAATGCCTCCTGTCTCAGGGTTTTTAGCTGTGGGCTTGACATGCTATCCATCATGTTGATGAGAGTTGATACTTCTAGAGTATCTGAATTCAGCTAGGAGGATTATGGTGCCAGGGAAGAAAAGACTAGGAAACAAAGGAGAACCTGTCAGCCTACTGGAAGGAGGCTGTTCCAATCCTCTTCGGGGGTATCTATACTGCTTTTCAAATAATTGGTTTGCAGTTGGAATGATTTTGTTAAGGATAATATATAAGGCAATTTCTCACATGCAGTGAGTCCAGTGAGATATGGAGACGTAGGAACTAGCCAAATAAACATTAAGGAAAGAGCACCAGCTAGACAAGGCTGAGAGATAATGTAGAGGACAGATGACCTGGTAGCTTTAGTGCTGGTCTAAACTTGCAAAAGTCACATCATTTCCCTGCTCTGCCAAAAATTTCCTGTGTGACCACATGCAAACTGCCAAAGCCAGGTATTATAAGGTGATTATGATTTACGGCTTAACCTTAGGCAAACACAACGTGTCTATGAATTTCGGAAGAAATTAGGTGCCTAATTAGGAGCGGTTGTCTAAATACCTTTGTGAACATTGCCTCCAGCATCTTTGTGTCCTAGTGCTGAATGTACTTCCATACCTCTCAGAGGTATTGTAGGAATGAAGATCTTAAACAGTGGGCTGATGGGGAAACATGTTTTGGGCACACCCATGTCAAGATGAAATGATGTGCTAGAAGAACTTATTTTTCTCCATGGCCTATAATGAGAGACTCTAGATGTCACACTTTGATGTCCGTAATACCTATGCCCAAGTTAGGGCAGATAAATCCTGTTTTATGTGGTTAAATAATTCCTAGAAGTTAGTATGAAGTCTCCATGACATTACTGTCAGAAAATGAGTAATGAATAATATCTAGTGGTATATACCCACTGAAATGATCTCTGTGGAGTTCATGGACATAGCTTACAGAAGTCACACAGAAGCCTGTAGGACATCCATATTAATAGGATTTCATACTCCTTTTTTGTTGCTTAAGGATTAAGCCTGAGCAAATGCAATTTTTTGAGCAAAATCCTACCTGTTTTTTTCTGTCATCATAAGTTGGATCCTTTTTGTTGCCTGTTCTTGCAAGCAGTGGGTGGGGAAATGGCACGATCCAGGTAATGATGTGACTGAGCTTTTGCTTTACCCCATTCTTTTGTTAGCTTCTCATGTGGAATTGGTCTTGTTTTCTATATACTATACACTAAATTAAAATAAAATGCACATAGTTTATTTCATGATGAGCCTGACAAGTTAAATTAAGATGGGAGTGTGCGGCTGTGCCAAGGCTGTTACTAGAACATTTGCAGTACTATGTTGCCAGAGTATAATCTTGTTCAAAATTAATACCCAGCAGACCTATCTCTGACAGACCCAATTTTACTAGTGTTTTAGGTTGGTTTGTACAGTTGTACTCATCATCGGGCCTGGTCATAGTTCATTGAGACAAATGTACACAAAGGTTTTTTTTTAAAAAAATCACTCATTATCTATGAGGTGATGCGAAGAGCCAGAACAAAGGAACAAACATTATTTTAAATACAATATTTCCACATCTTTTTTTATGGACCTACATATTTTTAAGTTACCTAGTGGATGTACACTTGTCCATTAGTCAACAGTAATTATACTGCGACAGGCACATGCGTGGGGGGGTGTGTGTGTATGAAAAACAGTACTTTAAACCTGCATACTTACTGTTTCCCACTTTAATGGCCACTCACAACGTAGGAGAACAGTGAACTCCTACATAGCTGACTGCCAGGCTTGTAAATTCAGCCCAGGTTTTGGTAATGAAAGTTAGGTCTGCCTAGTCCACATTAACGGGTTCTGCATTTCAGATTGCCAACACTTCCTTGGAGATGCATCAGATACAGAAGATCTGCTAACAGCTCTGACGCTATAATGACCCACACCTCCAAGGCTTATACACTCACGTCTGTCAAAAATAAGCAGATAGAAAGGCCTAATTCAGAAAGGGGAAAGATTTGGTAAACAATTAGATGCTGTTTTACCATTAAGTCCAAACCACAATGGCACTCCTAAATGAAGAGTTTATTCTGAAATTAGGATTCAGACTCCTAGAGCCTTAAGGTGTTTTGACTATCCCAAGAACAGTTTATCTTTCTATATTCTGTTCTGAGCATTACAGTGTAATAAATATTTAGATTTGGTTGCTAAAGCCATCGCTAAATTACATTTGTGGTAATGGTTGGAGTGTATCAGATTTGCCTCCTTCAAATAATTAAAAATGTAATTTGGGACAGACATTTGACCATTCTCTGCTTGTTGTAAGAAATGAGCAGCTACTGTAACACCTTGAACTTTTTGGCGTTCTTATGTGTAAAACTAAACATAGAGTCCGTCACCTGCTAAAAGGTTTTGGAGAGTGGTAAAACTGAAGAAGAAAAAGTATACAAAGACAAGGATAAAGATGGAACTTGCTTAAGTAGATGGTACAAAGAAATTTATATTAGGAGAACAGTACCACTGCTTTAAAATCTCCACCCAAAATAAGTAAAAACAAAAGTTATCATCCAGTTTTTCAACAATTTTATAACCACAGAGCAGCATAAATTTCAGATAACCATAGTAACATTCAGATACTCTACAAATTAACTGGAACACTGCATCTGGGGGAAAATTAGAATATCTGAGTCCTAACTGTTTTGGTTTTTACTTTGTGTTTTGTGTTTTACTTTTTAAGAAGTCAGTCCTTCCGCTTCTAGACACCAAAAAAAAAAAAAAGGAAAAGAAAAAAAAAGTTGTACCTTATACTAAGAATCAGGACATATTTACAAAAATTCAGGTCTATGAGGCATGAGCAGTTATGAGAGAATTCATTATACTCTATTTTCCCTTGTAAACCTTTGTGGTCAGAGAGGATCTCTGTAGAAACCAGAGGAATTTTACAAAAACCAGACACTTCTATTTCCCTAATGTCCCACTCTTCATCATGCCAAGAGGTTTTAAAAATATGTATATACTCTTTGCTTAAAATAACACTCTGTTTATTTCACCCTGACAAAAATGTGCCAACTGTTTTCTCCTCTAAAAAGATTAGCGAAATCTGTAAGTCGGAATCAGTGGAGAGCTCTGTAGCAATTTGCTTAGATGAAATACTGTGCAGTTTTACTTTCTTCTCTCTCTCCTTCTCTCCTTTCCTCTTTCAGAAAGGTAGTCCTGCACACAAGCTTTACTGAGAAATATCTATATATTAGCAGAGGTAAGATGCAGTTACTGTAAAGTGTGTTTCTACCGATTGTGCAGTTGATATATGCACACTATCAGTGTATTTTGGCTAATGATCTAAACTGCACCACAGCTGGAAACCTTCAGATCCTGGACACTTGCCACATTGTAGTAACATCATATACATGTACATACGAAATACATGTACACACGCATGCACATACATGCCTATATTCTCATATATATGCACACTGAAATGAGGGTCAGGGCTCATACATTCTATAAGGTCTTTTTACAGATCATAAATCAATTTATTATGAGCCTTTCTGCTTCAATGTTATGAAATGGAGCCAAAAGTTTTTTAACATAATATGATGTGACTTAAGCCAAACATGAAAAAGCATAAAAAGAATGTTCAGCTGGGGGAGAATTCATGAGGACCAAACAAGAAAAGCTTTCATAAATCTCCTTGCATGTGTGAGGATGAAGGCAACAAATTAAAGGTCTGTTCATGTGTAACAAGGCAATATTTTGCACATGTAAACATGGCATAGCTTCATCGTTAAATGATGGTATTAAGGGGAAGAAGTAAACAGTATGAAAAATAAACATATCCCAGAGATGATGAATGTAACCACGGTGAGCTAGGAACAATCATGGGGTAATGCTTGTGTGCTGGCCTCCATCACGAAATGTGCAGCGCTTGCTTCAGTCTACTGACGGAAGCTGGAAAGGAGAGGGTTAGTGAAGGCTCTGCAATAACCAGAGAGAGATGAAGAGCAGTAGCAGCGAGGTGCCAAGTGTGAGCATAACAAGCCACCGTCTCCTGCGATACCAAAACCATTCGCCTTGAAACAGGGACGAAGATAGATAAGCACTTTAAACGTTCAATGAAAAAAAAATGAAGTTTAAAGAACTGAAGTGATTTCTTCAAGTCCGCCAGTAAATCAGGTGGTAGAATCTGGAGCTTCTTACTGCTAGATTTACATTTATACTCCTCAAAAATAATATGGAAAAAACCTGGAAACGTTGAGCTTATGCTCAAAGTGACCCAAAATTCAGGTTATTCAATGTCAAATCCAAAAAGTTTGATTTTTCAGATGAACTGATAACTGCTCTTTTTACTTACATCGTATGTCTGAAGTTGGACATGCAAAAATAGCAAACACTCACAAAACTATCAATTCGTCTCTCTTTGCATTTAATCAACTTTTAATAGAGATAATATTTATCAACTTTCAGAGAATAGTTTCTGGTATGTGGAAAGCAGATTAAAGTACATTTTCAGTCAGGGCAGTGCATCTAAAATGGAAAATACTGGGTGAAACCTTGAAACCTTCTTGAGGAACAATCTTAACAAAGCAAGGACAAATGGTTGCAGAACTTTTTCCAGAAATTCTTTCTCATGGTGGGAAATGCAAAAAGTTGCTGAAATCTATTTATTAATCTATTTGTTTTACTGACAGTTTGTGACTTGGAGGAAAATGTTAGGAATAATAAAAAATAGTAAGTTTTTTTAGAGACAACAGTGAGTGGAAGATCATGATGCTTAAGGAGGAATGCCTGTCCTTAAATCAGTGCCTTCTCTTGCTTTTGGAATACCAACATCCACTCTGTAAGTCTCAGCAAGACACAGAAATATCTTTCCGCATCTTATTTGCCTCTTGCAGTAAGTGCAGCCTGCTCGCGTGCCTGCTGCCACAGTGCAGAGGGACAGGAAAAGTAGCTGGAATGGGGGATATACCTGCGTGCTGGAATATGTTAGTCACCATTGCTTTAGGCCATTCTAGCTACAAAATCTGCTGTTTCAGGACACAACGGAGAATTCTGGAAATGCTTGTAGGGGAAGACTTCTTACTGACAAAGTAAAGATAATGAAGAAAAGGGGCAACAACTCACATGAAAGCTTTTGAAAGCACATTGAAAGACTGGGTCCAGAAAATGGTTTGTTATAACAACTAGAAGTTTAAGAATGTTTGACTGACTCGGATTGTGTAGATTATATTTTGCCTATATGGCTTTTAATGTTTACTTTTAGTTTAAAAAAGAGTTAAATAAATCGCCATCGTTTAGTGATTGAGTCTACTGATTGCAATAAATTAAAACCACTGGTTTTAGGATAAACATGTATAGCGTGCCTTATTTATGGGCAGAAGACTGAGACGCAACGTTTTTAAATGGCTTAATTCACACTTAAGGATTAGTTGCAGAATTATTTTTAAGCAGCATTTTCAGGTTTAGAAGGCAGACAGTCTTTTTTTATCTGTGTGCTTATGTCAAAGTCCTCTCAGCTGACTTCCTCAGTTCTCAAGGTAGATCTGGCTGCAGAGGAAAGGGAAGGATAGTTCTGTAAACAGGCAGAAGAGTGTTCATGAGCTTTTATGTTTCAGAGTAAGACCCTTAGTGGATGTTGACAGCTTTTTTGTGGTTGTGTGCAACAGAAATGTAATTCATTTACCAAATAGGAAGGTCTTGTGGTGAATTCTGGTAGCATTTCTTCAAATCATAGTCTTTCCGGTGTTCTGGGTTTAGTTTTGGATCCACAGATTTTTTAAAAAATCATCTTTACCACAGCAAACTGGAGGAGAGTACAAATAATCTGCACTTTGTCCCTTCTGGCTCTAGAAAAGAAGTTTTAGAAATGGGTAAAAATACACTCCCTGTCTCCTCTGCTTCCGTGTTCAAGACTCCTATCTACATTCTCACACATGTTATCAATCACTCCACATCCATCTTAATAGAGTCAAACTTCACTCTCTTGCCTTTCAGCACCATGCATACTATACATATTCCTGTAGGTCATCAACTTTCCTAACTATCTTGGAGCTTAAAACCTTCAGCTGGAATACACTTAATTGAACAATGGCCCTAACAACTAAAGCCAGCACAATCTGTTAACGTATTTCTCTTTTTATTAGAAATACAATAAATGATGTTAGAATTGCACATATTTTTTGAAGCAATCAGTAGAGATGATACCTTTCTAGGTCCAGAGGAGCTTTCTAAACAGTAAGATTTTGCCCTCTTCTTCAATATATCTGAACTTACTTAAATATAACATTGTACTTGAAACATTTCAGAAACTTAAGGCCTTTTGTGTAAACTGGTATTCTTTTAATTGCATTGTTCACATCATGCCATTACAAGCAACAATGACTGATGCTATGCTTGAAAGGTAAACCTTTTTAAAAAGAGATTTGAGAGAGGCTAAACATCTGAAAATAGAAATTTTTTAAATTGTGAGGTGCCATCAGAATATCCCCATGATCCTGCAAATGTTCCACTGTTTAGGCTACAAGAGGAAGTACACCTTCTGGTACATCCTTTTGGGTATTATTCCTTGGATGAACTAGGCAGACTTGTTTTTGGATGAGTGATTCCTTCTTTAAACAAATAGTATCAGATCTGCAGGCACCAGCTTGATCCCAAGGTCTTACTTGCTGTAATCCCAATATTCTACTTGCCTCAAAAATAAAACCTAAGATTCAGAACAAACTCTTTGCTTTATAAAAGCAGCAGCTCTCTGTTTGTTCACACCTTCCATGGGTTGTTCGGGCCACCCAGATGGAACAGTCACAAATCAAAATGGAACTCCCATTATGCTGTTAAACACTCCCCAAAGATAAGACCAACAGGCCTGTAACATCGATTATCTCACCAGTAAGAGACAGCAATGGGGTTTCAGAATATCTTGTTCTTCTGACTGTGTTAAAATAAAACAGATTACAGGACAACAACAACAACAACAAAAGTTAAAAAATAGTCAAATCTGTGTGGCAGCTGTGCATAAAACCAGCGTAGATGTGACTATAGCAAACTCAAACTGAACTGATTCTAGGACTGGTTAATGACATGGCAAATGCACTTAGCTTTGCTGATGGGCTTCTACTTCAATACTAGGGAAAAACACTGAATTGTTGTTGGGGACAATTAAGCTACACATGAATTTATTTTGTGTTCCCAGGACTGCTTTTGAAAAAAAAAAAGGAAAATGATCCAACTCTTTCCCCATGAATTAGAAGTACCTCCACCCAGTCTTTTTCTTTGGAATGTTGTAGGTTAAATCAATCAATTTAATTTACTTGAGAGTCAAGCAGGAATGTCAAGAAAACAGCTTAAACGGTTGGGCTAATTAGCACAACTTGCCCATTTTTTCATTAGGCCAAAGACACAATCAATGAGTCTTTAATTCACCTGGAAAATCCTTCCTGCATCACCTCTGAAAAAGGATCCATTTAGCCCTCAGCCCTGCCATCTACCTGCTGCTTCTCCCGCTGTGCATCATGATCAATATTCCGGCACTCAGTATGAGTCTAAGCTGGGGGCCCAAGTCATCTTAACTTGTATTTCTCAGATCAATGGGCTGGATATTGGCAAAGGTTTCGTAAGGCTGTTGTGAACAACATAAACTATCATTCTGCTTTATTTAAAAGCATTTAGAGACAGAAAGTACACCGAAGTCAGGGAATACTCTGTGGGTCTTCCTTTTCTTATTTTTTCCCTCATGTATACTGCATGCATTGGCATATATGCTGAGAACTGATATAGTCACTGTGTCGGTAGTAATAGTCCACATTATTGTTGTAGGACATGATGAGCAAGTTTCAGGTTATTTGGGCATTAATACACCTAAACTCATTGATTTCTGTATGCGTTTATACATACAACGGTGTTAATGTTATTTCTTATTTCCTGTAAGAATCAGCCAAGAAAATAGTGTGTATTGTTACTTTTTTATAGTCTTTCTTTTAGTAGCAACAGTGCTATCCAGTAGTAATAGAAGTATCCAACAATATCCCATAGTGTATGGCAGGAGTAGCAATATCAAATACTGGGTACGCAAGAAGTAATAAATTCATCAGCAAAATAGTTAAGAGACTAATCCTTTCCTCTCTGCTTTTTCCACATGAGCATAAACTCATGATGAAGAAAGTTTTGCATGTTCTTTTTTAGCTTTTATTTAATAAACAACAAAAAAGTCCAGACAAATGAAGCAGAAGTCATTTCTAGCTTTTCTCATCACATGGGAAGACTAGAAATTAGTATTTTTTATGTGCCTAAGGCTCAGAAAACAGAAAGCAACTAAAAAGAAACCAAACATTTTCACTAGAGGAAGGATTCCAAACTGGGAATTTTTTGAATTCTCAACATTGCTAGTGATGCTTCAAAATAGTAATTGCCATCAAAACACTCCTTTTAACTGCAATTTGAAGAATTTATTGTACATGACCTAAGGCCTAAATTGCAAGGTTCCGTCATACCTTGAATAGTTTGCTTCTCTCTGTCTTTAACAGGGTAGAGGGTTGTTTGCATGATAATTTCATATAATGAATTAACTTAATCTATGAATAAGAGAATAGTAATGATACCAAATGGAATTGTGACATTTCCTAGAAACACTGTTCATTCTTCACATTTTCTTCTTTAAGATCTGAAAGACTTTAATCTCAAATAATTATTTGTTGCCAGTTGTGACCGTGGCTGTCAGTGACAACTTTGCCCGGTCTCTGCCTCCATTCACAGTCTTTTCCAACTGGTATGCTTTCCCTTTCCACTCCTGTGTAGCACTAGTCACGTTTCTTTTAAAAGAAGACAACTTGACACTGCAGATCTGGCTAGAGGCCTGCTGCACAGACTTTCTACGCATTTGTTCTCACTTGTCAGAGTGATTCTTACCATCCACGTTCAAAGTCTCAGCAATCTACATGGCCTTCTATGTCACAGGTCAGTGTTCCCAGGCATGATTATAAGAGTCATACATACAGAACAACCTTCCATAGTTTTTATTAAATAATATGATAGAAGTACAGTTGTCTTCCCCCCCCTCCCCTGCCCCTTCTTTCCCCTGGGGAGGCTTTCATAAACTTCCTATCAGTGTTTCTAAGTCTGCATAACACTAGACAGCCGTGTGGCTCTCCACTTTCAATGTGATTTTGAAGGCAGGCTCTGGAAAGTTGATAACATATTTCACGACCTTTGTGTCTGGAAGCAGTTTCCCCTGATTGAAGTCATATAAGTTCAGCTAAGTTGGAGTGTGTTGTAAATATTTATCTGGCAGTCTGACATATAAAGTTGTTCTGAAATTACAAAGTACATTCCTGTCTTTCATGTATTATTACCACTTTTTTCAATACACTTGTGAGTGATATTATTTAGAGAACCTTCTATAAGTGACTTATCATTGCTTGTTAAAGTTCTCACACTCTGTTGTACGGTCATTTTTTTAGGATGGTAGCTCTTGAGTTGTATCACTTCCCTATCTTTTAAAACATAAATGTAAGATTATTTCAGAAGTGCAACAAGAATTTATGCAATGAGGTAAGCATGGTTGGCACATTTCATTTTAAAATTTGGTTTTGTGGCACTTATTTCCACGCAGGGCTCCCAGATGCTTTCTATTGCTGGCAAATCTATGGCGTTGACAACTTCTGTAATCGTCAGGTCATTTGTCATTACCTATCAAATAATTATATATCAAGTAATGCTTCTGGGTAGAAATTCTTTCGCAGAGACAGAATTAATTCAGCTTCACCTTCGCCTGCATTTCCTTGTTTTTTTCGCTTATCTTCTAAAATGAATTTTGTGCTATACAAGGTGCTGTATCTGAAATGTACATTTTTTTCTTTACAGAGATATAAGACAGGTTCAATAAAGTCAGTGTTAAGATGAATTGGGCACTGCTGTTGAGCTCTCAGTTGGAGACAGTTCAAGTCCAAACATAGTTTTGTTTCTAAGTGTATTTTGCAAGACTTCTGAGTGTGATTAAATGTGAGTTGTTTCTCTGAGTTTGTGAATAGCTTCCATGGGAAGAGGGACGAAGGGAACTGAGGTGACAAATCAGCTATTTTCAGCAAATATTTCTAATTTGTGCCTGTTTCAGTTGAAACAATCAGTGTTGGGATGAAGTAGCTGCAGAACAGCTTCCCTGCCACCTTGTTTTTCCAAGGCCAGAAGGTATTACAGTCCCTCAAATTCACATCACAACAGCCTTGTCACCGAGGGCTATGGGGATGCAGGTACTGACTGCAACGTGCAGTTCCCCTGAAGGTTGTAACTGGAGATAGTTTATCCTCGTAATAATGCTAGGAAGAAATCCCTGGCTTATGTACATATGAAAAATGTTGAATCATAATAATGAGTTAAAATTTTGCTCTAGTTTTGGTTTGGTTATTTTATTGTTGATTTTTAAAAATAATTATTGCAATGACATAAAAGCCAGTAATTATTCTTAGAAGCCTACCTCGGGCTAAATTGAAAGCATCTCTTCTCCTTCAATCTTGACTGGTAGCAAAATATAAACTACTCTGGAAACCTTAGGAGAGAGTATTAACGTGTAAAATACCTGTCACTAACTTCAAAGCATTAAATGTATTCATTAATGCAGATGCAACCTAAAAACCATAATGCACAAGGAAATTATGATTATGTGTGATTAATTTGCAAAAAAAACCCCAACAATAATTCTGTACAACTAGAGCATAAATTCTCACATTACAAGTTTAAATCTGATTAAAATGTGGTCAAATATCTCTAAGACAATTTAAGGCATAGGTTTCTGGAGAAAAAAAACTTAATTGATTGTTTTATGGTAACTCTGTGTGCAGAAAAGTGAGGACTTTCCTTCGGTCCTTTGTTTTTCAACTGAGAGGGAACTGAATAGTTGCAGAAATAAACTAGTTTACTAACAACTATTTGGACCAACCGAATAGAAAATTGCTTTCTGCAGCTCAGAATGGTTGGGCAGACTGGTGACTGATCCCAAAACCTACAGAGACTATGAAAAAAATAGTGTGTGTTTCTGGGAAGAGTCTGCAATTCTTTCCCTGTTCTGTTTAACAGCAGCAAAATAGGTGCTTCTGAGATAGTATCATGATATTTAATATTCTAGAATGTTGTATAGTAGTGTCATTTGATGTTTTACACTCTATATTGCAGGGCTTTGCTGTCCTGGATTCTTAGGCATGCAAAAAAAAAACCAAACCAACCCACCCTTAAGGAAACCACCTACTCATAGATATGTAAATAGGTAATTTTTGACCATGTAAAAGAGCTTACCTTTGAGAGGATGCAAGGTTCAATGAAGAATCTGGCTGTCTCCCTAGCTGCCTGCAGTCTTTTGGGAAATTTACAAGAAAATAATGTTTCTATTTAAAAAAATTATTCTATTTATGCATTTAATTTCTAAAATGTAAATGAAAATTGCTGCTTTTCAACATTGGTACAAATTATATCTTTTTTAGTATTTTGGATCCAAGTTCAGTAAAGCACTTGAGTCTTTATGGAAGCACATCTTCAGGAGTATCACTGCTAAAAACCTTAAACTCTTAAACAGAAATCAATATGTGTAATGACCTGTTGCTTTACAAAAAGCTGTGCGTTGGCAGGGTGGTAACTCACCCATGTCTGATTCGCAATGGGAATCCCTGTAGTGACGCCGTTCTCCATCCAGGTTTGTTGTGCTTCTGTGGGGTAAAGCATACTTGAGCAACCTCTTTGCACTGGAAGAAACAGTGTGTGTGTGTGTGTGTGTGTGTCGGGGGGAACAGACTGCCACTTGACCCAGTCAAGGACAAACCACCAGTATGACCCAGCTAAACATGTGGTCTCAGATGAGTAAGAGTTGAAAATTTACCCTCTAACATGTATCTTACAGGAATTCAACACGGCACTGATTCAGTATGTTGTGGTAGTTTCACTTTCCATGAAGGTATCGTTCAAGGGCATGAATATAATCACATTAGCAAGACCACAAAGTGCTTAAATCGGATTGATTTGTTTTGACTTTATACCCGACAGAGATGTGATATAGTTAAAGGTATGTCTAGGAAACAGTTAAATGTTAAAACTGAAGATTTAAAACTAGGGGCTTGATGTTCTGTTCTTGGCACTGTCACAGTGTTGGTATGGGATCTTCAGCCAGTCACTAAACCTCCCTGTGCTCTTCCTGCACCTTTCGTTACCAAGTTCGACTGAGGTTTTGTTTTCTCTCTTATTGTGTTTATAAAGTGTTTTACAAGTCTCAAGAGGGAAAATGAGCATTACAAGTGTAAAGTTACAAGGTTATTACTGTATTTATGTAATTCTACTCATTTTTTTCAATCAATGAAAAGCTTTACAGTATAGCACTAAATATTTTTAGCTGAGCTAGTAGATACCATAAGACAGGCAGAGTATGCTTGTTGCTATGGTTCGTATCTATTTCACTGAAAATATCTGATGCTGTTTTTTGTCAAAAGCAGATTATGGACAAGATAGAGACAATCCAAATGGTTGATTTCTGTGTTCCAAAACCTAAGCTCTTCACGCAGTGATGGGGAAGACTAATGTAATAGATAGCTTTCTTGACTGCTCTTATGCCACCACTGCAGTATTAACAGTATTTCAGTTTAATCACTTTGCAGAAGTGTAACACAGAAGGTACATCCGATCGATATACACTTCATTTGCATTGGCATGGATTGGCACGACTATGAAATTTTGTTATTTACTTCAAGTAGTCATTAAGTACAAATATTTTTCCTAGGCAGAGTAAGATTTGTGTGTGATTTATTACAGGAAGAGTGTTTAACAGTAAAACATCTTTGTTTCCATCACTTAGGTCTCTGCACTTTGTCTGGTGCTAAGATTTCAAGCCTTTAGGATCCTCTTTGATGTAAGTGTAATCCCTTCTGGATCAGTCTCTTTTAAAATTAGGTAATTCACTTGTTTATGCAGGTATTCTACTGTTTAAAGCAAAATTTTATCATTTTTACTCCTACTAGTCTTTTAGTTAAATAATTATACTGTTAAAGCTGAGGTTACAGACAACACTTAAACAAAAGTATGAGGTTGAGTGCTCAAAAAAGCAATCAAGTTAATGTTTTATCTACATTTCACATGTACTTGAATATCCATCTCTCTATTCCAAAAGAGTTTGAGTTCTTGTAATGTTACAGACATACAGAACTACATCTTTCCTTACTGTGTGCTTCTCTTATGTTGCCATTTGCTACACCTGCTTTGACTCTTGTAGATACTGCATTAAGATGTTCTGGTTGAACACTCTTGTCACACATCAGTGATGGTAATGGTAATGTACTCCATTCTTGTTGCATGAAGCACAGAATTACCTTATTCTTAAAGGAAAAAAAAAAAAGAAAAAAGAAAAGAAAGAAGCAGACTCAATCATTTATTAAGTTTAAATGTTGAAACATCTTTATATTAGTAACAGTAGAGGGCAAAACTTACCTCGGGGATTCTGCTGCTGTTTTTAAAAGTGTGATCTAGTGGTTCCTTATGTCAGTAGCAGTCCTGTAAACTACAGGCTCCAATTGCCCTGAGCAAACTTCTTTAATCTTTCATAACAAGTGCAACCAGCATTAAATACAGCAATATTTTTGTATTATTCCATTGGAAGGAAAGATACTGTTCTTATCACTTTATTTCTGTTGATATTCTAAGCTACCTGTTATTTTTATTCCAATAAACACCTCCTGATACAGAATGTTCTTCACAGAGATTTACTAAAACTAAATAATACCTTCAAGATTTTATGTCAATTCAGTAATATTTTATTCACGTGTCTGATCCTCAGCACCAGAGGGAAAGTTAAGACGAGGGACTGTATGGTGCTCTTCAGTTCTTTTAACCCTTTCAAAACACATTCCACCTTAAAATCAACAGTCTTGCTACATTTTGAAATGTCAGAGATCAGAGATTTGTAGCAATGTGGTGGTGGGGACACTTGATTTCAGTAGAAGAAAACATAATCTATCTTCCCTCTGTACTTTCTGAGAACCTGTCCCAGCTGGATCTTGGCAGCATTAAAGATATCCATCACTACTAACTATGCTTGTCTTGAACCAACACACTGATCTGCCTATTTTAGAAACCTTGATTTAGACATTTCCACTTCATCACCGCACATGAGTTTCCATGCGTGGAATCACATAGGTACTCCCAGAGATGCACTTTGTAGTCTGATGAGTGCTGCGAGCTGACGGAGGTGGACATGGCCGTGTGCCTCTCCGTGAGCATCTCAGGAGGGCTGGCCTGAGCAGGTTTTGCCAGATACAAGGAATGTTGCTGTGAACTTCACAATTATTACTCTAAAAAATTACAGAGTCTGGCTGTCACCCAAAATACAGCAATTTACTCTGATGACTGATGTTCTGGTAGCAAACTGCGCATACTCTATTTTGATTTACTGTGATTATGGTATGTCCCTTCAATGGCTTTTTCCTCGTTTTCAAGGAGCTTATAGGTATGCTTTTCCCTAGACCCCAGAAGTGCAGCTGTGAGCTGGAGAGACATATGTATGTGATTAATCAGAGGATGATGAGAAATCAGTGCCCCAGTTTCATTATTTTACGGTGATTACAATTTCTTAGTTATTCATGCAAAGAATGGTTTTGAGGTGTGTAGGAAAATTCAACATCTGGATAGCAATGGGGATAGCTGAGTGGGGATGAGTTTTTTTAGGGGAACGTGTTTTTTTTTTAAATCTTCTTTTTACAGAAAATTTAACCTGGGGCTATCCTTTACAATAATAGAGGGCTGTGGGATCAGACTTTGTCACAATGGCTAGTTCTATCGGTTCCGCCAAAAATAACTTTGAGGGCTAAAAGAATTAAAATGTTAACTTACCCAGAGAAAGAAAAATAATCTGCTGTTTCTACAAACAGCCTTTCACTGTCTCTCTGCAGCTGCCTCAGCATTACTCAGTAGGATAAGAAATAGGTTTTAGTTGCTATTAAAGACCATATGAAAATATATGGGGGAGTCTCCTCTGAAATAGGAGGCTGATTCATTTTATTTTCTTTTACAAACAGAGATGAATTATGCATTACTGTACAGCTTCTGAAGGATTTAATGGTACTCATTATAGATATTTAGAATTATCTGACAAACACATGAGATGCGTAAAGAATTTTTTCTTTGAAATATTTAAAGATGGAGATGAAGATTTAAGTGTTAAATGCTGAGGTGTTTCTTATCTATTAGAACATGATCTATGTATTTTAGTGCTACTGTGTTAGTGATATTTGAACAAGAATAAAAATATAAGTTTCTTCTTTGTGTGAGATGCATGTTATGTATTTTCAGCTTGTGCTTGTACATATACTCTTGGAGGTATGAATGAACGGGATTTGGAACCTGGCATGAAATGAGGAAGATATATAGCATAAGTTAAACCTGCAATTATCAGTGTTTATTGTTTCTGTCTACTGCTTCCCTCCTATAATAGAGATAGGTAATGGTTGGATGAAATGCATGGACATGATTAACCTGTTTTCAGATAGAGAGTAATGAGATCACTGGAATTTAGCAAATGTTACTTCAAATGGTTGTTGTGTTTTATTTCTTAAAGTTTAACTGCCTTACTGAAATAAATATATGATACACTGTGACACTCCATCTGTGAATCTGTCTGTGTCTGGAGTCTTTCCCAGGACCTCCTTGAAAGAAGATTTTTTTATGTCAAGAGATTTTTTCTCATTACATAGCCCTAAATATTGGAAATATATTCACCAAATGGTCATATGTCATGATATCTCATTGTTACTATCTAACAGATGGTTTAGTGAAAATCTGGCTCATTGCTTTCCATCAAATCAAGTTATAAGCAACAGCTAATGAAAATTATGTTGAGAGGTCTCAGGAGTGTATGCTTTTCTAATTAGATTGATGTTTAGATAAATTTTATACTGAGGTGGCCAAGCATTTTGATGGGGGGGCCTACACAACTACTGCACCGAAGTTAGGAGCTTGTTTCTCTCTCTTGCTCTCTGACTGGAGCAGTGGAACGTCTTTAACCCACACTGGAGACAGAGAGATTTGTGTGACCATACTTTTGTGGTTTGGAAAGTATGGCAGACTAAAAACCTCGCAAGAATGCTGCAATATAGAAACAATGTTGAACCCTGCTACTGGAGAGAGACTGAAAGGAATGGGCAAGACCTGTGGGGAAGTAAGTTCCAGAGGAAAAAGAGGAGCGCTGCTAGGAACGGTCAACAGCAAGTGATGCTTTTTGCCTAGTACTGAGTAGAAGAAAAATAAGGTGTAGGCATAGGAGACGACATAGTACAGGATACCATCTCCTCAAAGCCTGCTCCTATCACAGCAGTGGAGTCTCTGTGTTGCTGTAAATAATGACCTAGACCCGGTATGAAAAGCTTCTACAAACATACAAAAAGAAGCAGCAAGGATATTTTCATAATTCTGCACTCCCTGATTTGTGAGCAGATCTGCACCGATCCTTCTCCCTGTGGATTTGCTGCAGTCCAATAGCTATACTTTTACTGGCTTGTTCAAAGTATTCCACAATCCGTATTTTATTCCCATGAAGATTTGTTGTAATATCTATTCAATCGCTGCATGCACACAAATCACCAGTGTCTGGTGCCTATATAGGCAGCTTCTATCCCATGGTGAATCTGGAGATTAAGGAGGCACAGGAACATTTCTCCACCACTGTTAAGTACTATTTTTAGATATCTCTAGTGTTTTAAACTCTGCATTTGGACCCACATCATACTTGAACTATTCCTGCTCTTTAAAAAATCCTGCAGACTGGACAATCTTTAAAGGTTTTAACCTGTTAGATGTGGCTGGCTTCCAGGAAATTATGGCAAGGCATGCTTTAGAGCATGAAAAATGTCTTCTGAGGTGGAACTAAGTACTCCAGGGGAAAAAGAGTGTCACTACCCTGTAAAGGAGTCATCACTCTTTCCCAGACTTTCTAAGGGACTCTGGAAAACAGGATATTGTTTCTAGACTGCTGTACTCAGAATCGGCACAATTTGCGGCAGGGTTTATGGCGTTGTGACTGGGTAAATAAATGGTAAATGTGCATCTTTATGAGTACGAACTTACAGCACTCCAACTTTATTGGCAAAAAGGGAAAAAAAAGTGTTGGGAGCTGGTGCAGCTCACTATCCTTACCTTCAAAGCCGTGATCCTTACTGTAGCGGCCATAGTCGTAGAACCAGCAGAGCTCAGTGTTTCTGCTACAGCTGAACATGCAGTCTTCTCACAAACAGGGGGCTGAGAATATGTTTCCCCAAAGTTCTCACACCCTAAGACAAACTATGAATCCCAGCATTTTGGTTACAGTTAAAAAAAATAAATAGAGCAGGCTACTTTAAGCCAAAATTATTTTTCAAACACAAGACCTGTACTGTATTTTAATGTTAGCTCACATAGCTCTATGTAGACAATAGAAACACTATTTTTCCAAATATATGTCAAACCCAAAACCTGGTTAAGTGTTTCAAATGAAAGACTATTTTAATCTTTTTTTAAAAAAAGTCACTTTCATACTTGTTCCCATTGAAGTTTTTGCACTATTATTGCATTTTTTATTAAAATATTGGAATAATTAAATAAATATTAGAAAACCTCAAAACAACACTAATCTGATTTTTTCTCCATTTCATTTCCATTTTTTAACAAGTTCAGTAATCCAAGAAATCAGTCAGATCATAAAACTATTGGATTACCCATTTCAAACCCATAACCACATCTCCAGCTATCTAGATTTTAAAGAAACACAATTAAATTTCCACTTGTGCTGAACTATTTTTCTTATCAGGGTAGGAAACATTCCTGAGGACAGGTGGGATGCCAGACCTTGGCAGTTTGCACTTTCTGGGTACAGCTGCACCTGTACAGCTGAACATAAATTTCATGACAGATGCCTAATGCTCATACAGAAAAAAAATCTTCACAATTAACCACATGAGAAGTTTCCAAAAGATTTAATTAACGTGCACAATGTTCCCGCAAAGGCCTGTAGTTTGTAAAACATTTTTGTATTTTACAGTTAGTTCTCTATGTTTCTGTTAATATATCCAGTTTTCCAGAGTTGCTTCATTTCACTCTCATTCAATCTGCTTCTCATGTGCTTCTTCTAAAGGTACTTTGCAAATAATAGCAATAAATCCCCAAGGAATGATATATATTGAATTGGCATCTCTGTAGCGGACATATGTTTGAAATACACTGTAGACTGAAATAGTAGGTATCTAAATTGATATCTACAAAGACAATATCTCCTTAGTTATGGTTCACAGACTGCCAAAGAAAATACTACATTCTCACAGTGCAGCCTAAAAAAAATCTCTTGGTGCTTGCAAACAAAATTGGACAAAGACAGGAAAATCCGTTGCTAGAGGGTTTGACATTTGCTTCTATTTGAATTTGAAATGAAAACTAAAATTTACAAAGGTCTCCATGGAAAAAGAATCCATTATGAATTCAATTTCAAACTAACTGCATTATTTAGTTTAAAAAAAAATCATAAATTAAATGTAGTATCACTGTAAGAATAAAATTTTTATAATTTTAAATTATTTTAATATGTTAAAATGATTTTAAGCTGATTTTGTTATTAATATGATTAATATGTATGCACATTGTGATTTTATAATAGTTTTTATTTAAAATGTATTTACTTATTTACATTCATTTCTTCAAATTTTTTAATCTTATTGTAAAGAACAACTGCTTCTGACATAGAGCTTGTGTTATTTTTCTCTTCAGTGTGCCTTTTATTTAGACTTTTCATAGAAGACTCTGAAACTTTGAACCAGAAAATAAGATGAGCTCTCAGCACAATTTAGATAGATGCCTGTTTTTAATATCTGGATGGCAGCTTGGTTGCATTTTGCTGTAGTAATAAACCAGCTGCTACTCTAACTCGTATTGACTGAGACACCTTACTTTCTTGTTCCAAGTATTTCTTCCCTTATCTGATGTTATAATGGAGCAGTTTTACACATTGATTCAAGGTGTCAAATTGCTTTATTACAACAGAGGAGATACTTTGAAGAAGTAATTAAAATAAAACATTTAAAATGTTGTTCAAAGCTTCTATTTAGAATGTTTAAGATACATTTAAAAGTATAAAAAATAAAATGCGTGGGAGCCGTGATTTAGAAACTGCTGAAACCCAGAGGAACTCATTCCTGGAGCAGTGTGAAGCATATTAAGGGCTATGAACTGTGAAGGCCCAGCTGTGTTGGGGAGCTGGGATTTCTGTGGCACCATTTCCCAAGGAGGTGGCTCATGATTCCTGAAAGTCAGGCAGCCCAGATGGTTCAGGAGCTGGGGCAATTGCAGAGAAGGCTTATAAACTGTCAGAAAACAGGGTTTCTCTCATTTCCAATGGGAAGATATTGAAATAGATGCATTCCTACAGTATATGTCGTTCTTCTAATGATTCAGTATGTTTTTCATGGGAAAATGTTGCATTCCCTAACCAGCTCTCCTAGGGAGGTAACTGCCTAATCTCTCTGTAATGCACAACAAACTTGCTTCTCCACTCACTTCAGTGTAAAGATCACTCATAACTCATAGCTCATGCTATGATTCAATATGCTTCTCTGTTTACAGCTGTTTACAGCTCATTACTCTGGACCATCACTACGACTGAAGTCAACACCATTGGCTAGCTCACATCACAGCAAGATGATTTAAAAAAAAAAAAAAGTATTCCTGTTTAAACCTGATTTCAAATTATTTTCCCCAGAGTGAAGCTATACTGTCATTCCTCTGTAAAAAATGAGAAGATTCTCTCTGAGGCTTAGTCTAAAATTTTAGCTTGCAGAAATCAGAATAGCTCAGTGGTGCTCATGGAAAAAAGATTTCTGAGAACAATGTAAAATATCTACTTTTCAACTGAAATTTAATGACAAGCTTCAATACATTGCTCTCAAGCTCCAGTGAGCTCAACTGTTTCCTTTCAGATGCAGATCAGTTAGAGGTCTGACTTTCAGAGTTCAGCTCTTCAGGTCAGGACTACACTATTATAAATGTGGAGATCATTTTGGGTTCTTGGTGTGAACTGATATTGCAGTTGTCACATAAATATTAATAAAAACTTTAGTTTCTGTTCACTTACTGTTAGGATTTAACATTAACCATGTCTAAATATAACTATTGTGCTCTCCAGCTCTTGGAAAAATTGGTGTTTTAATATAAGACAGTATTAAAACATAGCCAAAAGGTTAGTCATTGTAGGCAAAATGCACTGCTGGTTTTGTCACTACATAAGCAAATAACAGACTACCAATTATCAACGTGGCAACAAAAATAATGAATAATTTGACCAAAAGCCTCATATTCCTGATTTCTTGGTGCCCCGATTCTTCAAAGCAAGACAGTTTTCTAAGATGTGACTAGGATGATAGTCTCTCAAAACAAGATATTTTTTAGGAGAAAATAAGTGTTGGCCTCTAAAAATTCAGAGGAGGGGGATAGAGTAACTTAATTGAAGAGAATGATTGCATATAAAAAAGTTTTACTTCTAAATTACTTTTAATGAGAGGTTGAGAGAGCAATGCAATCACAAAAGAATATCTGCATTAAGATCATAAGTGTTGTTACACTTCAGGGAAAAGTATAACATACTTTCTTCCCGACAGTCAGCCAGTTCTCCAGGCAGTCATATACAATGCAGCAGAACTCGGCTATGACAAGAGGAAAGTAATATGATTTCATTAAAAATTAGTGAATGAAACAAGTTAGGTCCCTATAAATAAAGATGCTCTTTAAAATGTCATATATGTATAGGACTAGAAAAAACATTGTACGTATTATTTATAATGTGTTACACTAGTACTGTGAATTAAACCTCCTGTGTTTGAAGATCTGCCTCTTTTCAGCTTGAGATGTTGCTTTTCAGCTGGAGACACTGCTTGTTTAACTCAGATGCAAATCTTATAGCTATCATCCACACCTTTTCCTAGCAATGTTGAACTACTACCCTATGCTCTACTTCCATTTAGGACTCAACAATCTGCTAAACAAACTAAACAAACTAACTTACTAATTAAGTTGAGATTATTTTTTTTTTCTGTAAGTGAACTCAACCATTACTATATGATCTTTGTTAGTTTATCTTGTTTTCAAGACTGATAGTAAGGTGGCAATCCTGGGCTATAAATGGGGGATCCAAACCAGAATCACAGAATCACCAAATGGTTGAGGTTGGAAGGGATCTCTGGAGGTCATCTAGTCCAACACCCCTGCCCAAGCAGGAACACTTAGACACAGTTGTCCAGATCATGTCCAGACGTCTTTTGAACATCTCCAAGGAGGGAGACTCCACAACTTCTCCGGGCAACCTGTGCCAGTGCTCAGTCACCCTCACAATAAAAAAGTGTTTCCAGATGTTCAGAGGGAACCTCCTGTGCTTCAGTTAGTGCTCATTGTCTCTGGTCCTGTCACTGGGCACCACTGAAAAGAGCTTGGCTCTGATTTCTTTATACCTTTCCTTTAGATACATTGATGAGATCCCCCTTGAGCCTTCTCCAGGCTGAACAGTCCCGGCTCTCTCTGCCTTTCCTCACAGGACAGATGCTTCAGTCCCTTAATCATCTTTGTGGCCCTTGTTGAACTTCATGAGATTCTTGTCAGCCCATGTCTTCAGCCTGTTGACGTAACTCTGGATGGCAGAAGGACCCTCTGGCATATCAGCCACTTTTCCCAGATTTGTGTTATCAGCAATCTTGCTGAAGGTACACTCTGCCCCATCATCCTGATCATTAATGAAGGTGTTAAACAGGACTGGACCCAGTACTGACCCCTCGGGTACACCACGAGGTATTGGCCTCCAAATAGACTTTGTGCCACTGATCACCATCTTCTGGGCCTGGCCATTCAGCTAGTCTTCAGTCCACCTCCCTCTCTGCCCTTCAAGCCTGTTCTTCTCTATGAGCCTGTAGTTCCTTGGGTCCTCCTTGCCCTTCTTGATGACAGGAGTGATGTTTGCTTTCCTCCAGTCCTCAGGCACTTCTTATCACAATTGTTTGAAGATTATTGAGAGTGGCCTTGCAATGACACATGCGAGCTCCCTCATTACTTGTGGGTGCATCACATCAGGGCCCATGGACTTATGTATGTCCACTTTGCTTAAGTATTCGCTGTCCTGATCCTCTTCCACCATGCATACGTTTTCCTTGCTCCAGGCTTTCCCCTTGTTTCTTGGACCTGGGATTCCTAAAGAATGGTGTTACTAGTAAAGACTGAGGTGAAGAAGGTATTCGGTACCTCAGCCTTTTCCATGTCCTGTGACACCAGGTCCCCTCATCTTCTTCAGCAGCAGGACCACATTTTCCCTAGTCTTCCTTTAAAGCCAGGTTGGACGAGGCTTTGGGCAACCTGGTCTACTGAGAGTGTCCCTGCCCATGGCAGGGGGTTGGAACTAGATGATCTTTAAGGTCCTTTCCAACCCAAACCATTCTATGATTCTATGACTTCTTTTATCAGCTACATACTTATAGAAGCCATTTTGGCTGCCTTTGTCATCCCTTGCCAGATTCAATTCCATTTGGGCTTTGACTTTCCTAATCTCATTCCTACATGCTCAGATTGTGCCTCTGTATTCCTCCTTATGTCCTATATTCCTCACAAAACCTGTATTTATGTTGCTAGATATATGACAGTGAGACAGATAGATTAACTGCCAGCCATCTATATTCCTTAATTGTTATCATGCTTCTAGGTACTATCTAATCACTAATGGTGACTAATTTTCTCTGAGACAAAGCCTAGGCATGGTTTTGTGTATAGCATGCATCAGGACCATCCCCGATAAGCAACATGGTCAAGATTGCAGCAGATGAACTTTTACCCATATTTTCTTGTTTATTGCCACAAGCTTTGCCATCTCAAATGCACTCATAAACTTTTCCAGCATACCCCTTAGCATGTAACATACACTTGCAATATCATGTGATGAAGAAAAACCCACTTTAGTAAGCCCCATCATTGCTTGCAGGCCCTTTGAATAAAAAACAACATTCTGGTGACCAGTGATAGAACCCGAGGGAAATGGCATGAAGCTGCAACAAGGGAGGTTTAGATTGGACATCAGGAAAAGGTTCTTCACCGAGAGGGTGGTCGGGCACTGGAACAGGCTCCCCAGGGAAGCGGTCACAGCACCGAGCTTGACTGAGTTCAAGAAGTGTCTGGACAACGCTCTCAGTCATATGCTCTGATTCGGCTGGTCCTGTGTGGAGCCAGGAGTTGGACTCGATGACCCTTATGGGTCCCTTCCAACTCAGGATATTCTATGATTCTATGATCATATGCTACTCGGAAACAGCACAGGATTGAGAGCTGACACAGGGCCAAGTGCTAGGAGATGTGGATGTGGGTGGTCTGTGCTACTTGGCCTCAAATCTGGAAAGAAATTTTGTGAACTAGGGGTATTTAACTACGTAAGTGTAGCCTAAGAGATCTCAAGTCTCCTCATGACATATTTTGGTCAGCAGAGATGACTGAATTGAAATTCCTTCTGTTAACAAGACATAGATTGCCTGACAGGTCATTCTCCATTTGGTCTTCACACTTTTTTGCCTCAATGGGTCTGTAAACCCCTCAGTTTTTTCTACTGTCAGAACATTTTACAAGATCATCTCTTCTATTTAGTTTGTCAGAAAAGAGTTTTATGCTAATGTTGGGCAGTGTAGGGTATTACTCTGATGAAGACCATATGGACAGGTAGGTTGTTTTTCACTAAACTTATTCTGACTTAATCTGGAATTGTGGTAGACCTTTTTACCATTAACACTACATAAAAATATCTCTGTTCTGGTTTAACCAATCACTCAAGAGATGCCTAACACAGGTGACCTCTTCCAAAGACTGGAATGGAATTATTTGATATATTTGGAGATATTTTGGCATATTTTCCTAAAAGAGAGAGGCTACCAATAAAAAAGTTGTATCAAGTGGAGATTTCATATACTGATTTGATTACTTATCATAAATTTCTTCTTTGAAGGTTGGCATTGTAAAAATGTTGTTGTGACTTTCTCCTTTATTGTTTTTCTGTGTTTCACATTCAAGATGTTTCCTCTTCCCTAAAGAAAAGCTGCCAGTCCTGCACATACAGCACTAGATTAGAGAGTAGATCTTAATTCTACCCATCTCATCTTCATATTTTAACAGCTAGTTTCAAAAGCTCAAATCTCCACGTCCCCCATTTTTGCTACATATAAGCCTTTGCTTCTGATAGTGGCATGTGTCAAAAGCTCTGTGAAGAAGACTGGGCACGAGTTGGCCAGTTTACATTATTGCACATAACTGAGATGTACATTATGACTGATATTGCTGACTATCTTTAGCAGTAATCCATAGAAGGAAGGAAATTACGAGGTAATGTCAGCTGATGGACTTCTGGACTTCCCCACTTTTGGACTGTCATAATGCCAAAAGACATTCCCCACTGATCAAACTGAACCCAGGGAAGAGTGAAGTAATACTGACCAGAAAAGGGAAATCCTTTGAATATCTGGTAAAAATAATAATAATAAAAAAGCTTCCACCTTCCATTGAAGAAATACAGCTGTCATTCATCAAAACAGTGCAAAGCCTCAGGGCTCTGTTTGACTTCTTGCCGACACTGGATGAGCAGGTAACATCGGTTTCCAGAAGTGCCTTTTTTCTCTCCAGCTGGCTGGGAAAATTAATTCCCTTATCTCTGATGAGAATTTTACTTCAGTAGTCTGCAGTTTTTCCTGACTCCCATAAAGACTACTTTAAATGTATGTTTAGAAACTGAATGTGACTATCTTGAACAGGTTCCAGCTGGTACAAAATGTACCTTTCTACCTTCCTTATGGTTCTGGCCATGGCGGGGGGGGGAGCGGGGAAGTTTATGCTGAAGTCCATCATGGCAAGTGACTTTCTCTTCTGGTTTAAGGACTTCTTTCTAATCTTGAAGGCAATTACCAGACAGGACAGGATTTAGCTTGGCAAATTCTGTAGCCGCTCAGAAAATATCAAGTTAAAGTTGGGGACAAGAGTTATCTACCAAAGAATCTAATGCTAAAATGAGGCTCTGAAGACATGAAGTGGGTGTCAAGTTTGTCTGTCCTTCAGAAATGGTTAACAGCTTTCGTCTTCTAGACACCTTCTCCAATATATTTAACCTCACAAAATAATTTTGTTTCCAGGCTTCTTACCATAATTTCCTCTTTCCTCTTATTCCCCAAACTAAATCTTATTTCAAGAACATCTTCCTACCAAAAAAGTAAGTATTTAAGTCTTTTAGAAGTTCAGTAATTCACTAATTTCTGCATTACTGTCATTGATTTTTTGGGGAAGGTGAGCAGATGCTGAGATAAATGAAAGTAGAAAATATTTGGTAGACAGAAATACAACAGTAGATAAGAATTTTGGTAAACCACCCAGAGGACTGGGAAAAATTTCAGAGATACATAATGAGGTGGAGTAAATGAAGTCACTGCTATTGCAGTTGGATTTCAATGCTGATAAATACAAAACAATACTATAGGGAAAAACTTAAGTACTTCAGAATCTAAAATTAACAGCATCAGCTTGGTTTAGAGATCTGGATATCACTGCAGATATGTTAATGAGGACCTATGTTCAAGAGAGTTACATAGGAATCAGATGAAGGATAACCAGTCATTGGGGTTTGCAAGAATGGGAAAATTTTATTTAAAAATATTGTTAGCATTACACAATTCATTGATATGTTTGTCTGGAATGCTTTATGTGAAATTGGCCACCCTGTCTTAAAAGCAAAAAAGAATAATGCAGAATACAGAGTGAACCACAATCATGTGATGAAATTACCAAACCCACAGCTATAAAAAAATGTTTATATCACGACAAATTCAAAGGCTATTTTGCTTATCATAGAAGACAGCCTATCGTGGCACTAGATAAAAGAATCTGAAGAATGATGCAGAAACTGTATGTTTGTAGCTTCTGTTCTCCTAGCTCTTAAAAATGTAAGACATTTAAAAAAACCTTCAGTGTAAGAAATCTATAATGCATGAAAGATAACACTTTTCTATGTAGCACATTGCAAAGCTTTTTGATATAGGATGCTCCAAACACCTCACAGGAAAAGGAAAGGGAAAGACCAGAGAAAGAAAATAGGACATTTTTATTAGAATGATTTAATGGATTTGAATTGACAGTTTCAGAATATGTAATAACCATCACACCTTAGTGGTTATGGTTGATTCTACTACTAGACTCACTTCTGTTTACTCATATGTTTGGGGTATTTTAATACTAATATTTTTTAATATTAATGTCCCTGTTGGAAATAGATCTGATATAATGTTGAAATTCCTGTATTTTATATCGCTGATTAGAAATCAGTAAATAATTATTGCTACAGAAGGCAAACAGAAATAAAAATAAGAGATGGCTTTGACACTGATGCTGGGTCAAATGTTTCTGAATACAAATCTATCTGCTAGATGCATCTTAATGATGGACATGCAGTTGATAGCCAAAAGAAAGTGAACAAAATTGACACAGTAGGTTAATTTAATTATTTGGTACAATATTTGTAATTTTACCACCTCTTTTGTATTTTACACATCAATTTTATCTTGCCCTAAATGAGATTGCAGACAAACTGGGATGTCTTCATATATCACCTAGCACAATAATCGATCTTGATTGCCAAAATATAAACAAGCGTAATGAATTACTTTAGTTCTATTTGGAGAACTGAAGCATATCTGAATAACAATATTGACTTTGTCTCATGTTATTGTATGTTAAAAGCAAACCTGAACTTTATCTATTACTAATACCATGATCAGATAAGGAATTTCCCCAGGTCCCTTAGCCATATCTGCAGATCCCATTGAGAGGCCAAGAAGAAAAATACCTCTAAACTATTTCTCACTGTTTAATAAAACTGTGAGCCAAATCTACTCATGTAGCTTTCCAGGGGATACAAGACTGCCAAATCTTTTTACTTAAGTAAATTGTTCTGAAATGGTGGGTCTGTAAATAATCAAAGTGATGCTATACTCCTGTCATTCACTCTCAGTGAAACAAATGGGGTATTTTAATTATTACACATAACATTTTGGTAACAACAAATCCCCTCATCCCTGCCTACTCTGAGTTCTTTTCAGACCAGTTCAAACGAAAAATGAGATTTCCTACAGTACTTTATTTTAAAGAAATAAGGGATATCAATCCAATAAACCTTTTATGCTGCATTCCAGATGTGTAGCATTTAAGGCACAATGGGATTATGTAATGCAATTAAGGGAATTTGATCAAGAGACCAGACAAACAAAAACATTCAGCAGTAATAACTTGACAATGCCATCCTCCCTCCAAGTCATGCGAAATTCCCTCCCTTTAAAGGATCCAGCTAAATAAGTGAGTACTCTAGTATAGCTATCCCAGGAATGCAGTGTTGTGAAGTTCAAAACCCTTCTTGATCAAGAAAAGAAAAGTATTCCAGTTTTGGGTGGTTTTGGGGGTGTTAGCTCCAGATTTAAAAAAAAAAAACAAACCAGCGCCACCTATAGCCATGAAGTAGTCTTTTGAAGAAACCTAAGAGGCATCACTTAGTGTTAAAATGCAAGAAGTTGTTTTGATGTTCATCCTGTTACCACGAGAAAAGAGCCTGAATCCAATCTATGAAAACACTTTATCTTGTTTCTCAGTTCAGTGTTTACATTTTTAATTTCTTATTCTGTTGAACTTTTCCTAGAATAGGACAGATGATGGTAGCATGCAGAATAGGGTTTCCTGAAGTTCTATATTTTGGTCATAAGTGAACTGACAAGTGAAGTTCAATCTTCACACAAAAACATATTTCTACCGAATGGATATAAAAATGACCAGTATGCCATTGGGGCCAAATTCCATTCAAATTGCTCAGACCATTAACTTTTTTGAAGTCATTTGAGCCAACAGTGTAGGTAAGATGGCTGGGATTTGGTGACTTTATTACCTCAATGATGTTGTCAATTATTATTTTGAAGAACAGAGAGAACATAGCTTTTTTAAACTCCCCTGGGTAGAAATAAAAGGCATTATTTATTGTAGGAGACACTAATGAATTTTCATGGGCCAGTTAATCTTTTTATGGAAGGATAACACTAAAGTCAAACTAATGACAAGACCTAAACATAATGTAATTCCTTATGGCCATTCAAAATGGCTGTTAAGAGTTGAAGAGACAGTCTGAAATCAACAAAGTAAAATACAGTAAAAATAGTGTGAAGTGTTTGTGAAGAAAAAGCATGATAAAAAGTTATTTCTTAAGGCAGAAACTGGCCTATTAAAATGGATGACAAACCAAACATAACGTAAGTTTATGAGGCTGCAAAAAAACTGAACAAGTCTCATTCCAGGATGAAGGCTGTGTCTTTCATCCAGGAAGTAACCAGTAAGGGTTTTTTTCAGGAAATGTAAGGTTTCACCTGGATGACTGTGCCCAACTGCATGCCGTACTTCGAGGAAGATATAGATCAACAAGAAGGAATTGAGAGAAGACAAACAAGCATGAAAAGAGATTTTGAAATCATGAACTGCTAGAAAAAGTTGAAAGTGTTGAGTTTGGTTAATCTAGGAAACAGAAGATTGAGGGATGGCAACATAAAAGTCTTCCAGTAGACAAAAGGCTGCAAAAATAACAGTGATCAATTTGTTCTCCTAGGTCACAAGAACTGGACAGATTTAGGATGAAACATTGTGGAATCTTTTACTGGAGGTTTGCAAGATCAGCTCATGCAAACACCTACTGAGAATAGTATAGATATATGCAAGTTTTTCCAAGTCACGGGGTGGAAACAGGTAATCTTTAATGTCTCCTCTTTTTAACAGTAATTTACAACATAACTATATAATATAAAGGACTATTGATACTGTCTTATATGGAAAAACATGCTGAAAAACATGAAATTGAAATTTTAAAAACGCAAACCAGTCCACTTTTTTGTGGATATCACTCTCTGAAATGCAAGAAAGTGTTTGGTTTGGTTTGGGTTTTTTTGTTCTGTTTTGTTGTTGCGTTTTTTTTTACTCTATCTTGTTTAAAAGTTTAAGTGCAAAAAACTAACTGTTTGCCTACCGATTGGCATTATATTAATGAAAATGAATTTTGCTTTCAACTGGTATTTCAAATAGGTATGCTCTTTCTAGGTTAATCTTTTTCATCATTTCTTCATTTGTATTTTTGAATATAAGTCTGGTTTTCAACTTTACTTAGAACAATGATAGTCACATATGATAAATTTATCTGGGAGTCTTTAAAAGCTTAATTTTCATACCTGTGTAGTAAGGGCAAGCTCACAAATCTTTCAGTTTTCTTAAGAAGATGTGTAACTTTCTCCAACATAGAAGACATTCAGAAGTTGTGAAGCAAACTGTTTGGTTGAGTACATAATCTTCCAAACAAAGTTTTCAACTCCATATAAAATAAAGTCATTAGTCATCTCACTTCAAATGTTGCTGACCTCACTCTCATTGAGTTCATTTACGGTTAATATTTTCTAAATATTTATCATCATCCGTAATTCTTATGGGCTATTATGTCCCAAACATCCTAAATGTCTGTTGAGCTGTGTGAAGCTGATGACATATTTTATGTTAATCTTGCTGTCTTTTTAGAATCTTCCGCTTCATTCTGCTTTGAATCTTTTTATTGTTTATTTTTTCTGAAGTTTAAAGGAGATTTAATGTTCTGCTGGAAATGGATGTATACTGTCTGTATAGGAAGACTTAGAACACTGGGAATCGTAAGGTGGTCTATTGCCTTTGAAAAAACCTCAATCTTTGTGTATGAAATTTATCTTAATTTTGGTGTTACAATATTTTTTTTGAAGAAATAATTTTAGAAAGAGATATCATTTTAAGTGTTTTTCAGTTCACAGTAAGGATTTTGTTATATTTTACAATTTCTGTTTCCTGAGAATACTTACACACATGTAAGTTAGTTGGGTTAAGTTTTATTTATTATAAAATTCTGGACACATATGGATTTGTATTTGGGCATGTTTGAAAGCTACTAATGAAAGATAATTTTGATTTTGGCTCACAGATAAGTTTGTTATATTGTGCTAAAACTGATTCTTCATACATTGAAGTAGTCGGTCTGTTTATTATTGTGATTCTGATAGCTGGCCTTAGTATATTTTTGCATTTGAGAAAGGCTAACGCATCTCTGCTGTAGGAGAGATGAATTGCTGTCAGAGGAATAATACTGCATTGTCAGAGGAAACTGAGCTTTGCAGCTGAAAGTTCCTCCTGTGACAGGGGTGGGAGTGTGGAAGAAAACAAAGTCTCATAAATCACTGCACTCAGGTGGTGAGCATGGAGGCAGTGCAGAGACTTGTGTAAGCCAAACTGAGTGGTCTCCTCAGCAGAGTCTCTCCACTGACCGCACATCCAGTATTGCAGTGAGTTTTGCTGGCTTTAATTTTTCAAAACTAAACTAAGACCCCATTAAAGCAGGACTGAAAATTCATACGCAACTCAGCAATATATTTGTACTCTGCTTGTATAATTCAACTGCAAAATGCAAGGGAGTGTATGTGAAAGCTGCAGTATATTTGGACAAAGGAGCAAGGCTGTGTAATGAGCTCCCAAAGGAAAACCAGACTGATTCATGCAGCAAGGGCCTAGTGAGAGAATATTTGCATTAGGAAAATGTTTTCATAGCTATCAGTGACCAGGAAGAAGGTGAAAAAAATGCTAAAAGTACAAGGCTAAATCTCATCTCCTGGAACTGATACTGTTCCATGATGTATAACATCCCATTTAATACCAGTGAAGCTCTGCCTCCATGATATGAAAAATCTCTGTCTCTACATATCCTGTAGTTCTGCACCATAGAAGGCAGAGTAACAATGAAGTTCTCTGCAAAGCACCAAAAAAAACCCCCAACCCTATTTTCATTTGTGGCAATAAAAACTAACATAATTTTTATTAATTTGTCTTTATTTTCTAATTCATTTTCACTTTGTCTTCACCTGGCAATTTTCAAGCTAACACAACTTTTTTGGAGTCAATTTCAGTATTAAAATCAGGGTGTTTACAAGGAAGTTGTCTGCTAAACTATGGTGATTTTAGTGGAAATAGAAAAATATTAATATTAGCACAGGCAAATTGTAATTAGTTAGCAGTGATGCCTGGATAGATCAGCACTGGGAAAAGAAGTAATATATTCTTTAGTTAATACTTCTGCTCCATTTCCAGTAGGAATTTAAAATTCAGTCATAGGTTTGAGATAGGGAGGACTTTAAACTGTTATGGAAAATTATTTAGATAAACTTCCAAATTTTTGAATGTTTGTTGGAAGCTTGTTTGGCCCGCTCCATTTTGAGATATCACACTGGTAATCTCACAACTGCAGTTAATCTCCTGGGACTTTTGATTAAACCAGAAACAGTTTGTCTTTGTTTCTCTGGTTCTTCGGCTTCTAATCCCAACTAGAATCAGAGAGAGGAGATAGTCTGAAAAGCAACATAAGTCTTTTTCACTTCATCTGAGTAAGGACACTAGAGTCAGATCTGTTCTTACTTTATCTCCAGTCATCTGCTCATCTGTTTTGACCTTTCTGAGAAACAAAAAGGAATTTCTTTTGTGGTAAGCTTATGGCCACTGAAGTGAGTAAAAGAAAACTCATTAGAAAGAAACGGACTGTTGCTATTTCAGACAGGTCCCTATAAGGATCCCTTTCTCTCTGTCTTTTGACAGTGCTTGCATTGTCTGTCATATCAATACAGGCTGTTTGAATCGATCTGAACTGTTGCCAAGAAAAGCTGTTGCAAAATAATGTGAAGTCTCCATGCGGACAAGCCGAAACAGCTCCTTCCCAAAGTGGACTAAGCTGAACTGCACAAAGGAACTCTTGTGAGGAATAAGATTTTCCGTATTCTTTAATTCCCAGCTATTTCCCTGCGGTCTGCCTGGATAGCTTGCCCTTGCTACTTTCACTTCCACAGGGCTGAATCATCCCCGGCTAAGTCTGGCTGTCCCTCACAGCTGCCCTGGACAATCTTTGCAGATTTATGAAAAGATATGCTTATTTTCCATCCAAATATACAAGCATTAATGGTTCTGCCCACCATTATTAGGCTGCCCTGAGGATTTTAAGGTGGATTGCTAAAATAGGTCCTTGTTGTATCCTTCAAATGTGCATGTACATTAAGCAAGTGGTTAATTAAGATCTTCTTCCAATGGCTGTGATGTGACCATAGAGCTCCAAACTATCTGTCCTGGTTTAGACCCACCGGCAGCTGAGCACCACGCAGCTGCTCGCTCACTCGTTCCCCTGCCTGTGGGATGGAGAGAAGAATTGGAAGAAAAAGGTAAAACTTGTGGGTTGGGATAAGGACAGTTTAACAGGACAGCACAGGAAGGGGAAAATAACAACAACGGTACTTAGAATATGCAAAGCGGTGATACACAATGCAATTTGCTCACCGCCCTGACACCCGATGCCCAGCCTGTCCTTGAGCAGCTGCCCCTCCTCCCTGGTCAGCCCCCTTGATATAATGAGCATGACATTATATGGTATGGAATACCCGTTTGGGTCAGCTGTCCTGGCTGTGTCCCCTCCCAGATTTTTGTGAAAAGTTAACTCTATCCCAGCCAAAAACCAGGACACTATCATGGTGTAAAACTGGAGTCTTATATACTTATTCTTTTCAGATTTTCCAATAATTCACCAAAACCTACAATTTTTATGTGACAACTGACAAACGTGTTTGCATGTCTGGATTCTTCAAGTGGGAAAGAAAAATAAATTTTAGCAACAACATCTTTGGGGACCAACTGGCTGGAAAGCAGCTTGGCAGAAAAGGACATTAGGGGCCTGTTAGAGACCAAGTTAAACATGACTCAGCAATGTGCCATTACAACAAAGAACACTAAGGGTATCCTCGACTGCATAAAGAGAAACGTTGCCAGCAGGTTGAGGGACGTGATCCTTCCATTCAGCACTGCTGAGGCCACATCTAAAGCAGTGTGTCCAGTTTGGGGCTCCCGAGTACAAGAGAGAGAGCTCAGCAAAGTGCCACAAAGATGATTAAGGGCCTGGCGCATCTGTCCTGTGAGGAAAGGCAGAGAGAGCCAGGACTGTTCAGCCTGGAGAAGAGAAGGCTCAGGGGAGATCCCATCAATGTGTGTAAATACCTGAACGGAGGGTGCGAAGATGATGGAGCCAAACTCTTTTCAGTGGTGTCCAATGACAGGACCAGAGGCAATGGGCACAAACTGAAGCACAGGAGGTTCCCTCTGAACATCTGGAAACACTTTTTTACTGTGAGGGTGACTGAGCACTGGCACAGGTTGCCCGGAGAAGTTGTGGAGTCTCCCTCCTTGGAGATGTTCAAAAGACATCTGGACACAGTCCTTGACAACTGTGTCTAGGTGGCCCTGTTTGAGTAGAGGTGTTGGACTAGATGACCTCCAGAGATCCCTTCCAACCTCAACCATTCTGTGATTCTGTTATACATATGAGAAGTGTCACTTGGAATGCAGTTGTGTAGGATTATACAGGTGATGACGCAAAACTTAAACTTGATTTAAACAAGTATAAGTTAGTGTTCTGAGTATGTTGAGTATTGCCAATTTAGGGCTTTTTGCATATAGGACTAGATACCTTGTAAAATTTTATTTGAATCAATAATGTGATAAGAACCTTCTCTTTACACAGTTCGTTACAATTCCTGTCTGAAAAATATGAGCTAGTTACCTGAAAAGAGAATAAAATGAAATTTGTAATAGTTGGCTCAGCTATTAGTGATTGACATGATTTGGGATCAGATTAGCTTTAGAAGGTTCAGGTTTGCTCTGGAACTCACTCTATTGCCTGTCCATAGTTCATAGCATATGAAAACGATAACATACCATATGGTAGAACTTTATTTTATAACCATTGTTGACCTTTCTTTCAACTCCCAGTGTTTGCTGCAGGACAATCCCACCACTCTTCACCAAGATAGCAAGTACTGCAAGTTGGACCTGCATACTGCGCTATGGTCGTTTCACCTTAGCGTGTATAAACTATTTACAGTGTGTTTATATAGAGATTATGGAAGCTCTGTGATATAGACCATTCACACATTATGAGCAGATTCCGATGAGTTTCAATCCCAGCAGCTCCTCAGTAGAAACAATCCCACTGAAATCAGTGGGGTTCCTCTTGGAGTGGTTAAGTATGACTCAACATGAGGAAAGGCATTGGGAGCCAGCCCTGTGTTTTCTACACTGCAGCTAAACATTATCTTTACAGATTCTTTTACTCATTTTTTGGAATTGATAGTGATCTCAGTACAAGCACAACTGCAGTATGTTACATAAGTACTACAAGTAGAGCAACGGTCATTTTCTTCCTTCTACCACCCCCTGCACAGAGCAAGTGGCTCCTATTTATTTCAGTTGAAAAATTTTTATCATTTTAACAGAAGCAGATAATGCCTTGGGGGATCAATATCTTACTTACATTCATACTCATATATGTTGTACATTGGTGAAAGTTTTAACAATAAAAAAATTGATCAATCAATGAATCAATCAATCACATCATTTCAATTCACCTCTATGGCAGTGTCTTAGAAAATTATTTTCCTTCCTTTCAAATTCAGTTCTGAACACATCAGTTAATGCTTTAACTAAGTCAGAACTATTTGATGTTGTGTCTTTCCTTCTGAATGTTTATTTCATTAACCTTTTTGTTGAAAATTGATGACTATTGATACCTACAGCTACAATAATGTCTATGCTGTGCTCTTAGTCTTCAGGGAGATTTGAGGACGTATATAACCTGGAGGGTTTCCCACTCTAAAGCATGCTCATTTATCATCCCACTGTCTCACACAGACAGAGATTTTGCACATTATCCAATTTAAACATCCATTTAGAACCAATCTAATTTTTATGCCTTGCTAACAACCTCAGTACAGAGATTGTGGTTAACTCCAGCAAGACGGCTGAAACCTGAAAGGGTATTCAACAGGAGAGCGCCAAAAACTTAACTAGATACCATTGTAGAAATGACCATAGCAAATTTCAAACACAAAACAAATGTACTGTTTTTTGTTGCCATGACACAAAGTTTTGTTGTAATGTGTTAAGGATGTCAATATTGCCTTTTAATGGAGTTTGGGGAATTCAAACAAAATGAAAGACTAAGGGCTATTTTGTGTTTTTAATTTGCCAATAGGAATAATGATTTGGCAAACAAATGTACTATAAAATGAAAAATAGTCATATTAGGACAAATGCTACATTGCAATGTCAGACCAATGTTGTTTTACCATCAAATTAAGATAAATGCTGTGCCTCAATGTCAAACTAACATTTTGTCATTTACTATAAGTAGAAAAGGCAACCAAACTTTGATGTGAAAGTAACACATTGTTCTCATCAAGGACAAGTACAATATTGTCACTGTCATACTTATATTGTTCTGAGGATAGCGCTAGAATGACTATTAAATCTGTTGCTTCTTTCAAATATGTAACACCTTCTGGAAAGGAAGTGTTTTATTCTTAAATAACTTTATGGTAACTACTATGGAGACACTGAGTATAAAAGTGCCTTTTGTTTCAGTTTGGGACTTTTTGTTTCTTTTCTTTTTTGAGGGGACCAGGGGTTGTTGGACCTTAGTGGTTAATTTCTTCCCATTTAAATGTTGAACCACGTGAGCAGGAAAGTCACTTGCAAAAAGACCAAAGGCACTTTTAGGAGTCGTTTAGGAATCTTGGAATCCTGACCTCAGCAGGTCTAGACAAAACAATTTTAACTTTCATTCAATATCTGAATTTCTCCATGTATCCAAAAGCCAGACTTTATAGAACTTTCTGTAATTATTTTTTATGAAAAAACATTTGAGATGTGATTGAGATATCTTTTTTTTTTTTCATCGAATTCTGCATTTAAAAGCAGAATGCTTCAAATAACTGGGAAAGTGTGTCAGATTTATTTTATTTCCTTAATATTTAGTCTGTTTTCAGCCTCTGAAGTTCTCTCTATAGAAACTTGAAACTTTAAAGTTTCCTTTCCATTGACACAAGCCTGCCATAACTTATACTCACACACACAGTGTGAGGCATCACATTTATCAATCACACTGATTTTGAAGGCACTAATCCTAGCACACAAAGCTCAGAAAAAGTGCATATCTCTGCTGGATTGTGACCCCAGTGGTCTTCTGTACTGATTTCCTATTCATCGTGTGCCAGTACTATTTTACCTTACCTTTGACAAACCACCACTCTTGCTAACTCTCCTTAAGGCTAAATAAATTGAGCCTGCTAACAGAGATATATAAAAGAAGTTTATGTTATTTATGAGAAATTTATACTAGTGTCAATTATTGAGACAATATACCTGTTATATGCCATCCCTGCTTGCACAAATATTTCTAGTTTAAGGCAAAGAAATAGAAAATAGAAATACATTTGTAGATACAACAAATGGTGGTGCCATAAATAAGAATTCAAAATATTAGTGGAGCAGCTCTGAACTCCTCTTGCTCATTTTTGAAAAGTTCATGGGAGAGGAGAGTGACCATTTCATCTCCCACTTTGAAATATACATATAATGTTTAAATATGAAGCAACTGTCTGTGTTGCAAAGATCTATGTTTTACCTGTTCTTCAGAGTCAGGCAAGATGATGGAAACTAAGTACTAAAAATGAAGCAAGTTAGACCCTTTATTAAAATTTTATGTTCCTAATTTCAGGTAGTCAGATGCAAAAACATTTTTTATGAGTGTCTCATTTACTTATTCTATGAGTCTCTATAGACACAGATGGCTTTAAATTTGAAAAGTGAACAAAAATTTCTTTAAAACATGAAAAATACCGGTAAGTATGACATAACTGGTAGAAACATGGTTATTAGTTTCTAAGGACAGTAAAACAATACAACATATAAAATATGTATACTTATAGACACTTTTTAATTTTGTGTTCTTAAAGAACACATTATGTTAAGGCAAAGAAAATAATTTGGCAAATTTTGATATTTGACAGAACTTGTACTTTCTAAAGATCGGTTTTAACATATTGACGGTTTTGTTTTGGTTTGTTTTTTTTTAATAAGTACTCATAAACAAGGAAATAAATGGCACATACGTACACATAGCAAGACTAGAGCAGCTTCACCTTAAGGGGATACTAAAGTTTCCACAATTGTATGTGTTGTGTATGTTAATGACATTTTTTAGACAGGGTTATACATTAAGTAATAGTGAACTCTAACTTTTCAGAGTTAAGTGGAATTTAATCACACAACCTCTGATTTTTGTGGAGTTGAGCAATTAAATTCTAGGAACCTCTGAAAATTTCAGGTTAAAAGGGTCTGGCAAACATGAAAATAAGGAAATTCATAATGATTGGTGACCCCAAAAGACTTGGAATTTGGGTAAGCTATGGACAAGTGTCTGAAAGTTCAGATGTTTATCTGATCCTCTGGAGCCTACAAAGTTGGGCTGGAAGTCTTGCAGGAGGATGGCTACTTTTAAGATTTCTAGCACTTCTGCTGCTGGTCATGGCTGTATATAACCCCTAAATAGTCTTTGTTTCTTGATATATTCTTCCTATTTGTTTCTGGAAAAGTGATTTGAAGGGAATGTAATTTACAGTAATAGTAATCTTTTCCAATTTAATCAGTCATTTCTCATGCAAGCCTGCAGAAAGTTGACTTTAATAAGTAATTTAAAATCATTAATTAAGCCATGGAAAATGAGAAATAGTATAAAATTAGTACATTGTGTTCTGACTTGCCAAAGAGAAGATTTCAAAGTATCATGCTGGAAGGGGTCTTTGGTTGAGCTCTTGACAGACTGGCTTGGGATTAATCATGTTGAATATTTCAGTTATTGACCTGAACACAGTGGGTAGAAGTTTCCTGGTGAAAATTGTTCATGTCACAAAACTGACATTACTGGTATGATGAAGAATGAAGTATCATACAAGGAGAAAATGTCTCTGTAATCTGAGGTGATAGGTTGAGACAGAATATAATTCACATCCACAAATCCAATGTGCTATTTAAACTAAAGAACAATGCTAGAACAAATGAAAATTAGTATACAGATAAATTTGGGATGGAAATGAGAAAAATGTTCTTAAACATCAGGGCAATGAGGTCTTGTATCAGCTCTCCCACAGGGACAGTGGAGGCAAGAAATATAACTGCTTTCAAGGTGGAGCTAGAATAAAATATTTAGGGGATTACAAATTGTGATTGCCTGTGATGAGAGACAACAGGAATCAATGACCCAGAAAACTGAGTTTCTTCCAACTTTTTAAAACTATTTCTGTGAATCGATGGAATGTACGTACATCTTTTAAAATTCAAAAACTGTTACTAGAGTTCACGTGAGGTGGACAGATGGAAGTGGACAATGAAATAATTTAAACACACTGACTTTTTCTTCCTGATGTTTGTCATAACAAGGAAAGAAAATGTTACTGGCATCATCGGTAATATAAGTCATTGTACTGAAAAATCATTGATAATTGAATAAAATAGAAATATAATCTCTCAGATTAAATGTCCTCTGCTTTTCTCATTGACAATTGTTAAAATTTTTCAAATGTCCTGTAGGTGTTCACTTTCCTCATCATAGGTCCAGCCCTTGGAAATACAGAACACAACAGACAAAATCTAGGAGAATATTTAAAGTCAATTTTCAAAACATTAATTAATCCCCAGAAATCACACTGAATCTGACAGGAAACCTGTGTGTTAGGCCTACATGTTAATCAGGTCTATATATTTCAATGGCATGGGGCAAGACAATATAGTGATTTTGTACTAGAGCTCCTTGAAAGGCAACAACCATGTGTACAGTATGTTGATGTTACAACTTCATGATATAAAATAGTACTTTAATTTTAATGGCAGATCCAGCTAATTATACCTATCTTTATTTTTTTTTTTACACTGTACTTTTTAGGAATTCATCACCCGTTAGGGTCTCTGGATTCCTACAGTAGAAATAGGCGGTCTTTCTGTTGGGCCTATGCGCATACCTGTTCTTCAAAATGCCACTTCTTTAAAGGCAGCATGGTAGGAGCCTGATCTCTTTCATTTCTTTTGTACTTTGTGCATTACTTCTATAAAGTATTAAGTGGTCTCAGATCTCAAGGTCTCACTAGATTTTGACCTTAAGTGCCTGTACTGCTATTAGAAACACTTTTGGCTGGGAGAATGTTAGTGTCTGTTAGAGCTGGTGAGCTAAATCCTGAGTAAGGCAAATTAATTTAGTAGAACAGTGTTGATTTATGTTTGTCCCCTTGTGTTTCATGCAATTATTTTTCAGTGAGCTGAACCGGCATGAAGAATGGAAAATAAGATGGAAAGAGAAATGTTATTGAAGAAATTTGACATTACAAAAGACAATTTGGAATATTTTCCTGGTTATTTGCAGAATATAGTTTTTTGACATAGTTCAAGCATTTGATTTAATAGGTGTTATGTTAAAGTATAAATGAGTGTTATGCAACAGTTACATTGCCAACACAGTAACACTACCTAGATTTTGACTGCATCCCTCCCCACAACAAGAAGTATATGTAGACAAAGCTGTCCTTGAAATAGTGTTCAAAACCTTGAAACATTTTATTTTGATGAGCATTTTAGGGTGATATTTATTCACCCTATTTTAATTGATTCGTAAACATAGGCATTCAAGAACAGATGAATATTTGAAACTGATAGTAACTTTTGTTAGAGGTAAAACAATGTATGACTTCTAATGCATAATTTCTGATAGAAAGAAAATGTTGTTTTATTCCGAATGAATGATAAACATAAAACTTTCAAAAATAATGTAGGTGTATAATTTATAGTCACTAAAAGCAAGAATGCCAGTTATAAGCTAGATACATTAAGACAGAAACACTATTTAGAGAAATACTTTGGTTCCAGAAATTGTTTTCTCTGATGATCCTTTAGTTTGCTGTTAATGTAATTGTTATTCACTCTGTCAGTTTTTAACACCTGTGAAGGAAATACGATTATTTTTCATCTGAGTTAGGAATGGGTGAACCAGCTTGTAGATTGGAATATTTGCTTAAGATTAGAATTACCTTTATTTTTCAGCAGCAAGTAGCATAATCTTTAAAAACAAACTGTACATGGCTCTCCCTTTACACTTTTTCTCCCTGTATACAGCCTTATCTATATGACTTACTATTGGTAGGACGATTGAATATTGTGAGGCTATCTGAAAATTGAGCTATTAGAAAACTCAAAAGAAAAATCATATTGTTCTCATCAGAGTTTTAAGCAAATTTCTGGGTCACCAGCATCCAGATGAGCCTTACAAACTCAGACTCTTTGCCTGCATGAACCTCTGGGACTCTCCTTGCATTTCACTTGCGAACAACCTGTACAAGACACCATGAAATATAGTTTTGGTAGTTGACAGAACCCAAGTGAATAGAGTTCATTTTTGAGGCTGTCAGAAATCTGCCTAATCCATATGGGCTTTACGTTCTGGAAGATGAGAAAATAGAATCTCTTGGCAATCTTTTGTTGCATTTCTGCCAGACATATGATATTTACATTAAGTTGATGTTTATATGTGTTTGTACAGGAAGATTCCTTCTTTTGTGTTAAAGCACTCTCTCTCAGACACCAATCTGGAAAGGTTTAAACACATGACTGAGTTTATGCATTTTTGCATATTCACATTGTATCAATGGGATAACTTGCTGGGTGCCAAATTACATCTTGACCTAAGTCTTTACAACTTTGTGGCCTTAAGTATTTTATACAGCTTCAATGGTTCTATGTATCAAAATATTTCAATTTTACAAGAAAAAAACAGCAACAAAAGTAAAATTCCACTCAGAAATACCAGAAAAAAACATTTTTCTGGTGCCTAGGAATTTCTTATGTACCACCAAGTTGCATAAAATTAGTCTCAAGATGAACAAATATAAAGCCTTATTTAGGCTTTTCCCTTATAAACTGTAATTGTGTCCTCAGATACAAGAATTTTATTCACTTTTACACCAGCAAAAATTACAGAATTTTATGGTGGTTGTAGGCCACAAAGAGTTGCCTGATGCTACTGAAAATTTGCTCACAATTTTCTTAGAATCTACCACTTGAAAAAGAAGAAGTCATTTAAAGAAATATTGAACTGGCTCTTTTTCTGATGTCTTTAATATTTTGACACGTTAAAACCAGAAGTGAATGAGGTAAAATTTGCATAACATACGCCTAGCTTCGGAAATCAAACTTTATCTGTTCACCTCTTTAGCGTTTAAGGTGATGACATCTTCCTCAGCCAGATGTTGGCATTACAAAACTCTTCCATTTTCAGAACAATGGCAGTACGAGGAAAATTTAGTTTCTTAAGTGTACTGGAGGGAAGAAGAGAAATTCCAGTGCACCAGTTTCTTTATTGTTTTATTTGATGACTCTCTAGTGATCAAAGCAAAATTATATTTCTAAGTGCAAAAAATCAATAAGCTAAAACTCTGCAAACTATCATTTCACCTTTTACATCTCTCTCTATTACACTGTTAGGAATGCTTCCAATGAGGCATGTTAGGTGGAGATTCACGTAGTTATTTCAACTTCTTTCACAGTTTAAAGCCAGCATTTTTAATTGGCTTGCACAATGGCTTATTTAGTTCAGGTCCACTCTATGATGAGATTTCTGACATTTTTTTCAATTCCTTCTTGGCAAAATAAATGCAAAATACAAATTAGGCTTCATAGGCAGAATGGATTAGAAGAAAAGAGTTCTTCCCATCCCGCAGGTGTTTATATTCTTAATTTTGTCTACATTCAACACCTGAATTTAAACAAAAAATCTTTCAATGTTTTTTGAAAAAATATTAATTTAGTCAGAATATGCACTTTTTCATCAAATGTACAATTTTTATTATCTCTCTAATTCTGATTGGAAAAAGGATATACTCTGGACTTCAAAAGTCTTTCTATCAAACACTGTCAGAAGTGATGTAATTTAACAAAACATTCCAGTTTCGACAAAACAGCATATTTTAAGGAAAGCACATTTTGTTGTGTTCTCCCACCAGCTTCGCTAGTGAAAAACATCAGTTTAAAAATAATTTCTTGAAATATCACATCATTCCAAAGGTTGTTGTTTTGGTTTGGTTTTTTGGTTTGGTTTTTTTTTTTCCAGTTTCTTGTGCATTGCCCTTCCATTTGCAGCTAGAATCAGATGTAGAAATAAATAGCTTGTGTTACAAAGAAGGCCCTTCTTGCGGTATATCAGTCTTGGAACAGGAAGTACTAGAAATATTGTGAGATAGACAATTCTCAAGATTGCCAGCTCAATTTTGCAGGCCCAAGGGGGATCTCATTGTTTAGATAAACCATTTAAGGTTTGTCCAGAACCAGTCTTGGGTCACTTAAGAGTTCAGGAAAAAACTTCTGTTACATGAGCAATTATTGTTATACTCCTGCAATCTTATCTTCCGCAGAGAGATTTGGCTAAAGTGCTCAAAGGTTTAAAAAAAAATTCTAATGATAAAATTTGTACCATGGCTCTATGAAGTCTCTACCCTGCAGTTAAAGTACCCATTATAAAAAAGCCTGCAGGACGTGAAGGGGCTAAGATGTGCTGCTATATGATAGATAAACAAAATCAGTCATTACAAAAGCCTGGCTGTTAATTTGCTTTCACATGTATCTGTGCAACGCCTGATATATCCTCTTATTTATGCAGATACTTCTTTTCTACGCTGCATGCTTTAGGGCAATGTGGCTGACCCTTTAAGGCAGAAAGTAGGCATTAGTGAAATACACTTTCTTTATCTTTTGAGAAACGTGGAGGGAGATTAGGAAATACCTCTGGAATGGCTTATATTTTGATCAGGTGCATTTGCAGACACATCTCTTATCCCTTCCCAAAATTACAGAAGGATTTACAAGTCTTACTGTGAAAGTGGTGTCAAAGACATCTCTAAGTCAAGAAAGACATTCTTCAGAGCTTCAGTCCATCTGTTGAGAGCTTTCTTGGCAGGCAGCTCTCATCACAACAAGGTGTTCAAAGAGAGGGATTTGCCCTGAACTGGCAAGTTGTAATGATGCTTCACAGGCATTATATGAATTGTACCAAGGTGTCTAGGGATTTAAATGAAACTGCATTGCTCTTGTAATTGGCAAATTTAGGGAATATGCTATTGTTGAAATACATCAACATAAATGTCCACAAAAGAGATTGTTGTGCACTGCAGTGAGTATAATAGGGTTTTTAATGAACTCAAGCTTATTAATGAACAGCTTATTTTAACCTACCTGTTTGCCTTGTCATTTTGTCATGATGCTTTCATTATGTCAAGGGATTCATAGTTAGAAAATATATATATATATACACACATCACAGCTATATGGAACATATGTGTATAAAAGCTATTTTGCTGCTCTAACTGCTACTGCTATGTAATGGAGAAGTGTGAGAAATAGAAGAATTGGGTTAGTCAGAGTACATGTTCATCTCTGTGTTTTCTTGTGCTGTTGGATATTGAAGGGGAAACATCCGCGAGATTTATAGTGGGAATGGTCACAGTGCTCCAGCTGATTTCTCCAAAATGCAGGAATCCTGCTGTCATCAGTACCTGATATTTTTGAGAGGTGGAGAAAAGCCGGTTGTATCTGGGTAAAACTACCTGCCTTGAAGTTTCAGCAGCTGATTTAGTCCTAAACCCTCACAGGCCTCCATTCTGCAAGAACTACTGAGATGCAGAAAGTAAAGGACACTCAGAAGTCATGCTAGGCAGGGGCAATGTGAATAATGTATATCACTGAGTTACGATTGCCCAGGCCTCCCGCCACAGGTTTGATGTTACCCCCTTGGGTTTTTGCAACTAGCTCTCTGTACAAAACAGAGGGCACGCTTGCCACGAAGGTGCGTTCCCAGCACAGCGGTGAGGATATTTGCACTGATGGCAAGGAAAAGGGGTTGGCCTGCCAGCAGAAAATAGATCCAAATTTTGATGAGGGCTACAAAAACTGGTATTAATTGGAGGTGAACAGTGGTAACAGATGCCTTGAATTATTGCCACTAGTCCCCAGACTTTTCAAGACATGTTTGCATAATTCAGGATCACTGTATTTCACCGCCTACAGCTATTGCATATGTTCAGAAATTTTCGTTTCAGCTTTTTACGTTACTCCCTGGAACTCTGATTTTTTATGAACTGTATACATGGTATATTTTACTGACATATCTAGTCCCACTGACTTCAAGCCTGTTTTTCACTTGCCTAACATACAGCAGGAATCATTTTGTCATAATCATGGTGGTTTAAAGATATAAGACAATAAAAAAAAAGGTAGAGGGAGTATGCCAGCTGGAAAAACAGATGGATTTTCAGACCCACTTTGTCCTTCGATCTCTGAAGTTAGATATGTACCCTGAACATTCTGCAGAACTGAAGTAGGATTCATGGAAATTTTAAAAATCGTAAAGGTGATGATATCATTTAGATGATATTCAGAATTCTTCTGAGAGGACCATATTTTCCAAAAATATTTAGAAATGCTTTTGAGATTTTAACACCTAAAGCCAACTAAAATAGTTTATTGAGTAACTATGGATTAAAGTAGTAGATTTTTAATAGAAAAATTTCAAAGGTTAAATTTTTTTTAATTTTCAGTACAAAACACTTTTATTAGAACTTCTCAGCTACACTTATGTGTTGCCTTTAAATTTATTTAGTCTTTATTTAGACTAACTTTATATCAATGGAACAGACCAGAATTTATTCCTTGCAGATGCTTATCATGGAGGTAGTCAAATCACTCAAAGGTACATTTTTATATAATTTACATAATAAGATTTCTTATCTTGCCCCTCTCAAAATAGCCCTTTTCCCTCTGCTGGCATGGCATGACAAAGAGTGTTCAGCAAAACAAAAATGTTTTACAGTAAAGTCCTATGTCTGGTTCCAGTGAACAAAACCACTGGACAGAGATGAGGCTGTACCTCTTTATTGTAGCTTAAATGTTGACGGGAATGTCTTGGGAAGGATGAGCTGGTTAGCAAATCTTTAGGAAAGGATTTTTTCTTTAAAAGAAAGGTATGCTATTGAATCCAAAATACATTGAAGAATAGATCAGCTTAAAAATTTAAAAGTTTCAAAAGAGGTAGTTCTTTAGGCGCAGCTTTTTTCTGGGAAGATAAAAGTTTTAAAATGTTTTTTACATACTAAGTCACTGTTTGCAAAAATGCCTGAAATGTTTTGTTTTCATACAAGTGCAAAGCAAAAAACATATTTCACAGCCTTGAAGTTTATCATGAAAGCCTTTAATTTTTGTCCATCTATAAAGGAATGCTTACCTTATGGGTATCTACAAATACCTTATGGGTACCTACAATTACATTATGGGTCTCCAAATTCCTTATGGCTTTCTTGAAAATACTGGAATTCCTTATATTTTCAGTAATTTTTTTATTAGCAGTATAGAAACAAATTGCATCTATCTGTGGAGAATAAGTGATTAGATGGGTGACAAGTGGCATGAAAAGCAAGAGTCCAGTTCCAAACCCACAGCCACTCTGTTGCTGAAGAGCACTGATACTTTTTTCTCTGCAGATCTCCTAAGAGGTACATAGCCAATATAAGCTTGTTTTATAATTATACAGTGCTACAATATGCACTGTAATTATAGTGCTGCACTGCATAACATGCAAGAGTGTTTTTTAATAGCTTTTTGAATTTCTACGCTGGTGAGCCAATTATGTTTCAGATTTTTCTTTGTAAACAGCAGTAGTGCAATTTTTAAGACTATATGTATTCCTCTGCACTGACAGGTACATTCCAGTTAACAGCTTTTCACATCTTTGAGAAAATAGTCACACTTACCGTGCTTTGCTATTCTGGCAACTTTTTCAGTAAAATTCCTTGATTTCTTCTGTGTTCATCCATACTCTTTTCCATAGGTCTGTGTCTTTTATCAACATTCTTTTTTAATAATGTTAATTTTAGTTTAGGGAATTTACTTTTTTTTTTTTTTTTTAATCCTTTCTTTCCAAGCAGTTTGTTTACATATGTAAGGGGAGAAGTAGAATCCTGTTTTCAGCTTTAAAAATGAAAAGAAACCTACAAGTCCAGTGGAGGTCTAAAGTGACATAAACTAGGTTATAAAGAACTTTCTCCCAGTTGGGGAATCTGTTTTCTCCTTTCTTAGTTTTCACCACACCTGTAAGCTGACAGCTTGTGACTATTACCAGACACAGTATCTATCTATCAATCACTGTTTGCTTTTGTTAATTAAGAGCAGATGGCAAGTGCTAAAAAAAAAAAAAAAGTGGCTGTTGATGAATTGGAAAGAAAAAAAATCCTGTCTTGAACAAGTTACATACTTCATGTACACACAAATGTATGGACTAGAGCTTGTTGGAAAATACTCAGTTTCATTTACTAAGAGTTAATGAAATTTTTATCAGTCCACAGAACATTTAGCTTTGCATTAAAAAAAGGCAAAAAATATATTACTTTTGGTTGAAACTGAAAAGACTTCATTAGGTCAACTGAAAAAAAAAATAAATTGCTTTAGGTTAAGCCTGAATTGGGCTCTGTAAGGTGAATTAGCCCAGGTTAACACTGAACAGAGTCCACCCGTACCAGATCAGGCTTCGAGGTCAGCTAAGACCTATCACATTCTCCATTTGCTCTCCTGACTGTAGTATGCAAGTCAGGGAGTTGCGGTGCATTTGGCTGATAATGTCTGATCTTTTACTGTTAGGGAATTTTCTGCAACAGTTTTCAGACGACCTGGGACATGATCAGTACAACATATTCAAATTGCAGCTTTCTTCACTGTGGTCAAAACCCTGGATGAGGAGAGTCAATTCCCTCAAATGCAGTGGCATTACGTCTACAAGCAAAGATGTGTGTCCTTTTTTGCATCAGGAAATGACATGATTTATTTCCATATAAATATGATTAAGAACAGGACACACAATTCTGCAGAAAACAAAATCTCACCAGAAAGAGCAGTGGATCTGCAGCAATACGAATTCCTTCTCTGAGTTCGTAAACATACTGAGAGCTCAAGATCTAGCACCTTCCAACAGCCAGAGTAGGAGTCCTGTTAGAGTCGACCCTGCTCAAAGCAGCAGTCAGCATCTCCATCCAAAGCTATGCAAAATTGCTTTGCTAAAACTAGATTCTTAACCACATAGGTCAAACATTATCTCAACTTTTAGATCATATTTGTCTACTTCTCTGCTCTGCTTTGGGCTTGAAATGCCTTTGGAAGGCTCCTTGCATAAGCAACTGGAAATTCTGGTTTTCAGCTAGAATCACAATCCGGTCATCCACATTTCAAAAAGTTTACTCTCAAGAGAGTTTCTCCAAGTTTTTTTCTTCAAGTTAAAAATAATTCAGATTGCTTGTATGAAAGATTGGTAATTAGCTAAAACCTTTAGCTGCTTCTCTTACTTGAATCCAAGCTCATAAAATACAGTAATTGTTATTATGCAAATGTAATTGCATGAATAACACCAGCTTAGTTTCTAACAGCTTTGTTTCATGAGGATATTTTCAGATTTTGCGTGCTGTACTCTTTTGTTATCTTGATTTAAAAATAAAAGTTTATAACAACAATCTATACTATACAAAACCAGAAGTCCATAAAGCATGAAAACTTTTCTAGGAATGTCATTGTTATATTATACTATTTTTAAAGTGTAAGTATGTTAATATAAACTAGAAAAGAAAAAATTATGAAGATTAAGGAACACAGGATAGAATTTCAGCAACAAGGGAGAAGGTAGGAAGAGCAGTCCCTTTGCCTAATCTTATTTAATGTGTATTATTCCTAGGTGAAATTTGTAAAAGTATACTGATATCATTTAAACTGCCTTAAAGGGATGAGAACATGTCTTAAATAGATGAACATGTTGAGCATAAGAAGAGCCTAAAATTATGATCACATTTTACATATGACTGGTGAGCCTGGGACACTGCAGTAACTTCTTTTATCTTCTGCCTAGTGCAGAAAGTATACCTGAAGATCTGTTGAAAAATATACAGAATGTAAACGCTTCTTTGAGAGTAATATCTCCTACTTGAAACTTCAGCCACCTAAAAAAATTCAGATCTTTCATTTACATAAATTGTTGTCCCTACAGTAGTTCCTATCAGGCAAAAAGTAAAACAAAACCAAAAAAGAAACAAGTTTTTCTTTCTCTATGCCGTTGCTTTGAGCACAGATAAAATGCAGATGACTCTACCTGCTGCTCAGCTGTGAGGAACTGGATGCTCCACCTGCTAATCTGAACCCAAGGGGGCCAAGTATGCATTTTGTTTCTCTTGTGCACACACACACAGAGGCTTAGCACATATGCACACACATGTACTTTATTTGTCTGTTTGTTAGTTGTCCTTTTTAATGAAGTAAGTCATCCAGATTGAAAATTTCTCTTCTCTCAGTGTGGGAAAACTGAAAAAACCCTTGCAAAACATATTTGAAATGCTGGCAGCTATGGATATAAGCCAGAATAGGCAGCTGGGCTTTATTTTTGCTTTGAAGGGCCCAAAGATGTATACAAACTCATGCACTCCCTCTTTCTCATGCATACACTGAGTCCCGTGGAGGTCTGGGCTGTATCTGAACTGTCTTGCTGGCCCTTCCCCTCAGTCCCTAGACTAGTGCTCTGAGCAGCACTGTGATTGTAGCGCTTGATATTGATTACTTTCCAAAGAGAGAGTAGGAGTGCAGCTAAATTTTGAATCAAGCCCTTTTTTCTTCAAGATGTTGATGTGCGGATACCAGCGAACTTTCTGGGAAGAAGTACATCAGCTCTGACAGAAAGTGCCCAGGACAAGGTTGGAGTTTTCCGCTGCAGGGCAGCCTGCGAGGTTGCCCCAGAGCAGGCTGGCCCCACACTGAGGCATCACGGTTCAAAGCCTGTGTCTGAAGCCACCACGCATGCACAGGCAAATGCCAAGAACACTGGGATCAGCAGCTTTTTGGTTTTCTTCCCAATGCTATTGCCAGTTTCTTGACTTCCCAATGGAGAATAAAAAGCCTTTATGCAACCTCAGACTTTTGCAGGATGAGAAAAGTATTTTCTCCCTTTATTTCAGGCTCAAGGTCTTCATGTGGCTTCCTAAAGCACATTTCAAGGAACTGCGTACTTTGTGGGTTGGGTTTGAAGTCATGCATTTATTGCTACAGAAGATTGGTGCCTGAGTTCTGCCTCCAGTTATTTGGTCATTGTGGAGTGTATGACAATGGATCATAATAACAAAATGTTAAATAGTAATTTTAAAAATATTTAGCTATAATAAGTAGAAAATACTTTAAGACAAATCTGTTTCAATTTATTTCCATGTGATATGACATGAATGCTCTGCTATGTGTGCAAAACTCAAACCTTGCCTCTGAGTCAAAAAAGTGCTTTAAGCTGTCCTCCATCCGCAGGGGAAAAAAAATCTAGTTCTCTTTCAACATGAATCTCATGCTTCAGTTCATACCCTACGGGAATACACACTCAACATTGCAGACCCGAGCCCTCCAAGTCCACGACTGCTGCGGGAATGTAAAAAGCATCTATAATTCAAATGTTGATTCGATATTGTTCATGTGAAAGGCAATTAGTCAAAAAACTACTGATTTCCATTTTCTCAAAACCTGTGTGCTAAGGTGCCTGCAAATAACACTTTTGCTCCTTATAAAAACTCTGTAACCTGAAATCACTCAGGGCCAGCAGGGAGCAAAAGTTTCTGCACATAATGTGATTTCACACCTCATTAATCCATATACAACACATTTTTCCTTAGGAATTGCTCTTTTGTATATCCTTGCTCACTTCTACTTTTGAAAGACAACCAGGAAGACTTGTCTCCAATCTCCTATAGAGGCACAAAGGGTAAGGAAATGGATTATTAACCTTTGGCTGTCATATGGCACCCTAGCAGGCTTATTATGCAATAAGATGTAAGGTTTGAAAAGAAAGGTATGGCATCGTATCCCCAAGCTGAAGCTCAAGCTTTTTAAGGCAGGGCCACATAGGCATAACCTAAGATTGACAACTGCAAGACTTATTTCCTATAAGAAAGAAAAAGAGGACGGATTGTTATCACTTTTGTGGAAATGTGAACCAGTGGAGCTATGTGAAAGCCACAGATACTGGGAAAGAATATGTGAAAATCTGCTTCTTATTATGGATATATGTTAAACTGGGCACTAATTCTATTATAACACAGGTGACACTCAATTGCTTTTTCTTCTACTTGCAGCAAAATTGATGTGGGATTTGTTGCTGATTTAGCTAGAATTTTACTGTTCCAATATATTGTTTTCAGCAAACCAAGCATATAAAAATGAACATTTATTTCTGGAAGGTTAAGGTGTTGTTTTCTACTAGTGGTTCTTTTGGCAATGTTAGATGATCATATTTTTGCTCCTTTTATTATTGTACTTGACCAAGGCATCCTTTGCTATGGAAAAGAGAGTCTATTCAGATATTTTGTCAAAAGATGCATCTGTGAAAGACTTCATTGAGGCCCGTGACTCAGAGGAGAGCATAACTGTAAGATTGCCTGAAGAGGATGAACTGAGGTGCCAACTCTTAATTTCTGTCTAAGGTCGAAAGTGGATGTTTCTAGGAACATATTCTTCATATCAGAGTTGTTGAAGAGTAGCCAAACTTACACTGAATTACTGAGAGGTGGCTCAGAGAGCACAGGTCTGTCAGATACTTGGGCTCTTGAAATGATAAACCTCTCAGCCTCCCAGGGTTCGCTGCTAGGTGGGCTCAGCTCAACTCCTCTTCCTGATTTCCCTGCTCGGTGGGAACTGCTGTGGGAGACATTGGCTGTGATCCGTGTCAGCAGCACAGAGGTACCTGCCAAACTCACAACATTGTTCACTTCACTGGCTTGCAGGCAAACGTATGCTTTTTATCGGGCTAACATGTACACCCTGCTGGTGGTGACATTTAATGTCTTCAGCACTTTAAAAGTTTTAAAGCAATGCACATGGCTTGTTGTAAGAGGAGATCTTCAGTCATTTTCCATTGCCCACAAATTGAGGCATACCCACACTTCTGTTTATCATTATGCCACTAGTAGAGATGTTCATTCCTGGCAAGATTTACCTATGCAAAAGTACATTTTGCTGACAGTAGGCTGTGCAGTATTTAATAGCAATGGTGAATCCTCTGTGCCAGGATATTCTATGGCTCACGTTACATTGCACTTGTCAAATACTTCTTGATTTATTCAGCTGTGAAGTGAACACTAGTACCGCTGTAAGGTATTTCACATACGTAAAGCATTTCAGAATGATTTATATGTACAGGGGTGAACTGGAGCCTTGGAATTGGAGGGATTTTCAATATGTAGCATCTTTATTAGCATTAGGCATGAAAAGCGAGTTCCTGGCTGTAGCTGCATACATTTTATCAGAATTTTGGGAAGCAATCTGCATGGCGGCTGTATATAACTGCTGCACAGGAGGCTGAATGTGGTGGCAAAATAACTGCTCTTCATTTAATGTGATCATCAAGAAGCAGCTGAGGTCTTTTCAGAAAAAGATACCTTGGAGGATACAAGCCATATTCAAGGTGGATTAGAGTTTTTCCCGTGAGTAGTACAAAGGATTTCCAGAAGGTGTATTAGAAAAGCAGGGGCTACTCAACTGGGACAGACAATCCCTCCAGCAGTCAGGCTGGGACTCTTCAAGCTCAGCAGGAAGGATATTAAAATAAGCAGCAGATGAAGCATGGCTGGAGGATCTTTCCTTCCCTGCTCCCCAAAATGAGATAGTTATCTAAAAAGAAAAGAATGTAACATTACTCTTTTGTAGGCTGAAAGTAACTGTTTATTAATTTTTCCTTTTTAGGTTCTTGGACATGGTTTTTTCATCATTGGTGAGACAAACAAAGCTAAATATGTTTTAATTCTTTCTCCACTGGTCCATCAGTCATTTTAATGGGTTGTTGATCTCATCTTAAGCCTCCCTGTAGCTTCATTGTGTGTGTGTGTGAGTGTGCACACGTGCACAGGTGGAAACCAGTATGCATGCCAAGCCCAGGCCCAGCATTGCCTTTACCTGGGGTTAGGACAAGGGCCTGAGAGCACAGGCCTGCAAAGAAGGCTTTCTCGCCCAGAGCGGGGGCTCTGTAGACTTTACAAGATATGTATACAGAAGGAAAAGTCTGAAGCATCACATTACTGCAGCTCTCAGCACTTAATTCCACTGTACTATTTTCATTCATACGTTCCAACCACCTTTGCCTGAAATTCAACTCTTTCTATAATATATATATATATTCCAGGCACTTTATTTCTGCCACTGGAAATAAATGTTGTTCAGGATATTAAAAATAAATATTATTTTAGAAAATGTAAAGATTTCCAAGATCTCATTGCACACCACAGTCATTTGTAAATATGCATGGTTTGGGTGATTGATTATACTTGTCTATAATAAGTCAGAAATTGACAAATTTAAGTAAGAAGTAATTAATAATTTTGATATTTTAAAAATAAATATTGAATGCTTTTGTACAAGATGCTAAACTGTCATCCTGTAAGTTTTTGTAAGCATGAACTTTTTATGACAAGATACTGGCTGCTCTTTGTTGTCTAAGACATTGCAAACATCAGCAATGTTACTAAGTGATATAAAATGATAAGGTAAATGTGGTACTAAAATCTATTAATGGAGAGAACAAACAAGAATATTTGCTCAGCTTTTAAACCCTTCTTCTAACATCAGTCCAATAAGGCACTTAGGACATCCTTTGCTGAAATGATGAACTTGCTTAAAATTCACAAAACCATTCAGTTGACCTTATTATATGAAAAACATGCAGATGAATAAAATGATCAACAGAAAGTGTCACAAAAAAAAAAAAAAATTCCACCATGAAAATGGTGAAAAGCCCAGCATTAAAAACAATCTAGGGAACAGGAGAATCCTGAAGGCTGCAGCTGTGTGAGTTTGAGTCAAGGAGGCCTTGACTGTATGGAACAGTTTGTAGGAATTACTTTGTCCGGACACACGTTCTGCTGTGCATGTTGCAGCTTTTCAAGAGTTTAGACCAGAGGACAATAAAATTACTTTCTGGCCTAGAATTACTAGTGTCTTTTTCTCATGGATAGAGATTTGGGGAGAAGGGAGGGAAGAAGTAGCCATAAGTGAGAAAACTCAGTGAAGTTCTCAGGTTCGAACTGAAGTCAAAGCAGCCTTTGACAGACACAAAAATGCGTAAATGTGGGTTATTAGCTAATTATGCATTCAGAGGCCTGCTTTAGAGCATGCATTTTCTGAGGTCTTGGTCTTAGTGTTCTATTCCATTGTATCAAAACCTTCAATTTAATATATCTTTGACTCCTTTGCAGACTAATATGTCTCCCTGTGAGAAGGCTTTGAGACACTAAGCCTAAATCCTCCATTCTTAGTTTCATCATCAGACTCCCTAAGCAATTCCTTTTTCACTGTTTTTGCCCTTACCTGTCAATTACATGTGGAATGTTACCATGCCTCATCCCTACTTGCTGCATCTCCAAGATAAATAGATTTAGGCCTATTATTTTAACTCATATGTAGGTCATGTTCATTTTTTTTTCTTTCAGCAACCTCTAATTGCCATAAAGTTCAAGAAGACCTACTGCAGCCTGGCTGCCTACAGAAGGCCCATCTCATTTTTGGTACCTCTTCACAGGTACAAGCCAAGGAGTATTTGTTTGTTCGTTCATTCATTCATTCAGTTGCAGAAGTACTGCATAGTATTTTGTAGGATTATGTCTATTTTGTTGTCAAAAATGCTTATATGCTGCACTAATTTTCCTAGATTCCTTCCTTCCTTGCTGCATGAAATTAATTTTTTTCCCTGAGATTTACTGTTATTCAAACAGAAATTTGCTTGCCCTAGCCTTTCACTTTCCAGCTAGTGCTAACACCTCTTCCAATTCAGTGCTGTCTCAGAATTTCATCCATGCTCTCTATACTACAGCTTCCAGATGGAGACAGTCAGTAAGGCCAATTGCCAATCTCACTCGCTGTCTCTTCCAATGTGATATTTCTTATTTATTATAATCTTTTATTTGCTCCTTTAGCCAGTTCTAAATCTACATTTATATCTTTAATAATTCAGATTGGCTTGGGTAAATATGTCGTCAGGTTTTGTGATATAGAATATCAGATTCTTTATTAAAATTTAATTCTAACACACTACATTCATATAATTCTGTGGTCTCTTAATATCTGAAAATCAGATTATCAGGCAAAGGGTTTTTTTCCTTCATAGCTGGTTATTTGTCACTCTTATATTTTTTCCCTCTCACAAACTGTTACATTATTTTACTCCATTTCAATTTGTTAGCTGATAAGAATTGTTATCCTTTCCTGTAGGAAATCAGTATATTTACTTTTCTCAGTATTTTTGGAACTTACCTGGTTTGCAATATCACTTGAAAATGGAGTTATTGCTAGTTCAGTTGTTTGCTTATTATTTGCCTTTCAAAATGACATGGAAAATAAATCAGCCATTAGCGCATCTTATAAAATTATGAGAGTTGTAACTTCAGTAATACTTTATTAAAAGGAGATACACTGGAGGTGTGAGGCAGGAGGAAAGGAGATAGTGTCTATGTCTGGTGATGCAATGGAGACAAGATCCGTGAGCTAGCTGTTATCCCATTTGCTGCATCCATCCCATGCTACAGAGATGCTGCATTTATCTTAAGAGCACTACAGCTAAAGTTAATGATCTCTGAGTTATGATGTAGTGACAGGCTGTGGCATATATATTGTTTCTCTTTTTAGAACAGACATTGTCTATATGTTTCAGGGTCTTTGCAGTATGATTGACTGCATGGTGTCAGAGTGCCCAAAATGTGATTTTTTTCATTACAGTTTCCAAAGGTTTACAGAAATGAAGACAAGAAAGTGAGGAAAGAGAGAAGAGGACTTGAGAAGTATGGTATGACTCAGGAGTGTATTTGTTCAGGCATATTTACTTTTGCAGTATCTGAATCAACTTCTGGTTCTACCAGAAAGATAGATACTTAAAATAGTCCTTTAAGCTTTTAATAGATTGAGACGCACTTGGCAGAACTACCAATTTTGAAAACACAAGGCATCACTATCTTCACCCATGAAAGTGTTTAGTACTTTAATACAAAAAACCTGAAGGATAGAAGGGAAAAGAGAATGGAAAATCTTTTGCTTTAACACGTTGGTCTAAACCAGGTTTGGGTTAGGAATTGACTGAGATAGTTACCCAGTTACGGCCACTTAGAGCTGCCACAGCAAAGTGTATTACGCTGACTGCTGGGACAATGAATCTCTGCAAATAAACAGTGCCAACGCAGCCAGTCAAAATCATTTCAGCAGTTCAGAGACAGTCTGTGTGAAGAACACGTGCTTTCATGAGAGAAGGTAATGATGGGAAACCATGGCCATTTAAGGGCTTTGCAGTTCTCTCTGTGCCTTTAAATATGTAGAGTCCTGCCTACCATATCCCCGTAGGAATTAGTTAAAAATTACAGTGATGACCATTTAACATTTCCATTCTTCTTCTAGACTGGAAACAAGCTTGTCTAGTAAAATCAAAACATTAGAATTTTAGATGGGAAAAAGGTGGTGTAACGTGAATAACATCATAGACATAAAAATAGTAGACGCTGCATACAAAGCTGTCTGGAGGACAAAAACTGTTTCACAGCAAGAGTCAAGGTTTGAAATTTTGATTCTATTTTGGAACAAATCCCAAACCTATTGAAAACTTTACAAAATAAAATGATGAAAAAATATTAGGTTTTGAGTCAAAACCAGAAATGGTTTTATATGAGAGGGATCTTTTAACTTCATTATGTGTGCTCATATTTGTTTCTCTCTCTTGTGATCTGGGATAGATATTTTTCTGTCTGAGCTGGACTAAGAATTTGAACTTGTGTCTTTGACATCCCAACATTCGAACCAATGAAATTTGAGGATTAATCATGATCTCTCTCCTGTTTGCTGGTTGGAATACTCAGAAAGCCTTGGATCTGCAAAAATGTTGTTGAAACATACATTTCTGGAAGACATCTGCTTCAACAAAATTTCACTTCTTTCAAAATATTTGTTCAGCTTTAATCACTGTCTCTTCCTCCCATTCTATTACTATGGCTATCTGCCATTTTCTAAGAGATCTAAAGGAATTAGTTGTCCAAATGTCATTACAATGCAGTGGGAGCTAATCTTCTAAGTCCTGCAGAGTTTTAAAAATGTCAGAATTTCTTTCTTTATGAACAGACTTTTTAGAGAGGCTTCCAACCGATTATTTCCTGCTACTTGCCTACATGTTTATCTTGTGCATATAACATGTACTAATTATATGATTATTGTATTAATATGCACATAAAGGATAAATTGATAGAACCTGATTCCTGCAGGTAAGTTATGCTCATAAGAACAAAGGCTTGTTTTCAAACCGTACCTTATATTTTCACCTACTCCAGATGATTAGGGTTCTTTGTTCTTTATGTATGACGGTTATTTCTATAACCATTAACTATATAGACTAGACTAGACTAGACGATTCCAGTTGGAAAGGACCTACAATGATCATCTAGTACAACTGCCTGACCACTTCGGGGCTGACCAAAAGCTAAAGTTCATTATTGTCCAAATGTATCTTCAACACTGCCAGACTTGGGGCATCGACCACCTCTCTAGGAAGCCCGTTCCAGTGTTTGACCACCCTCTCGATAAAGAAATGCTTCCTAAAGTCCAGTCTGAACCTCCTCTGGAGCAGCTTTGAACCATTCCTGAGTGTTCTGTCACTGGATACTGGGAAAAATAGATCAGCACCTCCCTCTCCACTTCCCCAACTTGGGTATGTCACAAAGGAAGGTTATCTTTACCACAAAGATTAGAGAAAGCTGAATTTTCTGAGACAAGAGGGCTGTTGCCATCACAGGAAGAAAAGGGGAGTGAAATATGAAAGAATAATCAAAAAAGCATACTTGTCCCAAGATCAACGCTTGCCTTCTTTGCTGTTCTTTCCCTTGACCCAGTAACCTTCTAGATCAAGGAAAGACTTGAGGAAAGAAAAGCCACTTCTGAGAGGCGGGAGCAGAAATCCGAGGGGCCCCTCCTCACCACTCCATGAGTCCAAACGCTCTGGAGGGACCAGGCTGAGGTTTTATTAGGACTGGCTTGGTGTCTTCTCAGAAGCCTCTTCTAATAGGTTTCATACAGAGCTTTCATACATGAAGATGACTCTCTGTCAGGGTAGGTCCCTGTGTTTTGTTTTGGTAAAAGTGCAGAGGGACATGTCACTCTGGAATTTGTTTGGTATTTTGCTGTTAACAAAAGTCAAATGTGTGAAAAGAATTAGGTGTTAAAAGTGGAAATTTTGAATGACCAAAGGAAAATAAATAATTGTGTATGAAAACCAGTGATAAAGACTTTAACTTGGCCCATTAAATAGGAGTGCATGATGAGACTATCATCCCAAGACTGACCTTGGCCTTCTGTTAGTTCATTGGCTTTCTTCAGTCCAAAAAAGAGTTCAATTCAGCTTTTCTTGTCCAGAGAGAGGTTTATTTTTTGCCCAGGAATTTCATGAAATGAAATTTGAAAGAAAAACTGAGCTTTGGGTGAGAGTTGCTTGAAAACACAAATGGCTCAGGCTTTTATAAGGCTGCTTTATAGAGAGGTTCACATGGCTTTCCTTACATAGTTAGAGAGTCATGTAACATGACATGACATAACTCTTCAACTGTACCTATGCTTCTGAAAGTTCCCCAATATGCTGTGTGTAATGTACAGTGTGACCTCTGAACTCACAGCTTTGCATAAAAACAGCTTAGATAGAACTACTGAGAAACACTAATGAAACCTCATGTATGCGAGGTTGTGACCAGTATCTTTTGAAGTCCTAGTGGGAGTTATTTTTCAGACGGGAGTAGCTGAATGGTTTTGTCCCCACAGAGCTGCAAAAAATAACTTTTCTTCCCTTTATTGATATTAGTGGTATCACAAGAGTTGTCAACATTAAGGTTAAAATTTTGTTTCCTTTATAAATCTCGTTTGTAGAGGTTTTCACATCTGGGTTATTTCAAATTACATCAAGCTTCAAGAAATTTGGTGTCTAAACTGTCAGCATGAGTGTGATTTTTTTTAAAGCAAAAATGTTTAAATCCATTAAAATATTAGAGCTATGGACTGGGAAAGTATAGCATGTGTTCCCATGGGATCAATGGGAGTTTTGCCTTTGACTTCAATGGAAACAGGAAGCGGGCCATAACTCGTAATCAGTCTCAGAATTCCCCAGCCCCATCCTGTGCTCCAAACTTTAGCTAATATTTAAAAGCTGATCCTGGGGTGTGTATGTGCATATGCCTTTTCTCTTTACCAACCTTTTAACAGGATTATTGCGGTGTTTTAACCTGAACTCACCTCTGGTTACAGTGTCAGTACCCCTCTACTGAAATAACACCTCAGTGTCAGAGCAATGGCAAACGAGCCACACATAAACCCCCAGTGCCCGAGATGCGAGAGGCTGGTATCTTGTTTCGAATCCCCTGAAACGTGCAGTCACAGAGTGAGAGTAACTAGAGATGGAAAGCTGAGTATTAGGTCGCATGTTACTCTCCCCTGCCAGTCTAAAATTGTTCCCCACAGTTTACAATCTAGTTTTAAATGACCTGAGTATTAAGGGGCATCCCCCTCTTTCCTCAGGAGTATCTACCAGCTTAACAGACCTTGCTTTAGGAAACATATCCAGATAGCCACTAGATACTCCCTGAACTCAGTCTAAGGTAACCTTCTTGACCACACAAAACAATTATTTTATCTTCGACTTCCATCCTTTTTCAGTTCTTGCAGTTGATAGTCTGTTTCTTCCCACCTCCTTCTGTCATTACTTTCCCTAGCTATATATACGGTGATCTTATAATATTGTGTTATACTGTTGTCTTTATTTTATTTTGAGCATGAAGATATTTTATTTTGATTTCATTGTATTTTTGGCAACTGTAGATAGTACAGGTACTTTCAAAATGTGTGTGTTACAGATCACAGTACAGTAGAAATTTCCACAGCTGCTCTTTTTGAAATTGATAACATTTCACTGTCTACAAGTAGTTGTCTTCTGTTCTCTATTTGTTCTTGAAAAAACACTGACTATAAAATTTACTATCAAAAAATATGCCTGACAGCTGAAATAACATTCAGGTTTCCCCTTATTCGGCAATGCTGCATTATATCATGTCAAGTTACATCATGTAGTATCTGATACAAGTTACCTGAAATAATGCAGCTCAAAAAAAAAAAAAAAAAAGGAATTTGGGCTGACTTTCATCTTCAGTGTAAGACAGCTCAACTGATTATAGGATAAAATGACTTATCAGAAACATGTGGTTTTGAGTAAGCTTGTTGCTCATGATAGTGTACTGTTGCTTTTAATAATAAATCATATACCCACGATGTACATCTCTGTTCAGCCATTCCCAAGTTGTGCTACATTCTACAGTGTGTATAAGAGTAAGTGAAGATTGGTAACAAAAAATATGGTACAGTGAACAATCCAGATAGATTGAAGCAATCCAAGGTAACTTTTTGGTTGTTTCCTATATTATGTGAGGTGCTAGAACAAGACCTCTGGTAGAATTAAAGTTTTCTTATGCTAAACTGCCTTTCATTTTTTAAGCTTTTAATCAGCAGCTGATGAAGCTCAGAAACTCACAGGAATCATTCTGGATGTCATCTCTAAGCATGTGGGGGAAAAAAGCTTATCAGGAGTGGTCAACATGGATTCACCAAGGGGAAATAATGCTTGGCCAATCTGATAGCCTTCTATGACGGCATAACTATCTGGGCAGATGAGGGAAGAGCAGTGGATGTTGTCTACCTCCATTTCAGCAAGACTTTTGACGCTGTCTCCCATAACATCCTCATAGGTAAACTTAGGAAGTGTGGGTTAGATGAGTGGACAGTGAGGTGGATTGAGAACTGGCTGAATGGCAGAGCCCAGAGGGTTGTGATAAGCAGCGCAGAGTCTAGTTGGAGGCCTGTAGCCTGTGGTCTGCCCCAAGGGTCAGTACTGGGTCCAGTCTCATTCAACATACTCATCAATGACCTGGACGAGGGGACAGAGTGTACCGTCAGCAAGTTTGCTGATGATACAAAACTGCGAAGAGTGGCAACACACCAGAAGGCTGCTCTGCCATTCGGTGAGACCTGGACAGGCTGGAGAGTTGAGCAGAGAGGAACCTAATGAAATTCAGCAAGGCAAGTGTAGGGTCCTGCACTTAGGGAAGAATAACCCCAAGCACCAGTACAGGTTAGGGGTTGACCTGCTGGGAAGCAGCGCCGCAGAGAAGGACCTGGGAGTCCTGGTGGACAACAAGGTCTCCATGAGCCAGCAGTGTGCCCTCGTGGCCAAGAAGGCCAATAGTATCCCGGGGTGCCTTAAGAAGAGTGTGGTCAGCAGGTCGAGGGAGGTTATCCTCCCCCTCTACTCTGCCCTGGTGAGGCCACATCTGGAGTTCTGTGTCCAGTTCTGGGCTCCCCAGCTCAAGACAGACAGCAAACTACTGGAGAGACACCAGTGGAGGGCTATGAGGATGGTTAGGAGACTGAAGCATCTCACTTCTGAGGAAAGGCTGAGAGCTGGGTCTGTTTAGCCTGGAGAAGAGAAGACTTAGAGGGGATCTGATCAATGCTTATAAATATCTAAAGGGTGGATGTCAGGAGGATGGGGCCCGAGTCTTTTCAGTGGTGCCCAGTGACAGGACAAGGGGCAATGGGCACAAACTGGAACACAGGAAGTTCCAACTCAGCATGAGGAAAAACTTCGTCACTTTGAGGGTGACCGAGCACTGGCACAGGCTGCCCAGCAAGGCTGTGGGGTGTACTTCTCGGGAGATATTCAAAACCCGCCTGGATGCAATCCTGTGCAACCTGCTCTAGGTGATCATGCTTTAGCAGGGGGTTGGACTAGATGATCTCCAGAGGTCCCTTCCAACCCCTACCAATCTGTGATTCTGTGATTCTGTGATTGTTCCAATTGTTTCTTCCAGAAACACAGTGAAGACATCAGTGAATGTTTTCGTTATATAGCATTTTCTGGTCATGTACACAATATTTTGGTAGTCCTGAAGACAGATCTAGTTCCACTGAGTGAAATTTCAGAGGAAAATTAAACCCATAAAGCCCCTCAGGCTAACTTCGCACTAGCAAGTACTGCTGAAGAAGCTAGTGAAAGAGATAGGTAAAACCGTGGCCCCACCATGATCAATGAAATTTCTCCCCTGATGTCAATGAAGCCAAGAGTTCAAAATTTCAGTACAAAACCTATATCTAGCCATAATTGTGAAGGATCAAAATATATCCATAGGGCCTAAGCTTATTTGCATTGAAGACAATAACAAAACTCAAATTGATTTTAAAGAATTACCTTCCAACAATTCCCTCAAGAGCAGTACAGGAAAGCAAACAATCTCTTGGTCTATGCAATATGAAATAATTCAGGCATTTTTACAATGCTTCCCACTCCTGTTGGATTGGCAGGTCAGAGATTACCCTGTGAACATCTTTATTTCCACAGCTCTGGTCCAAACTTATTTGTTCTTCCAGCCCTCAGCATTCCAGACCTGTCACCAGTAAAGAGAGTAAAGGAATATTAAATTAAAATAAGAGCTATGCATTTATCAGTTTTGCCTCTGTTATGAAGAGGTCTGACCTGGCACCTCTGGAAGCCTCCTCTTTTTATGTTATAAAAGCTGAAGTGGCCCATGTACCAAGCAGCCAAATTCTCAGTCTTTTAGTTACTTTTAAACTAAGTTTTAACAGGACTGTCAAGCACGGCATGCAGTATGTCAGTTGACACTGTGGAGTAAAATTGACAAAGAGCACTTTATGTACCTTCAGAGCAAGTATATCTTTACCAACACTTTTGAGCTATTTTAGGTTTGTAAGCTGCAAGTATCTCCTGCTTTCAGATTTGATAACAGTAGAACCAAGACTAGAGATGAGTAGCACCTAGCAATTAATAATCTGGCCAGTCTGCAATCTTTAATAAGCAGAATGATAAAAGTTTAAAATGTCCTGACTCTGGCAATCCCTTCTCCAAATACTGAGAAGTATTTGTTTCACAATCGAAGGCAGGCTTGCTCCCCTGCCCCCCCTTTAATGCTGTGTAAAGATCTCTTAGAGGCACGTGAAAAAACAGACAAGGGTTAATCCTTAGACAAAATATATAAAAAGCAACAGAATTCTTTGTGTCAGTTGCCAAAATTGAAAATCCTCCCATAATTTTGTGAAAGTAAATTACTTTCAGAATGCTTTAATTGTTCCTTTCAACATCACTTTCTTCTCATCATGTCCCAGAACAGCAAAGCCTCTGCATATGCTGTGGTTAGCTTTTAAGAACCAGTCACTGAAATGAAAGTGAAATGAGAAAAGGGGCATTTTAAGAATTCTGTAGCTTTTCTTGTAGTGTTTCCATTTAATAACATCTGCTACTCATAAATCATGAAAGAAATCTCTAATAGCCTGTAATACCAATACATGGTAGAAAACAAGAGTCTTTCACCTCTTGCAGGTAAGCAAATACTTTCATGTTAAAGTAATAAAAGCAGAATATTAATCTCTTCCTGCTCATTTGCTAGGGCAGTCTGACCTCAGTGTTCCCACCACTGGGGACTGTCAGGTGGCCCACCCTGACTGCTGTGACGCTGACCTGCAGTCAGCACCACGTCCACGCTCAGTCTGCTGCACTTCATGTACCAAACCTAATCTGTGCTCGCGTTGCTCTGCCGGCAGTGTGCAGACAAGCAGCTGGTGCCAGGATGGTTCTTGCTGCCTCGGGCGCTGGGCTGTGACCTCTCCTCCTCAATCATTCTCTAATGTGCATCAAAAAATTGTGCTCTTTGTTGACAGCAGTACATGGGAAATTCTGCCCATCGCCTTTTGTCTGTGTCTGAGTGACTTGCCTGTGGCACATAGGTGTGTTGGGTAGAAGATAATTTCATTTTGCTGACCGTCGTGGTGATTCCAGCAGTTACTTATATATGTACATATTTTTAGATATATATATATATGGCTGAATACTAAGAGAGTTGTGAATTTCAGCCCCTGTGTATAAACTTAGAGAGACACCAATAGTGTGTTAAGTAATAGACTCAGCTGTAGACAGCCAAGCCTGTGTCTCTTGCCTTAAAAACAATTTTAGGCTCTGGGGTATCATCACAAAAAAGTGTGTGAGAAGTTATAAAGAACCAAGGGGAAGTCTTATGCATGAGGATCAGATAATGACAAAATGTGACTGATGAAAGAAAAAGACAAATAGGTGTTGCTGTGGGTAAATACAAACAGATAATAATAATGACTTGACTTTTCATGGTAACCTCTTGGATAACTCTTCTGACATCTTTTTTTAACAAATGCATTTTGTTTCACACTCATTTCACTCAGATTTGATACATAAATTCAGGAGGAGCATTATTAAAAGCTCTGTGACAAATCTAGCAGTAGTAGAGAAACCAGTTTCAGTGCCATGTGTAGGCAGGATGCACAGCAGCAGCTCAGGCACTGCTCCTTTCAGGTTACCACCCCATGGTTTGCACCCCTGGACTGATATGTGGGTTTACCCCATCTTGGGTGCAAAACTGTCAGGAGCAGGACAGCCCCAGTCCCAAGAATCAGGCACCTCTCTGGGGATGGGGACGGGCCAAGACTGGGATGGGACATCAGCCCACAGATAGGGTCAGGATCAAAACCTTGTCTGTCTTGAACTTCATGAAGTTTCTGTTGGTATAATTCTCAAGTTCTCAATATACTCTGGATTGAAGTTCTATTGTTTGGCATATCATTCTGTCCCCTTAATTTAATAAAGTCTGCAACATTGCTGAGGGTGCACTTTGACTCCTCATCCCAGTGATGAAGATACTGAACAATATCAGCCCAAGCATCAGTTTTTAGAATACAGCACTCCTGACCAGCTGCAACCTGGATGTCAAGATAGCTATCTTCTGAGCCTAATAGTTCCAGTCAGTTTTCAACACCCCCGGCAGTATATCCATCCAGCCCACAATTCCTCAACTTCCAAATGAGAATGCTATGGGAGGTGGTGTCAAAGGCCATATTAAAGTCAAGATATGATACAACCACTCTTTTCCCTCTGTTTTCATATATGGTAATTTCATCACAGAAAGTAGTCAAGCTGATTAAACATGATGCACACTGACTGGTCCTAACAACTTTTCCACGCATCATGAATGTCATCAGTGATTCAGAACAGACTTACAATCACATCAGCCAACTCATTCAGCATCTGGGTGAATCCTACTCATTTTAGGTCGACTGTATCTGGACTGTAGGACATTAGTAGCAAAACTCATTACTCTCAGAGATTGATATCAGTCAGGCCAGAGCAGTTTTTGTTTTGGATGGAGGTACCTGACTTCATCATTTGGAGGCACATTTGGGCATCACTGTGTTTCATTTAAAGGTCACTAAGGCCATTGGGCCTTTTTTTGACTCTTGCACTGAAATTCCATTCTGACAGTAGTTCTGCTAACATCTGTTTCAGTATTTCCAATATGATTTTCCTTATTGTTTACTACTTGTTCATATCATTTCAGTTCTTCCTCTGAAATTTCCTTTGATGAAGTGAAGAACTCTCTAAGACAGTTGAGATCTTTGTCCTATAAGAGATGCCTTTGTTAAGACCCCAGTAGGCTTGGAAATAACACAAATCTACAAGATCAGTTTTCAGAAGGGCATGAAATTCTCATTGCTAGGATCCACAAATGCTAATTTATTCTAAGACATAAAGATTCCTAAGTATGATGATCAACTTCATATTTTTATTAGAAATCTGATTGGCCAAAGTCCATTCTAAAAACTCTGACTTCACATTAGAGGAATACTTGTTTTATCACTTTTACTACAAAGGGTTTAATTAAAGAGAAGCTGGTTGATTTTATTGAACTTCTCTTTTTGGTAAAGTTCTAGTCTTTCGAAAGTGTTCCTGAATGTTATTCTTCCGGTTTTGCAAAGAGATAACTGCTGATTCTTTGCTCTAATAGTTGCATGAGTCAGAAAAGAATGTTTTAAAAGACTTTGTTCAGCAAGAAAACTCAAAAAGATCAAAGGTTATCCTCCTTTCTCATGCCATGAATAAATCTAAATCAGCCCTTGCAGAACCTTTAGCCAAAATACTTGTGAAATGGTCTGTTGATGAAGAAATAATTGATTTTTGTATCTTATGCAACTTTTTTCTGTTAGAGTCTGAAATCTATGTCCTCTTCTACCTACATTCCTATAACACAATACTCATTAATCTGCATCTGTTAGCAAATCATGTGCTGAGGTTTTCAATTCTGCAGGAATCCATATAATACTGTGTGATATGTTGCCAAGGGACATTATAATACCGAAAATATTGGATGCAGAGATTGGCCCTGCAAAGGTTTTGGAGACAGAGTGGATAGAGTTGGTTTCATTGGCCATGGGGCCACATGGCACTGAGCACTAATCAGCATGAGCTATAAAGTTGCAACTCTTTAAACGGCTGAGGTTGCAAGGACACGGTGCAGTATCCTCTCTTTGATGGCAGCACCTCCTATCCTAGCAGCCAAGACTGTGATAATATAGAAGCACTATAAAAGTTTTAAATTTCCTCTTCAAAGAGGTATTCTGTCTGTGCTGGCTGCACAAAATTCCTATCCATTAGTAAAATAAAGACGGCCAATGTGTGGACCTAAGCACAGAGATGCGATTGCTTATACTGTTTAGTTAGCAATTAGCAACTGTCACATTTCTGGCCTGGCCCTAGGCCTGGTAACACCCTCTCAAAAAAACCTTGACTTTGACCCCTAACATAGGTCAGGGACCATTCCGGGGAAAATTTGGATGCAACCACCCTGTTTTGAGGCGCAAGAGAGTTACAGTGTCGGTGGACACGGGAAGGGCAACTGACGTCATCTACCTGGACTTGTGCAAGGCATTTGACACTGTCCCGCATGACATCCTTGTCTCTAAATTGGAGAGACATGGATTCGATGGATGGACCACTTGGTGGATATGGAATTGGTTGGGTGGTCGCACTCAAAGAGTTGTGGTCAATGGCTCAATGTCCAAGTGGAGAACGGTGACGAGTGGTGCTCCTCAGGGGTTGGTGCTGGGACCGGCACTGTTCAACATCTTTGTCAGCGACATGGACAGTGGGATCGAGTGCATCCTCAGCAAGTTTGCCGACAACACCAAGCTGTGTGGTGTGGTCGACATGCTGGAGGGAAGGGATGCCGTCCAGAGGGACCTTGACAGGCTGCAGAGGTGGGCCCGTGCAAACCGCATGAAGTTCAACAAGGCCAAGTGCAAGGTCCTGCACGTGGGTCGGCACAATCCCAAGTACAGCTATAGGCTGGGCAGAGAATGGATTGAAAGCAGCCCCAAGGAGAAGGACTTGGGGGTATTGATTGATGAGAAGCTCAACATGAGCTGGCAGTGTGCGCTTGCAGCCCAGAAAGGCAACCGTGTCCTGGGCTGCATCAAAAGAGGTGTGACCAGCAGGTTGAGGGAGGTGATCCTGCCCCTCTACTCTGCTCTGGTGAGACCCCACCTGGAGTACTGCGTCCAGCTCTGGGGGCCCCAGTACAGGAGAGACATGGAGCTGTTGGAGCAAATCCAGAGGAGGGCCACAAAGCTGATCAGAGGGCTGGAGCACCTCTCCTCTGAGGACAGGCTGAGAGAGTTGGGATTGTTCAGCCTGGAGAAAAGGCGGCTCTGGGGAGATCTAATTGTGGCTTTCCAGTACCTGAAGGGGCCTACAGGAAAGCTGGTGAGGGACTGTTTATCAGGGGGTGTAGTGACAGGACAAGGGGGAATGGGTTTAAGCTGAAGGAGGGTCGATTTAGATCTTAGAAAGAAATTCTTTACTGTTAGAGTGGGGAGGTACTGGAACAGGTTGCCCAGAGAAGTTGTGGATCCCCCATCCCTGGAAGTGTTTAAGACCAGGCTGGATGAGGCTTTGGGCAACCTGGTCTAGTGGAGGGTGTCCCTGCCCATGGCAGGGGGGTTGGAACTAGATGATCTTTAATATCCCTTCCAACCCAAACCATTCTATGATTCTATGATTCTATATAAACTACCATATGAGATGGCCTCAAGGTCTTAAGTGTCTCTTTACTAGCATGTGATCATTCAAAGTAGCTTTATTGAATAAGTCTCCACCATGAAGATTTTCTTAGCTAGAGCTCTCATTGATGTCCACATTGAAGGACGCTGAACCTCCCAAACATTCCACTCACTGCCACTGAGAACATGCTTGGGCACTCCACTTATCTCACAGGTTACAGAAATATGACCATCAAGGTCTGTTTTGCATTCCTCCTAGATGCATCTTGTCTGCACCCTAACTCAACCAGCCGTGCTCCTTTGCCATGCATACTGGTAGAGTTCATCAATGTGTAGCAACGGTTCAATCTTTGTAATATTCAAGAACAATGGATGGATTGGACTTTCTAGGTTGAACCATTTTTGATACTGCCAACTTGATGGAAGGCCCGCCATATTTTGTCACATATCACAGTCATTGGTGGGATCAAATTGTCCTCCAGATGTGGGCTGTTAACTTCCCAATGCTAAAAGAGCAATTCAAACTTTCAGGATTACATTGGGGTTTATGACAAATTAAAAGTGACTTTCTTTTATGTGCAGATAGCTCCCTTTAACTCAGTGAGCCTGTGCCAAATTATACTGGCAGGGATTATGGCTGCAGGATAGGCAAAATAATTTTAAAACAATCTCCACAGTTATGATTTGTTTGTTTTAAAGAGGAAAACATTACTTCGTATTTGGTAGGGATCATTTACAGTTTAGGACATTGTTAAATTTTAACAGTAATGTTTTTCACTGTGACAAGCAGAGATAATTAGAACTATCTTAAATATCCAGCTTGAAATGTCTTCTTGTTTTCCTTCTATGGAAAAAAGAGTCCTTTTAGAAGAGAAATAGATAAACAGCTCTACTTCTTTATAGGGACATAGAATGAAATAAGCCTGTAAATAAATTAGTTAGATAATCTTTTAGAGCTTAATGGGAATATGGAAGCAACTATTATTCTTACAAGCCAAGTAATGTAAAACATATGAGTTCCCTAATTAAAACCATAGAGCAATAGGGCTATGATTAAAAAAATTCAAGATAGAAAACTCAGTCATAGTTTCTGTGGAACTGTACATGAAAACACTGTGGTAACTCACATAAAAAATAGTACTAAAAATCATAAAATATAACTTACATAATATAAATAATGTTATAAGACTATTGTAAATGTTTTGTATTATTGATAAATGCCATATTTTAAAGAAGTGTGATTTTTACTTGATTTTATAAATACTTCAGAGTTTCTTTGCATTTTTTCGAGCATTACTTTTTTATCCCATTTCCATCTTCCTTTAATTTTTTTTAAGTCAAAATATTTCTTGTGCTTTGAAGACCAAGCATGCCATCACTGTGGTCTGTAAACATGTAAAGAATGTCTTTATTTGAAAAATAGCACAGTAGATAAGCTATTATCTGCTAGAGGCAGAATTGCACTTTCATTTCACCAGACCTTAAAACAGCCTAAGAACACACGAATGGCCATACTAGTTCTCATCTAGGCCAGTATTCTGCCTCCAGCAATGCCTGTAAGAGGACATCAGGAGAAAAAAAGATACATACAAGCATAAATACTCCCCTCTCAAATTCTTCCAGCCTCTTCCTACTTCGAGTTCAAGGAATTTCTTGGTTCGTCTATTCAGTTTATCTCTACACGGACTGTTTTACTTCACTGGGGAACAGTAAGAGCAATACTTCAGGTAACCCCTTTTTTTTTTCTGTTGTTTTCTAGCATCAGTATTTTGATTCTGTTAGGAGAATGATAGATTTAAAAACTACCAGGTATGAATATATTCATGCATGGAACTTTCTTCAAAATATTCGGTGGAATATCTTTCCTCCTGTGTATCACATATAAATTTGAAGACTACTAATTCCTTGTGGTTTCATAGAAAGAAGGGAGATGAAAAATAGGATCTTTCCTAATTTTGGGAACAACATTAACCAAGCCAATCCAAACTTGATTTACATATTTAATAGACATATTTCCTTTCATCATCAGGAAATGGTCAGAAAAAACAGACACAGAGCTGTTGATCTTGTACACCACCCAGCTAAGCAGGACACTGGTCATTTAAGAAACGAGCTCTTAAAAAAGCAGAAAAAAGAATTTTTACATTTCACTGAAGCATCTGTGCTGATCTGTTAATAGAAATGCTTATCATGTGAGGGAAGTCCGGTGCAGGAGAGGAACAGCGTATGTGAGTCATTGTTTCAAAACAGCTGAGATCTTTAGAGTTACTGACTAGTGGACAATACAGCGTTCAATCCCAATAAATTATGAGGTAGGCATATTTTCAAAAGCATATGTCTGTTTGCTACTTCTGATTATAAAGCTTTTGCATGAGTTTGTCAAGACAGTATCTGCCTGTCATGCCTGTTAAATCCCTGTTCTGTAACATCAGCTACAGCACAGCTGTTGGTATCCCCGAGTGGTGTGGTCCATAAACAAGTCAAACTTGAAACTCAAATTGTTCTTTGGGAATGGAGGTGGATGAAATAATGTGCAACACAGATAAAAGTGATACTATTTCCAAATTTTGTTTATATATATGCTGTTGCGTATCTCACTACACAGTAATATAATCAGAATCTCAATTATATCATATCTTCCTTCCATATTTGTGCATTAGATGTGTGGTGAAGAAGGTAGGCCTCACATGGTCATGATAAGAAATGTTATCCCTGAAAGATTAAAAAATTACAGATTCCATTACTATGTTTTGTGAGATTGTGTTTTTCAGGGCATTTCACAGAATAAAACTGAGTAAAAACATTGATAATCTCAGGGAGGGGGAGGAAAAACCAACATAGCAGGCCACATATTAAGATGCTGATATTCTTCCTTTAGATCAAGGTAGGTAAATTGGAGTAATTAACACACTTCAGAGCTTGAAGGTTAGATGGCTTAATTTGTATCTTCTTAAACTGTTAGGTTAGCATGCCCCTCTTCTTTCTTTACATTTGACTTCCATGAGCTTAAAGTATTGCTACACTCAGAGCTGTTGTGTATGGGTAAAGGTGGATTATGGATTGCGTGAGACTATAGAAGTAATAACATGCCTTGGGGAAATTTAAGTACAAGATTCAAAACATATGTTTAGGGTACTCAGCCTGCAAACAACAGCAAATTTTAAGGCTAGGCAACAGGAAATACTAAGCAGCTCCTAAACTGTGTTAAAGCCTAGAGTCTCCATCCACTTGGGATGCAGAATCTTCTCCCAAGCACAAGCCCTTGATGGAGCAAGAAAGGAGGAGCTTTTTGGGGAGAACCTGGAGGGGATGGCGATCTGAAGCCAGGCTGGAGCCTTGTCCTCACTCTTCTGATTCTCTTTGACCGGGGTTGTGCAGGTCTGAGTTGGCTGGCTGGGAACTGGCTTCTCAGACTCCATAGTCACTATTGCAGAATATCACCCAGGTAGAAGAGTGGCCACTTGTCTAGCCCCTGCAGGCTGGATTTGCCCTGTGGGCTGTAACAGATACCCTACGCCAATTCCTAAAGGGAATTAAAAGAGACAAGGAGTAATAAAACAATACAACCCATAGACAGAAATGGCCAGTTATTTCAATTGATTGGACAGCAATTAAACATACAGATTTTTTAAATTCGTATTGCTAAAGCTGGCTTAAATATTTATAAGCTATTTTGCTCAGACACTGAACTGTTATTTTCACTAGAGCTTCATAAGATAAATTAAGTTCTACAATAAGGCCTTTTGCTGAATCCTAGGATGTATCAGGTTTAAAAAGCAAATTTCAGAAAGTGTTTCTCATCAGACTGCATCTGAAGAAGTGTCATGAAGCAGATCTTTTCTGGGTGTGGACTACAAGGAGACATGACAGTGAAATAAATCTTAGATTTGTTGATTTTAATCTGGACTAGCTCATCAACTTCAAGTGGAGCTGCATATAATTAGATATGACTAAGAGAAAAGTCAGTCAAAAAAAGGAGGAATCTTTGAACAGAAAACGCTGACAGCAGATTTTTTCCTTGAACACTGGGAAACTGTACCTTGACTAAGAAATATTCTGGACCAGCCCCTCTGAAAATTCCTAGGCACAAGAGCTGCTACTTATATCTCTGTTTTTTTTCTGTCAAAACTCTTCAGGATGATAAAAGAAAGAGGGGGCAGGCATTTACCTTCTTTCATTCCAGTTCACACGGAGGTATTAATAAGACAGTAAAACTGTGCCTAACAGCATTGAACTGCAAAATTGCACACTTTTTTGAGGTTGTAATAATGAAGAATGAGAAGCATTCATAATACTGAAAAGATCTTCACTCCTTTTTCTTCTTCCTCTCATCCCACCCTCCATCCACAAGAGTAATCTGTTCTCCACTGAAATGTTGCCCCATCAGATAATGAAAGTAGAAGCTGCTCTAAAAGGTGGAGTAAGTCTTATGTGGTCTGGTTTTCCCAGTCATATATAGTCAAGGCATCCTGGCTTGTATCAGGAATGGTGTGGCCACCAGCACTAGGGAAGTGATTGTCCCCCTGTACTTGGCACTGGTGAGGCCCCACCTTGAGTGCTGTGTTCAGTTTTGGGCCCCTCACTACAAAAAGGACATCGAGGTGCTGGAGCGTGTCCAGAGAAGGGCAACAGAGCTGGTGAAGGGTCTGGAGCACAAGTCTCATGAGGAGCAGCTGAGGGAACTGGGGTTGTTTAGCCTGGAGAAGAGGAGGCTTGAGGGGAGACCTTATTGCTCTCTACCACTACCTGAAAGGAGGTTGTAGTGTGGTGGGTGTTGGTGTCTTCTCCCAAGTAGCAAGCAATAGGACAGGAGGAAAGGGCCTCAAGTTGTGCCAGGGGAGGTTTATATTGGATATTGGGAATAATGTCTTCACCAAAAGGGTTATCAAGCATTGGAACAGGCTGCCCAGGGAAGTGGTTGAGTCACCATCCCTGGAGGTATTTAAAAGATGTGTAGATGTGGAGCTTAGGGACATGGTTGAATGGTGGACTTGGCAGTGTTAGGTTTGCGGTTGGGCTTCATGATCTTAAAGGTCTTTGCCAACCAAAACAATTCTATGATTCTAGAAGGCATTTAAACAAATATTTTAACTCTTAGTGGATATTAAAATTTTCAGCTGGACTCTTGGCACATTTCTATACAAAAATTATACTCAGTTCCTTCTTTGACTTCTGTAGAAATATTCCAGATTTACACTCAGCAGATGCGAGATGAGAATCTGGCCTAGTATGTCAACACATCAGGGAAAAGAAACATCTGGATTCAAAGCTGTTCTGTAGGATCTTTTTCACAATGCCCAAGAATGCAAGGAAGCACTAGTAGCAGACACTCCCCTCCCTGCCAAGATTCTGCAAAAAATGATGGAGTATTTGTTTCTTGGTGAAAAAGATTATGCAGTGGCTATAGTGCAAAGTACATGTTTTGCTATCTAAATATGCATTTTCACATTAAAAACCGAAAAGGAGCATGTGAGAACTGGTGTACTTTATCTTGCAGAGGAACAGATTGCTGTTTTGGCTGACTGCAAATTTAGCATTACAAATTACATTAAAAGCAAATTCATTATCACTTAATTTGTGTACATAAATACGAGAGCACCCATACTTTGCTGTAGGCATTTTTTACATTTTCTAGGCTAGAAACAATCATGGATACGGCTGAAAACCTTCATTTTCTATGCTGAAATTTAGCAATCGCAAATTTTTTGTTCCTTTAAGACAAAACAGGAGACCTCCTGCAGCTCTCTTTATGACAAAAGCCAGAACAAACAGCAATATGTCTGGATAAAGCACTTAGTCACTCGTAAAATTAGAGTTGATTGAAAAATTTCACTCAATAATTGTTAAAAGAACATTTAGTTCTTGAAGATGTGATTTTGCAGTGTTCCTTGCAGGTCAACAGGACTGAGTTAGCTGCAATTCAGAGAAGAGTCAGTCTGAAAAAGGAGGCATCTTTGCAGAGGAAAAGCTGGCAGCAGAATTTTTCCTGAGCCCTGGTGAAATACTTAATATCTTGTATGAAATTGCTAACCTTGATTAGCAGACATGTCAAATACCTGTATCACATCCTCTTAGGACTTCTTGTAACCAAGTTAGAGATGATCAAATGTTTTCTATCAAATTTGTTTTTAGCAGAAAATTGAATTTTGTAAGAAGCATTTTCATATTACAAGTGCCTGTTTTCCATGGAAAACCTGATCTTTTACAAAAAACCCCAAACCAAACCAAAACCTTTTCTGCCAACCCCCCAATACTTCTTTTTTTCAGCCAATAGCTTTCTGAGTTTTAAGTTTTGTCAGAAAGCTGACATTTTCCAGAGATGCATTTTTTTTTGTGTTAGGAGACTGAGACTATATTACATTAATTCCATTTCATGTTTTTATCATGTGTCATCTTATCTGCCTCTTTTCTAAAGTAAACAACTCCAAACTCTTCAGTCTCCTTTTACAAAAGTTTTTCATGGCCCCAGTCTTTCTCAGAACCGTGCACTTCTGCAATATCTTCGTCGTGATGGTGTGACCTGTTCAGCACACCTCATCAGCAAGGGAAAGCAGCCAACTTCTGAAAGTTAGAATAACTTTTTTTAGCATTCTCCAGTGCTGTCTTTTTAACATTTTATCATCTCAGCTGTATGTATAACTTCTCCTCCACATTGACAGAGGTATGTCCTGAATGCCTATGTTCATCTCCTGAGTTGACATAGTTAATTCAGTAACCTGTACTTAGTTCAGTATGCATTATGTTGCACCTGTCAGCACCAAATTGTCATACCTGTCAACATGTGCTCATTTACAAAGCATGATTAAGACCCAAGGAGAGTTAAGATTTTTTTTAACCCCCATCCCAACACTTTAACATGTAGCTATATGCCTTCAATGTAAAACTGCTTAATATTAGATGTCTTCTCTATGCTTATATTTCTTACCTGTCTTTCCAGATTGGAGGCTCTTCGTCTGGTGCATCTGAAAGTGCATAACACTTTCAATATAAAATAAATGGTCATAATAAAAGTGTATTTTCATAAATACAAAAAGAAATACAAGAAACAGCAGCATGAATGGTGCAGAGAAAAATTTATATTTTTAGGAACAGGCGACCATTTTTGATGACAGACTGAACAGAAGGAAAATTTTTCAACAGCCTTAAGTAATGAAAGGCCTCTACTGGCTATGTAGTACTTAATCCCTGAAGCATTGAATTGTTATTTATTTATGAATTATTTATACTTCACAACTAAAACCTATATAAAACTAGGGACTGTATAGAAAGAAATAACAAAAATGGTTTCTGGACAACAAGGATACAAAGAAGTGATTTTTTTTAATTCAGAAGAGAGTGTAGAGATCTTAGCAGTTCCTTTACTGAGCCCAAGAATTCCTGCAATAGTGTTCAGCTTTAATCAAATACTTAAAGTTATGAAGAATACTTTTTAGCATTTTAATTGATACAATAAAGAAAAAAAAAATCTTGTTTTATTTCCAGGTATCTATCAAGATATAAGATATCTTGTGATATCTTTGGTGTTTTATGTATCTTGCTACATATAAACAGGCACCTACTTACTAAAATTTGAATTGACATCTGTAAGAAAGATATTTAAAAGCTCTCCAAATATGTGTCTTTAAACCAGCCAAACCACTGATCTTCTCTGTGTCACATCTTATAGCATTCAGTTCTCTTTTTATCACCCATTATTCTTTTTTTAATATTGGGATGCAGTTTCACCTTTCAGTTGCAGATTCCTGTATGAACAAATTGTGATGAATTGTTGTTGAAATATACTTTTGAAATATAAATCTTTGTTTCTGTTCTTTCTCTCTGTTCCCCAGCTAATATTTTATCCAACACCTGATGCTCACGGCACAAAAATTATGCCAAAGTTTCATTTTTCCTTTTCTGCTTCTTAAAGTGAGTGCTCTTTCGGTTCAATCATTATTAAATAGGCTGGGCCATGGCCATGTCTTTGTGCTGATGGCTGGTATCAGTCAAAAAATATGTGATAAAGCAGAGGGGGATATGAAAGATCTTGGTTTCCTGAACGGTCTGGATTATTCAATTTTGTGTTAGTAACATTAAGTTTACCAGAATGATACTAAAATAATACGTGTCTACATTCATATTTAAAGATTTAAAATATGACTTGACTATCAGAGATGTTGCCAACATATATTTCAGTTCAATGGAAATTACAGGCTTTTGGGTTAAATTCACAAAATACTGCAACCTTGTGATCAGGATACATCTGTACCGCACATTTCAGCTTGGCTACCACAAGCAACCAACTGCTGAGGAGTTGGGCAAATTAGCCTGTGTGGAGCACCCCACTAACACAGATATCATGTTTCTGGTAATCTGTAACATACTGTGGTGTGTCATGCAATGTTTATGTTCCCTGGCACTGCAGTGTACAGCTTTTAGGCTCCTGCCATCTCTTGGGAGTTCACAACATATGAATTAGATATAGACTGTCCATACATCGCATGGAAAGAGACAAGTGCCAACACTCTGACCAGATAGTAACCTAGGCAAGCCAACAGGAAACATCACATGTAATCCCTTGCCAAGATTTAGACATTTCACCTTTGCCACAAGGAGAGATTCCACTTTATGTGTGGTTCATAGCCATTCCTGGTATTGAGACCCTTTGCTTAAGGAATGAGTTGGGGGTCAAAGTCAAAGGAGGAGTCAGCTTGTAGCTGTTTCCACACAGCCCTCTGTTACAATGTTCACCTGACATCAGAAGACTTGGCTACAAGTTCATGTGCTCCCTAAACTGATTTGAAGCTACATGTCCTGCTTCATGGGAGAGAGACTTTATCCCACAGCTAGCAGGTACATGGGGTGGAGAGGGACTGTTTGTGCCTTGCTGGGATTTACTAACGCCCACAGTCATGCTGGGCCCATCTGGTTCAGCAGCTGATGGAAGTAGAAAGCAGATATCCAGGTAGGAATTACAAAAATATTTCACTAAATATCCTCCCAATTTCCAACTTTTTGTTGCTCAGGAAATTCATGAGCAAAGAAGGTACCTATTGAAGATATTTCTCTTTCAAGGAGTAATTCAGCCCTCATCAGGATAGAAGAAGAAAAAATGCACAGATCTTTAGGGGTTTTTAATCCATATTTCCTCTTTCTCAGCAAATTCAGAATGCAGAGTGTATGAAAGACCAAGCTTCTTGTGTGACTGCTAGTGTGGAAGGAATAAGTCCCTGTTCCCTGGGAGTAAATTAATTTGTTTGCTTATCTGTTGAGTAATGGTTTGTTTGATTGCAGTTTGTCAGATCTGTGGTTTGGCTGCAGTTTCGTGTTTGCAGAGTCTGTTTGGGGCTGTCTGTTGTGAGTAGGAAAAACGTCTTGCAGCTGAGGGGTGAAAAAGCCTTTCTGCTTTTAATCACTGCCAACAATGTTAACAGTTTGTTAGCTGCCAAACCTCTATGACAGGGTAGGGTTGACCTAGGTAGATATTTCAGAAGCCCAAGTAGTGAAGAACTAGCAGCAGATGAAGGTAACTTGCAGTGGAAGAGCATTGCCCTATCTGTCTTTAAGATGAGGGGAAAAGCAAAAGAAGCAAGACTGAAAAGGCAGCACAGAAACCAAGTATTTGAACTGAGTTTAAAATCTTGCAGATATTTTTTAAAAATCAAAAGTCAGTAACTTTTTTATTTCCTTGTTTAAAAAATTGTCATGGTATGTGTGGGGTCACATAATAGCTGAGAATTTCACTCAAAGAGGCTATTGTGTATTTTCTGAAAGCATGTGGTTTGCATGTACAACAGGATATTTTGGAACACAGATGTGATCCAGTTGAAGGCACAGCAATACACATTTCATTTAGGAAGACCACACAACAGTGATTCTATAGCAGTAAGAGATCAAGGTTAGCTGCCTAGGGATCACAGCATGTAGGGCATCCACTTGCCCATTTTAAGAGTTGTGGAATGTCAGCCTCAGAACAGTGTAAGTTCTTGGGCAGTTCTTTGGGGCAACTCAGCTTCTGTTTGCAAAATCAGCCACCATTTTTGGGAATGATCTCACTAGAAGGTCTTACTGAAGCAGGCTGCATTTACACCTCTCCTTGCAAGACTAATGTAGCATCTTAGTCATCTGTCTGGGCAACGGATAAAACAGAAACAGTAGAAAGGCTTCTTCCCTCATCATAATAATACACACAGGCATATATGCATTTATTAAGCTAGCTGGACTGGCAGCTAGGACCACAATTGTACCTATATTCACTGTTTATTATCCATTTCTGTTATCATGTTGGGCAGCAGAAAGAAAGGCTACCTGTTTGCCTTGACATTGCACTCTTGGTCAGGTAGAAGCCAATGGAAAGAGGGATAGATCACTTCTCCATCAAGTATTACCCTTTATTACTGACAGTCAAGATTAGAAAAGTGGAATGGTCAGTAAGAACTGACAAGGGAGGTAAAAAGACTTCTGAGAAGAGCATGGAGCAAATTTCAGTGATGGAAAGGAAATTTCAGAAGGAGAAGTGGACTATGTTAAGAGGAAGTCATGCTTGAATAACTTGATAAATTTCAAGAGGCCTTGCAGAGGGATCCAGATAGATTGAAGCATTGGACAATCATTAATGGCATGAAATTTAACAAGAAATGTCAGATTCTGTACTTGAGATGGACTAATGACAGTCATGAGTATAAACTGGGAGAGGGGTGGCTGGAGAGCAGCCCTGCAGAAAGGGACCTGGGGGTGCTGGTCGACAGCAGCTCAGTATGAGCCAGCAGTGTGCCCTGGAGCCACGAGGGCAAACCCCATCCTGGGGTGCTTCAAACACAGCATGACCAGCCAGTCAAAAGGGGTGATTACCTGCTGTATTCAGTGTTGGTGCAGCCTCAGATTTAGTATTTTGTGAAGTTCTGGACCAGATCACTTCCAGAGGTCCCTTCCAACCTCAACCATTCTGTCATTCAATGATTCCATGAATTTGTTGTGGCCCAGGAAGACCCTGAAAGTCATAGACTCAGAGCAAGCACAGAAAAAAAAAAAAATGCATGAGGATGCAGTGTAGAGGCTTTTATTTCTATTTTATTTCATGCTGAATTTTGTTTTTTAAGAAAGATAATTGTTATTCATAGCAGCTAATTTGATTTCATTCTAGTGCATGTTCTAATCAAACTTCACTTTTGTGTTTAAAAGCCTTGTTCACATTTTCTACATTGACCTATTAAGGAAAAAATAAAGATATTTCAAACCTCTAATTACTTCTGTCAGCCATCCCAGTGAACATCATTCAGCAGGAAGCAGCACATGTAGTTTGGGTGGGAAACACTTAAGATTTATAATTGTGCTGTTCCTCTTTCTGTGCCTTTGAGAAGAATTTTTGCTGGTGGTAGAGGTAAATTCTACAAATGTGTAAGGTCCCACAATGGATAGAAGACTTCAGGATGGAGGAGATGTTGCTCAAGCTGATTTGTCTTGAATTTGCCCTGTAAGTGGTATCTCATCTGGTGTGTCAACCAATGGAACTTGGTCATCAAGAGGTTCAAAACTCCTAGCGTTTGCTTTTCTCTTAATCATCACTTCAGAATTGGCATAATAACCCACCAGTACCTGATCTGTGATATGACTGCGACCGTGCAAAGAATCTTGGCTTGGATTACATCCACATGAGGTACACACAGGAGATCACAGCAGGCTCTGCTCAAATGTATTTTCTCAATTGCTCTACTGCTTTCACTTATTTCTGCCCTTATCCATTGCTTTTTTCTCTCCTATCTGACCACTGCTGTTCCTCGTTGTCAAGAATTTTGTGCTACAAGCTGTTCTGAACAACTGTGGACACTTTATTCCCTTCTGTGGTCCAGAAAAATGCAGGGTGTTTTTTATTTTTTCCAGTTCTGGCCTTCCTGATGCTATGCATCTGGGGTAATATGCGTCTGGACTGGTCCCGTGAAGATTAGTGATATCACCTTACCAGCCTCGTTACTTGGTAATCATGGCTGTACCTACTGCTTTAGTTCAGGGAAGTGTTAACAAGCCACTTCCCTGTTGTCACTCTCAGTAACTCCAGTGGTTCTGCAGTTATTGCTCAGCATGGTATTAAATGTGCTGGCCATTTGAAGAGTATATATGAAAGACCGTGGTGCCAGATTGCTCTGTACAGTGTTTGCAGATAAGAGTGGGAGAAGAATGGGAACTGGGAGTAGAACTTCTGAGCCATCAATCTTAGATAGTTGGCAATTGTTAAAAATTTTGGCTGCTGAACACATGCCTCAGTCCTGGTCTTGCAGACTTAGGTCCTCCTAGTGCACATCCCATTGGATGTGTGATGATCATCCATTCTGTGTATACAGTAGTTCATTCCTGAGTGGACTTCTAGGTTGAACTAGCTAGGCCCTCTGTGGTTTGGCTCTGAGGAATCATCACTTCAGAAACCCATCCCAACAGGCAGTATGAAAGATACAGCATCAGGTTTGCTTCCTTACACACTCCAGCCTTATCCTTGCAAGGTTTGTTTTTTTCACATATCTACATGCACTCATGTAATAGCCAATTTCACGACATAGAAACAGCAACACAGCTGTTAGCTACAATAATGAGACACAATGATACAACTTCATTTTTCCCATTTTTTTTCTCTGTTGCTTTTCCCTGCTGTCCTTGTTTTCCTGCAGGTTCTATCAGTATAGTTCTTACCATCTTTTAAATCCCAGATGAGTGGGCTTTTCCATCCCAACCCTGAAGGCTCTGGGATTCTAACTACAGAAATAACAATACAGCTTAGAGTTTGTCAAGGGAAAAAAACACAAAGACTTTAAAACAAAGGATTTTGGAAAACAGATGCTGGAAACAGTACATTACAGAAACTGCAAAATTTACAGTATGTTTAGCTTCCAGGATCACAGAACCACACTTGATCCCTACAGGCATTGCGTGCAGCCTGTTTTTGTTCTACTGGGTTTTGATCTTTGGAAGATAATGGAGATTAAGTGGGCTGTTTGTTTAGGAAAGTGTATGAGACATGGACTGGGGAAACTGTGCTCATGAAGTAGGTGACTTAAATATTGAGAGTGTGTGAGGTATTTGAGTAAGAACCAGGTGCCAGTAAAGACCTTCCCAAACATTGTGCTAGGTCTCTCATAACCTATCTCTGCTATCTTCTGGCTTTTGTCCTGTTCAGAGCTAGTATGCAAGTAATTGAGTGCAGCTGTAGCTGTTGTCTGGCTCTGGCCCAGGACAATAACAGAACAGTACACCTCCTCTGGGTCAGACCATGTTTGCCTGAGTCCTCTCTTCCCTGCTCCCATATTTTTAATTTCATAGATTACCCATCTACTTGGCCAAAGATCAGGCTCATGTGCCCAGGCAGCTGACTTGGAGTACAGATACCCAAACTGCTTAAACAGAAAACAGAAATGGTCATTGTACATACCCCAGCTAAATAAGCAACCTTTGTTCTAGGCTATCGTGGATCCCAGCTGACATATCCTCTGTCTCTGTCAGCTCTGGTGATGATGGATTCTGTCTGTGTGATCCTGTGCCTGGCTGGTGTCGCAATGAGAATGGAGGAGGAAAGAGCTTGTAACTGCTGGATCCAGCACGCTCCCTCCAGACTCTTCCGTGACTGAGTCCAGTGCATGGAGGAAAAAGACTTTGACAGACCCATGATGAACCATGGGGACCATCAGATGCGGACGGCCCCACTGTTACCTCTGGCAGGCAATTCTTTATGCTTCATGATGGCAGTCACCCATGTAATTACAGGGGTACAGAAATATTTTTCCAACAGCATGCATCCTTCCTATACAGCACAAAATGCTCCAAAATACTGAATGTATTGGTCTGAAAAAAAATGGCCTCCATGGAGAAGCCTATGATCCCAGGAAACACCTGGGTATACTTTCTACCTATCTCAAGCTGAAGTATAGCTATACAACCGCTGACACGTTATCTGAAATGAGAATAGTAAGTGATGGTAAGTGGTCAGGAAGGACATCAGTCTAATATCTTTTCGCTTCTCCAAGTACTCTTTCTGAGCAGGAAAGTTCATCATTATTGCTGTTTATGTATGTGTGTATCTACATTTTAAATTTAATACGGCCTACTGTGTAACTCCAGTAAAATAAACCAGTGAGGGCTTTTTGTGGAAAGAAACAGGTATGAGTCTGTGTTTCACAACCTCCAAGGCTGAAACAAGTGTAGCAAGAAGTAAAAGCCTCCAGATGTGACAGACACTGGGTCCCAGACCGGGAAAGCTTATTTTGAGAGGGGAAGCGTTTAGGTGGCATAAGGCCATTTCCTAGTCACTGACAGATGAGAGGGACAGTCTAGACTGTTTTATTGGCAAAGTGCCTAGGAGCTGACTATATGCTTATAAAATGATAAGAAAATAGAAATAGGTCTCAAAGGCCTTCAGAAATGATCCTGAGTTTGTCCTCAGATGCTCCTTCTTTTCCTCAAAGAGGGCAGCAAACAGGAGGCCCAAAATCTCAAACATCTGCATCTGACTACACTGCAGTCAGGCAGTTGCCAAGATCTTCAGAGTACTTGCAGGATGTCTTCCCAGCATCTATGCAGCCATTATTATCCTCAGTCCATATTAACCCTTCTTCAGAGCCTTCACTTTAGTCAAGCACAGCTGGTCCTTTTAGTCCTATACCAATAAATTAAACAAAGCCAGGGCCTCTCCCATGGTCCTGAACACAGAAGATTTGGATGGCAAAAATTTTCCCTACAGGCAAAAAAAGGATGGCCTTTTCTGCGGTTGCTGTGAGCCAGTCCCTGGCCAATGGTATTTTCCAAACCTGTGGGAGAGGTTCAGCTGGCTCAGACCAAAACTACGCAAAGGGGAGTGCTAACAGTTAAACAGCAGGGCAGGGCTCAATGCCATGCCATGGTCCTGCAAAAGCAAAATAAACTTAATGCACAGCCATAATGCAGCACACAGAACATTTGCATGTGCTGACAACAGGAGACCTGTGGAAGAGTCTCCCCTTGAGCCTTAGCAGCTGTTTTAGATCTACCCACCTTCATTCTGGCTTGAGATAAACATGGTGGGATCTGGGATAATGCAAATGAGGCACGCATGTTCTTGATCTGGCTCAAATCCTGTCCCTCTGTGATGATAACCATGGTGTTGTAGCTAACATTCCATTATGTGGCAGTGGCAAAGTCTGAGGCAGTGGGCCAACATAGAGACACAATGCATGGCAGGTCCACAGCTAGGTCCATGACTACAGAAGGAAACCAAAGACAAAGGGAAATACAGGGCCCTGTGCCTGCATATAAAGGATGCAAGGCTGCTTCCAAAGATGACTCTGTAGGTAAGCAGGCAGAAACAGAGCAAGAAGGGGCTGTGAGAAGGCTCACAGCCTATCTGTAGGAGGTTCGCTAGCTGTGGGAGATCTGGCATGGTCAGACAGTCCTGACTTAGCATGAAGTTAGCTGGCACAAAGTTAGCTCATCAACATTTTTTGAGTACTATAAACTTACATCGCTGGCTCAAGTGTAAGTTTATCAGCAATCTGCATCATGTAGTGGGAGTGTTCTTATTCCAGCGGAATCTGGATTTAATCTACAGCCAAACTATAGACATAGCCAGTGAGATCTGTAACCGAACAAGAAAATGGATAAGTGCACTAATGGTAAAAATTCAGGAAAAAAGAAGTCATTACAGCATGGGGGAGCAAACTGGCAAATATAAGTGCTGAGCAGAGAAATGAAAAGTATCCAAAATACCAAGTGATTATAGAGGCATGATGTTATACACGGCATATACAATTCCTATGGATATCAAGTGCAGAGCATGCTGTGACAAATGTTTTGCAAATGGCCCAGTGGAAGTTGAAATATACAGCCTTCACAGTAGGAAAGACAAGTAAAAAACACAGTGAACGAGCTTGTGACATGCTCCCTGTGATCCTTAATGTTCATGTATCACACCAGTAATTTCCTGCAGGCCAGAGAAACTTCAGTGTTACTAATTTTACTGGAAGTTTCTCCTGCCTTCCTTCAGTGTCACTTCATTACTACCAGGCCATGCAACTTAGCAGAGGACCCACTCTAATGCCATCAGAATCCTCTCAAGGATATTCTAGAGAACTAAAGCGCATGAAAAAGTGCCCTTTTCCTCAGTTTTTAGATCCTCTTTTTCCTTTAGGTAAGCAACATCTTATTGTTATTAGCATGTCTTATCCCACATTTAAATCAAACCAGGTCAAAATAAGTAGAAATTACCAGTATTCATAATATCCCAGATAGACAACGCATTTACTAGTATTTATAAAGATGTAGCCAAAGAAGTGAAAGAAAAAATAATTTTATCTACAATACTACATTTATGTCAGGAAGGTTTCTCTCTGCCTCATTCAGGTGACTTCCAGTACTGAGAAGGCACCAGTTCCAGCCCTTGGATACTTGTTACACATCACTTTATAGAATCACAGAATCATAGAATCATAGAATGGCTCGGATTGGAAGGGACCTCAAAGATCATCTAGTTCCAAGCCCCCTGCTATGGGCAGGGACACCCTGCACTACACCAGGTTGCCCAAAGCCTCATCCAGCCTGGCCTTGAACACTTCCAGGGATGGGGCATCCACAGCTTCTCTGGGCAACCTGTGCCAGTGCCTCACCACCCTTGCAGTAAAGAATTTCTTCCTAATATCTAATCTAAATCTACCCTCTTTTAATTTAAACCCGTTACTCTTTGTCCTGTCACTACAATCCCTGATAAACAGTCCCTCACCATCTTTCCTGTAGGCCCCTTCAGGTACTGGAAGGCAGCTATAAGGTGTCCCCAGAGCCTTCTTTTCTCTAGGCTGAACAATCCCAACTCTCTCAGCCTGTCCTCAGAGGAGAGGTGATCCAGCCCTTTGACCATCTTCGTGGCCCTCCTCTGGACTCTCTCCAACAGCTCCATGTCTCTCCTGTACTGGGGCCCCCAGAGCTGGACACAGTACTCCAGGTGGGGTCTCACCAGAGCGGAGTAGAGGGGCAGGATCACCTCCCTCAACCTGCTGGTCACACCTCTTTTGATGCAGCCCAGGACACGGCTGGCTTTCTGGGCTGTAGGCACACATTGCTGGCTCGTGTCCAGCTTTTCATCCACCACTGTCTGTTAAATAGAGGATTGTTTCATGTTGGTCTATTAGACTACTAGTAATCTGGAAAACAAAGCAGTCCTCGGTTTCATCATGGTAGAAAGAACTCTTCCCTGTTTGGTGACTTGCTGGCATGTTTCAATGTGAAATGTCTGACACTGGATCTCCTATATGGATTTCTGTGTTTTAGAAACAATAAGTACCATAAAACATCTAATTAGCATAAATGTATGTTGGCAGTTATTGGCTTGAATGGGGCAGGAAGTTATGGTGATTGCCATTGGTACTTAGTTAAGATGGAGGAAAAGAAAGGGGTAGTGACAAAGCACATCACACTACATTTTTTCAGTAAAGAAAGAACAAATAGAAACTTATAATCTCCACAGTCCTTTTGTACTGATTGACCTCTCTTCACATCTTACACAATTCTTCTACAAGTAGCCTGCTGTTATAACAAGTTCAGATCATCCGAGAAAAATTAATTTACCACATTTCTTTGGAAAACTTTCTTGACTTCAAAGGATTTGTAAGCTATAGTCTGAAACTTGGTCATGTTGAAGATGACACAGTTGCATGGCAAAGGTTACCACCTTCCAAGTATTGAAACAATTCTGGTTTTATTCAGCAGATATTTCAAGGCAACTACAGGAAGGGAGTCTAGAATTTACCTACCTTTTGATAGACCTTATCTCTTTAGAAATGGCACTTGCGAGAAGACTGACTCATGCAGTGGAAAAATAGTTAAGAATATATACGTGTAAGACATAATATGACATATTACAATTACAATACAGAAAACAGCATGAAATATGCTCATGGTAGAAAGTCAATAAGCATGCAGCAGCATATTGTACAGGAAGAATAACGTAAACTCAAGGGCTAGAGTAATTGGAATGGGGTAAAGATCTATAACACAATGTGCAAGGATCAAGAGCAATTTAACAAAGGCTGAAGACTGAAAGTTTCATTGAGGTGACTATTTCTGGATTTAGCCTGAAAAAAATCAGTTAAAACTCTTCTTGAAAAATAAGTTAAGACATGATCACACAGAAGATTATGCAGTACTGATATCACTGATTCATCTGTTTAGTTGCTAGATGATAACTAATTTAAGTTTTTAGATTGTTTAAAGCAATGGTTTGGGGGTTGTTTGTGGGTTGGTTTTTTTTTTTTAGGATATAATGTTATGTTAAATAATAGTATTTTGGGTACTCTAACAGAGACGTATTAGATATTAGTATTACAGTTGTCATGATTTAAAGAGATAAGTAATATAAAGTTTGCAGAGAGACATAATGTCTACTGCCAGACCAGCTGGCAGGGTTGGAAAAAGCAAGTGACTCTTTGGATAGATGGCTTTTCCTCAGACCTAAGAAATGCTTGTGTGCCTGAAAACCTGCATGCTTTCTGTACTGTATTAGTTTTTTAAGAGCAGATAGTTGAATGATTGATAAATAAGCCAAATTAAAAGTCTAAGCATAGGATACCAGATAGATTACTGACTATATGGAAAGAAAGAGGAAACAATCAAGATAATCATAAAGACAATTTGTAGAAACATGTATTTTTTCTGTACTTTCTTTAAGGGAGATTATGTGTGCTAAATATAAACCTGCAAACAAGCATTTTTCCTGGTTTAGTTTCATTATATTACATGTGAAAACATCCATTCTAAACTGCATTGCTGTATAATGAGACTTATGAGAAATGGTTTTAATAATTATTTGAAGACAAAAGTGTTTCAGATTAGGAAAGGGAATCAAGAGTTATTGACTTCATTAGAGAAATTTGATTCAGATTTCATTATGTGAAAATAAAACAGTAAAAGGGTGAAACTAGGCACTGGAAAAATAATATTTACTTTTTCCTGTCATAGAAACAGCTATGAAAATCACCTGCTGTTGCAGAACTCCATGAGCTAATAGATGAAACTTTTCACAATTATTTTCAGTTGTGATGTCAATCCTCAAGAGTACAGTGACGTTTTCCTGATGAAATTGCCTCACAAACAGTACCAAATTTAATTGAATTATTGGCATGTTTATTGACACAAGCATCAAATGACTTTGTCTACATGAATTGGCTGGTCCAAACATTCCCAACCTGTCTGTTTCCCTGAATGTAAATCAGACACAATTTATCTCATGTCTAACCTTTACAATGTCAGATAAAAGTGACGGGAGCCACGACACTTACAATAATATGCAGATGACAACCGTACGGTTGCAGTGTTTTAGTCTGTTTTGAATTCTGGGTACAAAGGCCATGGAGATGGAGGCCAGCGACAGGCCTGGGTGCTTTGGCAGGACCCTGGCAGGCATGGTGTGCTCACCGTGCCGTGTTGAATTGTGTATGACCAGTGTTAACACCTGGAGAATGACAGTGCCTGCTCATTGCCACCAAACAATTTAAAATCTCAAGTGTATTTAGTGGGAGGATGGGAGGGATAAGCTGAACACCACTTGTGACTGTTGGAAAGGCCAAGGTACGTTCTGTATGCCTGTGCAGTCAACATCGCTATTGCTTCCAGTCAGATAAACACATATAAAACCACTTCTTATAATATGATAACTATTTAATGTTTGTGGCTTAAACTACCTGTAGAAGTGTAGTGAAATTAAAACTGGGTTTAATAGCCTTGGGCTCTGTGATGCCTCCAGATAAAGCCAATGGCATTTTAATCAGCACTGCAGTCTGAGAAAAAGAGTAAAACAAAGCTCCAGCAATGTCCAGGGCTGACTGAATCCCACCACCCTTTCCTGTAACTTACTAACTCCCCTCATCTCTGACTGCTTACCCTTTTTACTTAAGTTCCATGGGGAAGATCTTGGGAAATATTCCTTAGAAAGAAAATCAGGGGTAGGCTTTGTAGTATCCCTGTACCCAGCTGTTACTGAGCTACATAGGTGAGCTGCAAATCCACCTATAATACTGTTTACAACCAGTAATCTTTACTGATTAGTGAGAAGCATCTATATTCTAATGACCCACTGATTATTATTTGATCCCCAGTTTGCTTGGTGTTTATTAATGCAAAAATCCCACCCATGACTACATTTTTGAGATAAAAAAAAAAGTTATTCCCTAAAAAGTATGCATTACACAGAATAATTAAGATTTTTATTATTATTATTTTGCATCCTGCCTAGCCAATACATTAATTTTAGGCATACACTGACCTCACTTGAGGTATATCACTGCAAATTGAGGTCATACAGGAGAAGGACAGGGCCTTTGTCTTCAGAATTCAGGTAGCATATCACTGCTAATATTATGATGGATATATGCACACATATATGTACATTTATACATTCATAATTCCAATGTGTACACAAAATTATGGTTCATTGTATTTAATTTCCCTCTGTACTTGAACTTGCCTGAAATCATAAATATGTCCTCAAACACAACAACTCTATGTATCCCTTCAGTAGAGAGCGTTATATTTAGATATCTTACAACATACATTTTTTCCAGAAATATTGCTTGTGAGTGTGTTTTCCTAATGTTTTTCAAAAATAACAGAAAATTAGTTCATTCTAAAGCCTTCATAATAGCTACTTTTCCACCAGGAAAGTTCTTCTTTGTTCCTTTGACTTTCCTAAAAGAAATGAAGGCACGAAGCCATACATTATACCCAGATTTCTAAATAGTTTCAATTTCTAAGCTTTAAATTACCATAAAGCCATTTGATCCATCTGTATTTCAAACACTTATAATTAGAGAGATTTATATTTACATCTGGCACTATGACAGGGTTGTAACTAGCCTCTTTTGGATCCCATTGCCTAGACCCTATCACATATGACACTGCACTGGTAATGTAGAGGGCTGGAGAATGCTATTAGTGAACCATACTCCAGAGACGGACAGTTATAAATGGTACTTAATATCAGAGTTAAGAAAATACTCGTGTTATGTACTTAACAGATTTCCTGGGATTGTGTGGAAAGGAAAGCTCTACATCTGTTGCAGAAAGAAGGCATTAAATGATGTTTTCCATTAGGAAAGGTCTATTCTGTGTACATAGTTCCCACATTGCTTGTCAGAATAGAGCTTGAAACAGAGTTGAGATCTTTTTGCATTATCACAATGCAAAATATATAAGGTAACAATTTTAGTTTCAAATATGCCCACATGGTTATCTGAGATTACTGGAGTTCTAAACTCATAAAATTACACTTTTGATACTATACATATACATAGCTGCAGTTGAGAACATCAAGAATCAGACTTCCCCAAATCTGGTGCTGCAACTGTGTGCTTCCTGAACTGCATTTGGGCAGGGAAGAGGCTGTGCTCAGGCTGTGGTGTCAGTACACCTGCTTCAGCAGGCTCTGAGAGCACACCTTGCAGCAATAACGAGTGATCCCTCATTCTTTCCCCCCTCTGCTGTGGGAAGATAGAATAGGAAAAAATGTTACAATGAGTTTGACTTCTTATCTAGGGTTCCCTTTGGGGAACAGCCATGCGGTGCTCACAAGAGTTCGGTGTCACCCTCACATAGCTCACAGAAGACAGAGAGTTATCCATGTGCACCTGAAGCACATGGCACAGTTGGTTCACTCTGAAATCCAGGTGGAAGCAGCTGAGTACTAACATGAAAAAATGTCATCGTTTGGGGAGAAGTATATGTGTTTGTTCTTTCTGCTGAAGAGGACAGCCAGTTAAAAAAAAACCAACAAAAAACTCTCCCTTTTTTTAGGAAAGATTACTATGAGCAAATGACAGAAGAAGAGTTAGATTATAAATATAAATATATAGTTGGCATTCATCCAGAACTCCAGAAACGCAACCCTGAAAGGCTGGCACTTTTTGTGATAGAATGCAGGGACCCTGGAAAAAAAAGTAAGATTTCTGGAATAATCTGAAGTCAGGCTGCAGTGATTTCTCTATTTTCTGAAAGTTCTTTCAAAAGACTGCAGGAAGATGCATGGGAGTAACTCTGCCAGTAAAGAACAGAATTGAAGAGGAGCCTAGGAGTGCTGAAGAAGGAAAAATCAAAGACATTCTGATATGACACAATTGGAACAAGGTGTTATATTTTATACTTGAAATTGCTGTGTGAGAGTGATCATTTAAAATTCTGACACTGATTGAGGCAAATATTTATTAGCTTCCTTGCTTTTGAGTATTTACTGAATATTAACTGATACTGCAATAAATGATCTAAGAAAAGTGAACTCTTCAGCTTAAACTAAAGATTTATCCAAATGAAGTGCCCAAAAACTGTACAAATGCAGATTGTGAGTGGAGAAAACACTGCTTTGTTCTGGCGACAAAAGCAATATTGCAGGCAAAAAGGTTTTGCTCTATTTCTACCAAATGCTTCATTCTGACACACTTGATCTTGATGGTTTTCGGCTGCTGTAGGCAGAGGAAGCTAGCTGTAAAATTGCATTACAAAAATTCTGAAGATGTTGCACTCCACGTAAGTTTTAATATGAAAAAAAAAGAAAATTTTAAAGGGTAAGATGAATGGGCTGTCAGTCTGAAAGCTCAGGGAAAGCTAAATTTAAAGTTGGACAGAGTTGTGCAAGACAGTGCAATGCCAAACTGTAATATTAGCACTGAAAGGAGAGCCACAGGCAGCAGAGGGTAAGGTGGTAAACTTCAGCCTTATGATAGTGAACTTATCCCCGCTAAGGGAGTTTGTGAACTAAATTCAGAGGGAAACAACCTACTGGAAAGGATTCAATTTGTAATTGAACCAGAGGAAAAAGTATCATTATAGGATTAAAAAGAGGTCATGCTATGGTGTGGCTGAGTTGGTTCTCTCACTATTCTGTCCTGGGTCCATCTGATCTCTTAGGACATCCTCAGAGGCTGGGGAAAGTTGCAGGACAGGGGTGGACAGCTGTGCTTTTGACTTATGTAGGATAGTTGCTCTTTACCTGTGGTTGAGGCTAAATGAAGAGGTAGATAGGGAATGAGAACCTAAAAGCATGCATATAAAGAGGGGTAATGTGCACTTTGGTAACTATCACGCTATAGGTTTTTTGTGTCTTTGTTGTCATATAACCTAACACAAGTAAATATGTAAACAGCAGATACTGTTTATGATTACCTTAGTTTACAACAATTTGAATAGTGAAAGCCTTTTCATCCCAGTGAATCCACACTGGATTTTAAATTGTTTGTGGCACCAAGACTGTGATACAGTACTTCTGGTCCTTAAAACCTCATTCCTGCCTGGAAATGCTGCACAGATGAATTGGTCTATTCAGTGCTACAAACCTCCTGAGTTCTAGAGCAGCACCTGATTTGAGAAGGACAGAAAGTGAAACTGTGCTTTTCTATGCACAAATTAAAAAACAATCTTATGTTTCTTTTACTTCAAACTATCATGACCTGTCTTTGTTTCAAGACTAAAAGTCTTTAGGCAAAGTATAGCCACTTACTGGTGTGGAGAGAGAAATTGTGTGCAGCTATTATCTCCTGCTGAAGTTGCTGCTATGGTTTATGTCTGCCATTAGCTGCATGATAATAACAAAGTTTGTTTCTGAAAATATATATGTTATCTATTCTAAATATTGCTACTTGGTTTATTGGAGAGTTTATTGTTTTCTTCTAATAAGGAACATTTATAAGTGAGGAAATAACCTCCTGACTATTTACTTTCTTGAGGCCCTGGCAGAAAAGGCATAGGGTTGTCATTGCTGCTACAATTGTAGAATGGCCAGAAGATCATAATAGTGTGTCACAAGGAAATGTTTTTAGTGAGATACTAGGCAGAGGTCTGGTGTATTTCTAAACTATATGTCAGGCCTTGAAAGTTTTCAACTGATTTGTCTCGAGGTTTAATAAAGTGAAAATCTCCGTGGTAAAGGGTTATCACAAATATACCAGGGCTCTGTAACTCAGAGGAGAAATACTCATACTGGGCACTTATATGTAGATCTCAAAGAGCTTTTAATCACTGGATGCTTAACTAATTTGCAGCAGATATCTTAGCTAACAATTATAGCCTCCCTTTAATTCCCAGGATATTCGTGGGCAGACTGTAACTCCCTCAAACTGTTCAGTCACTCAAAGCTCTTACAGAAGTATCTCTTTAAAGAATACTTTCCAACTGTTACATTTCACACCTTAAAAAATAATTCACACATCAACTTCTGCATTTATTTTGATGTAAAATAATCTAGAAAGTATTTAGCACTTATTGTTATTTAAAAAGGTAATGCATGTCCACGATAACAGTTATTATACACTGTCCCGTTCAGTAAAAGAATGTATTGTTAATCGAGTGGTAACAGTTCAATTTTAATGTAATTATTTTAAATAATGCTATAGGTGTTTGAAATTATATACTGAGTTGTCATTGCTACTGGCCTTGTTAGTAATGGAAAGTCAGAAGTATCTTTGACTATATATACAGTATATCTTTAACAATTTAAACAAATTAAAAGAATAAAATAAAGAAATTACTCTCTATATGAAGAAAATATTTCTGCCCTCAGGGCATTAAATATTAGTTCTGGAATTCCAGCACCAGGAATGTCCTTCTTTTATGAAAAGCCTTAAGAAAGAAAGAAAGCAAGAAAAAGCTGGGCTGTTAGCTTCTAATGGAACCGCACAAAGGGCAGACAGTGTTTGCTGGTGGTTTCGAAATGAAGGAATCGCACGCTCAAAATTGGTTGCTAGCTCATTTAGGAGGTATTATCTATACGTTACTAGATGAGTTGTGGGTGGGGGTCATAAGGGGTCTGTAACACCATTCGAGATTTGATCTTCACTGAAGACTACTTTTAAATGCTCACGAAAACCTTCTCCTGCCTCAGAATTGCACATCGCAGAAATCACAAGCAACGACCTATGCCTTCGTGGAGATGCAAAGCCAAAGCATTTGTATTTATACCTACATTATATATATACAGATATGTAACTATATATAACAATTATTATATATCTTACCCTATTTTATTTATATATTTGTTTTCATATGTATGTGTATATTTTTATATATGTTTATGTATGCATAGACCACACACACATGTACATATATATATGTATAACCAGATCATGTAGTAGTAACTTCTAAGACCAAATATGTTTGAAAGTATGTAATTAGAGAAGACAGTCTTGATGTTTGTCTTTGGATGTTTTAAGAAATACAAATGGTCCTTCCCTTCCTTTCAAATAAAGAAATTTCTGTGTTGATCCAGGTGTTCACTTCTACCTTCCCAACAGAGAAACCAAAAACTAAAGCAACTACAGCCACATGCAAATAATCAAAGCTCTTTCCCAAGTAGTTAAATCATTCATTATACAAAATGCCCCTAGTTTAAACATAAGGGTGGCATTTAAAGTGAAATTATCACTGAACTTTTTTCTGGTCAAGTAGTTTCTCGGGCTGCTCTGTAAATTAATAGAGATATTTCAAAGAAGTCTTTTTTCCGTGATCTTCTGCCAGAATGCTGCATGTAAATATTATAACTGTTAGAAAAGCCTATGAAATCTGGAGATTTACAATTTAAACCTTCAAGCACTTCACATCTTTCCTTTTTTAAAAAACAATTTTATAGGGAGGTTAAAAACTCATAATTTTGTTTTCCTATAAATATGTTTCATATAGCACTATTAAAGAATCAACTTTTTAAGTATGTTAGTACGTTAAACATGTTGCCAATGTTTAATGTAGTCTGACCATCATAAATATATAAATAGGAAGATTTAATGTGAAATGCAACTAGTAAATTTATATATTGCTGCTTTGCAAGGCTTACAGTTAATGCAAAGGAGATACATTTTTAAAACCTCCCATAATTTATTTTTTTGGGACAACCGTATTCTGCACACACTGCAACCTGGGTGAATTCATTCATTCGTGCGTTGTCATCTACAATAGAGTTATATGACACAACATAAACACAGTAATATTGAGGATTCAAAAAACCATGCAAAAAATTAGGTGGAATTGAAAAAACATTTTATAAATAATTCCTTGTCTGGTTTTCAATTTTTCTTTCTGTATTCCAGATTTATGGTTTTTAATAGCTTTCATTATTTCTTGAACCTTTAAAATAGATTTCTTCATGTTTCTCAGCATGAAGAGCTGTGCTGTTTCAGGCTGCAAGAAGTAAATACAGTGGGGAAATTTAGATGGTAATTATTTCCTTTTTCTGCTTTTCAGACTGTCTGTATAGGGTGACTTGATCACTAAAGTAGAGTAAACGCACAGAACTAAGTGTCAGAAGAGCTGACCACACTGTGTCCTCTCACACTCCTTTCAATTTTGTTCCAATTGCTGTACAATTTTTAAAGTTTTTTAAAGTTTCCCACTTCATTAAAGTGTCTGTTCCCATTACATCTTCTTGGTATAGTTTGAGATATTTCAAAACATTATTTTTCTAATGTCTGTGTCCTGCAATGGTTGATACAACTCTGATCTCAAACCTTATGCATTAAACTAAGGGGTATTAAAGAGAGATGAGGAGGGGTTTAAGCCCCCTAGTGCTGCCTCTCCTTTCCACTAGCAAATTGTTCTCTACTTGCCCTTCTAAATTGCTGCTAGAACTTTGAAATTGCTTTTGTCTGACTCTGTAGCTAAGGTGGCAGTCTTTTTAATCCTCTTTCTTACTGGAAGGGTGAATGAGTGGGGAGAAAGTGATTAGAGAACTTCTAAAATGCTTTCAGAAGTAAAATGGATGGGAAAGTATTTACAATAGCTCTTTAGCAATATTGCATGTAATTGAAATTGGTAATGTATGGAACATAGCGATAAATGACAAAAAACAGGCAAAACCAGAACCCCTCTTTTTTTACAGAAACTAACTAATACTGTCTGGTATTGAGGGACAGGCTGGATTACTTAATCTTTGATTGAAAAAATATGGCTAAAAGTCTTTTCAATAATGCCATTTCTTCAGCGGAAGAAACGATAAGCGGACCTTGCATGGGTCGTAGGTCCTGCTCCCCTACACTAATAAGAAACAGCTATTTTGGTACTTGGAATGCTTTGCATAATGAACATATTGGCATAGATTGATTCATAATCATACCCTTCAGCCAAGCACTGGTTTAATAGTTCTGCTTGTGTTTGTGAAGTTTTTGATGGTGCAAATTTACACTGGCACTAGCACCATTTTTTCACTTGGGCATTTCAGTTAGTTTCAAAGCTACCAGGTCATAAATATCTGAATGTAGTTCACCCTGTTTCTGCTTTTGCTCTCAGTGACTGTTTTTGTTGCATTTTTCACATGATACAAAATATAAACCACTGCAGTTAAAGGATTTTTGCATATTTATGCAAGCTGCAAGGATTAAGAAGTCACAGCAGAATCCTGCACAAATGTGCGTGAATCCTGCCTTTCTAAAATCATCAAGATGTTAAGAATTCTCACCAAAGTTTCTGTTGTCTTTCAGCTGCTTTAAGCCATTCTGAAGTAATGGGTTCACTTAGACCATTTGTTCTTGTTTTCAAACATCCCGCACCTCGTATCTCTTTCCTTGTGACCTGTGTAGGCGTACGGCAATGCAGAGCTGGAACTTGAGATCATTCTTTCTTTAGGAAGGAGACAACTGCATGTTTTTTTGTCACACACCACAGTAATTTGGGCTCTGAGTTTTGAGCACATTGAAATGCTAATGCCCCTACGTGTAGTTTAATATTACATATAGGTCAGCCTCATGTGTAAAGGGGAGAATGACATTTCTCCAAGGACAGATAATATTATTTATAACAGAGTTCTTGCACTTTTCAGTGATAGTATCAATTGTTTACAACTGACTGAAACAAGAAGTTGAGTTGGTCAGATAAGGGATTGAGGCTTGGGTCCAAGCCCAGATCCTTTTACCAAGGCTGCAGTAGGGTGTGTTGTAAGACTGTGTAGCCAGGGAGTTGCTGAAAAAGTAGCATAAGTATTTTTTAGGTAAAAACCTGGTTTCGTGGCAAGATTTTCATTAACATTAATGATTACAAGATTTCCTCCCCTTACTGTGAGGCTGATATATGATTTGCACAGGGCATTTTTAAAATAAAAACCTTTTCTAATGCCAAAAATATGACATTGCCTGGACTTAGTGAAAGGCTTAATTTTATTTTAATTTATGAAGATTATGTCTTGTTAAGACAGCCTCTAAAGATGAAATCAAATTCTGGTACAATGATTACGTTAATGTTTTAGACAATTTTCTGCTATGAACATTATGGAGAGAACAGTAGCTGAAATACGTTTGCTAATGAAACATGCAGTAGCATGGAAATAACTTGACTTCAAAGTGGAATCCGGCCCATTATAGAATTTCATAATTAAAGCTCCATCAGTGGTATTTCTTAGTTGTCAGTTACACACAGATTGGCAGAAGTGTCAATGAGCTGGAAGCCAGTGTGTAGGTTCCAGAGGTAACCTGAATATAAATCTCTATCCCTTTTTTAACCGTGTCTGGGCAATGAGAAAAAATTAGAGAAGATGCAGAGAAAGATGAGGATTCATTTCTTATGTACTCAGCAGGACATAAAAAGGATATATTTTAACTAGTGATCTACCAGGGATACCTGTTGGTGTTCAGAAATTGGCCTGAACTCAGGATATACTTACTTCATTTATTTGAGGGAGGGGTGATCACAGAATAGCATCTCTTCCTCTTTGTCCTGTGCAAACTATGGATTATATGGAACATCTCGAAACACTATCACTAAATCTTTAATTTTAATTGATGACTTCTGGTTTAAAATGTGGCTTTTCTTTTTTTCCTCACCAGGGATATAAATTTTCCACTTTTTTCTTTTTCCTTTATTCTCTTTCTTCTTTTTCTTTTTCCCTTTTTCTTTTTTATTTTTTCTTTTCTTTTTTCTTTTTTCTTTTTACCTTTTTCTTTTTTTTTCTTTTTTATTTTTTCTTTTCTTTTTTCTTTTTTCTTTTTACCTTTTTCTTTTTTTTTTCTTTTTTCTTCTTTTTTCTTTTTCTTTTTTATTTTTTCTTTTACCTTTTATCTTTTTTCTTTTTCTTTTTTTTTTTCCTTTTTTTTTTCCTTCCCCCCCCCCCCGCTAGCGTCTCCAGCCGTGCGCTCAGACTTTTTTCTTCCCTCTTTCTCACATTTCGGCGGCGGGAGCGCTGCGCGGGGCAGCCAGCAGAGGGGGGTCACACGCTGCGCTCCGCGCCGCTCCGCGTCTCTCGCCCTTCGCGCCGCCCGCCGGGGCCCGGGTGCCGGTGGGCACCTCTTCTCCCGGCTTCGGAAAGGGTGCGTTAGGCACCAGTGACATGCCAAGTAAGTGGGTGGGGATATCTTAATAGCAAGAGTTGAAAAAAACCGTGTCTCCAGAAGTCTAGCAGCAGCTAATCAGTAGTGGAAACTAGCTACCCAGTGGGAAAGAATGGTTTTGTTACTGTCCTAATAGCTCTCAAATAAACAAAAAAAACAACAACCTTTTTGGATCAAAATATAACTAGAAAAAAAAAACCCAAACATTTAAAATACAACTATTTCAAATATATAGCAAAAAGGTAATGATAATCTTAATGACAACATTGTTGAGAGCAAGCTTACTTCTGACAATCTGATTTTTGCTATACTGCAGTGATTGGAACTTCCTTTGTTTTGAAACGTATTCAAAAGGCCTGTATTGACAAGTCCATGAGCACTGAAACTCTTTCAACTACTGTTTTTTGAAGTACTTCCTCCTATAAGCATGAATATTCTAGAGGGAATTTAATTTTGAGTTATTTCTTCAAGAGCAAAGTATAAATGTGCCTCCGTTGCACCTGTTAAATCTCGCATGCTCATGAAAATTATTGCATGAGTAACTTCTTCAATTTTTTTGTCTGCTTAAATGAAGATTACCTACCTTTATCTTTTTTTCAACATAACCAATGATTTTTTAAACTAGTAGCAGGATCTATATAGTAGGTAAAAACATAGACAGAGGTGATTCTTGTGCCTTTCTTTTGTTACTACCACAGCAAAATCTTTCTTGTTAAATCAGACCAGTGCCTAAATGTAGAGAAGTAGAGTGGAGCTGAAGTGCTAAGCAATGGACTGTAGTGTTGTTATTGGATTTATCTTTTTGTATAGATTTAGACAATGATTCTCCCATCATAATCAATTTAGCTCAAATCTTCTGCATTTATTGCTCAGATAGGCGTTAAGGTAGACCTATATACTACAGACAGTGCACATGGTGTGTTTCTCTGCCCAGCTACCCACAAGCATCATATTCTCACTGCAGTTCCCTTCTTCCATTTTTCAAAAATAATGGGAGAGGTTTAACATTAATTAGAATTGCTTTACTCTGAGATTCATCTGCACATAGGTGTGCTGATAGTACATAGGCAGCATACTTCCAACTACCATCTTCCGCACTTACAAATCCCTCACCACTGGGAGACTTAGACATGTAGCTCACTCCAACTTCCCAGTAGCTTCCTGACCTCCAATTTCACCTCTCTAACACTGGGTGTTTTTTGCTCATCTGAGGGAGTGTTTTCAAAGTGATACAGCTCATTTGAGTTGCAGATGATGCATATGCAAACATATTAGTTGACTATAACTGCTAATTTATGAACTCTTTGCAAAACTATCGCCTGGTTATACTTCCTTTCTCATAAGTATTTCTTTTTCTTTTCTTACGGGGTGCTCATCACAATACCATCAGAGTATTGTCTAGTCTGGGGAATCTGGTTGGAACTAGATTAACTTTGAGGTCCCTTCCAACCCAAACCACTCTATGATTTTATGATCTCCTGTCTTTGCAAGTATAAGCAGTGTTTCTACAGGGCATTGGACAAACAAGTAGATTTAAAAACATAACAAAAAGAGTGCATGCATGCATTTACCTTGCTTAAATACTTGGCAAAGAAACATGCCTTCCATCCATGGTGAACTTGTGAAGGTACTTTATATCCAAAGTCCTTGACTGAACTAAAAAAACAGCAAACAACCAATATCTTTCCCAGAAAAGATGACCTTTATTCTTTAGAGCTCCCTTGCACTGGAAGACATTCATCAGCCATGAGATTTAGAAGATCAGTTAGATTTTTGGGGCAAAGTTCATGCAACACATTAGTCAAATGCACCAAGACCTTGAACTTGGCATGAAATTTTGTGAGTGTGCAGAGGAAGATCAGATTGCTTGCAGCAGCCTGTGTTGCCAAGGCATTCTACAGCATTTAGTATAGACTGAGCTTCAAACTTCCTTCTCAAGTACCTTGCATCACTATGGTTTGGCTGAAAAGTGACTAAGAGCAGATCACTAGTTGTCTGGATGCCATATGACTGTCTTTCTCTAAATTATGTGGATTATAGTCTGAATTGAGTCTTTCACATGTCAACAGAGGAGAATGCAGTGTGCAGCTGAACTCTTCCCATCGGTACTGATCTGTCTTCCTACTGCATTCAACTATTCTTTGCTTTGTCTAATCTCTGATGCAACAGTGATGCTGCTTGATGTCTTTTCATGATATTGCCAGCTGAATGGATCAATCATGTAGTAATTGAAAACAGATTATAAAAAGCATTAGAGGAAGAATTGCTTCTTTTTAAGAGTCCATAAGTTAATAGACCTAGCAGTGGAGATGTTTCCTACCTTTTCTGATGGGATGCATTCTCCTCAAAAACAACCCTGTCCTGGGCTGCATCAAAAGCAGCGTGACCAGCAGGTCAAGAGAGGTGATTCTCCCACTGTGCTCTTGTGAGACCCCACCTGGAGTACTGCATACAGCTCTGGAGGCCCCAGTACAAGAAAGACGTGGAGCTGTTGGAGAGAGTCCAGAAGAGGGCCACGAAGAAGATCAGAGGTCTGGAGCACCTGTCCTATGAGGACAGGCTGAGAGAGTTGGGATTGTTCAGCCTGGAGAAGAGAAGGCTTCGGGAAGACACTGGAACAGGTTTCCCAGAGAAGTTGTGGATGCCCCCTCCCTGGAAGTGTTCAAGGCCAGGTTAGATGGGGCTTTGGGTAACCTAGTCTAGTGGAGGGTGGAACTAAATGATCTTTAAGGTCCCTTCCAATCCAAACCATTCCATGACTCTGTGAACTTGTATTAGGTTTGCTGCTTGTTCAGCAGTTAGGGACTTCTGCTACATCTCAAGCGAGACATCGGTAATACATGGTCATCAGTGTCTAGTGCTAAAGAGAAGTCCAGAAGGATAAGAAGGGATGATTACATTATTTCCAATATTGATGACACTGATTGCAACTCTCCTCATTGGTATAGTCTTACCAATCAACCTCAAGTCTTACCAACTGGCCTCAGTCTTGATACTGACAGATCACCTCTCTTTCCTAGGTGAGTTGGTTTCCCTAAGGGATTCTCTAAGGGTCTATTGAGGATAAGATACTGGGTGTTGAGGAATGATGTAGCCGGGCTGATCGTGACCGTGTCAGTCAAACAATAGTGTACTTGGAGGAAGGAAGGGAGAGGAAATGCCCTATCTGAATGATTCACTGCCTATTTTGGTAATACCATGATAGCTGCTGTTTGTCACTCTGTCATGGACCAGCAAGAATTTGGGTAATTGAACAGGTCAGTGCATTGTTAGGATGTTGAGAACTTGAGTGAACGTGCTGACATTGGGGAGTACTGGTGGACAGATGACAATGTTCGGTCCATGTTTTCCATTAAAGCTCTATGTAAGCCCTATGGATTGCATAGCTTTCTGCAAGAGTGTGCCACACTTCAAAAAGAGCAATGAAACCACCTTTCTGTGCTCTTCTAGTGCTGCTAACCATCTTTGGTCCTATTCCCTTCTCTTCCAATACAAAACATTTTCAAATTCCTGAAACAAATCCTCTAGTAGATTGAGCATACAAAAAGTCTTGAGATCAGGCACTTCCAAACTTAAGATTTAGTTTCCATCAGTGCCTCCCAAACTCAGCACCCTATCTCCATGACACAACCACCCAAGTGAGAACATATTACTGTGCTTCTTCAGGTTTTAGATTTCACCTGTCTTCTGAGGTCCTGCACTTTTGAACAGTGATATACTTCATAGGACCTAATTCTGGTGGAGTGAAGGGTGAGTGATACGGTAAAAAGATACATTGGGAAAGGCTGAGGGAAAGAAGTTTAAACATTAAAAGTGTAGTGGAAGCAGAGAGAATGGGATAATCTTAAGTAACAATTTAATGGGAAATACTAACTATGCCGATGTTCTATGTCCTTCACATTTTATTAATACAATGATCACCTTGGTTTAGAGCATTTAATATCACTTCTCTGTGTTACATTTGCTCATGTTCCCATTCAAGACTTCAGAAGTTTTCCTTTGCCTTTAAAAAAAAAAAAGCTCACCTGTCATAAGTAGTGTGAAAACAGCATGGCACAAAGCAGTTTTCAAAACATAAACTGTTGATAGTGCCTGCTACAGAAATTTTGGTTTATGCTCTTGTTTTGATCTAGTACTGGTGCAATTGTGGCACAGTGATATGATTTTTCTCTCTCATGCACAGCACAAAGTGGAACAAGTGGCACCTGTTACCTCCTAATGCTCACATATCAACAGGCCCCGATAACACATAAATAGTATGTGCAATTTATTTCAAAAAGCCAGAACAACATACTAATGAGTTACAACTTCCCCAGCAGTGCTCAGTCCCTGCAGACCTTTCTGCCTGCTTCCACCGTGCTGGACACAGCCTGCCACCCTCCCTGCTTCCTGCAACAGAGAGTGCCTTCAGATGGACAGCCTTGCTTTGCATTCCCGACTACCTTCATGTGTATTTTAGGAACTGTGATTTTATGCTTGCTTATTGCCCATAGCAGTATTTAGAGTGATGGTTCCATATTTATCAACACATTTATTTAAAAATACCAAATGAGCAACAGAGAACTTGTAGAAGCAGACTAACTAAGGGTGGAGAAAGCAGAGCCACATCAGATGTCACTGCACTCTGCAGTTGGGCCCTTAAGGGTCATCTATCAAAGCTTCACCAATGTGTTTGGTCTTGTCATGTTAGTGCTGGTTTTTTACAGTTCCCAATTCTGACATGAATACCTAGTTGAGAGGACTGGTGTCACTATACAAACCCCCAATACCTCCAGCCACATGGTGTGGTCCTACCCACTTACATAGTGTCACGTGGAGTGGGTAGTGAAGGGAACCTGAGTTCATGGCTCTTTGAACATGGATGTGTGTGCACCTAGGGGACGTGAAAAAGCTGCGCACAGGATATTTCCTTTATACACTTCAGAATCTAAGGAGAAAGATTATATCATGCAACAAAACTCCCCAGAGCTTGGCTTGCTTGGATCTGGATTACATCTTCAAAGCTGTACTTAGAATTTTGATAGTTAAAGTTGTGCTCATTTTGCCACTTGTTTTAGAATAATGTTTTTCTATATAAAAAATATTGCTAGCCAGATACTACTTTTTATAAATTACAAGAACAGTGTTTTATAAATGACTACAAATCACTGACTGAATATATGACATTATATAAACATATGAATTTTATACCTCTTATACAAGAGATGTAAAGTACCTTTCTAACAGTAATACTTGGATACAGACCTATCTAGCCTTATGCTTTCTGGTTTTTTTTCTGTTTCCTGTTCCAGCACTCATAGCTCAAGAAAACTCAGTGCCACAAGCTTGGTTCTTGCTCTGGGACCTACCTGGGCAAGCACAGCTGATAACTGTTCAGCGGGCATATTCTGAGCACAGTCTCCAAGCAGAAGAGTGACTCTGGTCCTTTCAGAAGGAAGAATGTGCATTTTCACAAGTCATATCCCTCCCAGTCTTCATTATACCAAGATTACCTGCATCTGATCCAAAGGATAGGGCTTAGATATTGCATAGGAAACGTGGAGAGAGTTGCAGTTAGAAAATACTTTATCTACACATTCTGAATTAGAAGGTTACAGCAAGGATGCTAAAAACCAGAGTAGTGTTTTTGACCTTTCTTTCCCTAAGAATTATGCAACATCTAAATGGCAGACCAGAGGATAAAACCCTAAACTATCAAGAGTGATCACTTCCCAGGTCATGAGCCCAACACTTTCCCTTAGAGCCAAGGTTAACATTTATCTATGCCCCATGGTAGTAATTTCAAAGGTGTTGATCTTGGGGATTAATTGCTGCTTTAAACGGGCAGTTAACAGTTTAAATAACATTTTTATTGGCATCCAGTAGTTAAATGCCTACTAGTGTGCTGATGGGTTTATGATAATCAAAGTGAATTAAGAGTCTGTCTTTGAGTTACATGCTATTAGGGGCACTGGGTCATTTGAGTATCCTTCGTTAATGTATGAGAGATGTACAGTAACTGGTGTACACAGAAAAGAAAATATTAATTTTTAAATATTGTACTTCAGACCATTTTCTGTTCTATTTACATTCAGAAATGTAGTTCCTGGGCTGCTGGTGCTCCAGCGACCCAATGCCTGAGCACAGATGCTCCCGAGGACACAGTCCAGGCTCTGGTGCTCAAATTTCAGCACTGGTGTTCCACAGGATACAGCACCATACAGCTTGGAAGAAGTATTGCCAGGGTGTCACAGGTCCTACACTGCACTGTGTTTGCAGAAGTGGTTGAAGAATTGGCTGTAAAACTCATTGCACTTATAAATATGTTTGAATTCAATATGGTTGATACGGTATTTATATGACCACTGGCATTACAGGATACCAAAGATATTTCTAATCCCATTAATCATCTCCATTTTTACAGCTTGGTGATTAGGCATTTTGAGATCTTCAGTGTGATTAGAAGCCTGAGACCTATGTTCTGGCTGCCTGCTACAGGTGCCAATCTCAAACGGCGTGGCCATCCCTGCTCTCTGCAGGGACCCACAACCTGGCAGTGTCCACAGCTCCAGTGAAGTGAGTTTTACACGTCTCTTTGGGCATCTGTAAGGCATGGTATACCTTCACTGTGGTTGCAGTGCAACGTGGAGAGGTTTGAGCTATGGGGCTAGTTACAGGTCTGTAGCACAGGGCCTGAGCCTCAGCGCCAGGCATACCCTAGTCCCCAGGACATGGATTCCTATCTCTGCCTCTGACTACTATTAATGACTCGGTTCTAGCAGGCCAATTAATCAGGGCCAACTTGTGATAAATGTTTCTCCCATATAAAATTATGACAGCTTGCTAAGTATAGGATGAGTGCATTCTATACTTCACCCGAGAAGTGCGACACATGGAAGTAGCGAGGTTATTTAGCGTGGCACAGCTGGCATGCCTTGCTGCTGGGATGCCACGGGATGCTGCTTGCAAACCATAGCTAGCCTCTTGCCTCACTGCTATTTATTTATGTTGTCTGACTTTTTCTTTCCTAATTAAAAGTGACATGTAGAGTTGGGAAGAATCTGATTGGCCTCTTAAAATAATTTTGACCAGTTGATTGAGGTTTCTAGTTAACTGCGAATTCAGGTATTATGGGGATGCTGCTAGCATGGAGCACAGAAAGCCAAGTCTCTGCCTCATACCCATATATGGAATGTGAAACCAGAAGCTGCTTGCAAAAATAAATAATAGGTGTGGGGAGAAAAGTACACTATAAAAATATAAAAGATATTTTATTTATAAACCACCTTCTTAAATAAGAAATAGTTGCAATTCTTAATTCCAGACTGTCTCTCTGTGCCTCTCCCTTTCAATGGCTACACTGTTGTTTGCTTACCTCTGATACTTCAAATCCCCAGTGGCTGATTCCTGCCTTTTTCTCTGCTAGATCTTTCACCCAGAACCTAACTCTTAGCTGCTGGGAATAAATTAATAGACTGAGTGGAGGGAAGCTGCCACAGTCCCAGATACTGCAAGGTTTTAGGTAGACCGAAGTCCAATATGCTAGTCTTGCTACTGAAGTATTCAATTAGTATTTAACTTAATTCCTGAAAATACATGTACTTATATAGATATATAATCTATTTGGTACTGCTGGTGAAAGCACTTGAAATTCTGACTCAGCATATTTAAAACTCAAAAAACCACTCTTTCAGAAAAAACAAGTAAGATTTTAAGGATTTTTTTTTGGCAAAAGCTGGGCTCCATCAGACCTATTATATGTTCACATAGTCATGGTGAGCTTGTATTTCTTGCAGTTGGAATTGAAATGCAATTTTATACTGTTTTTCCCCAGGTTCTAGAAGAATATGCCAGGTTTTTTGGTTTGTTCCATTTACTGCATTTTGTTAAAGTATTTCCATTCAGCCAGGGATTCTCTAGCTTCCAGTCTAGGTTGCCTGTGCTATAACTCTTAGTATTGGTCAACATCAAAAATAGCTGTATCATTCATGTTCTCCTCTCTGCTTTCTTTCTTACTATTTACCCTCTCCAGAACAAGTACCAGGAAAGTGATCCTGAATGCTGAAAGACTGGGCTGCTTGTACTGTGTAATATCATTACTGTTGGCTGCTCCCGCTAGAGTCAAACTCCAGCCAAAAAGCTAAGCTAAGTTGGATGAACGCTGAGAGTACTCATGGAGTTGAGTATGCCCATTCATGAAAAATATAGCAAGGGTGAGAATTCAAAAAGCTGCAATATTGAGATTGCTCGCTCTTGAGACTCTAGTTTGTTCTCATTTGGAATGAAATACATTTCAGAAACATCACTGCCTTTACCACATTCTCCTTTTAACCAGACACCTAAAACAATTAAGCTGTGGTTTTGAAGGTAAACTCAAACAAGAATAGTAATTCAAGCCTTTTTTCCCATGCTTTCCCAGTTTAAAGCTACATCAAAATCAAGGTCTTTCACCCACATGATTAACTATTACCTTATACAGTTGAAGGATTGGTTTCATCCTTCTTTTGATTGAAAGCAGAAAATGGTTATGATTGTTCTAGAAAAGTGATAATGCCAGATTTTTTACAGAAACTTGTGAAATGGATGTTCGGTGCAATCTCTGTAGCTTTTTCCTCTTTGTCCATTGGTGTGTAGGTTACACTTCTTTCAGGCCATTTTTTCCAGTCCCTGTGATTTGCAGGTATTTTTCAAAAGGTATACAGAAGCTGACTAGAGCACCATAGAAACTCAAGAGGTAAAGTTGATGTTCTTAGCTTCTACCACAGCATTATATCCCTATCCAATAAAGTTTATTTCCTGTGGATTATTTTAGCTAAGTGTATTCTATGAAAAAAAATAAGTTTGTTTGGAAAATCAATCATAATTGGAAAAAGTCAAAGTCTCTACCTCTAAGGAAGCAGGACAGTTCTACCTCATAAATGCTGTATTTTTGCTAGGTATACTTTAGCCAGATACTTGAGTTCTTGAAGGACATAAATACTGAGGACTGACCTGGATTTATGTCCTTTTCTATGTGGAGAAAACAAAGATGAATGTAAAACATTCTAGTTTTTAATCAGGTCAGAGAGCAGTCAAGATTGACTTTCGCAGTTGGTTGTTTAGGATGTCATTCAGGTTGATGGGGAATCTGGCTGATGTGTCTGAACCAGCATAAGAAATCAGAATACTCATTCATGCCTTGCTATGAATATATATGCTCAAAAAGAAGAGAGTCTTTCTCCAAATCAGGCAGTAGAAGGATTTGAACCTGGACTCACATCCAAATGCTCTGACCATCCTTGGCAGTGGCAACACTTCCCTCTCTGTTGCACCTGAGTTGAAAAGGTCTGAGCTCCAGAGAGGCCTATGAAGAAAAGACTTTCTGATGAGGACAGAAAGATTGAGCTCACTGGAGCATGGTGCTCAGGAATGATGGGTAGGTCTCATATTTCTTCTACAGATAACGTGAGGGATTCTGTCACCAACATGTTGGCTTTTGTGTCTCTAACCATTATGTATCTAGTGCTCCTCATGAACAAGGAGTTTAAGCACCTGATTCAGGATTTTGGTTTCCATTAGGTAGGAAGGGTGTAGCCTTGCGGCACTTAACCTTGAAGACTCCAAAGGAGATGTCTTAAGTTGCTAACCCATAGAGTCTGAAGAATTTTTGATTTTTTGTTGCTAGATATTCAACTTTTACCAGTATTCAGGATAATCTTTTTATTTACATTTGACTGAGAGACTGAAACTTTTCCTTTCCCAGGCAATTTCTTTTAAAACCAGGCAATTGTTTGGTTTTGCCGAGCATTTACAGTGGAAGATCACTGTTGTTGGTCTTCTCATCAGCCATTTTAGATTAAAGCATCTTTTTTTATTATTTTCAAACAGAAATGTCATGCCCACTATGTTCAGTTACTGTGCATCACTCATGTTTGATAGGGTTGGATGTTGGTCTTTGAAAATGCCTCAAGAATCCTGAAAGTGTTTGGAAAGAGTCTGATAAAGCTTTTGCCCTGAGAAGCCTCACAGCCTCTGCGTGAGACAAAACAGGTCATACGGCATAACCAGTAGCTTAGATGTTTCTGTGGTAAACCACCATGTTCTTTTAAGACCCACTGCTTTTTGCCACTCTGTTCATCTTGCCAGCTGTTTACTTGTTCCCAGGTGTGAAATCAAATGCTGGGAGAGCTGGGCTGGGCTACAGCGTGACTCAGCATCCAGCACCATATTCCTTTGAAGGAAGGACCTGGCAAGCAGCACTATGTGGGATCATGCCTTAAATATGTGCATGTAAATATACAAACATCAGTCCAGAGGAGTAGTTTATCTGAGATGACTACTTGCTTGTTCCCAGGAGAGTGAGAAAAGAAAGCATGCATATAGTAGGAGAAAGTGTTATAACATGGTAAGTCAGTCTGATGTCAATACCATATGGATTCTGTATGGTCAGGCAAATATCCTGCATTTTGTTCTGGTCTCAGCACTATGGTATATTGGGACCATCTCCACTGAAGTCACTGGAGAAGCATGAGCACATAACCAGTCAGACTTACGTGACTTCAGATCCCATTTTTTTCATTCAAATGTATATATTCAGAATGAGGTTCTTTGGAATGTGCTATACTAAGAATATTTTGTGTCCTACTGTATAGCATTGGTTTACCTGGAGATAAAAGCCTCTTCTCATACCTATACTTAGGGGCCATTCTGCAGTGACTTCCCTTATACACTGAGGAAGTTGAGTTGGAGTAAATCCAGTTACAGTGTGTGGCATGATGCAACCTTCTTGCAACTCATCTGCAGCAATAACACACATTGCAGCAGAAATGTAAAGAAACAGAAATAGATTTTGGTTTCCTAGAATTTGTATTTGAACTCTGAGCATGCATATGATTCTGTGACAAAAGCCATTAAGTTATTTTAATGCTAGATATGTGGGAACTGATATCATGTGAACGTAACCTTTATCTGGATATTGAATTCCCATTTATTTTGTCTTGTAGGTTTGATTACATAGTGAGATACAGAATTTTGTATAGTTACTAAATAAACAATGTATATGAGACTTTACATGGTCTGGGAAGGAAGCCTCTGGATCCTTCCTTTCCCTGTTACATAGAAGGAAGAGTTCAGGGAATATGAAACTAGTCATTGTGTTGGAGGAAGTGGTCTTAGGAAAATAAAGTGTCTTAAACACATCCATGCCCCTACTCTGGCTGAGCCACTGATTTTCTGTGCAATCCTGGACAAATCATTTAACTTATATCTATGGTATATAATGTAAGATTCTGCAGAAATACCCACAGTGACTTTGATTGAACTTTGAGAACTATTTTTTTCCTCACCTCACTGAAATTCTCAGGTCTTAAAAAGCTGAGACAGGCCACATAGATCATGTGATACAGGGATAATAAACTGTGCATTTATCAAATTGGATACAAGACACTAAACTATTGAAACTCTTGAGGCAAGGTATTTTGGCTGGTTAGTTGGTTGGTTGGCTGGTTTGGTTTTGGAAAGAAAGAAACCGAATACCTTAATAAGAATAGGGAATTTTAGAAAATAAAAATTATTCTTATTTCTGATCCTGTTTTCCTTAGATAAAATGGAATTCCTTAGAAAATTGCATTGTGGAATTAAGTGGCTGTAGATCTGGAAACAAGCTCTTTTTTTGTGTTTGATGTTGCCCTTCTGCCTGCATATGCATGGGACCATGAGCGTGCCAGAGAAGAGTGTAAACCAAACCTGGCCTGGCTGGTTCAACGTCCTTTGCTATGTGCTTGGGGGAACAGCAAGCTGACTTTGGTGGTCCTTGTGTCACAGGATTAGGAGTGTCTGTACATCTAGTTAGGGACCCGTGTGGCTAGCTCAGGCTCTGGTATCAGCAAGAGCTTGCTGAGTTTCAGTGTAGCTGACAGAGCTGCTGCCGTTTCACCAGTCACTCTGGGTCCTTGCAAAGATTTAAGTGCATCCCATCACAATTCATGAGTCCCTTTCTCTGCCTCCCCTGGGGTTAGAAAGGCTGCAAACTGGGAGTGACAGTGTTGCTCCTGGGCTTCCCTCAGGCTCCTGCCATCCCTTCCTCAACTCTTCGTGAGACCCCGTGTGGTCAGGCGCACAGGGTGTCTCAGATGCGCTCCTCCCAAACAGACGTGGCAGTACGTGGTCACTGAGTGAGTGGGGCGACTTGGTTCTCTCTGGTAAGGAAACCTAGAGCGCAGCGCGCTGGAAGGAGATGCTCTGGCCGCTGCGTGGCTCTGCCACATCTCCTCACTGTGGCACCTGACCAATCTGTGCTGCCCATGACCCAACAGTTTGGGGCCTGGGCTCAGGGATGAATTTGGCTTTGAGAGGCAGGTGCTGTGGCAGGGAACTAAACTGGAGACAAATGAGCAAGTGCTAAAGATGCCTGATAACTCTGCACTCCTTGAAGGTCTTTATGGCTGTTACCCCTCAGGAAGAATGGGACAGAAGGGGAAAGAGAAGTCACTTTAAACCAGTGGGAAGGGGCCATGCAATAGCATCAAAGTGACCCTGCTCTTCTATGAAGTCTTTTCTCATCTGAAAAACATCAACTGTAAATTTACAATCTCACTTTTCCATGTTTGCATGAGAATAAGTCCATTAAATACTTTGCAGAAAGTGAATGAGGCATTCGTGTAAACATAATTTTAAATTATGAACTAAAAATGTAGGACGCCTTTGTACACCCACCTTTGCTATTCCCCTTCTAGCTGCTCTGAGGCCCTTTCATAAAGTTCTTTTTTTATTTTTTAAAAAAGCACGTATTGTTACCATGTTTGTGCTCTGGGATTTTTGCTTTGCCTCATAGGGAATAGCTGTTTTTATGCTAACCCTTCAGCTCCGTGTCTGATTCTACAGTTTTCTTCCTGACTGAACCTCTCTGATCTTACGTGAGCAAATATCTTGCAATTACATTTCACAATAACTGCAAAGCCAGTGTAATAAACCACAGCTGAACCAGTTCTGGTGATGGTGGAGAATTATGAGAAATGCTATATGAAAGCAAGAAAGCAAGCTAGAAGCTGATTTTCAGGGGCAGAAAAAGAAAAAACAGAGTGCAAACGTTGGCTGAACAGTGGAAGGATATTCTGATTTTGCTAAAAGCAACAGTATCATTGATGCTTTGCTCTTTGCTTTGTATTCTCTCTCTATATATATTGTACATACAGACGTTTTAAAGCACGACAAAACTTTCTCGTTTCTCTGTATTATTGTAGGGTATATTTCTTATGGTTCAAGTGCAGTGGTTTTTTTCCAGGCGCAAGATGAAAAGCCTCCACCCCCAGTTTTGAGTAAGAATAGCATTCTCAGGAGCAGGTCGGATACCCAACTAGATATTCCAGGCAGTTCTTTTAGAATGAAACTGTAGTTGTGATACAGGTGGCAATTGCATGAGCACTGAAGATGCTTGTACTCAGTGTTCTTGCAGGTAGATTTCCTTGTGGGTAAAAACTTTGCAGGTTGTTTTTTTTTAGTGATGCTTTATTGCTATTTAGAAGACTATTTACTTTCAGGGGAAAAATTGTGCAAAGTGGTCTGCACAGGTGTTGGCTGATATTTATGTAACAACAACAAATACTAGAGCAGGAACTCAGATCCAAATTCCTCTGAATTTCAGGTATATTCCAATCCTGTTTCTCATCTATGCATTTTTGATTTGTCTCTAGCAGATACCAAAGGCATTATTTAAGATAGTTTCTTAAATAGTTGCCACAATCTTTTTCTGAGTAATTCCCCCCCAAGAAAGTTGCTACATATAATGAGAGGTACCTGTACGGCCCATACTTGCAAATTGGAAGGAGTGTTTTGCATGGGATAACTATGCAGCAGTACAGAAGACAATCTGGAATAGTTCAGCCACCGTCCCTCACTGTTTTACAATTAATTACCTTAATTTAGACGCCAAACATAGAAAATTATTATCCTCCTGAACTGCCGTTTCCCATTACTATTTGGCAGCCTTAATTTCATTATGTGCTGTAAAAAAACTCTCTGCAAACTCTACTAAAGAAACACAATTGCCTTAGAAAAGTAGCTAAAGCATGTGAGGGTTAAATGTAACTTTTTTCCCATAAGTGTCATTCGCCCGACTTAGAATTCTTTAATAGATACTGAGCAGCGCAGAACTGAAAGTATTTTTAATTTCAGTGCTGTGTATATTTACAGAGGGATTATAACAAACTTCTACACTTTATCTACATTTTAATAGGTCAGTGTGAACATATGAAGTGTATTAAGGTGGACTGCCTTACTTATTAAACTTCTGTGAATTTGTCAAAAGCCCTTAGCGGTTGTATGCAACAGGGGCTGGAAAGCCATGCACGATTGAGGTCATGCATCCAGCCAGTTTGTAAGATGATCCCTCCGTACCGAGCCATCAGCCATCCTCAGCATAGGGGCGCACTCATACACGCATTCCTGTCAAGTCATCTTGTGAAAGGCTGCTTGCTTCCAGCTTGGCTTGAAAGTGCAACCTTAATAAAACTCACTGAAGTCTGAGAGAAAATAGCAGTTCTGCAGCAGATAGTGTAGGGGAAAGAGACTGGGATATGCATATGCAGCTGACTAAAGCAGGCTACATGCTGGACTGTAACAGGGAGGAAACAATAAATCTTAACTACTATGCAATAAATATTCCCAATTTTAACTAAGGAAGCTATCTTCATAGTGAAATTAAAAAAATAACAGTTTATCCAAGCTTGATTACTAACGTGCGCTTCACCGGTCCTTTTTTCAAAGACTTTAAGAGAAATTAAGAACAAATTTAAAGAAAGAGGAAGAAAAAGTTTTTCTTAAAGTAGGAAAGGAAAGTAATAATAACATGTCAGTTTTCCTTTCCTTTGCTTTCCTGGCAGCGATTCTTGCTCATATAGGCTGTAATAACCAGCGCCGGGGTCCAGAAGCCAGTGGGAGAAGATTTAACCGGATTCAGCATGGGCAGTGCACCTATACTTTCATTCTGCCAGAACAGGACGGGAACTGTCGTGAAAGCACGACAGACCAGTACAACACAAATGCTCTTCAGAGAGATGCTCCTCACGTGGAACAGGATTTCTCTTCCCAGAAACTGCAACATCTGGAACATGTGATGGAAAATTATACTCAGTGGCTGCAAAAAGTAAGTGTTTCTTTTTTTCATTTCTCGCTAAATGGATTTTTTTGGTGATGCTTGTGCTGTTCAAAGTTTTCATTAGTTTCTGTGAGACCTGAGGTAATAAGGATTGATCTAGTTTGTGGCTGTGTAGGACAGAAAAGTTTCAGCCAGAGTGCACCCTTCTTAGTGACATTGCTCTCGGGAGCAGAATTTTCTTCACGTTACTGAAAGATGCAACTTCTTAAAGCTTTATCTCAAGAGACCATGGATGTTTGGGAGCCAGGGAACACAAAAATCCTCCAGAGACTCTAATGACAGAACTATGATTCTATGAACTTACTAAGTATTCCTATAAACTCTACTTAGAGCTCACAGCTTTAGATCAGATGCCATGCAGGATACCTGCTACTCTGACAGCAAAAGGGAGCATTTAAAAAAATCAGCAGTTAAAGGCACTGGGTTAAGAACATCATTGCTCCTCCATAAATAGCTTCTGTAATGCTATTCTGCCCAGCTAATTGCTGGAAAGAAAGAAGTATATAGGCATTCACACTCCTAAAACATCTCGGTAAAACTTTTTAACTGTGTAGATTACACTGGACTTGAAACAGCCTGTTTTAATTTGTGTGCATATATGTGCATTCTTTCATAGAAAGGGAAAAATGGGTTTGAAGGTGTTTCAGTAACTTAGCAAAGTAATTATTTTTTAAGAATTTGTGCAATAGCTCTAAACTCCTAATGAACTTTTCAGTATTTCATGTATGAGCTGAAGTTTGGGCCTGAAAAGACTTAAATAATTTCACTCATATGAGCAGTCCCATTCACCTTAACAGGATTACTCACTTGTGTAAAATTACATACCTTGTCCATGCCTTGGTAATGAAAATGCCTTGGGATAGCTGACCAGTAAAAATAAATGAACAAACAGTCTTTGTATATAGTTATTTGTAATATTCCCATTCTCACACTGGCATTTGGACCTGGCAAAACTTAGAAAATTGAGCAATTGAGTGATGCAACTAGTCATGTAAGATGGCACAAGAAAGCTGCTGTGTCCACCCATTTGAGAGATACATGATTTAACTCTAACACAAGTTCACACAAAGAATGAACATCAATAAACATCTTGTGAAGACTGCTAGGTGGGCTAAAACGTCATATTAGCATAGCTACTGTTACCTATCTCATTTACAGGTTTTGTGTCATCCAGATAGGATACAAGACAGAAATATGTTAAAAAGCATTTACAGCCATCCCCATCCCTCTAACCCTACTAAAATCTTTACAGAATTTCCTGATCTCTTCATAATTAATTGTACTCTTTGTATATCTGGTTCTAGCAAGAGAGAAAAGACTCTGTCCAGTGAACATGTGACTATAAAACAAAATATAACCAGGCATTTCTTTTCTAGACTACTTTCCTCATTTTTTAATATCTTAGTCTGCTTTGGGGAATGTAAGGCTGGAAATGAGGGGATGTCTTTTGTGGAGGAAAGTATTTCTTAAGAAATTATTTTACTGTACCTTGGGAGGCTGAGGTAAGCACTAAAAAGTGGAAAGTTGTTATCTGTGTTTATGCACACATGATTTTACTTGAGCAAATTGCCTGCTGAATCATGCTTACAAGACTTGACTTATTCTGTGTTTGTCCACTAGAGACTGAACTAAGATCACTGTTTCACTGTGAACTGAACATGAAGAAATATGAGTCTCTGGAGTGTGAATGTCTGAGTTAGGGTTAGTCCTCTCACACTTTGGAGGGAAGTGATTAAACAGGTAGGAAGCCCAATGAAAGGGGTTTATATCCGAGGACTGTTTTTTTCCACAGTGATTGTAAAACTGGCTACGGGCAGAACCACCCCCCTCCTCCTTTCCTTCCCAGCCCCCAACCCTCTGCTCCCAGGGGTTTACATAAAACTGGGATTGTGCACGTATCCCCATGTGTCAATTTTCCCTGGAATGAAAGGACCCGTTTCTCTGTGTGATGGAGTACAGCTCACGCTGAACAAATGAGGCTGATGCAGCTCCATTATAGCATCTCTGAATACTGAATTTGCTTTGTTGCTGTTGTCATTACAAAGCAGCTCAGCCATAACTCATTTCCTTTCAAAACAAGCATAATGCTTAAGTGTAATGAATATATTATGTAGATATCTTGCATCTCATTTTTATACTCTGCATTTATTTCTCCCCCTAGATTTTTAATATCAGACATAGCTGCTGCTACACTAAAGAGCATTTTACAATGCACCTGCTGTGAACAAAGTAAACAATAATTAATGGTTATGGGTCTATGACTGGAAGTGAATAGTTATAATAAAAATAATGTTTAAGAGTTCGAGATATGTTCAGACTTACATAAAGGGAATATGTTTATTACTTCAGGTAATATATATAACTTTCATTAAAATTGTACATAGGCAATGTTTGGCAGGGTGTATTATTTTCTCAGCACAAAAACTAGCCTGCAATATTGAAAGAGTATTTATTAAGAAATTTTGGGAGAATCATAGTTTGTTTAACTCTGGAGCATTTTAATTTGAAAGTGTTTTTCCTTGATACCTAAACTAGCAGATTTCTAGAAGAAAAACAAGTATTTTTTTTTTAAAAAAGGCAATTTTTATATGCTTAAACCCAAAAGTGCTTCTATGATGTCCTACAAGCTTGATTGTAGATAAAAATGTGCTTGCTTGGGGAGCCAATTACAAGCAATTAAGTCCCAGCCTTGTCCATTAGCATATGCATGTCTGCAGTCAGTGTAACTGGGATTGGTTGGCAAACAGGGGACATGGTAAAACACTCTGCGCAGAAACTACTCGGAAGAAGATGACTTAGTAAACATTTTTAGAGATTTTCCTAGAACTGTTTATTTTAATACCGGATAACTTTCCCCATTGTTTAAGCTTGGGTTTCATTTCTGCAATATGTTTATACTAATAGTTCAAAACAAACAGTTCATCACATTTTCTTTCTTGCAGTAACTGACTGGCACACGTGACACTGTTTGGCATTCAATTGCAGTGTCTAAGTATTGCCAAAGAGGAGTTACATGAAATGTTATCATCATGTCCTGCTTGGGAACTCTCTGTTAGTCAGCTTGCTGAACTCACGGTATCGATGGTCTCAGTATACATTCAGGATAGCTATATAGATGAGTGTTTCATATACTTATCCCTCAGTCCAAATAATAGTAATAATTGTTATTACAGTACTAAGTGAGTTTTATGTGATCCACTCTTTTTTTTTTCCTGATCATTACCTAAGCAGAATACCATAAAAGTTTAAAATGAATGCTTAGTAATAGTATCCGATAAGAAGGTAACAGATGTACAAGTTTGAGTTGAAAGTAAATCACAATCATTTTGGTCAGCCAGTATCCAAACTTAGACTATTTTTTTTTTCTTTTCTCTGCAAATGTTGATGGTACCAGTACACTTAAACCAAATAAAGAAGCTTCATCTCACTTCTCTTTCTCTTCAAAGTGCCTGTGCTGTCACCGACTACAACAGAAGAAATATAAAATGATGAGCTGGATTCAGTCATTAGAGAAAGAAATTATGAACATTTTTTCTGCAGTATCTGTAGCCATTTTCTAGTCTACTTTAAAGTTTATTCTCGCTATGGTTTTGACAAATGATTTGTCTATGACATTCTCTGTGCTCTGTTGACTTCCTTATTTTGCAGAAGTAACTTAACAGGTGCTCACTTGGGTTTTAAACGTGCAAGGAATCTTGGTTTTGAGAGGGACCAGTCGTTGTATAGAATAAACTGGCTTTTGGAAAGACTGGTGCCTGTCACTATCTGCTGTGGCTCCATTCAAAGTCTGCCCCTCTCTGTTGTCTTTACCAGCAGGGCCTAGCACTGTGATGAAATAGTAATAACATGCCTATGTGTGTGCAGTGGGTGGATTTTGCTTTGGATTTTATCGAGTTTGCTGAAGATGGGAAAATTCCTCACACGTCACTTGCTGTTAAGCTGTGTGAAAGTGTGACAGAGCCTGCCCTGAAGAGGGCAGATCTGAAGAGCTGTCACAATATACAATGAGGTACATTTATATTAGTATGAAGATGGGGGTGACCATAGTTTGTGTAAAATTTTGTCACATTAAGAAACCAATTTTCCCTAGTTGAACTGTTACAAGAAATAGTAAAGATTCCATTTTATTTATGGTTATGTCTCACTGGGCATTTTGTAACGTAACATGTGACCTTAGAGTCCACATAATATTTGGATGTTAAGAGCAACCAGGAGATCCATGATGAACTCCTGTTAATTTTCACAAATAAAATTAGGTCATGAGATTTGGAATCTGTCATTCTGCTTGTATGAACATTACTAACAGGGCTGTGTAAGGAGTGGCCTTCCAGTAAATCTTTCATTTTTCAAGGTGAACCAGGGCTAAAGGGAAACAGTGAGAAAGCTTCATCCAAAACTGGCCACTAGCGTCCTATTTGGCATCCAGCTTGAACGTGGATTTCTTGTCTAGACTCAGAGCCTGTTTACTATTCTAGGTGGTCCTTTTTGCTGTGGAGTCAATGAATTTTCATATCCAAAGCAGAGCCTCATCCTAGTGACATTTGAAGTGCAGTTACCACAAACAAGCTGTGAAAGAAATGGTGGGATTCAAATTAGTGGTATTACTTATATAGTATGCACTACTCAATAGGTAAGCATATATAAAAGACAAATTTAAGGATCAAAAATAAGTTCATGGAAACAAACTTGTTCTAAGAATATTCACGTCTGAGTGTAAAACCAAGACTGCTTATTTACCTCCAAAAAAATCTTTTGACCAATAATATGCCTGAATTTGAAAGATTTATTAATCAAATTGCTGAAGTCCTTGGGATACTCTGCGGTACCCACAACAAAGAGGCAAGACTTCAAATGTGAAAATTCCTGAAAGCTTTCTGTTATTGGGGGATAACCTATTCTGCAATTTTTTTTAAGAAGCAGAAGAATCAGGGAAGTAGACTGAAGGGCAATCTCACATGTTGCCACATTTGGTAGCAAATTACTTAAAAAAAAATATTTCCCATGCTTGGACAAAAGGCTTTATCATGCTGTGCAGTAGAACCTGAATGTGTTTATTTTCAGTGATGACAGCTGTAATTAGGAACTTTCTGGTAACAATAAAATATTACATTTATTAGTCATCAGAACTGTCCAACCAACATGCCCAGTGGGAGATCTCATTTGGAGCACTGAGAGCTTTTCTAAATGAAACTGATATAAAGTAAATGGTGTGTCATTTTGAGGGTGCTGAGAACATATCATTCCCATTGCCTTCTGTGGTTTGGAAGCAATCTCTACTTCACAGTGCTGGGTGCCTTGGAAAAAAAAAAAAAAAGCCCATGTGGGAAAAGCATAGAGCTGTGTATTTTCGGCCTGCACCATCCCACCCAAACTTCTGGCCAAAACCCAGAGATGATACCCAAGATAGGTTTTCCTTTGTTGTGGGGAATCTCTCAGTGCTGTGTCAAGAGACAGTAGGAAGCCCAGAGGAAGAGCCGGCCATCTGAACTGTCCTGTGGAAGTCCCTGCTTCTCTTCAGTGACTCCAGGGAAATCCTGAGCAGCTCACTTCCTAATTAAATGCCTTGGTTAAGTAAGTGGGGTGGATTTAAGCTTTACTTCTGTCAATGGCTGTAGCATAGACTTCCCTTGTAACTGTGAGGAAATCGTAAACTTTAAGTATTCCTGTTTCCCTTTTCTAATGCAGATATAGTACCACTACTCAATTTCACAAGGCTGTTGGGAGGCTTAATATGTTATTTCATGTGTTGCTTTTGGAGTCTTTCTGATGGAAGGTATTTTGCACTATTAACAGTTTATGTATGATAATAATACTTTCAATGTTTACAGAAAATGATGTGAGATTAAAAAATCTTTTGGAAGGCAATTAGTTTTAAAATGAGTAACTAAAATAATGCATAAAAAATAAGCAGATAAATACGATGAATATGAATCTATAAGGCTAAGTATATTTTGCAGGTTGCTGTTGAGTAAATGGATTATATATGTCCTGCTAACAGTGAGAATGGGCCTCATTCTTGCAGTGTTCTTAAAACCGTCAAGCAGCTGCTGTTCCAACCTGTATTCCTCTAAGATGAATAGGACTGTAGCTTAGTCTTGTTCGGATTCTCAGGAAGACCAGTGCAGAACGGCCAGTCTTTCAGAGCTATTGTTACCAGCAATTTTGAATAAACTTGTCGTTACCAAAACTGGGGTCACTTGTGTGTTTTATTGCGAGCATATCCTGAAGGGTGAAGATACTTAACAACCTGCTTGTGTTCATCTCAATTTACAGTTCAGCTTAGTTCAGTCCTCCTCTCTATATTTGCAATAAGATGCAAAAAAGGAAGAACTAGTAGGACCTTCTAGAACCAGTATCGCGGTTTTAGCTGTGCTGCGAACCTCATCTTCAGCACCAGCAGCTCAAGTGTCTTGAATTAACAGTCCTGGTGTAAAAGTCTTCCCAGTAGCATAAGGATTTCCTCTCTTGTTAAAGGGTTGAAGTTTGATCAGGAAAAGGAAATTGAAAGTTTCATATTTCATAGGAAGAGTTCTTTTTCTTATGAAACAAGCTATACTTTAACACAAGGTTATTCTTGTGTAACCACATGTGCATATTTTAGACAGTGTTATGAAACACCAGGGTGGTGAATATTCACTTGGAAGGGTAACTTAGAAATGCCATAAATTGTTGCATGTTTGCACTAAACTCTCATTAATGTTCCTGCACAAAGATCAAGCTTCGCTTTTCATTACCTTGGTTAGGAATCTGGTTAATATAAAGTAGTGTAAGTCACTCCTAAAATGGCATAAGAAGTCTACCCAGGGACTTGCACCAGTTTAATTATCCCTGTTTAAAACTGATACAAGTCAAACTAGTGCAACTTCCTTGTCTAAACAAGACCTAAAACAGTGCGACTAGCTCAACATTGAACAAACATATGAGTACAGACAGTTAAAGCAAGACAGGTATAGGGTCAGCTGGAAAGATACTCAAGTTACACTAGTCTACGTTTCTAAAAATGGTTTTCTTTCAGAATTAAAAAAACCCCTACCAACAAAAAAAAAAAAAAAGGATTAATTTAATTTTATAATCCCTCAGAGGAAGTCATATAGAAAATCAGTATTCTAGGCTTTAGAGATACACGATTGAAAGAAATTTCCTATACTCCCTTGACTACCTTCTAGGAGCAGGAATTAAAAAAAAAAATCCAGTAAGAAAAGGGTAATAGAGAGCTACGCTAGTTTTATGGTGGAATAAGTGTGTCTTTAGCAAAGGTGTTTTAAAGGTCTGTTATATGGTAGTACATGGTCAGTCATATATGATCTGTGTTACTATTCCTGTCTTAAAAGAGAGAGAAATAGGCTGAAAGTGCAGATACAATCTTGCCATTGGAAAATCTGGGTTGAATATCCATAAGTAAAAGGTGGCTGATCAAAAATTCTGCAAGAAGTCTGCAGAATTCCTTTCCCTTGGGCACCTCACCCCAGTGTGCGTGTGTGCACAAATATATGCATGCACATATGCACATATATGCACTTAGATTTTTTGAGTGTTTGTTGTTAAGGTACATGGAAATCTGTTTGTAAGTGTTGTGTCTTAAATCCATTCTTATGTTCTATACCTAGTTACCTGCCGTCAATCTCTTGTTCTCCTGAAATTGACCTGTTGGCTCAAAAACCTGAAAGTAGTAAGATGAAACTTTGCATATTGCGCATGTATTACTTCTGTGTGAATGAGTCTCTACGCTGTGCTGCTGATAAATTATAAGTATGCCTTTGCTTTCATTCTTTCCAGGATGTATATGAAGCAAGAATTTTCATGTCTTCTAGAAAAAAATATTGGACCTTTTTACTCCTCATCCCAGACATGCTTCTGTCCTTACATGTGCATATGTTGCAAGATAAACCTGATTGTGCTTTGTGCATGCGTGGCATCTGCTTCTTTAATAGGATTTGGCATAACTATATAGTTATAATTTTCCTCAGGTCTTCTGGGAATTTTTATTTGTTGGGGTAAATTCTTGCCATTTGTCATGTTTTGTCTAGTTGCCTTGTTGCAAATAATGTACCAGGCGTTCCTTCTGCAATAGGAATGTATGGGAACGACCAAAATCCACTTGTTCCAGTTAGTCGAATTCCCTTCTGACTCTGTTCTGCCTGAGGATTTGGGTCCTGGCATTCTTTCTCTTCCCTCTGTACCAAGCAGGCAAATAGTCTTGAGAGATTACCCTAGAGATAGGATAAGCTCTGAGCATCCCTGCCAGGAAATTAAGGCAAGACTAGAGAACTGTGGGAGAAAACTGGGAGTATGAGCAGATGACCTTAGAAGGTAATTTGTCTCTTTTTGACAGCATGACTTCTTTCACACTAGAGCATAGATGATCAGATTGGTGCTAATCAATTTTGAATCTAAAAACTATTTCTGATGCAGGCTGATATGCCATGTATAGACTGATCCTGCCTTGTTTCACATCTAAACTTCCTTTAAAGGCTTTTTGTGTGCAAGAGGATTTTCTTGAAAGATATTATCTATGTTATGAAACTTCTGTCTTAGAGATAACATTGTTCAGCAGGCCGGGCTTTTACTTTCCTCATCCATGATCCATATCAGCCTAAACCTGCAGAGGGAACTTGCAAGGTTTCAAAGAGAAAAGCACTGGTGTTATTTGATTGCTCCTGCCCAGTATTTTAAGTACTGGAACAAAATTTCATTCATTACCAAAGGCTCTCCAGCCTTCAAAGCGGGGTTTTACTATTTTGAGATGTATTTTAATATTTGACCTTTAATACACTCCAAATCCACAGAACACATTGTAAATACCCACAAAAATCAAAGGAGTAGTCCTAGTACAATCTCTAGAGATGCTTTTACATTTGTCTTCAGGGTTGCAGTAGACTTGCCTGCTGTTTGGATCATATTATTTATGAATGTTTTAAACTTGTCAGACTATGTTTATAAAAGCTTATTTTTCTTTCTGAATCTCTTGTCTGCAAATATGGTCTTACACAGAAGAGATTTAGGAAAAAATAACGTAGTTGTTGTTAAATGATGATTTCATAATTTTTTTTCTAAGCATTGTATTGAATGAATTTTCAATTTGGATTAAACCACCTATGTTTCTATTCAAATGTGCTGACTTCCACTTTCATACGTTCAACTTTGAATAGCTTTAGCAATAATTATCTTCTGGGAGTTTTAGTTCTCATGCAGAAGTCTCTTGCAGGAAAGAGAACTGTATTAAATAAATCTCTTTTTTAAAACTCTCCCAACAGCTCACCGTGTGGGTAACAGTGAGGGTGAATAATAGGATCATTTACATGCCTTTCTCTTCTCTCGTCCTAGTCATGCGTTTGTGTCTCAAGAAGGCAAGGAACTTCAGATAATTATCTCACTATCACTATCAGAGCACTAGTTCTCCTAAAAACCTTATATTTTCTATTAAAAACCTGTATAGAAATGACTTGATATTTCTGAAATCTCACAGAAACACTTTATATACAACATGGTTCTCTGAAGTCTTCTGCAACACCGAAGGACTCAATGAAGACTGTTACAGCCTTTGAAAATTGGGCATTCGTATGTAGATAAAAGTAGCTGAAATGATGATTTAGGATCACTGCCATTATCATTTAAATATTACATGTATTTATTTGTGTCATAGTTAAATATTTACCCTCTACAGTCTTAATTCATCAGGAAATTCCTGTGGCCTTCTAGGCCACATCAGCAAGTCAACACAGTAACGGGCAGCCCCCAAACCATGACGCCTTTGGTGCTGTGCCTGGAATTTCAGGATCTGCTTAGAGGGAAAATGGCTCAAAGAGATGACCTAATCTCTTCCTGAATGAACTATTCCCCTTTGTTCCTTGGCTAAAACTTCATACTTCACTCTGTGTGTGACTTACCATAGTAGAGATAAATGGTCAAGGGGCACCTATCTTTCCTGCGTCACTTCTATCCTGTTAATGGGAAAGGCCATCAATGCTCTGCTAGAAAGTTTTTCTGTGTTACTATTTTTGCACAGAGGAGATACGGACTGCAAAATTCTTTATCACTTTAGCCTGTTAACTACAGAGGTGATGATTAAGGTTGTTTCTCTTCACATTTTTCTTGAATGATCCAGTTTGATCTCTTGGCTTTTCCAAGAATTCTGGCTGATGCAATAAATATCCTTTTGTGTATTCCTCTGACACCGTTTACCTCCATGACATCGTACAGCTCAACCGTTATGGCCTCTGCCTTCATGTCAGTTGTTAAAGAATTATTTGTACCTGTTACAATACCAGAGTTTTATGCAGGGAAGCGTAAGCAAGACAACTGTATTTGCAGAGGCACACAAGGCAAGAGGAGTTTGATAAGTACCAAAGGGTTATCATTAAAGGTAAAGGATGATTACAGCAGTATGAATTCAATAATCATTGGTAAAAGATAATTTTTTATACTTTGATCTGCTTGATGAGCCATTGTGCCAGTCACTGTACAAAGACATAATACATGTCTCTGTGTGCAGCTGAGAAGTATCCTGTTGAATGAGTGATTTCAAATCCTCATTAGCTGAGTTTTGCTGAGAAAGCTGGCTTTGTTTCACATTCCACTGACTTCCCTGAAACCAGGGTATTAGTTGAGTTTCTGCATCGCACCTCATTGCATGCTTACATACACTGCTCTAAAGACACAATGTAATGCTTGGGTAAACTATGTGAAATTTCTTTGATGAGTTTGTGGGTTGGGTAAACTGTAAATGCAATAACAATATATGTAGCTTTTTCAAGTGCCTTTTTATGATTTTGAATTCCATAAAATAGTTATGGGACACGTAACTCCCAAGGAAAGTGAAGATGAGTTTGTAACTGCAGACTATTGCCTCTTGGAAAGGGTCATCTCAGAGAAGTGTAAGGGACCTGGAGAAAGATTGGAAAGGCTAAATATAAGAGGGGAGGTGGGGGTGGTGCTTCAGAGCAAGAAGTCTGTCTATTTGAGGTTGATAGAGGATTTTCATTAAAAGTCTGACAGAAGGGGTGAAGGTTGCTGTTGTAATTCATAAATTTGTGTGCTGCCCAAGGTATCGATGTGTCACTAAAACACACACAATAAGATAACTTCTCCTGCAGTGACAGAAAAATCAGAAAAATTACTCTGGTGTACAGCACTATGTTCAGTAAAATGCCCTGAAACAATGTAGCTGTAAACTATTTACTGGCTGTGTGGCCCTATAAAGATCATAATCCTATGTATTTCAGTAGTATTAAAGTCTGCTGAAGAAAACTTCATCATAGCTGAAGAAGATTTTATTTCAAGTAAGACAGTTTTCATTTTTTTAAAAAGAACAGAAGACATATCTTTCTAAATTTAAGAAAATACAGGAGTATGAGGCAAAGATGATGTTCAGCAGCATGTTTTAATGCGGAAACCATGAATTCTCCAAATGTTGCTGGTTATTAAGGTATCTGAAATGCAGATGACCCCCAGCTGAAATGTTGGGTAGAACCAGAATGCCATGTGTGGCAGTGCAGGTGGTCACCAACGCATCGCTCCCTTATCAAGAACGCTCTTGCAACTGTCAATTACAACCTCAAAAGTAAAGCTTGTGTTTGCTGCATATACTTCACCGTTAATTGAAGAAATAACTTACTAACTTCAAGCAAACACCATGGAGTCTGTGATGAGCTAGAGGTCAGAAATACTAGGAAAGATTTTGCCCAAATTTTCCAGCTTTAGATTTGCAAGATCTAAGGACTTGACCCTGAAGTACAAAGGGTTGAGTTGATGGTACTCAGAACTTTCCGGGAAACATCTGGCAAATTACAAGCCATACCCCTATAAAATAAATAGTTTTAATTTCACCATTGGAGAGTATTATCACAAGCATGTAGCTACTTTTCAGTAGACTTCAACAGGAGGTAGAACTGAGTGGGAATTGCTATGTTAGTCTAAACAAGCACACATTTATTTTATACATTTGGATAAGTGGATGAGAATGGGAAGTTCGGAGAGTTCCTATAGAAGTCTTCCTATAGAGAACAATGTCACAACAATTGAAAGCATCAAAAAAAGGTGAATTATAATTCCTGGCAGTTTATCTAGGGGATCATATGACCTTAGATATCTTTTTTTTTTTTTTTGCCAATGCATGATAACCATGATGGCACATGCTGAACTGGCCACTAAAAAGTCTTAAAAATGTAAAAATATTTCATTATTGTTATGTATACAGTGAGTGAATAAATTATTTATTTAAGTGACCATACAACATATTTATATATTGACTTTTAAAGTGTAATGGATGTACCAACATTAAAAAGAGTTATAAAATTAAGCACAGACAGAAATAAAAGAATCTGTCTGGAATTCAGGTTCTTAAAGCTAGGATTGTATTTCTTTAATGCTAAACCAGTAAACCAAAAAAAAAAGCAGCAGTTGTTACCTTCTACCTTAATGCCTCCCTGCAAAAAACCTGCATTATGAACCCTAGAAATGGGAAAAAAACCCAACAAACAAACAAGTTCCTTGATCCAAGATTTAAGACTCCTACACATCTTGGAAACATCTAGTAATTTGGCCACTGACCCCCTGGGGTATTTCCTAGAAGCAGAATTGAGCAAGACTGAATTTTTTTTTTGTTGTACTGTTATGGGCATGAAGATACAACATGAATTCTTGATTTGTAAAATATGAACCAAGTGTGACATCCTTTTCCTTTTTGTGCATTTTTAAAGACTACTTCAACATTTTCATTCATTATTTTACTGCTAAAATCATGCAAAGTTCCTGAAATTATGATCAAAACTCTTTGGTTCTTCGTCACTACAATTAGCCTTGTTTTTTTTCTCTGGGCTATAACTCACCATGATGAACACTGGAAATCTGTTTTAGGGTAAATTTCCGATCTCCATTCTTCTTAAGTTTCAAGATGACACCTCAGTGTTAGTTATGTCAGTGTGGTTTTGAATGCTGTCATGTTTTCACTTCCATAGTAAAATCCTTCTGAAAGGCTATAAGAAAAAAGCTGCAGCAAGATGATCTTTAGAATACTACTCATAATGCAATACAAGCTTTATATTGTGACACAGCTCCACATCCTAAATCAGAATTGCTCAGGGTTTTTTCTATCAGAGTGGATATTAATTTTGGGTTTACTTCTATCAGGCTTAGTCTGGTATTGCTATCACATGTTTTCCAGGTGGTGTTAGAATGAGCCCTTATCAAAAAGTATGACTAGAAAAAACAGCAATTTCCTATGGGAACATGAACCCAAAGGAGGTTTTCAACACATTCCACAAACTCAAGCCATTATCATTAAATAGCCTTGAGAGGATTAGAAACAAGGAAAAAAAGTCTCTCGACTCTCACCCGGAGCGTGATGCTAATGAATTCCTGTGGAGCTTGGCCTGATGCTGCTCGCAGTGAATCAGCAGTAAAAATGTGAGCTCAGTTCCTGTCCAGGAAAGGGCATTTCCCAACCTCAGGCCCACCCAGCTGAAGCTGACCCCTCACCCCTCCTTCCCCCGGCGCTTTCAGGGGTGGCAGAAGTTCCAGGTCTACTTTTTGGCACTGGCTCTCTGGATTCACCTACTTCAAAACATCTCTGCCCTAATGTAAGGGGATTTCTTAACGGTAAGAGGCAGACCTCAGCTCTGTCCAGACAAAACCTGCTTGGTAGAACAGGAAATTCCCAGATGGTCAGGAGGAATTTTAAAGGGCTGGAGGGGTACGTTGCAAAATGCTAGCCTGGCACCCACGGAGACTGAAGTTTGTTATTTATAGAAAAGCAGAGGCAGAAAACAGATGGTGTGCTTCCTCACAATATGCCCTACAATCGCTGCATTGTGTCAGCATAAATTTGTGGGATACCACATCAAGAACTGAGATGATAGTTCCTGTCTCTATCCAGCCAGTTTTCTCCTCTGCTTGCCTAGAAGATACCAGCTAATGCCACGTGCAGTGGTGGTTTTGTAATACAAAAAGACGGCTTTTAGAAAGACCTGGAACAACTGTATAAGTCAGAAATCATGTCGGTGGCATCAGTGGAGTGATGTCAATGTCAGTCTGCTGCAGTTGAAAGAAGACTCAAGCCCAGTGTGTGAGAAGCAGACAAACTCAGATTTTTTTGTTCATTTGAAGATAAGATTCTGTGCACAGCTTTTATTACATGCACAGCCTTCTCACAGTGCTCCCCAGGCCTGAAAGTGGGATGTACATCTCATGAGGACAATTTTATAAAGGCATTTTCAATATTTCCTTTTCTGTTCATGTCAAAAAGAACAAAAGCAACTTAGCCTATTGCTTTTTTTTCAGTATTCCTCTTTCCAGTCCCTCCAAACAGCAAAGAACAACTGAGATACCTGTTGAAACAGGAGCACTCAAACTCATCAGGCAGATTTTCTTAATTTAAACCTAGTCTTGGATTCTATCTGTCCTGTATTTTCAGGGAACATTTGTGTTTTTTGGGTTTCTTTTGCTGAAGCCAGTCAGGAAATATTATGGTTTCTTTTTCTGAAACATTTTAAAATAGAAAAATCCTTTTTGTTGACATTTTCTGCAGATTATTTGGACATTTCCATGAGATATTTGTGTGACAGAATTGCTAGGTGGCAGATGTAACCTAGTTAGAGACCTCCCAACCTGAGGGCTTGAGACCTCAGAGCAAAGTAGCCACATGACAGAGGGCAATATCTGCAAAGAAAAACCTTCTGCTTTTCAGACAAAAGGTTAGAATTCTTGGCTAAACAATGTCATCTGTTTCTTTCTTATCTATATATTTATAAATTAATCTTTCTTTTATTTTTAAATCTTCCTTTTATTTTTTAAAAATGAGCTTTTCATAAACTGAAATAAATGTCACTGGAAAACATTTTTCTGCTGATAAAAAGAAAAATCAGCAAACTGCTACAAAGTGACTGCCTTAGGGCTGACTTGAGTGAAAATAGAATCAAGTTCCAGTATTATCTTGGGATATGAAGGAGAAGCCTAAGTGTAATGTCCATGTACAGGCACAGTGGAGATGTTAGAAAAGGGATGCATTGGTGTTCTGTTTATCTGGGAACAGTTGCTTCTGCAGTTGTTTTTTTTTTTTTTTTTTTCCTCTGAAAAAGATAGAGAGAATATGCATGTGGAATGTTGTTGATACAGAAAAGATCATTCAAACTGTCCCCACTGAACAAGAGACATCTGAGTTCAAAGAGAACTATTTGCAACATTTCTTCACTGCCCTGGTTTTTTGTTTAATTAAGAAAAATATTTTAGCTGGCTAATTTAGTTCATGCTAAAGGAAAAAAAAAAAAAAAACCAAACCAACAACCACCTCATCAAACTGCTTCAGAAAAAGCTCTTACAGCAATTATGTTGTGAAACTAAAAAGTAGATATATGTTGAACACACGATAATATTCCACTGTTTTGTTTAGTGATATGCTAGAAATGCATATCTGTATGTTGCAGAGATGATCTGAAAACCAGGGGCTCCTTTTTTCCAAACTTGGTGGAGCCTGCATGACTTGGCTGATAGGGCTATATGTCATCCCTCTGGCATCTCCTGATGGTGATGCCTTCTAATACTGTATGCCAGTCACCAAGCTCGTGTACATTTTACTTTTGTGTTCCTATACTGCAACATGCTGACAAAAAATCTTACTGTGAAGGTGACTAGATAAAATTTAAAAAATTATATGAGTGACTTGAGTGTCCCTCCCCATAGATGATATTTCTGTTTGCTTGAATTTTTAACTTGTCCATATTTTTCAGCTTGTGCTATCTTTGCTAACAAAAGAGGAAATACAGGTGTCTGTGATTTTTTTATAGTACTTTTTGCAAAATGACTTTTTATTAAAGAAATACTTTCCAAACAAAATTTGACTGTTACTTCCTTCCTTTGGGATTTCTTTTGTATATGGAAGAAAATAGTTTGCCTGATTTTTAAATCCAGAAGTTAGTCTATAGTATTACTACCTGGAAGCAAGTAATGAAGGTTTTCAAAATTTGTTTTCATTTCAGAGCACAGATAAACAGATCAGAATTAAACCCCTTGTCTTTCATAATTCATCACAACTGAAAAATGTACATTAAAACCAACATGCAGTGGAGCAGGAACACACCTGCTGTTAGTACAGGTGAAATGCAATTGCCTTTCAGGATTTTTAGCTTGGAACAAAGTTTACAGAATTACTGATTAACTTGAGAAGAAAATGTTATAATGATTATATTTCAAATTATGAACAAGTTTATTCACATTTTTGATATAAATAAAACATCTAGAATGAAATCTTAGCTATAGTGATGTCAAAGGTGGAACTTCAAGTAATTCCAGTGCAGTCAAGACTGCGTATCGAAGTCTGCTGGTTTAATTTCTCGCATTAGGAAAGAAGTAGTGTTCGTGCCATAAGTTCAGTGCATATATCCACTCCAGCTCTCTTTAATACTGACAGAGGTTCAATGCTTGCTTTTTAGTCTTGCACTCATTTTTAAAATAATGTCAACAATTGTTGATACATCTATAATTTTTTGTATTCAGGATCTCAATGCATTTTACAGACATCAATGAAAAAAGCTTCATAGCAATCAGAAGGCTTGGTGATGGCATTAATTTTGTTCTCATTATCCGGTGAAAAACCCAAGGTACACAAGGGGTAGCTGATGTACCTTTAGACACTTGAGAACACTAAGTACAGCCAACAGTAAAACCAAGACTTGAGGCAATTTCAGTGTTTATAAGACAGTTATCAAAATCTTTCACACTAATACAGATAAGTAAATATCCATCTGTCTCTCAAGTTACTCATCTCATTGCTGTTCAGAAATTTTATTTTTTTTGTGGCAGTAAATGATGGGCTAATTTCATAGCCGCTATCAATTGATGCTGCTGTAAATTGACACTGCTCAACCTAGAGTAGTGGAATGGTGTTGATTTAAATCAGCTAGGCATCTAGATGCTCATGCTTGCATCAAAAACTCATTCTCAGTGCATCAAAATGAGAGCAGTCCCAGATCAGACTGTATGTAGGGCAGTCTTGTGGCTATTAAGTGAACAAAGACAACAAACTTCCACATTGTTATCCAGGTTCCAGGTTGCAAAATGAGGGAGTTTCTCTATAGTAATTTTTTTTTTTTTTCCCCTGCCCATAATAATTTTAAGCATTCAACAGGACCTCTAAACTCTTTACCAGTCTGGACATTGTCAATGAATCTACCTTATATGAACCTAATACAAAGTCTGTTCACACACATAAGTATGCTCGGCTATTTGCTTGGTCTTTTTGCTTTTGAGATAAATTTGCTTTGTTTGCAGTAAGCCGAGCACCTGCACGTCCCAGGCTGGCCTGCAGACCTACAACAGAGTCAAAAGACAGGTCTGGGCACCGGGCTACTGCAGAGCTGGGTGGGAAGTTGCTGCCTTCCAGTACATATTCCGTCAATAGACCTGCTTCTGCTTTTCCACTTATAAATGAAAGCAAAAATTGAACCCATGAATAGGACTTCATTTCAGTGCAAAAACCACCAAATGGATCCACTTTGCATTGAGCTCGTGGTAGCACAGCTCTAACAGAGATAGTGGAATAATAGCAGAGATGAGTTTGTTGTAAAACGGTTACAAAGTATGAACATTTTCAAAGGGATTTGTCTCTACACAGAGTTTTGGACCAAATTCCTCTATACTCTTCTTGTGTTGTTTGATATATATTTTTGACTTGGTTCCCAGGCAAAATGTCATTCATGGCAGAACAAATAACCATGACAATATGGATATTTAATTGATTTTTTATGAGTGAATCTGATGTTGCTACATATTTGCCTAAACCCACACTGTGTGAATTTTCAGACACATAAAGCAAAACAGTGTGTTTTTATAATTGCTATTATGTGTGTATTTCCAAATTTAACACGTTTACTACACTGTATACAATTTTAGCTGACTCTTCATATGTTTCCACGTTTCCTACTGTAGGACTTAGAAAAGCTGTGTTCATATAAATATTTACAATAGCATACTTTTGTTTGATTTACATTTTTTTTCAAATGTCTTCTAGTTTGGAAGAGCTAGCTTGTTAGGTCAAGCCACTGTTATCTCTGTTACATAGCATGTAAGGGAATGAACTATTAAAATACGTAAGCACAAACAAATTTGGTAAAAATGTAAGGAACTTCAGTAGCAGAGACACTACTCCACTGTTGAGTAGAAAACACATCAAATTTTCTGTAGGAAGAAGGAAAGATAAGCAAATTCCACGGAACAATGTTATTGTGTCTGAAAAATTGTAGAAGACTTTTCCGCTAAAGATGAATGATCAGGTCTTTTATCAATACCTCAAACACTCCTTGCAAAAGAAAAAGAAGCTTTTAGGTGAACTTGTAGGATTATCTATATTTTGATATCATTTTTTATGTTATCAAGTCTAGGGAATGTTAATGATTATTTGATTTTGATTAATTTCTCTCAGTGACATAAGATATTCTCTCTTTGTTGTTATACTTACTGGAATATCCACTAGCCTTGCTTCTGTTTCCGCTTATGTTGGCTGTAGATCAGTGTAGCATCTCTGAGTTCAACAAAATGTAACTACAAGCAGAACAGGCATTGTTTTCTTTTGCATATGTACACATAATTTTGAACATATGGTTCCACGCATATTCTTGATTTAAATTGTCACTAACTTCAATGCATGCTTGTTTTTCATTTTTGTTCTACTTTTATGTTTTGCATTTGTTGCCCAAGAGATTCATAGCCAGATGCAAGGCTCCTTCTTTGGGCAACACCCAGAAGGACTTAAATGAAGGCAGCTAGAAAATGCCATTGTATGGAGGCATCCAAAGATAATTAGGTTGCTGGTACAAGGGACTATGATGAGAATGGAGACTAGGGGTGGTGAATACAATCTGAATTAACAATCACTACTAGCACAGGAGATTTTAAGAGACCAGATCAGCTTTCATCTGAAGGTAGTTTAACTTCTGTTGAGGCCAACTTTTCTTTCAGATACTTACCATACCAGGGAGAAAAAATGGTATTTTCCTCTTATTTCAACATGCGATCCAAAGACAGTTTGGCAGACTTCAATATCCCTTTGGCACAAGAGAACCTTACAGATACATAGAATCTTTTTTGCCTTTCAGTTATGATCCAGAAATACCCAAACTGTGTTAGCTGAGCATACTATCTTGAAGAGTAAGATGCAAAAAGGATTGTGTCCCATCTAGGAATTCACAAACGCTGTAGCAGAAAGACTGAATGAGACTCAAAACATCTGCAGTTTTGAATGACAGGCTATACATTTTGGAAGAATCCTTTTATCACAATTTGTTTATTATTTACTACCACAGAATCCACTTAAATTGACTTCAGAAATAAGATTAGATAACTGCATCACAAATGTGAAAAGGAGTCTCTCCAGCACAGGCTGATTCGGTTGGAAGTTGGTATAATATTAAAGTCATCAGAAATAATGTGGCAGACTCTCCTGTTTAACAGTCCTGTTAGAAAATATATATTTTTTACCTGGTGATAGTGAAAATTGAGACATAACAATTCTGATGTAAGCACTGACAATTTTATATGTATCCATCATTCTAATACTGACCTCCATTGCTTTGAGTGCAAGATATAGCTCTAGGTAACACAACTGCAGTTTAAGTTTGGCAGTTTTCTCTTGTCATTAAATGCTATTCTCAATCTATCAGATTTAGGGGAAAGAACAGGGTGATTTAAATCTTGAATTTCCTATTCTTCACATCTATCAAGAGGTTATATAGCACAAAGAGATGAACACACCTGAACTTCAACACCTTTGCTGATTATCCTGAACAATTGGAAGATTAATGGGAAACAAGATTTTAAAGATAGGAAGGACAGGTCATTTTATAGAGAACAATCACACTTTTTTTTTTTTCCCCCAAATAAAATAAGCTGATGGCTTTTAACTTTTTGCCAGTCTAGTTCTCCATGATTCCAGTCAGCACAGTAGCACTTTTCTGCACTTGTTTGTATAATCTGAGTGTAGATGTCCAGAATTGTACAAATTAGTCCTGCCTGTATATTTTCCTTCCTTTACAAAACTTCAAATAATAAAGTTGACATATTCCTTTTCTAGTAGACACATGACCTTATCAACATCTAGATCTCTCTCCTATGATGTTCTGATTTCAGCATCATCCACTTCTTCCCATTGGATCCTTTAATGTACTGTTTTGTCCATCTACATTATGTCCTAAAATTTAGGCACCAGTAAAATTCATTAAAACTATTTTTGTGTGTGTCAAACTCATTAACAGCACTATTAAACAAGGTTGACCTCAACATTAACCAGTTAAGAACTCTATTAACACTTTGTACTTTCTTTTTAGTACAACCCAATGCCTCATGTCTTTGGTCATTTCCATAACAAAACATTAAAGTTGTACTGGTATCAATATTTTTATCAGCATTATCTGCTGAAATATTGCAGGGTTAGGGTATTCAGTGTGAATTACTTTTATTGCATTTCCCATGTGCAGAAATGACAGTTATGAAGGATAAATTAAAAAACATAATTTCTTTGTTGATCACTGATATCATGCTGCTTCTCTATATATCTCTGAATTTTAATAATTTAACAACCAAAGGTACTACTGATGTAAAACTGAAAGTTATTTTGACCATTTTTCTTCTTTCTTAAACAATTCTCCCATTTAAATATAAGAAGCATGACAGTGATCATATGGAGTCAAATCAAAACTACATCTAGCTCAGCATGCTGTCTCAAAGAGCAAGTGCCTAAGGAATAGAATAAAAATCATCATTTTTTTACCAGAAGTCTCTGAACTCCTAACAATGGGGATATCAGAAATATCTCACAGATGCTCCAAGCCAGATTTTGGGTTCATAGAATCATAGAACACCAGGTTGGAAGGGACCTCAAGGATCATCTGGTCCAATCTTTCTTGGCAAAAGCACAGTCAAGATAAGATGGCCCAGCACCCTGCCCAGCTGAACCTTAAAAGTGTCTAGTGTTGGGGAATCCACCACTTCCCTGGGGAGATTATTCTGATGGTTGATTGTTCTCATTGGGAAAAATTTTCCTCTAGAGTCCAATCGGAGCCTCCCAAGGATTAGCTTGTACCAGTTACCCCTCGTCTTTTCCATGTAACTCCTTGTAAAAAGGGAGTCTCCATCGCCTTTGTAGCCACCCTTTAAGAACTGGAACATGGTGATGAGGTCACCCCTAAGCCTTCTTTTCTAAAGGCTGAACAAATCCAATTCTCAGCCTTTCCTCATATGGCAGGCTTCCCAGAAGCTTAATAACAAACTCGAATTTTTCTTGTTGTCTAGTACTTGTCTAGTCTCCTTCTTGTCTAGTCTTGTCATGTACTTGATTAGTCTCCATTTGAGCTCAAATATGATGGGGTTACTCTCCCAAATTGATAAATGTATAAAAATTTAATATTTCTTAAATTGCACTTAATGTAAATATTACATCAGAATTTAGACAGGGACTATTTGTGACCCCTTGCCTTTGCTGAAGTGCTTGGGGATTTTTTCACTTGGTGGCAGAAACTTCCACTTCTAAATGTTAAATAACCATCTGCCTCCCTAATCTCCTTATAAATATTTTTACGGAGAACTGAAGCAAAATGTTTATTTAGTTGTAGGGCCATACAGAGACTACCTTTACTTTTCAACTTTTTCTTCACCACCTAGTTGCCTTGATTCCTTCTTCCTTGTTTTCTTTTTATTTATTTACATTAGATGATCTACCCAAGTGCCTCTATTCTTTATGGTATAGTTTTATTTCCTCATTAATATGTTTTTTCCTTTCATCATTCATTATAGGTAATTTTCTAGTACTCATTCTATTATTCAGGTATTTTCAAGAATTTTCCAATCTTTTAAAATTAGGCTTCACTTTGATCAGGAATTATTATTCATAATTATCTGTGAAAGGAAATGCGATCCTGGCTCAGAAACAGCCAGTCTGATGAGCTGGCTTTGTGCCGGAGGTCTTGGATTCCCTGAGATCCCAGGGTGCGGAGGAACTGGAGTGCCTAGGAGTCAAAGCTGACCCAGAAACCTTGGCACTTGAATCCTATGGCTCCCATAAGCTTCAAAACTCCTGGCTTCATGTCTGTCCAGACTGAAATGGAGCCAAGAGCTGCTAACCTTGGAGGACCTGGGAGTCTGGACCTTTGCAGCTGGCAATCCCAGGACTTTCTGGGTCACAGGTCCTTGTGAATGCATTCAGTGGCTCTTTGCACAACTAGGAGCCTGGAAATGACTTTGTGTTGGGCCACATGGGAGCGTGGAAGTGGAGGTGACAAATTCTGCCTGGAAATCAGGTTTCCATTGCAACTTTGTATTTGAACTCCCTTCATGAAACATTCTTATAACAATAATTTGGAATTGTTTCAAGGGGAAACACTTTCAGAGCAGTGTTAGGCTCTGCAAGTTTCTGGATGTTTTGCTCTTGGAACCACTGATATGTGGAAGAAGAGCATTTGAGGTATCTTGCAATGGCTCCAGAAGTTCGATTTCAACTCTTGCTCTGGATTTGCCCTAGAGAGCGAGATGTGTCCTTGATTTTTTTTATGACTCCGAGGTCATTTTCACATAAGGGCATATGCAGATGTGTGTATAGTATGTGTTTATGTTGGAATTCCACAACGATCATAATTCTACTTCCCCTAAAATCAGTTGGAGTTTGGCAACTGATTTCAGTGAAAAAAAAATATTAGATCTTCATTCAGAAATAAACAGAATCTTTGGCATGTTGAGCTTGTGTCTTTTCATAATTGTTATGAGGTTTGTTGCTTTTTAAAACTGGAATGTGGTTTGTACAATTTATGGATATAAACTAAAATGAAAAAGAATTCCAGAACAAAAGTGACAAGGTTGTTAGGGTTCCAGTAATGTGGATATTTACTAGTTTTGGTTAAGTTTTTTATTTTTTTTTTTTTCCCTAAAGGAATAAAATACATCTTCAGTGTCTGACTACAGATTCAGAATGTTACCCTTCCTTAGCACTTAGGATTACCAGAAATTTATGTGGGTGAAAGTCACTTTTAGTGACAAGGTCAGAGTTCAAGTCCAATTTAGATTAGCCTCCAAATATTCAGATGCTTACTGTATATTTGAATGGCTATTGCGTAAGAACTGTGTTGGCTTCTTTACTATTCAAAATCTAGGCTAAGAATCCTACGGGGAAAGCATTATGTTCTTAAGATTTCTAATACTTTTTGCCTGAGGAGCCAGGAAGCTTGTGAAACAGTCTTTCTCTCAGACTTTCTTGTTTTACCAGGCTCTGAATTTGCTAGACTTCCCAGCAAATGATCTAGTACGAGGGATAAAAAAGGCTAGATATTGTCCTGCTTAGTCCAGTCTGTTTGGACTCTTGAGTCTTCTGATCAGCCAGGTAGTGGCTGTTTGTATAAAACTGCATTTCCTGACTTCCTATCGCTGTCCTAGCACACGGGGGTCTCCCAGCGAGTATTGGCACTGCCGCCCATCATTTAGGAAAAATTTGCTCATCATCCCACTCTCCTGCTCTCTCTCTTAATCCTGAATTGATAGAGAAGCCACAGCCTCGGTCTGTAAAGCCATCTGCTCAGACTCAGGGAGAGCTCCTGGAGAGGGGTCTGCGCTGTGAGAGCGTGCGCTGCAATGGGACAGGGCTCTGCTAGAACCTTTGTTTAACTATGTCGGTTAACTCTTGTTAACTGAAATAACGCTTCTTGGGATTGGACAGTGAGGTGGAAAAACAGTCTTTGAAACAAGGGTTTAGAGCTCAAATTTTTATTTTCAGGCATATTATTAAAATTCAGTGAGCAGCAAAGCAGTTAAAAATATTGTGAGGCATGGAAACCAATTCAAAGACCCTATCTGACCCTTAAAAAAAAAGTAGAGAAAAAAAAAAAAGGTGTGATGTGGTTGAATTTCTGTTGTAATTTTTTTTTAGCTGTCGAAGCAAGCAATATGGTATATGTTTGGATTACCAAGAATAGAGATATATTTGCTGCTCAGTAGAGACCTCCAGAACTGCATGTCACAGTATGCAATTACTAAGATGGATATGAAAAGGAAACATAAAAAAAAAAATATTTTTTTTTTTGCAAAAGAGAGGATATTATAAATAGCTAAATGAAGTGTCTCAGATAAAGCAGAAACTATTATGTATACTACTTTTATTTTTTTGGCCAAGATTGTGTTCAGCAACATTAATGATAAAGTTTAAAGTTAAGACTATGCTTAAGACTCATTATGGTCATCTCTTAAACAAGTGTCAATGGACATTAGTTGTTAGCTTCAAAATCACTCAGGTGATTATAGGACATCTAAAACTACAGATTAATATTTAAGGTATATTTAGTGAAAGCAACAGCTAAATCTATAGTGACTGTAGTGGACCCAGGACTGCATACAAGAGTAAATGGAAGGACCAGTGATAGTATTAAGATCATCCTCCTTTTGAACATATTCTTACGGTTCTGACTGCGTTTGAAAGGGAATTACATTCTTCTAATTAACAAAAAATTTTCCTAAACAGCGATAACACCTTATCTCTTATAATTTGCTAATCAAAAACATCTACTAACTTTGTGATCTTTCCAATGATTTAAAAAGACCTACTTAAGTACCTTACTCAGTCTGATCTCTATGCTGGTAAGGTGTGACATAGAAGATGGAGGACCAAATGTCCTCCTGCTGAGAAGGTGCTTCAGGCCTCATACTTCATGTTAGAGTGTTGTATTCATGGCATTTATTTATAAAGACTAAGAAAGTGTCAACAAAGCTTTCAGAGAATCATGGAATCATAGAATGGTTTGGGCTGGAAGGGACCTTAAAGATCATCTAGTTCCAACCCCCCTGCCATGGGCAGGGACACCCTCCACTAGACCACGTTGCCCAAAGCTTCATCCAACCTGGTCTTAAACACTTCCAGGGATGGGGCATCCACAACTTCTCTGGGCAACCTGTGCCAGTGCCTCACCACTCTAACAGTAAAGAATTTCTTCCTAACATCTAATCTAAATCGACCCTCCTTCAGCTTAAACCCATTACCCCTTGTCCTGTCACTACACCCCCTCATAAACAGTCCCTCACCAGCTTTCCTGTAGGCCCCTTCAGGTACTGGTAAGCCGCAATTAGATGACCCCGGAGCCACCTTTTCTCCAGGCTGAACAGCCCCAACTCTCTCAGCCTGTCCTCATAGGAGAGGTGCTCCAGCCCTCTGATCAGCTTTGTGGGCCTCCTCTGGACTCGCTCCAACAGCTCCATGTCCTTCTTATGTTAGGTGGCCCCAGAGCTGGACGCAGTACTCCAGGTGGGGTCTCACAAGAGTGGAGTAGAGGGGCAGGATCACCTCCCTCGACCTGCTGGTCACACCTCTTTTGATGCAGCCCAGGACACAGTTGGCTTTCTGGCCTGCAAGCGCACACGGCCGGCTCATGTTGAGCTTCTCATGAATCAATACCCCCAAGTCCTTCTCCTTGGGGCTGCTCTCAATCCATTCCCCGCCCAGCCTGTATTTGTGCTTGGGATTGCTCTGACCCACGTGCAGGACCTTGCACTTGGCCTTGTTGAACTTCATGTGGTTCGCACGGGCCCACCTCTGCAGCCTGTCAAGGTCCCTCTGGACGGCATCCCTTCCCTCCAGCATGTCGACCACTCCACTCAGCTTGGTGTCATTGGCAAACTTGCTGAGGGTGCACTCAATCCCAGCTTTGGCATATAATAGAATATATAAAGCCTAATTACAGTTTTTTAATATTTCTGGATGTCTTTGGTGAAAAGTACGTATTTGGGCTCCTGATGCCCTGTATATAAAGGCACACCTTTTCAACTCATGATTCAAGCTATCTAAACACCACAAAGAGGTGAAACACATTTCTGTACTATACTATTTCCTGATAAATAATAAGTACCATGTCTCAAGTGCTAGAACATAGGCTCAGTCTCTGAGTTGAGACATTATTCTCAAGGCTATGTCTTCATACCCTCAGCACTTAGGATGCAGATGCCTAAATACCTTATTAGATATGAATCTAAATTAATATCGTGTTCATGATTACAGAGCTAATTTGGCAGTTAGAGAAGAAAACAGCAAATAAAGAGTGGAAAACAAAAAGGGAAATGAAGGGAGCATCAAGTAAAACCTAAAAATAGTTACTAATGATATAATTTTTGTAAATTTTTTTGTAAAACTTCGTTCATTTGTTCTTTCTTAGAAAAATATTATTTTATTCAGGTCAGGTCTCACTTCTGCCTGCTTTACAGAATATTGCAAAACACATAATCAGCAAAAGTTACACAAGCAAAATAGCAATCCCAAATATTCCTGAGAGTTTACTTTGTGCTGAATGTCTACATTAATAGGTGTCAAACTATCTGATTATCATTAATTGGACTTTTAGAAAAGTTTACAATTTCAGAGGACCTGGCTAGGAATTCTTTGCATTATTGACAAAGTTTGTGTTCTGCTTTCTGTCAGTTGAAATAAACAGCTAGAAAATGTGTTTCTCTGCAGCCGATTTCTGTATTATGTTAAGGAACATTAAAGGGAGAGCATTAATTTGAGGAGATTCTTTTATAAATTTTGTTCAGTAACTCTCCAAAGTCTGACAGTTAAATCTGATTTTTGTCTTGACCTTATTAGAAAAAAAAAAAGAATTCTCTATAAGTTTTTATTTTTGTATAATGCTAATATGAATGGGAATAGAGATTATTTAATATAGATGATACATAAACAGCTAAAAGTGAGGTAAGGACATGAGTAACCATGACTAGATATGACTGCTAAGGAAAATAAACTCAGGTTTTTGGGGGAAGCTCATTGTAGGGTGTTATATAAATAAACAGCAATAATAAACTTATCTGTTTTTCAGAATGACATAGATAAAATGCATTTCCTTTTCTCTTATGTTACAGCGGGAAATATTCTGTCACAATGAACCATACCCTAGCTGAATCTTTCTTAAAAGCTAATAAATGACTACCCTTTTTCTTAAGTGGCTCATTTTTAAACATAAACCAGAATGTCCTCACACAAAACTTCTGTCTTTTAAAGTTTAGTTTGCACCACTCTTGCAGGATTTGAACACAGGAAACACATTTAAATTTATGTAATGGAAGAATATAACACTGTAGGTCACACAGATTGGCTCATATTAATTTACAGGTCACTAGTCATGACCTGTCAGTTAAGGAGTCAGAATATTTTCCATTATAAACCTCCCTTGAAGTTGCTCTTCCCTTTTCTGTCATTCATAAATTAATCCACATGTATCACAGATGTTTATGCAGATTCACTGATATTTTTGAAAAATATAAGTTTTATTTTTAGATAACGTTCAAACAATATAATAATTGGTTTTCAGTTAAAAGTATGTTGTTCATGTGCCCCTGGTAGATTTGCCTAAGGAGCAGATTCATTCTTGGGGTTGCCTCCTCTGGGCATATCCCCTAAAGCACCAGGCCACCCAGTCAGTTCTGGGCTGTGAGACAGGTGTGCTCCACGCGTGCTCCACAGTCCCAGTCTCCTGCTGATGTTCCCACTGGGCGACCGTGTTGGAGACAAGGACACACAGTGTGTTCACAGGGAGGGCAGCAGAGCAAAGGGTACTAACCCCTGGCAGGGGGAATCTGTGCTCGAGGGCTCCACGAGAGAGGTGTAGTCAATGTGTGTCTTCATGCTCCTCATATTGCTGCTGCTGTGGTACAGGAAAAGTGATAGACGCAAACCACAGATGACGGGTTAGACAAGAAATAGAATGGTTCAAGTTGTTGAGTTGTTTTGGCAGGCTAAATGAATCAAAATTCAAGAAACTGTTTTAGTGGCTCTGAAGGGATTGGCTTTGTTCGCTTGTTTCTCCAAAATAGTAAATAAATGTAAATAATATTATAATGCAGTTTCACACTATTACGCTGTCACTTGTAAATGCAGAAGACTAGATTCATTGACCTGGGATTCTCCTTCCATTTGGTAATGTCAAGATTTATGAAGGATGATGGGTTTTGGCATCGTTCAACTTTTGCTTGGAGAAAAAAAATGGAAGAGAGTAGTTTTGCCCTGAGGACAGAGATTTAAAAGTGGATATCCCTTGCTTTATGACTAAGAGTGTCACAGGCTCTTATGTGACTCATTCCCAGGAAAAAAAAAAAAAGTGAAATTAAATAAATATAAATTAATCCCTATAAATTTTTTGGTCTCTCTAGGTCTGAAAAATATCAAGGAAATACAAAGTAATAATTCATTTCATGTTATATTCTTGAATGCATCAATTGAGTCGGGTCAGATCACACTTCTTCTATGTGTGTGTTCAGAAAAAAAGAAGTTATAGTTTTAGGCCAAAAAGTGGAAATTTATTGTTTTAAAATAACATAAACATCAAAGCTTTTGAGAGTAATAATATTTCAGTTCTGAAATAATCAAAGTTTTTTACTTGGCTGATTTTTCTGCTCAGCTGAGGGATGCTGCAAGCTTTTATATAGGCTAACTCTTGGATAACACCGACATGATACTAATTCTTCTAAAAACATTGAGTTAACTATATCACTGCTACCTAAGATTCATGTTCATATGAATTTAATGAAACATGGATATAATAGTTCATACTGAACCTATATATGCTACCTACTTAGAATAGTGGTTGAACACTCTCATCTAAAAAGAACAAACTGCTTTCTTGTTCATATGTAACAGATCTCTCAATCAGTTAGCTCTACTTATGCTAAATATTCTATTACATCCTCAATTTTGGCCAGTACACCAAAATCTATTGCCCTTGCAAATATGCTCGTAGGTCACATCCATTTGCAAACTTAAATGGGATGCCATATTAAACTGTGGACTTTATTTTTAAAAAGTAGGAGTATGAATCAGTACTTAAAATAATTTTAATTGAAATTGCAGATTGTATTCATTATCTCTAATTATTCCATGATAGGAATTTTCCATAATAAAAGGGTACAAAGCTCTCAAAAATTTCTCATGTATTGTTGCTGACCCAAACACAAGCAAGCAAGACTGTTCATATTATGATCTCAATTAGTGATCGACAGTGAATGTACATTTTTTGGGGAAAAAAAAAATCCATCATATACATAAAACTTTGTTTGCAATTGAGAAAATTTCAATCAAATTCTAATGTTTGGACTCTGAACAGAGGTAATGTCATAGTTTAACCCCAGCCAGCAACGAAGGACCACACAGTCACTCGCTCACACCCCTCCCAAGTGGGTGGGAGAGAGAATCAGAAGAGTAAAAGAGAGAAAACTCCTGGGCTGAGATAAAGACAGGTTAATAGCTACAGCAAAAGCCGTGCACACAAGCAAAGCAAGACAAGGAATTCATTCCCCACTTCCCATGGGCAGGCAGGTGCTCAGCCATCTCCAGGAAAGCGGGGCTCCATCACGGGTAATGGTTACTTGGGAAGACAAACACCATCATTCTGAATGTCCCGCCCTCCTTGTCCTTCCCCCAACTTTATATGCTGAGCATGACATCATATGGTATGGAATATAGAATCATAAAATAGAATCATAGAATGGTTTGGACTGGAAGGGACCTTAAAGATCATCTAGTTCCAACCCCCCTGCCATGGGCAGGGACACCCTCCACTAGACCACGTTGCCCAAAGCCTCATCCAACCTGGTCTTAAACACTTCCAGGGATGGGGCCTCCACAACCTCTCTGGGCAATCTGTGCCAGTGCCTCCCCACTCTAACAGTAAAGAATTTCTTTCTAACATCTAATCTAAATCGACCCTCCTTCAGCTTGAGTCCATTCCCCCTTGTCCTGTCACTACACTCCCTCATAAACAGTCCCTCACCAGCTTTCCTGTAGGCCCCTTCAGGTACTGGGAAGCCACAATTAGATCTCCCCGGAGCTGCCTTTTCTCCAGGCTGAACAGCCCCAACTCTCTCAGCCTGTCCTCATAGGAGAGGTGCTCCAGCCCTCTGATCAGCTTTGTGGGCCTCCTCTGGACTCGCTCCAACAGCTCCATGTCTCTCCTGTACTGGGGCCCCCAGAGCTGGATGCAGTACTCCAGGTGGGGTCTCACCAGAGCAGAGTAGAGGGGCAGGATCACCTCCCTCAACCTGCTGGTCACACCTCTTTTGATGCAGCCCAGGACACGGTTGGCTTTCTGGGCTGCAGGTGCACAGTGCCGGCTCATGTTGAGCTTCTCATCAATCAATACCCCCAAGTCCTTCTCCTCAGGGCTGCTCTCAATCCATTCTCTGCCCAGCCTATAGCTGTGCTTGGGATTGTGCCGACCCATGTGCAGGACCTTGCACTTGGCCTTGTTGAACTTCATGCGGTTCGCACGGGCCCACCTCTGCAGCCTGTCAAGGTCCCTCTGGATGGCATCCCTTCCCTCCAGTGTGTTGACCACCCCACACAGCTTGGTGTTGTCAGCAAACTTGCTGAGGGTGCACTCAATTCCACTGTCCATGTCGCCGACAAGGATGTTGAACAGTGCTGGTCCCAGTACAGACCCCTGAGGAACACCACTCGCATTTTGTGTCAGCTGTCCCGGCTGTGTCCCCTCCCAACTCCTTGTGCACCCCCATCCTACTCACTGGTGGGGTGGGGTGAGGAGCAGAAAAGGCCTTGGCTCTGTGTAAGCACTGCTCAGCAGGAACGAAAACATCCCTGGGTTATCAATTCTGTTTTCAGCACAAATCCAAAACGCAGCCCCTTAGCAGCTACTGTGAAGAAAATTAACTGTATCCTAGCCAAAACCAGTAGAGGTGGACACAAAATGCATTATTACTCCTTGCTTTCACGTATCAAGATCTCAAAAATGCAATTACAGCAATCTCTTTCATTAAAAAAAAGTAAACTTTAATAACAAACATACTTTTGACAAGATTTATAATCATACTTGTTAGAACAGAAAACAGTAATATAAATCACTTTTCCTATACAAATTTTAATAAGCATTACAAGAATTTAGGAGTGTTTAACAGCAGAGGGCATTCTAATTTTCTAGGAAGGTAGTAAAAGGACTTCTTAATTTAAAAAAATACTGTGAAAGTCATATATAGAAAGAAAAATATTAATACAAGGGAAAATCTCACAATAAAATAAGATCTACATACATTTTAAGCAGACTATCATTATTGTTTTATGTGTTCTGAAATTGAAGAAAAATCACTAATATTTCATGCTTTTAGGGTACAAATATTTGTTCATATTGAACCTGTTTTGGACATATTTATGAATGTGTGCATGCATTCATGCATGTATTTATGTATATGTATGCCTTTTATGTTTCGGTCTGTGAAAAAACGTTGAAGTACTTGTCATAGTCAATATAAATATACTCATGTGAAGTTGAAAGGAAATACATATTTACATACAGTTAATCTAAATAAATTTCCTTTCAACTTCACAGTTATGAGACGCACAATTGAGTATACCACTTTGGAATACCTCCGTGCATGATTTAAGTATTTAATTTTTTTTCTACTATGGATATAGACCTGCCATTCTCTTTCAGGCAAGTTCACACTGAAATCAGAAGTGTAGTCTGAGCAAGTGTTTTAGGTTTAAGCATTTTATTGAGAAATAGCTGTCAATAATCCCCTTTTCAAAGAAAGACTGTGCTCTGAAACAGTTTCTGCATTGCATTCTGCTAATTTATTGTTTTTAAACTTACACTTAAAAACACATTTATGAGAACATAATTTAGAAATGAACATCTGGAAGCTCAGAACAGATGCAGTTTGAGAGTTAGGTGGCTGGAGAAACGCTTCCCATCTACTGGTGCTCAGCATTATATTGAATTTGCTTCCTGGCGCAGGAATGTGAGGCAGTGCAATGGCTTTCATATGTTTACAAATGGTGCATGAAAAGCATCACCGTTCAGCATTGTTTGAGTAAGTTAGAGCCACAGGTTGTATACTCAGCATGGATTTTTCCTGTCACGAGAGAGGATAAGCTCATCAGGTCCATTAGGTCAGAGGTTGAATAGGAAAGGCAAGAGACCATGCAAGAGTTCCCACCACTATGCCCTACTTGTAAATAAATAAAAGACTTCAGTCTCCACCGCTATCAAGTCTTCTCTTTTCAGAAACACTTAATTCAGCAGCACCAATAGGCTTTTTTTTTTTTCTTTTTTCTTTTTTTTTCTTCCTTAAAAGATAAAAGGACACCTACAGATCTTATTCTGTTTGCCTGGGCCTGTCTGCCTTTCTTTACCATTTGTGATGATTGATTGCTTCTGTGTTTCATCAATTAAAAATGTTTTAGAGTGCAAAGTCTTCAGCATGTTTAATAGAGTCTGGTTAAGTAAACATCCTCCACCAAAGCAGCACAAGTAGAGCTTAAAATAAATACTGCTACTGTGCCAAGTTCATAATTGCTTGCACATTTAGCACTTTACCACGTCCTAAGCATAACCATAAAGTAAAGAGCTTTGTGTACTTACTGTAGCTGTCATGAAACTATAGCCATGTAAGTATTGCAGGGTATTTACATTTTTGAAATATTTGATTTCCCAGTTTATATCATGTATCGAATTTGTTTCAAAGTACCAAAAACTGAGCCTGAAGATGAGCAGTGGCCAGACTTTGTCAACAAACTAGCCATGCAAGTGCTTTGACACTCATTTCTTTCTGCCAATAGAATAAATTTTCAAGGATACAGCGTGAAAGGATCCAATACATCTGTCATCCTAGTGTTACCAGCTTTATTTTTCATCTGTGATTTTATTTCAAGACAGGTAAAATCTATTGTAGTTAGGTGACAGATACCTGTTACACCCAAGAAAACTGATGTTGACAACAAACACATCACTGAAAAGCTTTACATTCAATTATATTTGGGGGATATGAATATTTAAGAAAAATCTTTTATACAGAGTAATTTAGGCATTAAAGTCAATGTAAGTTAAAAAAAAGGAAAATATTTATACTAGAAAAATATATAAATTGTAGAAGTTACATAAATGTAATTGGAAGTAGACATATATAAATGGAATGCCTATGGCTACATGCTTCTGGAATATCTGCCAGGATGCTCAAGTATTTATCTGTCATCTGTGCATCACTTTTTTTTTTTCCCTAAAAATTTCTCACGTACCGTCTTCTCTATCACTGCTTTCTTTTTCAATCTGGTTGTCTAGAGTGAGGATACCTTTTTTCTACCATTGCTGAGAAATGTGGTAAAAACCAGGAAAGTAGAAAGAAGTTCTGAAGAAAAGATAGCTGAAGTGCTTCCGTGCTAAATTTAGCTTTAGCTTAAATCTTGAGTTCCAGTTTTTCCATCTACAGCCTGTTCCACCTTCCATGTCTCTTTTGTTTTTCTTCCACTACTCCTTTGGGCCTGGGAAATTTCAAGCCTGTTCATATGCTTAATAAATGATAAAAAATAAAAATTAATAGTTATATTATTAGATAGTCACTAGAGCTTTTATGTCCTGTGTAACCTTTTTCAGATTTGAAAAGTTCCCACACTTCACACTGGAATTGAAAATACAAGATAGCCATATGTGTATGAATGAGAAATCAACTATTTAAAATACAGATTATTGTAAGAATTCCTACTGATTATATTTGCGACATGTTTGACCAAGCCATTGGCAAGCAGAGTGTTCTTGTTTTGAATTCCAAACAATAAGATTGCTATATTAGGCAATCTTCTTTAATATACACAAAATACCAAATTTGAGGTTTGTTTAAGCATGCAATAACCATTCACAAAACTTAAAACTAGGTCAGGAAAAGTTTTTGTATTTCATAAGCCTGTATGCATTTGGTTGAAATCATGTCACAATACTTCCAGACAATTGTTATATTGTGCTAGCAAAAGGAAGTACTGCATTATTGAGAAAAAAATTAGTCTTTTAATTGACTACTTCAATTAAAAAACCACATTAAATGTTGCAGTTTCAAGCTGTGCAATGATACAGTGCGTTTGCTTGAAGACAGCACAGCACTGCAACTACCCAAAAAAATGAGTAGCACAACCACGTTATTCACGCAACAGAAAAAAACTAAAGCATTAGAGAGAAAGGAAACTTTAACAAAAAGTTTCACTTAACAGTTCAGTTCATCAATTTACTTTGATAACAGATTGAAAAGTATATTTAATTACGTACCATTTATGGTTCAAGAACATGAGAATGAATATCTGATCTAGAAGGGGAGATTTCTGAAGGAAATATTATCCTTCTGTGAAGGGGATGTATTGAAAGCGTTTTGTTTTATTTTTAAGAGAGCTAATTACTCTGGAGAAGAAAGAGAGACTTATCCAAGATAAGATAGCAAGTAATCTCTTAGTCTGGATATTTTCCTGATATGGATCCAAGTGCTGGTTTTAGGATACTCTTTCCTTCTTTCTTTCTGTGTTTGGGTTTGGTTTTTTTGTTGTTAGTTTCTTTTGTTTTCTTTTTATTTCTCATCTCTTCTCTCTCCTCAGCATATGTGAGCATAGGCTGTGGGTATATAAGATAACATTAAATAGTCACCTAAAGATGTATTAGAAATGGTACCATAATGTACTTATCTAAAATGGATTATGTGGCTAAACTGTGGAAACAGTTTAGATTATAAAATTGAAAACATCCCAGGAAAAAAGGAAACTTTGAATTCAAAGGTAGTTTAGTATAAAAGTTTCAGTTACTTCATTCTAAAGTCACAGGTCTCTTCTCTGCTACCATGGATCTGCTTGAAGACTACTGCTCCAGTTTGTCAATGACTTTCTTGTACTGGAGAACCTAAATTGGGATGCAGGGCTCCAGAGATGTCTCGTGAGTCCCAAATAGTTCAGGGCCTTTTGCATCTAAGTGCCAAACAGGGAGGAAGCCTCTCAGCCTACAGACTATGCTCTTTTAATGCCCTTGTGGCTGGCCTTCACTGCTGCAAGGGTACCCTCTTTCTCAGCTTCACCAGGACCCCCAGGGCCTCCTCTGCAGAGCTGCTCCACAGCCAGTTGACCTCCATCATGCAGTAACGTACTGGGTTGTTCCCTCTGGGGTGAATGATTTTGTACCCACTGATGTTGAACTTTATTAGGTTTCCATCAGCCCCTTTCTCCAACCTGCTGGAACAGCAGTCCTGCCCTCCCACATATCAACTGCTCCCTGAGTTTGGTGTCATCTGAAAATGTGCTAAGGATGCATTTGACTTCTTTTTACGAGATGATAATTAAGACATCAAGCAGTATTGGCCTCCAGTATGGACCCTGAGGAGCAGCACTTGCAGCTATCCATCAGCTAGATTTTAGCTGAAGCAGACTAGCCAGTTTTTCGCACACCTCTTGGCCCACCTATCCGGTTCCCGCCTCCCCAGTGCGGCTACTGGGAGGAGAGGCTGAAAGTCTTGCTAAGTCAAGGTACATGGTACCTGCTGCTGTCCCCTCATCCCCCCAGCCAACCGTGCCATCATGAGAGGCAAGCAGAAGAGATAAGTGTCACCTGATCTGACTGAGGCCTCGTTACAGCAATCCGTAAACTATGTATTATCTGTTTTGTTTTCTGTTTCTTCTTTAGTATGTAAACATCCGTAGCATGCTACTAATAATTTTAAAATATTAAAATAAGTTACTAATATAAATGATTAAACATTGGTTGTTACACACTTTGCAAATATTCAGCTTTAGGAAATAGTTGGATACACACCAGCATCGTCAACGGGCCACTGATACAATTTTGCTGCATTCAGACTGTCCCTTGAATTCTCATAAAGTTCTTGGTCAAAGCCCCCCAGCACTTAGGTCACTTCAATCCCTAATTCTAAAAATCCAACATCTCTTCTTGAAACAAAGTCCAAAGTCAGTGCTGCATTATTTGCCTGTCAAAAGATCTAATGCTTTAAAATCAAGGGACTGAATACAAATTAGGACTATTTTTTCATCTAAGTCAAACTGCCAGTAGTCAGGGGATCTAGGGAGACTGAAGAATGCAACTTCCAGAACTTTTGTGTCCCACCATCTGAGATGTGCCGGGATGCTTTTTAGGTACAAAATATGACAGATTATGATGAAGCAGGGTGAGGCAAAGGTACCTTAAAAATCCTTTCACAACTAAAGTTGTTGAGTCCATTGGCTGAAGGGTACTTACAGCTTTGTTTTAACTTTCCACAGATAATTGCACATATACAATTGCAACAATGTTGTATTTTTATCAGGGGTTTATTCTATGGTGAAGGAAATATTCTGAACTTTTAAAAAATCTTACATTGAAAAGCCAATATGAAATCAAATATCCACATACAAATGAATTCTATAATAATTTCATCTCCTCTATGGGCAGACAAAATGCTCCTTTGTTTTTCACAGCTGACTGTGTCACAATAAATGTTCCAACTTTCTCAATGAGTTAAGAAAATTCCATTTTTCCGCCTATCAAAACGCCACGGTACCATACCTTCTCCTCTGAGAGGGAGCAGAACGGTCCTCATGACACCCCTGCTCAGGAAGAACAGCATCGTTTTTGCTGTGCTATGGAGGGAATGATAGCTTAAGTGACTTTCTGAAGGACACAGGAAATCTGTGGTAAGGCAGAAAACGGAATCCCAATATCATGAAACTCTAGACAGCAGTGTTAACCACCAGACCACCAAAGCTCAGGCCTGAGGCACACTCTGCTGAGAGAAAAAAAGTCAGACTAGATGTTTCAAATTGAAAGTGGTGGGACTTCCAATCCTTTCCACAGTTACTCCCCAGCAGAGTTGCACCGGACCTCACGCATTGGCTGACTGTAAAAACAAGGTCTGAAGGATATACAGTAAGGGTCATCACAGGTGACTGTCTCATGCGAGCTGGGACAGCAAGGAGAGGACTTTCTGGGCAGCACTGCACTTTGTGCCAGCTTTCAGGTGTGCTGTCATCAGAGTTTCTGTGTCAGTAAGAGAACATTTAAAAAAATAGTTGCAAACCCCTCTCATCAGAGTTGCATGTGACATTCGCAGACCACACCAAGGGGAACAAAAAACAAAAAAATTAACCTACAAGTCTTCAAAGACTTTTTTTGAATAGCCTGCGTAGCATGCAGTTGTGGACTGGGTGGCACAGGAGAGGTTGGTGGCTCTCCTGTGTGGTTTCTAGCAGTGACAAGTGTGGTAGTCATGGGGTCACCCGAGAAGAGCACTGACCAGGGACAGCGGGCTGTGAACCACACCTCGCACCCTCTCACCACAGCTGGATGGCTGGGTAGGATGGAAAAATTGTTAGTTATCTTGATTAATGCATTAACTCTGGATAAGGGGGGGACAAGAAGGTTGAGACTGTTCAGACACACGAAGTTAACAGAGGACAAGTAAGAAACAGCAAGAGGGTGTCCAAAGTTTCTTTTGCAGGGCAAGGTTAGTCCATCTTACACTCTTCTGTTGGCCAGTTATGGAATTAATGCTTGCCTTTAAAATCTGTTACATTTAGTGCATACTTATAATAATCACAGCAGCTAATATGCTACTGTTGGAGTGAATGTCAGATATGCTTAAAATAAGCATGGAGGTTGTGTGGGGTTATTTTGGTTGGGGGTTTGGGTTGGTATTTTTATTTAAGAAATGCTGCAAATAAGTGGTTTGCAAATTGTCAGAAAGCTTGACATGAATGAATAGTAAACTCACTCTTCTGTTAGTAAATTCTAACACTAATTAAGAGGAGGATTCTTTTATTTCACAGTATTACTTCATAATTAAAGGATAAGAATTGGCATGTAGAGGACTGCAGTTTCCAGTGTTACTTGCTCCAGTCTAACTGTAAAAATCTCTTTTCTTTGTCTTTTTTTCCCCTAGAAAGCCTAATTTCTTGGAATTACCATATTATGAAAAAATATTTCCTTTCATGTAGAAACAAAATTAACTGACTAGTCACTCATATTTCAGGGGGAAAAGTATGGAATGCAACCTGCATTTACTAGAGAATAAGAAGAAAAATCCAAAAAGAAAATCAATCAGTGAAAATTTACCTTCATTTTAAATTCTTTTTTTTTTTTTTTTTTCAGATAAGAATTCATAATGTTTCAGTGACATTTGTAAATCTGCAAAAAGCTGAAAAGGAATCACTGAAATACCTTGTTTTCCTGCATATAATTATCACAAGTATATGAAATTTTCTAATGCCAAATTTGGAAGTACTCTAATATTTCAGATGCCACAGTGTGATAATGTTGTAATTCAAATGTCTGTGTCCCTACGGAGTTTTCTTCCATAGCATCTCCAGGACAACAGTTTTTCAAACTCTTAAGTTGGATTTTGGGAAAAGTCATAATAAGAATGTGAAAATCTGTTCTAAAGTTCCTCATTAGTACTCCAGTTTCCTGGAAGACTTGTGCCTTATATATCGTAGAATCATAGAAGGGTTTATATGCAGAATCATGCTGGAAATCATTTGTCTAACTGATGTTTTAGAGCAAGAACATTTCCAGATGGACCCTGATCTGCATTCCCCTACCTCCACTCTATTTTCTTTGAAAATAAACTTCCGAAGTGGAGGCTCTGATTCAGCAGGAAATTCAGTGGTTAAATTAGAGGTACTCTTTGTAAAGAGAAGACTACACCCATAGGTGGTCAGGCTTACATTTTAGGGTGAAACTGGACTGTCCTTTTGGAAATACAAATAAAAGAATAAGAGAACACTGAAACACCTAAATAGCATTTTGATGGGTGGGGTTTTGTCCCACTACATAAAATTAGTTAGAGGCTAATCAAAATATCAACAAGTTAATCACTTCTCTTTCCTTCTCATCAGAAAGGTTTGATGAAATTGCAGTGAGAGAGATGCTTGACAGACTTAGTGACATTAGGCTTAGGAACCTGACAAAGGTTAAACAGCTTTTGTGAAGTGCAATTGCTAAAAGGTAACAGAATAAAATCCCCAAGTTACACATTTTAATTTCAGTCACAGGAGAAGATACGAAGTGACAAATTTATCCGTACTTTGGTATTTAGCTGTGGTACATAAAAAACAAAGGAAAAAAAATGCTTTGGTCTCAATGCGGGCAAATACCTTGAAGAAAGAGTTTGGAATCTGATTGCAGATCAAATTTCATAGCTAGATCATTCCTTTGGTCCTTTTCAGTCATAAATGTAAGGACAGAAAGCACTCAAACTCCATGGCTGTATTTGAATTTTGAAGCTTGGCACCATTTCTGACAGTTGCCAGTACCAGATGTTTCTGAAGACGGTCTTTATTTATTTTTAACTCTGTTGATAGGAGCCATCTGCTTCCCAAATATCTGAGCTAAAGAATGACTGTAATGTATATTTAATAATTAACTGGTAATGAGCTGAGCTGAGCAACTTTATAATTGAGTAAGCTTTTGTAAATCTATTCTCTTCTTTCACTTACCTAACAGGATTTAAAACTTTTGGGATTTGCAAAGCACAGTGTTTTTCAATGTTTTCCAGTGGATGAGGACCTTTGTATACTGATGTGAAGCTAACTTTTCTTTGATACTTTTCACCAACTGCTTAGACAAAGGCTATGAACTGAAAAATCAGCAGAATATACCTTATAAATACTGCCAAAAGTATATTCTGAACCAAAAGTATATTCAGTACAGATAAAATGTCATTTAAACCCTGTAAAAGACACAGGTGAATCAGAGTAAAGTAGAATCAAGTTAATCTTTGGTAAAATTGCTTTCTAAGATTTTTTTGCCTTTGCCCGCCCGTAGGGTGTAGAGTTTGACTCAATGATAAAATAAGCCAGTCCTATTAACAAATGTTCCTGTTCAAAGAAAATAATGGAAGGTTATGGAATTTCTCATACAAATCTTAAGCAGGCACCCTGATCCCAATTTTCTCTCTGTTGATGACAAAGATTTTTTTGCCTTTGATGATAGTTCTTATGGATTTTGGCCAGTCCAGCTCACTGTTAAGTATCACTGATGAACTATGATTTATAGTGGAATGTCAGCACCAACTTTGAAAACATGAATGTTCTTTTCTTCAGAATTGCTCTGAAAATCCCTTGAGAAGAGGAGAACTGTCTGGCCCTTCCATTTCCAGTCTGAGCAGGAAGTTCAGGGGAACAAGAAAGCTAGAATAATACCAGAATATTTGTACAAAGTTAAAGCTGAATCTGGAGTGAAATCAAGTGTATGCTTTCTTCTTTTTCTTTATTAATTAAGCGTGTAATGCTTATCAGCAGATGATTTTATCCTGTTGCTTTGGTCACATCTTAAGGTTGCCACAAAGCCCTCCTCTGTAATGAGAACATGACTCCAAATATTTTCTGCCTTTATGGTCTGCACACCATGGAAGCGTCATGTGGATTTATTGTACCCTGAGAAGACCACCTGAGAAGCTGGCCTTGGGAGATATGGCTAATCTCTGAACTCCCCAGTGTGCTAGATTAGACACCCAAACCACAGCATGTACATTGACCTGCGTCATATTCTCCTTCTTCTGTGCCCATCCTGGCCTCACGTCCCCAATCCCTGCTGCTTTTAGAGTCATAGTGGAGAGTGCAACTTTTACTCTGCTATGAAGTGCAGAGAAAATAAAGGCACCTTATACAGAACAATTATTTTTAAGCACCTTACTGCCCCATATTTAACCATATGTATTACCATATGATATCTAAAGGAAAACATGAACAGTTAAACTACTACGGTACTTAGCATCCCTCTTTTGTCTCTAGAGTAGTCAATGACTAACAGTCCTGTTTCTTAATCTTTACTCAGAAAGACATTTCCATTGACTTCTGGCTGATGCCAGATTGAATTTTATAGCTAAATCTTTTCTGTGTATTAGAACTTCAGTTTTACAGAAGGACAGAAATGCTCAATCTCCAATAATGTCTTCGAATTGTGCAGGTTGGCAGATTCCTAAAGCAATTTTACCTGCCTCGGTATGAAAGGAAAACAGGGAGGGTGGGTGAGAATTAATAACTGCAATTTATCAGCTCTGTACAGTAGGATCAAGGAAATGTATGGAGTGAAATCAAGATAGACTTACATTTGTGCACAAAACCGTAAAGCAGTGGCACACAAGGAATTTCTCAGTGTGATGTACCTTTTGGCAAAGCTAGCTCTGAAAAGAGCTCTGCATGGGGCTCATTAAAATTCTGTAGTCATGGTCCACAAACAGAGCAGGACACACAATGAATAAAGGTCTGTACAAACATGGAGTTTTGGGGAAAATCAGATTGCTTTGTTATACCTGATGGTTCAGTCTTGAAACCCATACGCTCAGTAGTATTCCTATTGGCTTCAATTGCATAACCAGCTAAAGAAAAATCAGTTCTGCAGACTCATCAAAAAACCCACCAGTCCGAATATACAACATGTATTCACTCCTTCTTCACCCTGTTGTCTCAGTATGGCTAAGCATATGTATGGTTCTCTTCTTCTTCTCTTTTTTTTTTTTTTTTAATCGAAAATATACAATGGCATGTGAGGATGATTTTGTATGATATTATTTGAAATTTTTATGTAAAGAAATAGGGTAGGATATTTTTGCTCACAACCTGACAGCAAAACATTGAATTTTCCAAAATTTAACAGACTTTAAGACCTGAGAGGAACAGTTAGCTAGAACTCCTTCATAACGTAAATAGCTCCTGTACAAACCCATAGACTGCACTTGAATTGGACCATATTTTCTAGAAGAAAATCTAAGGTGAAATACCGATCCTGCCTTCTCACAGACATAAACAGCTAGTGGGAAGTGGAGAATCAAGTTCTGGGGTTTTTTTGTTTATCTTAATTCAAGGTAAAATCTGTCCTTAATTATAGTTTATGAACACTAATGTGTACAATAAAATGGTAAATGCTATACAGCACCGTTCTTACAAAAAAAATTATTTCCTTACAACTAACGTATAACAGTTGCTCCAGAAAGTCGAATCCTGTCCTCCTTTCTCAGGCAGCACCCCCCTTCATTAGCTTCATCTGGATTTTATCTGAATAAAGAACTGCAGGATCTGATCCCATGGACTGCGGATGAAATAAATTTAACAGGATAACTCATTAAGAAAACAAGTCAAAAGGAATTTTTCTGTTTGTAGTGTGAGAGATGTTGACAGCAGCTAACCTTACCAGCAAGCTTGTTGCTTCTATGTAAACCTGTTCTCTTTGATTTTTGAGATATGTTGCCAAAGAACTTTGGCAGAGTCTATATTTGCCACTGCTGATCCCTTTTAACGAGGTTTGTGGGTCATTTGAAAGCTGCAAAGCAAAGTGAGACTTTTTGCGTTTTGCCAATTTCATTATGCTTTGGCTGGTAGTTAAGGGTCATTTCCAAAAACCTAATGGACATTTTTATTAGGTTTCTACAGGGGTACTACTTACTTTCTTTTCCTGGCAGATTTCCATGTTCTCTGTGACTAATGCAACCTCTATTGTTATTTGACAAGAGGGAAAAAAAGACAATTTTTTTCATTCCCTAAGGAAAGAAGCTGTCAGCTACCAGAAGAATAAAGACTTCAGTGTTTACCTTTCCACACAGCCCAATGACTGCACAGAGGCAACAGGAGATTTTTAATGTATTGAATGAAAGAATACGCAAAATGGCATCAATGGGCTGAAAAAGTAAACAATTTGCATATTTCTTCCTGTCAGTCCACCTTTTCTTCAGTGGCATATTGCTATGGAAACAAGGGAAGATCACGTTAAGATGGCTATTAGCATTTCAATCAAAAAATGGTCACCTTCATGGAAGGTTGCTATGTCATCTGGATGCACTAAAGCGAATGCCAAAGTGATTCAGAGTGCCTAGGGTGCCCGGCTATTTATTGCTCTCAGGCCTGACCTTATGTACGTCCCAAGGCAGAACTGCCAGTGGAACCCAAAGGGCGTTTTGGCCGAGTGAAGAATGAAGGGTCGCGCTGCTGGGAGCCAGTTGTCTGCTCAGTGCCTGACCTTAGCAACTGGCTTGGATGTTAGACAGACGTATTCGAGTGGGAAATCTCAGCTCCCTGATCGCAGGATAGCTCTGCCAGCATGGCATTTTGTCCCCTCCACAGAAAGGGAGTGGGAGGATTTTCATAATACTGGGATCCTTATTAACACTTGGGGTTTTCGCCTGGAACTCTCCTTTCTCAGAGGAAGTGCAGAGGACAGAATTTCTTGCTTTTCTCTGTGCATCTCACGCCCAGGCTCAGACTGACTCCATTTCGGCAACTGCTCGTGTAATTATCCTCTACTTTATAGGATGTTCTTCAGGTATCTTACCCCTCAGCCGGACTAGCTGGGATATATATTTTGCTTTTTTGGAAATGAATGATAGTTTTGCTGTATGCATCCATGCGGGACCAGACACACTATTCAGGAGAGGAAGCAGGGCAGAAAGAGTGTGATGTTCTGTATTTACATTCCAGTGAGAGTAGAATTTTTGTAAGGATTTGACCCTAGCAATTTCTGCATAGGCATGCAAAGCAGGGGGTCAGAAGGCTTTCCCTTCTCCTCATTTCCCTAGCACAGTAGCACAAATGAAGCATTTATGGTCCCCTCAAGCTCCCGTAAGGTGGCCCAACCTTTTTCTTGTCACTTGGACTGAATGTCACTGGAGAGGATCGCACGGCACATGCTGACGCATGCCGCTGCAGATGTACTTCCTCAGCAGATTTGGGACGTCTGGCAGGTCAGTGGCTCCAGTTCCTCCTGCCGGGCTCTGCAGCGGCCCCTCCCCACCCCTCAAAGGGCAGTTCAACAGAAAGCAGCATTTTTCATCAGATATCAGATATCTTCATCTTCAGACCGGTTTTTCTCAGTGAACATTTCTACGTTTCTCAAAGATTTCTATGTACCAATCCTCCTTCGGACACGGTTCCATCAGCACAAGCTGGGAAATTTGCCCAAGCAAGTTCTGAAAGGCTGCGCGAGCCACGCGTGACTCTGCGGCCAGAGCTGCCGCGCTGCCTGCCAGGGCTGATCCCGGCAGACTAATACGAGATAGCGCTGTGTCCCTCATGCACTGAAAGAATAAAGCTGGTGCACATTTAAAGTTTCCAAGGGCCTGAACACAAAGACATAGCTGGTGATTCTTATACGTAGATGTGTAACATTTTCTTATATATATTCTCATACATATATACATGTCTTTGCATTTGTTGAGCTTCAGAAAGATTATGCTGTATTAACAAAACCTTGTTATCCCATCTTTCATTTAAAGGCCTTTAGGATATGTCTTGATTTGTCATAATGATGTTATGTCTCAATGTCAGAGGTTAATATATGCATTTTTAAATGCCCAAATTAACCATTTTTTAAAGTTGTAGATCTTGCTGGACTTATCATTTTAGCTCAAGGGAATAGATAAAATAGGCATGTAAATTAATTTCTGTCATTTTTTCATACATACTTATCAAACACTAGTGTGTAAATTGTCAAGAAACTTATACTGAATTTAAATTAAAGATATTTCATGGATCATTTTCATAGTGTTTAGCTTGTTACAACATCTAATGTGTTACAGAAGCACAGTTAACATTTCTTTAATGGACTTTGTTAAGTTTAGGAACTCTCAGCATTTACCTCATGGTGTTTTGACACTCCAGGAGTTCCAGTATGCTGTGCAGGCAAGGAACAAAACTCACTCGAGCATTGTGGACTCCTGTGGGGATTAGAAATGTCTTGGTTTGTCTGTCCTAGTTAATCTCTTTCTTATTTCTGACTACCTAGCTCTCTGCAACATCTTTACAGTATGGAGCTATGAGGCTCCTTCAGATCCTCATTTTCTGCATGTTCGTGTTAATTTGTTACCTTTTGATGCCAATATTATTTTAACAATAATTAGTTTTAGCTATATCAGGACAGTTTGAATCTTATGGCAAAATGTGAGATAAGTCTGTGCCATCTGGGAGTTTGGAGCCCAGTTGTTTGATCCTCTGATAATGATCTTTGTAAAACAGTGCAATGCATCCAGATTATTTTGTTATTGTTATTCAATTGCATTGATTTTATAGAACTGACAAGTGATGAAAGAATACATTTCATCAATCCAGTGCACCAGCCAGATTTCCCTGCCAGCCACTGTGTTAATATCCCATACTTTCTGTTCAGAGATCGTATTTAGATTGGCACATTATTAGTGCACTCTCACCACTATGGGACCATTAACGTATTGCTGTCATCTCTGCTTTCTGAAAGGAAGGACCTGTCTTAGCTGCATGTGATGAGTAAGATAGGGTCCAACCTGCATTTATTTAACTGACACTGTATGAACCAGAGACCTGATGATTAAGTTTACTCCTCTGTAAAATGAGAATGATGGCATTTTCTTACTTTCAAAAGGTGTTGCATAGATAAATACACGTGAGATAAGAAAATAATGGGGCCAGAGTTTGAAGAAGCTAAACTGATGGTGCAGGAATAAACAAACATAAGGAGGTTCGGAGGCATTTTTGTTTAAATAATACAGTACAGTTTGACTGAAAGTGTTTGGCAAATAAAATATGAAATAAAATGATTTAAAACAATACAGTTTGCCTCAGCTTTCCAAAAAAGAAGCACACAGATTTGAGGGCGGTTGGATTTGCAAAGACATTTATGCACTCTCCCTAATACCACCCTTCCAAAAATATATAGGTAATGCCACTTATCTGAAGAATAGAATGCCTATATTGAAAAATCATCTCTGTCTACATAAAAAAAGTGGTTTAAGCTACCTTAACACCTTCAGGTGTCTATCTAAGAGGTATGGCTCAGCACCCAGAATATTCAATGGCTAAAGCCTCTAACTTTCTCCCACTGAAACTGAATTATTTCAGTTTGCTAACCATAAAAATACCCCCAAAAAACAACAACAAAAAACCCCACCAAACAAAAGTCCAAACTTTAAATAGATGAATTTGAAATTAATGAATCCACCAAAAATACAAATCAGTTTCCCAAACCATTGTCTGTGGAAGTGACTGTTTAAATGAGATACTGTCATACTGCCCTTGGAGTGATTTTCTGCTAATGAGAATGAGAATGAAAACCACCCAGACTGAAGTCTTTTGCAGTATATGTGTCAGAGAGAAAGAAACAGTTCTCAGGATAGTCACTGTAGATCCGATGGCCAACTAATGGCAGGTGTTTAAGTGATTATGTTTTTAATAGGCTGCCAACCTGACCTGGCCTCTGAAGGGTGCTGTGCTTGGTACACTACAGTAGTGTCTCTCTTTACTCTTTCTGAATAATGCGGAGTTTCAGGCATCTTCAGAGTTACAACACTGGACTGCAAACTTACAAGTGGTGTAATTTAGATATAAAATTCCTCCCCTCTGAGTAAGCAAAAAAAAAAATATCTGGTACAAAAAGCAGAGATGTATCTACCTTGAGAACCTCCACAACTCTGTAATCATCACTATAACAACACCTAAGTGTCTCTGGACCATTGGCACAATTTCTGTCAGGTAGGCAGTTGCAAGCCCTATTTCAAAGAAAGAAAATTAAGTTACAGGATGGGTTAATTGATTTTACCAATTAAAAAAAAAAATCATCTAAACCAGGAATGGGATCCAGCTCTCTATTATCTCAGATTTGCTCCTGACCACTTAGATAATTTTTTGTGCCTTTGGGCTCAATACTTTCCAACAAGGCGATACTTTTCTGATGTGGTTTTTCTGCTGCTAAGGGTGGCAAAATTACATTCACAAGGATTTGGAGTGGAGAATAAATTAATTACCTGGACCTATTTGAGCTTTCTTCATGTGTGAATCCCTTCTAACTCAAGCAGTAGGAAATGGTTTTCAATCAATATTTTTAATCCATAGAAGTTTAACACTTTTCTCCTATGAGTTTGACTGAGCTGCTTACGTTTTACCTGATTGTATAATGTTACACTGAAGATTGCATTTTAGATTTCATGAACATTAATAGTTATCAATGACATTGCTGAAAGGATAGGAATTATCATAAGGAATGGATTATTGCTTGAAAATACTTCATTAGACACCTATGTGAATAAGCTAAAAATACCAAGTATTTATTTTATACAGGTTCCAGAGGGTACTGATATGGTATAATGGATCATAATTATTCTAATGCATTTTTATCAACTTTTCCAGCAAAGGACACAAATACATGGTTTCTTTAAAAGCTCAAAACCTAAAACTAAGTGGGAAGTCACTGCACATAGTAACTGTAAAAAGTAATGTGTATGTACCTATGTTGTATGCATATGTAAATAATATATAACGTAAAACTTGAAACAGGTTTAGTATGGTTCTTCCTATACATCTATACATATGCAAATATATTTTGATTTTGTGATATCCATGCATGCTAAATTGCTTTCCTCTAAATGCCGATGCTTTGTAATATATGTAACACAAGGGGAAGTAAAGAGCACTCACGATGCTATTACAAAAGTGAGAAGCTGAGTGTGGTTATTTTCAGACTTGAATTACTGCCTTTAGGTTTACACATTGGATATATATTGTAAGTGAATTTTTAAAAGAAACAGCAACGTGTTTTTTTAGTGAGCTTGCACAAGATTTTGCAATCATGTTCCAACAAACATTTATAAAAGAAATTGGAGTACAGTAGTTGAAAGATTTAAAACTTATTTGAAATTACCAGTGATGTCAAATGTAGTAAGTCCACTCAGGAAGCACTTCCCAAGTACAGATACTTTCCTAGAGAATATCAAACTTCACACAGCTGAGCTGGATAATGAAATTTACTGATATTTAGAAGTCAGTTATATTTGGAAATTTATTTGTATTGCAATGATAGAGGCAAAGAAATACAACAGCAGTTTGCAAATTTTGTTAGTGAGATACAATACTTTCATTCAAGGGAAGCAACAAACAATTTAATTTGCTTTAGACTTTCATATGCAGTGTATTGTAGAAGTAAGAATATTGCTGCCTGTAGAGTTTTGAATAACTGAACTCTCAAATGTTTTGGTCAGATCCATAATAGAATTTAAACACTGTGAATGCAATCTAGGCAACATTTAAGCACCTAGATGTAAGAAAATGGTACAGAATCTTTCACTTCTTCTCCCTTCTCAGACTACTTTGGTACTTGGAAGTAAGTAGTATTTGATGGTTAAAACACACATAAATGCTCAAGACTATGCTGCTGCCTAAGCCTCAATGACCTTGGATAAGGCAACCTTTTCAGTTTCTATTTGCAGGTGAATTTATCTGGGTATTCACACTGGGTATCCCCATACCTATGTGGACTCAGTGCAGCGGGGTTCTTGGGGCATGCCAATGGCATCGAGCTTAAGCTAAAGAATACCAGCTGCAGCCTCCTGCAGTCGTTCAGAATTTGGTAAAAGGACATGTCAGAGAACTTAGACAGTCACTGGATCACTGAAAGAAATGATCCTTGAACTGCAGGCATTATAGAGCTGATGATTGACTGTCATCACTGGCAGCTAGGTCCATTTCTGTTATTAGACACTTTAACAGTAGATGATAACCCATTGGATTTACACACGCTCAGGAGAAAAACCTCTCTGTGTCATAGTTACGCACTGATCTCATTTTTTTCAGATACTGAAAAAATAGTGAGCTCAAAGCCCAGATCGGTCGATATAGTCAATTCAATGATTTACTGACTTGTCTGTTACTTACTGAAAGGATTAAACTCATACTTCCGACAGCAGAATTTTCAGATAGTCTAATTTTCGCTTGAAACACACAGGGATTTGAAAATGCAGCACAGAAGGGGACATTAAACTGGCAGTAGTTTCAATCAGTAGCCACTTCAAAAATTTGATCTTAGCCAAGGTTAGGGTGCAAGCCTTTGCAAATCCAGACATGTAGCCCTACTGGAACTGCAACACACAGCTATCCTATCTCTTTTAAACTCAATTGTTTTGACAAAAAGGTAGAAAAAAATTTGTCACATTTATCTCATAATAAGAATATATGTATCACACAGATTTCTCTGATCTCCAGTTAATTAATTCTATTCTCTAGAAAATCTATTTTACAGCATCCTTATCAAATGTGTACTAATAGAGCCTGCATATTGCCTACCTTAATTATATGAGAAAGTGGAAAAAGAAATTACTCTTGTGATTAATTTCAAGTACTGATTTGCATTGTTCACAGGCTAAATTTAAATGTTTCAGAAAATACAGGGACCAAGAAATATACAGAACTGAATAAAAATTATGCCTAAAAATTGATCTTACTTGCCAGTAGTTTCAAAAATGTAATTGCTTTAAGTCGAAACATACCCTATGATTGGTTTTAGAACATGTTTATGAATGGCCTAATACCCCCAGCTGTAGTTTCAGCTTTTTACAAGAACAATAATAATGAAAAACCTTTTTTTGTTTTCTTGATCTATTAAGTTTTTGAGAGCTTGTTCTGTAATGAGTTTTTTTTACAGATTTGTTCTACTAGGTACTTGCTTCATTGTCCCTGGTTGTTAGAAAAGTACTCTCAGTCCCAAATAAGAGAGTTGAATTAAAAAAAAAAACAACCAAACTAGTTGGAACACTTAGAGCTCAAGACTTATTTTATTCAAATGGAAACGTGAGTTAATCCCCATTTTTCCTAAAGGAATCTAAGGCATGGAGATGCCAAATGGAGACAGTGGCACAGTAAGTTCTAGACCACAGGAGTTTCTAATTTATTCAGTGTCTATTCAGTTTGGCACTATAAAATGAGCATTTCCATCATGCCTGTTTATCTCAGATAATCACATGCTATTTTTCAGTTTCCTTTCAAGGATCAGCATGCCAAACCCTGTCATGCAGCGATTGCTATTGACATGGGCAGCCCCTTGTCAAACACCACATGATCACATTTTCTAACAGCTTAAATTAGAAGCTAGTTAAAAATCACATCTATTTAAAATGATAAAGGGGTTAGCAAAGCAAAGCCAAACAAGCTGTAATTACCTCAACTCAGTTATTATTTGATGGGACATCCAGAGTGGGAAAGGGAAACATTCTATGTGTATGGGCCAGCTCCAAGCACTTGAACTGTATGGGTGTATTAGGAGCGCAGAAGCCTTACACAAGCAGTGAAGAGAGGAGGAATCTGTGAACAGTAACGCGGATCAGCAGTACTGTGAGCCTGCCTTTACAGACGTCATTGTGCGATGCCTAGCACAGATGGTCTGAATAATATCTAGATCTGTGCTCTTTGTGTACAGCCTGTCACGTGTTCCTTTTGACCTTTAGGGTTCAAGTATATATACCGATATCCTGCTACCTGCTAATAACTTGCCACTGGCTCGTAATGCTGAGATGTCCTCTATTATTCTTTGAATACAGCAGAGGAAATACTGTGGAGGCAGGGAAGCTAAACAGTGCCCCATTTCCCCCATTTATAAATTTTCCATGCCACCTAAAGAGAGTTCTGTTATCCAGTTACCTTAAAATAATATTTACTATAAATCAGCTTAAGATAACAGTTAAATAAAGGCATTGTATTCAAATTAGATAATCCAGTTATAAAAGTTTGTTAAATACCTAAGTGAATTGGAAAAGAAAGTACATTAGCCTGTGTGTTTTAAGCTCTCAGCTTCCAGGAAGGTGGTAAACATGGCATAAGTCTTTATCCAGAAGACATAACCTGTAGCAATACCAGTTGGGGGCTTCTGCTGGAAAACCCTAGGAGCTTTCCATTGGAGGGGTCTTTCAAGAGCACATCCTTTGAATCTTTACTGTGCACTGGTAATGCAAGTTAGCTTTGCAGCATTGTCCTCTTGAAATCTTCTTTGAAGTTCAGGTTCTGATCCCTCATCTTCAAACTAATTTCTTCCCGTTCTTACTACAAGAATTACCCTCACTATTCCTCCCAACTGAAATAAGAATTCCTTCACTTCCCTGAAGGTGTCTTTTTGTTTGATTAGGTGTTATCATTTGTTCTTGGCAAAGTAGAAAATATCTCCTTGCATATGCAAGGACTAAACTTTCCTTTTTTTCTTCTCAGTGGTGATTTGTTGGCATATTTCAATGTGATATTTTTGTCTTTCATTGGACCTTGTATTTGCTCAGCCACACTAGTAAGTTACCTTTTTGAATTAGGTGAGATGAACATTTTTTTTCACTTTCATGCATGATAATTAATTTAGGGGGCATTGTCCCCAAAGGCATCTATCGATATAGACACATGGCATAGTAAGAGTTTGTTTAAAGACTATATAGAATAATAGAATTAGGAGCAAGAAATTTCAGTGTGAAAGCTTTTATCATCCCTTACTTTCTTGGGGTATAAGTATACTGAGCTTTGGTGTACTTCGGTTTCTTCCACATATCTTCTCTGGATTCCTTTCTCCTGTCAAGACAAAGGAAAAGTTCACTCTGATTTGAAAAGTAGCTTATGTGAATTGTTGCTGTCATTACTATACTTTTGTTCATAAAATATTAAGAATAAGCAAAGACAGATACGATGCCAAGTCTATGCAACCATCTATGTCTATTACTTATCTTTTCCTTTTCCCCCTGCTAGCTCTTTAGTACAGGGCAGGTCTGGCAACACTTGTTGCTACAGGAGCTAAGACACTGAAATCCAGACCTGACCTGAACTACTCAAAGTATTGAAAAAAAACCCAAAACCCCAACCAAAAAAAAGACAATGTGCAACTACCTAACACACATTCCTAAGCACCAGAGATCTTCAGCTGCATTTATTTACTGTTATTTGATGCTTTCCAGGCACTCAGGTTCCTAGAATGAGTCTAAGGACTAGCCATTGGCTGGAAACTCAGAGTAATATTTCTATCTCCCTCTCTCCATCAGTTACTTGCAGTGCTCATATTTTATCTATTATTTACCAGAAGCTTTACATACAGCCCAAAGCTGTAAAGCGGCATCTTCTACCTGGTACCATGTACTGTAGTAGTCCTCCTTTACAAGCCTGGGAAAAGCCTTGAGAATCTGACCCACAGAGGCATTAGGCAATCTGGTGAATACCAATTATTTTTATTGAAAAATAATGCTTATAGAATATAGCTTATATTTCAAAGTGCTGTCACTGCCTTCGTTCCTTAGAGTTTGGCTATAAAGACATGTTTTCTGTCTGAAAGCACTTAGAATACTTCCCAGTTACACAATGACAATTTTCAAATTCTGTGGTTAGCAGTTTTATAGTGTGAAGATTTAATCATTTGGGCATTGTAAAAGTAAGTATTGTATTTGGTAAATAGAAGAAATGTGGGAATAAATTGAGGAGAAGCTTGCATTTCTTGCTTTTTGTTTCTAGAAAGGGAAGGTGTGAGGGTGTCAGGCTGTAGCTGCCCATTTAGCAAGTGACACTCTTCAAAGTGGAACTTCACTACCGGCAGTCTTACATGCATGTTTACTATCTAAACATGTGGATATTTTCAGCTCATTACATGACCACTTCAAAAAGGACAAACCACAGCGTATGAAAACTTGCTGCTCGCCACACCACAGGCTGTATTCTGGTCTGCCTTTAGGATCCATACAATTTCCTGCTCATGTATTTCCATAGGCTGGACCTCTTCAGTGGAATGTACATGAGATAGATAAACCCTTTATTTCAGTCACTTAAATTTCTCACTGGATACATGTGGATAAACATCTGGCATTGGTTTGTCGTGCACAGATACCAGGACTGAAAAGAGAGTATTGACAAAAGGAGAAACTCTACAGCACATTACGAGCATAGACTTCTCTCCTTTCCCCTACTGCAAAATTTCAGCTCAATCTTTAGACCATGCTGTGACTGCTCCCTTGCCCTCCCAGCTGTAAAGCTGCGGTCAGAATCACTATCTTCTTTGTGTGGCTCTGCAAGTGTCTCCCACAGCAGCATTACCCTTTACTGGTTAAATACAGCGTCTTTTCATTTGTCCCTGTATCCCTTAGGGGCAAACAAACAAAAGGAAGTACTTTTTCTCATGATGCGCAATAAAATCATGGAACTCATTGCCACAGGATGTTGTGGAGGCCAAAAATATAAATGGTTTTTAAATGATAATAGATAAATGCATGAGGGTTGGCTCGAGAAGTGACTATAAAGTACAGTGGTCTACACATAAACTTACTTCAGGAAGATCCTAAGGTGTGGATATCTTGGAGAATATACTGTCCTGTAGAACATATATATGCTCTGTTGTTATAGGGTTTCTACTATTGACCATTTTCAGAAATAGAATTCTGAACAAGATAGACCTTTGCCATGAATCAGTGTAGCCATTTTATTTCTTTCTGTTCTTGTTTTATTTAATTTCTTAAGCAAATACTTTAATTATTGCCAGTGCTAAAGTCTCCCAGTATGTTTTCTTGTTTATCTTCTCCTTTAACCCACTAGCTTATTTCCCAAGGCAATGAAGCAATAGAAAATGTTACTGAAATGTCAACTTCTTTCATAAAATTATCCTCAGATTTCCATAGTCGATTTTTTTACTCTAACAGATGATGGAAGCCATCTTGCTGAACCAGTCTCTAATCCTATGCAACAAGAATACAGCTTGCAACACAATAGTTTAACCAGAAGAAATGCTCCCTTGCTGTTTAGGAAAAACCAATAATTTTTAAAAATTGCTAACTATTGAACTGGTTTACAGTTACACAACTGCATTCCAGCAAGAATCTACAGGAACTGGTCCGGGATCTGTTTGAACAGACTGCACAGAGAAGGTTGTCCAGAGTGCAATTGCCTACAAACTTATGAATATCAAATATTGTTAAAGGTGAAGATCCTTATCTGGCGCAAATCAGCTGCACCATCTCCAGCTGAGTCAGACAGCAGAGAATAAGGTCTGAAATTTGAATGATATGACAAATGTTGTTTAGAAAAATAAAATAATGATTTGCTCAAAAATATAATGTGAAGAAATTTAAGTTGAGCACTGAAATAATATATTTTAAAAGTTTTTTCTTCATCAGCTACTTACTTTTAAAAGTCCTACTTTCCCCCTGAAATAAACTACTCTCGTTCTGACAAATTCTTAATAACTTAACTGCTTGTGAAGTAAGCTGGGAAAGAAGTCATACAAATCCAAATGATTGTAATGGAAGCAGAATCGGGCCTGTAGTTTCATTCTTCCGCTGTAATTGAATCTTTGACTTCTTCCTACCCTCCCCCCAAATTTAAGGACGGTACATTGGCCTCTTTCCATACAACTATAGTGTTCTCACTAACATCAGTAGGAATTGTGTATGTGACTTATAGATGCTAACTATGTCATTTTATGTGGCAGTAATGTTATTTACACTGTAGACCTCCATGCACAGGTGGGAGAATAGTTCTTTTGTTAAGTATTTAATTCAGATAGAAAGCACCTAATCAAAATCACCCCCAGGAGGCAGATACAGTAAAGATTATATACTCTGTGACTATGCATTTCAACAAAAGCTTCTCAACTTAAATTCGTTCTTCCATTAAATACAACCTCAGTCTCAATTTCACAGAATTAAAGTAAGCTGGTTTAGAAGGAAAAAAAAATGTGGTTTTGCTAAGACAGGGACAGGAGATCCCTATGTAAAAAAAGATACTGGGGTGCTGAAAGATGGTGCTAAATTCTTTTGCTTAAACATGTAGACACAGGATACGTAATTAGTCAGATAGCCACAGAGAAAAGGAAAGAAAAGAAAGGAAATGTGGCAGAAAAGGAAATTCTATGCTGTAAATAATGGAATGCAAACTATATAGGATTAGTTTCATCAGAGGGATTGCAAAATAACACTGGAATCAATGAGGTTGGTGCAAATCTCCGCAAGTGCATTAATCCTGCAAATTCTGTCATCACAACTTGTTAACACAAATGTCTTGGCAGCCAACAGTAGAGGAGAAACAACCTCCACATTCGTTTATCAATGCCTACCCCCTCTTTCAAATAAAGAGTTATTGAAAATATCTTGAATGTCATGTGTTGAACCACACTGCCTCAACTCAAAGTCTACCAATGTTATTACACTCGTTGAAGTGCTTGAGCTGTTCTAGGAACTGCTGAACATAAAAACTACCAAGTGGTAAGTACATTCGCACTCACAGCCTGAGGGCAGGGTTGTAAATGTTCCTAAATCCCCTGAAACGTTAAAGACTAGCTAAATACCAGCTAAAAGACTAAGTACCAGCACTGTATAGCATCCCTTATCTTTTAAAACTTCTGGGGAACCTGAAACTTTGGTGAGGGAAGACAGAAATTTACTGTATTTGGGATCACATCTTCATAAAGGAAATGCAACAATTAGTAAGTTAATAAGACGAATTCTATAAATTCCACGATGAAAAACAGATTAAGAAGTCAGTAGATAAAACATTTACTTTAAATCTGCTGACAGTAAAGATAAGGGTAATGACTGACACATTTCTAATTTCTGAGTTATTCTTGCAGCCATTCAGTTGTTGTCAGACTGAGGGATCTGATTTGATCATGCCAGCCCTGAATTTTCAACGTTTTTTTCCTGCAGTCTAACAAATATTGTGCCAGTGGCTTTGTTATTTTTTCAAATTGTGCTTGCACTAAAAAAGACTGGCCGACATGTTTACATACTACTCTGGTAGCTGGAAGAAGTTGATAGTCTTGGGAGTAACTTCATCTGGAAAGACAGGAGAAGAAATGTCTAGCCTTGCTTTATATTATGAAGGGAAAGAGAAAGGGAGAAGAGAATGAGAAGAAGAAGGGGAGGAGGAAGGGAGAAAACAAAAGGGAGGGGAAAGAGGAATGAAAATTTTCATGGTTACTTGAATGACAAGTGATTATCTGATATCTATAAATTACATCATCTATGAAAACTATGTATTTGTTAGAAGGAAGTGGTAATACATTTATGGACGTTCTTGAAACCTGTAGCTCCCCAACTTAATTCTGTCCCTGATCCTTGACAGCAAATTCACAGAGCTCAGTGATGTTATGTATCACTCGAGGATGTGGTCCTCTATCACCAAATCATAACAGCCGTGCTTTAAAGGCCTGCTTAGATGAGCACATTCAGCAGTGATCCTGCTGTCACTGTTGAAGGCTTTAATTGCATTCTTGAAATCTGATAGTGTGATATTTTTATTTCCCATGTTCTTTATCTGAATCGCAGGAAACAAAAGCCCTCTTACACAATGACCAGCAAACATTCGAAAGAACTAAATGGATTCTCTGAAAAATAATGAAATCTTTTACATGTGAAATCTAGACTCTGTTGTCAGTTTTGTTTCCACAGTCATAACCCATGTAGGCAATCACAAGCTGATAATACCACTTTCAAATGGACACAACATCAGAAACCACATTATTTGCAAAAAGGAAAGCAAGAAGTTCTATTTCATTTAAGTGATGACTGATAAAAAGCAGTTCATTTGAAACCTGTTTGTATTGGCTGTGTCTTGCTATCCCTTTCAATGCCTCTTTTGTATAGAAAAAGTATTTTTTTAAAAGTAGGTGCTGGTTCTCTTCTAGTGTTGAAGATGCCCATGACTCAATATTGAGTGGTTTTGGCGAGCATTTCTGGGCTCAGGTTGTTGTGTGTAGGCATCTGCACAATAGGTAGACAGTTTCAAAGAAATCCTCTTTGGTCCAAATCCTACTAAATCCTTATATTTTGTAAGGATAGGTAGCTCTGTCTCTAAAAAAAATCACAGGCTTGATGTCCAGTTTGTATGTGTAGCTGTCTATTCTGATTTCTTTGGAAGACAGGCTTGCCAGAGTGGAATGCTGTGCAACTGCTCTGTATGCGGGGTGTCAGAACTCCTGGAATCACAATATTTCAAGCCAAAAGTTTATCTATGCAGAAAATTTGTGGAGCGATTTTCTGAATATCTTCCCACTTTGAACTGTGCCCAAATAAGAAATGTGTGGGAATTAGGTACAGAAACACAATATTATCCTAGAGCACAGATTCAGAAAAGTCTGATGCTTACAGTGGTATTTTGCTGCTATGTAGGGTCTTAAATTTAAGCATTTTGCAAATCTGTGATGGATTTAGCATGGGATAACCCAACCTGAGAATCCTCAGTCCAGTAGGTTTTCACACTTATGTTCAAAAACTGTCTTCAGAGACTCCCTAATGCATACCTGAAATCTTAAACTCACCATGAAGTACAGTGGCATCCTGTCTATAATTTAACTACTTAATTGCTGGGAGAAGCAGCTAAATTGTATATTTATTCAATGATTCTTGCAAAATTCATAAACAGTCTTGGGAAAAGAGACAAGTCCTTAGGACACCTGGCATATGTATCGCTGGGCTGCCACATCACAATCCTACTCGACCACTTTCTCTTTAGCATTATGAACCTTGTGCTCCTCATGGCATAATGGTCCTGCTTCAGCAGGGGGGATAAAGAACACATTTGACCCATCCTAGTCTATATTTCTAAGGAGTAAACTCTTTCCAGGAAGAGAATTTGTAGGCCTGTAACCCCTCAGACTGAGAAAGGAATAGAAGTCCTGTTTTCTACACTCTGATGTGATGGTATTTTAAAGAAAATCCAAACCAGATAATTCAGTTTGATGTACCTAGGTAATTGACAGCTAATCCAGGAGGAGATATCTAACTGAGTATATTCAGCCTAATCCCAGTGAGACACACCTGCCAGTTGGCTTGAGTCAACTGCTCACTGTGTTTGCGGCTATGAATCACATTCTTAAGAGTTTAATGACCCACTTTCAACGTGTGAGAAATTCAGGTATTTATCTTTGCTCCAAAGTTCTCCTCATAGATCTAAACTTTAGCACTTTTAAGATTCTTGTCCTAAAAGATTATTCTTAAAAATGTTTCTATGCTTTTTCACTTATGTAAGAGATACAGTCTTGAGGCATACTAAAAAACTTTTGTACTGTAGAGTAGTATCGTTTATGAACAAGATGGTGAACCTTCTCTAACTTGACTAACACAAGCGATAGAAAGGCACGGTGCATGTTCTATAGTCAACACTGTGTATACAGTTTAGTTTGGCACTGTTAAATCTGTGTGCATTTGGCAACATTTGGCTGAACAGTAGTATTTTTTGGGGTTTAGGTGGGCTACTTTAATAGTAGTTTATGACTTCAACAATCATCTCTAAACCCATTAATCATATAACTGCTCCTGCCATGGCCTATTGGGATGCATTAGTGAAATGATGGTATTAATGCTGAATTGTTCTAGCACCCAGAGTAAAGGAAATAATAAAACACAATAGTTAAGCTGTACCTTCATCTCACAAACCTATAGGAATATCCTTGTAAAAGTGGTGAATTGAGTGGGCTAATCCTGGCAAACTTATCAGAGTGACTCACACTCTTTCCTCGTTGAGAAAAGCAAACAAAAAGAACAAAATTCTACCCTTTACAAATACATTAAAAGAGAATTTAGCCCCCCTCCTCCTGCCCCCCATGGCACTAAGGTATATAATGAACTAGCTATGAGAGATCCTAAAATCACAAATTCCTTAAAGTTAGCAATATTTTTCTGTTTTCCCAGAGTATAAAAGTGAAGAGATGAATTACGCCAAATAACACAGAATATAATTATTTTTAGCTGTGATTCAACAGGAGATTTACAGACAGATTAGTGGTCACCAAAGAAGTATTTGCATCTGTTGTTTATGTTATAACATCTCAGATCAAAGTAAGGCTTTAAACTTTAACTTTCCGTTTTCCAAGTGTATAATGAAACTGTACAAAAGCTGAAGATGTGAGGAGGGAAAAGCTACAGAGTATTAAACATACTGTGGACAATTTTGAAACGAAGGGGGCATGTAGGAGGGAGCCTGGAGGTTGGATCTATCAAACTTCTGAACACTCCGGTCCTTGTCCCCTAGATTATGTACCTATGTGTGTGTGCTTGTGAATCACCCCAGTGATCGTGGAAACACTCCATGTTTAAAACAAGGCCTGTGTTGGCCTCGGGCTTTGCTGAATGTCCAGCCCTTTGCAGTACGGTGTCCAGTGTGCTTAATTCTGTGTACCCATAGTGATACAACATTTCTGTGGCTGAAGCTAACAAAGTTAGCACTGAGCTGCAGTGGCAGAAACAAGTCCAGTAAAAGCCCAACAGTGGAAACTCAGCCAAAATCAGGCTTCTTTCTAAACAGATGCTAAGATTTTTCAAGTAAATATAAATCTTTGAGGAGCTGATTTTAAGTAAGTTGAGGGTCTCTTTGAAGAGCTAATTGATGTGGATTCCTACAGCCAAAAAAGATCTATTAACTATCTTGTAAAAGGGGAGATCACCAACAAGAGAAAAAAAACCCCACAACAACAAAACCCCTGCTTGAGCCATTGTCTTTAATGAGATCATGATCAGCCCTTTTACGGAGTTAACTAAGAAGGAAAAAGACAATGCCTATGATTTAACTGCATGACTCAGAAAATTATTAATGGTCTGGAGATCCCATCACAAACAACTCACTTGTAAAATACAGATCAGGTCAGTAACGGTCAAAGGCATTTTCATTTACTAAATTTCAGGGGGCTTTAATGAAAGAATTTGCTGGCTTCAGTTCGTATGCCCTGATCCTGTACTCAGATCTCCATGGGAGGGGACTGTATAATAACACATGCTCACGATTTCAGCCACGTACAATGTACGAGTATGCCCATATACATACTCGATAATATTGGTCTATACATGCATGCAAAGGTTGGGACTGCAAAGTCCTGCCTCTTTTTCAAAGAACAGCCATCATAAATCATATCAAATTGTGTCTTTGTCTGCAAGTTGACTGGATATTGCAAGTGTTGGGCTTACGTGTAGACTGACGTTGTCATCTTGGCTTTATTTATGGTCCTTCTTGGGCACAGTTAACTGGGTAGAAATTGAACAGAGACAAAATGTAATTAACTATGAAAAACAAACAAAATGACCAGAAAGACCTTTCTCTCACCATTCATTTACGTATCACTGTTGGTATTACTTGGAAAGAGAGTAAGTAAGGTAAAAACAGGCTAAATATAAGGTTGATTTTAAGTTGGCATTGTCTTATAAAAATATTTCAAGTCACTCTGTGGATTTAAATTCTTACAGAATGTTCTGTTCCCTTAACTGAACATCACATTTGATTTGTCTGGATGAAAATATTTGGATTATTTATTTATGTTGGAAAAACTGTATGAATTTAAATTTAATTTAATGAGCTAACTAACTTGTCCTTTAATGGTATCAAAGTTTCACTAAATTTGAGAAGCAAATGCAGTTTTAAACAAAATTAGGGGGACAGTTGAAATAACTAATTTAATCTGATTTTGGAAGTTAACATAAATATAGTGAAGTATAGCTGTCGCGTTTTTTCAGCAATTCTGATGTTCTGTTACATGTTCTTTTCTTTTTAAGTGAGATAAACTATTTCTATCAGGAAAGACTGGCCTGCACTTTGAATTCCAATGTATTTCTCTCATACAATTTTCTGTGCAGAAACCATATTCTTTTATTTTTAAATAACCTGTAACTGTTTAAAATCAACTTAAAGCATCCAAGCAAGAGACAATAAACCAGTGCCTTTTTATGTTTATATCTTGTTTTACATAAAATTATTCTGCAAGTATATTTACAGCAATTAAAAGTCACCCTATTTATTATTAAGCAAACCTTTTGCTGATGTACCAAAGGGTAGCTATTCAGTGTATCCTACAAGTACAGACTGAATAAAACTATTTGATCATCTAGTTCCTTCCTTGACAATTCAGGATTATTTCCTAAAGTATACCGCTCCAACCATTAAGTCCACCAGAGCTAATTATATACTCTATATTTCATTTTTTTCATCTCGCTCTTCTCAATAAAAGCTTAGAGTCCATGCAAGAGTAGAATAGGCTTTAAGTATAAAAGAAATAAAACGAAATACCAATCTGATTAACATTTCAGGACTCAGAAAGCCAGTTTATATTAAAAAACCTTCTTACCACTCTGGCTTTGCGAACCATGTGTTAAAAGATGGGGATTATGAAGATCCATTGCAGTAAAGGATTCCAGCATTCTTCTTTGTGCTGGTTCAGCTGATCTACAACGCGGTCTGTGCCAAGACCCTCTGCCTTTCGTAAACATAGCGAGGAAACGCATCCACCACTGAGCTGTTCTTCACATTCGTCACTGGTCACTTCATTCTTTTAAATGTCACAAATTGTTTGTCTGAAGCATCTTGGAAAAGAGAGGGCAAATTGGGCTGGCACCATGCTTGAATCGTCCATAGCAGAGTTCCATTCACGTTTATGAGGATATTTGTTTACTAACCAATAGAAAAGAGCGCTGGGGTAAGAAACAAATGGTAGGAAACCTTTTTTCTGTCAACGCTTCTGTGACATGTAATTGCAGCTTTGTGGTTTTGGTAGTCCACACAGAGTTTACCTTCAGAAAGCCAGTGTTTACCTTATATTTACAAAAGGAAATTAGAGCTGCCACATGAAGGAAAATTACTGGGACAGCCCATGTTCTTATTTCACAGGTGTATTAGAGACTTCTTGTCAGACAAGTTAGCAGCCTTCTGGAAAGTTCACAAAAGCCAAGAAGCTGTAAGTTCAAATGTCACTTGTTTTTTAGCTGCTCCTTGTATTTCAGTGTGTTTTATAGCCATCACTGTGAAACAGGGACTCACACTCTTAATTTTAGCAGCAGATGAGTTATCAGTGTCAGCTTCCTTTTACCTGATAAATTCACTGACTCATGTGTTGAACACAATCTTTTCTGGCAGCATGGGAACAGAAGCTACTTCTTACACATTACAGAATCGATTGTCACATACGGGAGTACGCTGTCACCACCAGGAAAGTGGGGAATAGATTAAACCTTTGTATTGAGCTGTCTCAAGAATAATCACCTCCAACCACCAGTGATCCAGAGTCCATATCCCTTCTGCCTAACAGAAACAGAAGCAGGATTATGAATGCATTGCATTCAAGTAGGGCTGGGTGAATCCCTGATCTGCACTGAGTTTCTGGGAGCTGGGACAAGGAAAAAAACCTAGACTACTTTTGTCTTACATTTTTGTAATGTCCAAAAAGAAATCTCTAAAGAATTTTGGTAGTGCTTCTAGAGGGATTTCTTTCTACTTCTTGCAAAAATCTGCTTTCACTCATGAAAGCAGGCTGGTTCGTCTGTATGTCAGTGAAAAGCTGTGCAACTATCACAGGTAAAAGGGAATTTTGCAGTAACCCAGACTAACAGAGATATTTACAGGAGTGTGAATAAGAGGAGGGAGAACCACATTTTCTAAACACTCAGCTGTTGGTTTGGATAAGGAGCCTTCAACTAGAGCACAGTTTTGTAGTACATTTGAGATTCGTTACCTAGTTTTCTTTGGCAAGTGGAAGAAGTCCTACCTGGAAAAGTAGTTCAGCCAAGCTATTGCAGTGTTCCAGCTGAGCCTCTCGTCCCACATGCCACAGGTTTGTGGATGACGATGAAGATGATCGTTTCACGCCATGACCCTTTCTTGTACAGCAGCAGTGGAATGGCCCACTGCTTTGGGGTGCTGTGAAAGCAGAGCTATTGCTGCTGCCCAGCTGTGAAAGATCTGCTACTGGAAATGCAGAGAGACAAAAAGATAAGCTTGAAACAAACCCCAACACCCTGACCTTTCAGGAAGTTCAGTTCTCACCTGGAACTCTGCAGCTTTTTCTCATTTTACGTAATCCTTCCTGTATTCTTCCTTTCAAAGAAAACACCTTTGTGATGGCCTTGCAGTCTACTTGCAAAGAAAGGAACAAAGTCCTGCTTTCCTGCTTCTTTGTCCTCACACTGACAAAATGAGCAGTGCCACTACTTCCACTGTTATCACTCAGAAATCCATTAAACATTCTACACATTGTGCAGAAATTTATGTCTCCCCTTCCCTTCTCCTGCTGGGAATTTGTGGTAGCATGGTAATTTATTTCAAGTGGAACAGAAGCACTTGTGTTTTAGCTTTCTTTTCATGTCTAGAAGCTAGCAGTTTAATCCAAATGTAATGATGGTTAATAATCCCTATGTGCACGCTTGCACTAATATTAACAGCATACTTTTCACAAGAAAATAATCTTGGGTAGCGTGTTAATAGGTTTACAGTAAGATGACAAACCTCAATGTTTGTTTTCAGAGTAGATTAGAACTGCAGGCAGCTAATTAATAATAAAATAACAGAATTCCTGTTGGCTTTGGGAAGGTATTTTTACCTGTTCTGGAGCTGAAAGTCAAAAAGAAAAGTGCAGTCTCAGGGGTGAAGTCCTGGCCAAATTGAGGTTAACTGCAAAACCTTCGCTGACTTTAAGATGTCAGCATTCCAGACTTTAACTAACTGTCCTGTGTCATCACTGCAGACGATCGTATGCTTTTTTTTCCACAGATAAATCAGTAGATGTCCTAACCCCACATAATTTGACCTCATGGAAATGAAACCACAGCGTTACCTGAATGGAAAGAATTGGATCCAGATGAGACAGGGATGTCTCCAAGGGGAACGGGGGGTTTCCTGGCCTGTTACTCCCCTATGGCTCTGTTGGCTCTAATACTATGGTCTCCCCCCAGCCTGATCAGACCTTCAGGCATGGCATAGCGTTAACGCTGTTTCCATCAGCATCAATAGCAGGGATGGAAAACCCGTGTCCTGAAAAAGAGAACACCTAACCGGAACATTTATTCCTGACTTTTGCATGGCTTATATTTAGGTTTTCTGTGCTCTGGGCACAGGGGTTTGCAAGTGGGGGTGGGGTTCAGCTGTGCTTTGCAGTAACTGATGCAGTTTCCTTGGATCCTCTGGGAGCAACAGATATGAGTGTGATTAGAGTCACAGTCACAGCATTCTTTTAGTGCCTGACAAGATTTTTCATCTGTTTTCAGTACGGAGGAAATTGCCATGCTATAATGTTCTGACTGCAGGGCACGAATGTTACTGCCAGCTAATGGGCAGAATGTATAACTATTAACGTGATTGCAACCTACAGCTCAGCGAAACAGCTGCCAGACTTTCCTAAGGATTCATGAACACTTTGTTCTCTACTACTATGGTACAAAGTGTGATAGATATAAGCATTATAGATGTCAATTCTTCTTTCGATAGAATAGCTGTAGCCATGAGAAATGTTATCTTAACTCCTATATGTTCTGCACATGTAGTTAAACTAATGACCTGAAAGTCTGCATTTATGTACAGCAACTACAAAGTCAGTACAACAGATATTTTTTGTTACCCCTGAGGGAGAACAGTACCACATGGCTATCATTATGAAAATGAGATTGAACTAAAATCCTGAATCTGAATACTTGAAAGTTTAGGAATATCTGTATTTGATTTCAAGCCCTGGTCATCTCTCATTCTGAAGAATTACAGCATGTTTTAAAGGCCTGGGATATTTTCCTTTTATTTAATAGTCCTGTTATTCTGATACGTTGGTTTGTTCAATGTATTTTTGATTACATTGTAAATGCTTCTGAGTTATTACAAAACCACCCTTCTGAATGCGGTTTTACTTGGCAAGAAAACATTAGTCTTATTGTAATACATGACCTTCTTGGGATTTATTGTAAAATTAAAAGTATTGTAGAAGAAAGATCGAGAAAGCAAAACCAATGATAAATGCTAAGAATTCATACAAGATCTGAGTGAAGAACAGACTTGAAATAACTCGTGTGTCTCATCTTTGACTCATTTCCCCATGTTTTCACTACATTAATCATGCCAAAAGGACTGTCACTTTATATTTGTGAACTGTGAAGCTCCATCAGGGCAAGGGCCAGTACACGTTCCTGGATTACAAATCGGAAATTACTGTGATCGTTATCGCTTTGGGCACAGGGACACTGTGTGGAAATTTGCAAACAAAAGTAGCAACTTAATCAGTGAGAGAGTTGAGTCTGACAGCCGCCCAGCCGCCTTGCTGGGAATGCGGGAGCAGCCACGGGTGCCAGTATGCCTGGGAGCTTAGTTCACTGATCACTGGGAAGATATTCATATTTAGATTGTCAAAAAGATACATCCAACCAGTTTCTTACTATTAAAAAAATAATTAAAACCATTCCACTTGACTTTTAGTATAATTCTTTGAATCTGTATTGAGCATGCATGAATCTTAAACCATTCATGTCTAATTGTTTTTAACTTGGTTATTAAGCATAACATTTGTGAATACATCTGGTGGCTTCTGTTTTCCCTTGTAAAACCAGATATATTTTCAAATTGCTGCATACAAACTGCCTATCTCTTTGCCTAGCAATCCATTCCTAATACATACCTCTATTCCTCTGTCTATTGTTTGCTACATCTGTTGTTCTGCATGTGTGGTTATGCACATACATAATCGGTTGTTCATCTATGAATTTATTTATTTGTCCTATCTTTAACAACAGGAACTGCACATCAGCCAGAGAAACTACCGACAATGAGTTAGCAGATATGAAATTGAAGGCTGAAAGCTTCCCCACTTTAGCTCATGATTTCATGACTTACAAAGGAATGCCTCGCAATAACATTGACTTCCAGGAAGAGCTATGATTATGATAAACTGAAGTAGGAGGGAATATTCTTGCCAGGTCCTGGAAAAAAAACAGGGGAAAAATGCTGCTCCTAAAGCAAGGCTTTAGGAGGGAGATTCTTTCATCATTCCTTTTCATTTGTCTCCTCTTTACAGTGACTTAAGTGCAGGAATATCTCCAAAAGATTTAAATTTTCAGATTTTCCCTAAATTTAAACGTTTGGACCAGTTTTTATTCTACAGAATTAAAGAAGAGATTTTCAACTCAATTTTCTTGTCGCCACTACTGAGTTTGTGCTCAGTGTTAAGTACAGAACAACCTGATTCTACTCCTCATCATTGCAACTCCAGTATGGTTATTCCTTTAGCAGTTGATGGAAATGATAATACTTATTCCTAGTATCTGAGCTCTCTAGAGAAACCTGCAGATTTACATTTCTCACTCAGAGGCTGTAGAATTCGAAAACTAAACTCAGGGCAAGGAATTGGTCCCCATAATCATATCCTAAATCTCATTCCAACAACTGGGGATGAAGGAGATTGCATTAGCACACATTTACCTAAAGGAAACCTGTGACTGCTCCCTTTCAAAATCCCCAGAGGAATTCAATGAAAAGAGGGACCAGAATTATCTTTATATGATTTGGCTGCTCTCATATCTCCTATAAAAAAGGTCTTATCTTTCTATACAATTATTAAAGCCATAAAAGGATATATATCTTGAACTATGTCATTTCAGATAAACCAAGGCACTTTTACTAAGTTTCATAGTCTTTTCTGCAAGCTAATTTGAGTACCTTTTATTTTATTATATGGTTTAGTGAACTTCATATCTTTACACTGCTCTTTCTAAAACAGGGATTATATAATCTATTTAGTGGAATGAACTCATCCTTAATTTATATATACATACATGTACGTGCATATGTAAATATATGTACATATATACTAAATACATGACAGTTTCCATGTGAAATGTTTAGGTATGTTTCTCATTTTAATAATTATTGGAAGGAATTATTTGGCAACACTTACTTATATTTAGGTATTTTAATTCACTGTTTGCCATGTAGTCAAGCAATCAGTTCCATCAGCACACAAAGAAACCAAATTCTCTGGGATTGCACATATTTTGGCAGGATCATCTGCCCACTATGGAGAGTTACACTTCCATTATAATGCTGAGAATTATAGGTATGTCTGGAGGCACTTAGAGATTAATGCATATATATAGAATTTCACCAATGGAAAGAAAAGGTGTTAGAGTTTGTACTAGTAGTTAACTTTTAAAAAGTGCTGTGGGAAACTGAAGTTCTTAGTTTACTGCTACAAATATTTCTGTAAATTTCATTTATTTGTGCCTTAAAATTATAAAGTGATTCCAGCAGAGATGTATCAATATAATTTTTTAATGTCTGTAGTAAAACTAAGGTAAACAATGTCATGTATTCAGAACATCTATCATTAAACCACTTGTGCCCAGATTATTGTAATAAAAGTTAAGAACCATAAATACAGCCAAACTTTATAGGACACAAATGAATATTTCTGTCTACCTACATTTATAACCCATAATTTAAAGGAGTTATTATGTATACACGGCTTGTAAATCTATGCACATAAATACTGTGTGTGAGAATACATAAACTCTCGTCTAGATATTAATTGCTGAAGTAGTTCAGCAGATTTCAGGCCTGTATTTCCCTGGGTTTGGGGTGGGGAATGGATTTTATAGCATACAGAGGCTTTGCTCTTTGCTATATTAGGTACCAATGGACAAGAACATCAGTCTTCAATGTAAACTGGATCATGGTTTTGAAGCCAAATGCTGAACACAAGACATAAAGCAAAATAAAATAATATTTACCATGATTAGGCAAGGGAAAGGAGGTGAAAAGAACAGGGCACTTGATTAAAATATTCTCATTCTCTGTAGTGTAGGCAGGATTCTTTTAAACATTTTTTCACTAAATAAGACATGCTGAGGTGAGGGATCTCACAGATTCACAGAATGGTAGGGGCTGGAAGAGACCTTTGGAGGTCATTTAGTCCAACCCCCTTGCTAGAGGAGGATCACCTAGAACAAGTTGCACAGGACCACGTCCAGAATGGTTTTGAGTATCTCCCGAGAAGGAGACTCCACAGCCTCTCTGGGCAGCCTGTGCCAGTGCCCTGTCACCCTCAAAGTAAAGACCTTTTTCCTCATGTTCAGATGAAACTTCCTGGGTTCCAGTTGGTGCCTGTTGCCCCTTGTCCTGTCACTGGGTACCGCTGAAAAGACTCTGGCCCCATCCTCCTGACCGTCCACCCTTTAGATATTTATAAGTGTTGATCAGATCCCCTCTCAGCCTCTTCTCGAGGACAAACAGACCCAGCGCTCTCAGCCTTTCCTCATAAGAGAGATGCCCCAGTCCCCTCATCATCTTTGTAGCCCTCCGCTGGACTCTCTCCAGTAGTTGCCTGTCTTTCTTAAACTGGGGAGCCCAGAACTGGACACAGAGCTCCAGATGTGGCCTCACCAGGGCAGAGTAGAAGGAGAGGATAACCTGGCTACACTCTTCTTAATGCACCCCAGGATACCATTGGCCTTCTTGGCCACAAGGGCACACTGCTGGCTCATGGAGACCTTACTGTCCACCAGGACTCCCAGGTCCTTCTCCGCAGTGCTGCTCCATCTCTGCTCATCTGCTTACAAACAGCTTGGCTGCTCAGGTGCTCCAGCTTGTTAAAGGCCTCACTGCAAGAAGTTGGTAACAGCATGCTCTGCCCTCAAGCAGACCATGAACCATGCTGTGACTGCAGATATGTTCTGGTTCCAGCTTTCCCTGTGTTTTGAGGTAAAGAGATGCATAGACACTAATCATGGCCACAAAGATCACTGGGCCCTCACTTCATCTTTTTTGGGCAAGGCAAAACCCTACCATGGTTCAGTCCTTACCAGGTGCCTGTGAAACATCATAGGCATCACAGACAAGTAGTACACAATAAGATTTACATTTCTGGTAATGCTGAAACTTTAGGAAGCTTGAATTACTCCCTGTCACCTAGCAACTGATATGAGATCACTTCCAGTTTTCCTCACCACTAGGTTATTTATAATAGAAGCACACCCATGGAGGATGTGAATACATAGTGCACAGATCATGAGTTCTGCTGAGTGTTTTAAGACTAGTGGGATGAAAGGAGTGGATGTTTTGTGGATCTCTCTGGGTAAAGGTAAAAATAAGTAGTTGCCTGGAACAGTGGGAAAGATGTTTGATAGCCCAAGGGATCCCCTTGCACTCTTGTAGCCCCATCTTTACTGATATTGCGGTACTTTCAGTGGTTTCAGTGCATCTAAACTTTCCATTTATGCTTTCAAAAAAGATCCCAAATTAAGACTGTAGATTATTGGCAGTCATCACCATAGTATAATGTCCTGGGTCTTCGGCTGACTTCTATCAGGCACTGATGAAAGACAGAAGGGTAATCTCCAATGAAGTTACAACCTACATAGGAAAGATAGACAAATGGTAATAAAATTAAAAAAAAATGGTGACTTTTTTCATCAGGGAGGACCTAAGATAAAGAACTTTGAGCTGAAGGCAGAACTCACGGCAGTGAATAAAGAGATTCCTCTTCTGTGGTATTTATGTAAGGCACTACAGAAAGAAGAAACTTGTACAAAGACTAGAACGTAATGCAGTTGAGCCTTAATTTCACAACCTTTCTTGGAAAAGTGTTTTCATACACAGAATACCAACACTATGTTCATATGTCATAGTGATGAGTGTAAGAAACCAAGCAGAATTAAAAATAGATTAAGTAATACAATGTTAAAACATTATACGACCTCCTATAACACAAATAAAAAGTTATACATAGATTCCAAACTATACTACAGCTTCCCAGGTTCACTGAAAGTTTAGCTATAACCTGGCAGTGCAATATAGCAACCAGAACTATTTATGCAGTTTAAGATTATATTTTTCAAGAACCGTATGTAATGTAGTGAGGAGATATTTCAGTGGAACTAATGTTGATTATAAGTCATATGCCCATCTTCAGAAATGAGCCATAAGGTGTCTAAATATTCTCCTACACAGAAGTTGTTCCAAAATTAGTCATTCTGAAAGGTACTCCTCACCAAAAGTATCTTTGCCAAAGAAAATTAATTATTTCCACACTTTAATAGAAAAATATTCTTTTAATAAACCCCCAGATATTAATTTGTTTAGGGTAATATGGCAGATGTTGCCTTTTCTACAATTATGCCTTCCTCTTCAGTGTATACTGGGGATGGTTCACATTTCCAGTCAACTGTATAATCATAAATTAATTTAGTTTATAGAATTAAGTTGTTTGGAAAGTTAGATCAAGAAAGAAAAAATACAGTTGATGCTGTAATAAAATTTGTAAAGGTTAACATTAAACTGGATAATACTTTGAACCAGAAATATTACTAATCAGTAGAAAATAAGAACATATTGTTCTGATTTACTTGTTATAAGTAGCTTCCTTATGGGACCATTTAATCACATTTGGTATGATTTTCTGTTATGCTGCTTATTGACTTTATTGAACCTTAAGTTTAAAAAACTGAGATCTAATATTCATACAAAAGTAATTGAAATTGACTCTTGAAGTGTTTTGTGTGCTTTTTTAATAACTGTAAATAATTACATTTGAAATGACAAATAAATTTCCTTTATACAGATTTTTATATTTTAGTCTAGAAGCGGGCAAGTTTTTAGAGTGATATAAAACTTTGAAAACAAATTGGAAAGATTTCTTGAAGATGCCTTAGTAGGAAGCTCAGATTGAATTATCAGGCCAGTACAATCAATACTTGGCCTAAGTCAACATATGAGGATATACTTCATGAGGAATTGAAACTCAACCTTCTTGTTCCCATAAATTACCCATATATAGAATATTATGCTATTGGGCAAACCTAACTGGGGAAGTCTTCTGATATCTTGAAACAAAGAACTCTGTGTTCCCCATATCTTGGCTTGACTGGTGTAGCAAGGACTATTTCTATTCATATTAAAGTACAGTGCTTCATAAAAATACTTTTGCTTCCAGTTTCCCAAGATTCCAGTGGGATGCCATACAGTGTATTCTTCCAGCATCATTATCTATTACTGCCTATTACATTTTACATACTTTACTGCATAACGTAACATGGTACAGAGATGCCAAGCCACCACTGACACAAACTCAAGTATCCACAAATTGATTGGTTTTCAGAGACCGTATTTTCTAAAGCAGTCTAATAGAAGTAACTTGAGTACAACAAAGTGCTGTCATTTTATAGTTGCAGAGCTAGTTCACACAATAGTTTCTCAGATGGTTCTGCAGACTGCGTCCCTACTGAGGTATATTCAGAAACATCCTCAGTGACACTCCTCATTTTGCTGATTTGGTCTATACATAACAGTTCCTCTTATTTATATTATGTCTTTTTTTTTTTTGATTTGTTGTGGTTTTAATTCGTGAAACTCCTCTTTTTTATTGACTTCCTTCTAAAAGCTTCTTTAGGAGATGAGTTTTCCAAAACTCTTCTCAGTGCAATGGAGATTTTACTATAGAATTTGATTTCAAATATCGAATCTGTGAGCTTAGGTGTGAAGTAGAGTAATAAAAAAACCTAAGAATGAAAAGATAGAACTAGAAAGAACCATAAAATACCATATATTCTGCCTGATCTTTACATATTCTTTTAAGACCCCCAGTGATGGAGTTTTCACAGTTTTCCCACAGAATCCCTATTGCTATTTTGTTACCTGTACTGTTAGAAAACTTTTCCCCTAATATGTTAAAGTTAAACTTCTCTTACTGCAGCTTCATGGATGTGGAAAACAAATTATTCTCTTTCTCTTTGCAGTTTTATGTCCTTCTAGTCAGTTATTTTCTTGCTAGCCTTGCTATTAGCCTAAACTTTCTTAAGTCTTTCAATTTTCTAGATTTATGACCATTCTTTGTCTTCTGTACACTCTCCCAAGATAATGTACATTTTTCCTGAATTGCAACATTCAGAACTGGAGACAAAGCTCCTGCAGACACTTTACTGATGCTGAATGCAGCTGAAAGATTACTTCATGTTTTGGAATAATCTCTTACATCTGTTATCCCTGATTTCTTCTGACAAAAAGATGTCTGGTCATCTTTTTGTTTATCTGAAGAGGAAAACGTGATTATTTTTTAATTTTATTTTCTTTAAGTAGCTAAAAGATTCTTCTACACTCGTAGCAAATTTTTATTTAACTGAAGGTTGCTATAAAACCAAGCTCAACCACCACTAGGACAAGTGTCATTAGTATATTGGAAGTCACCTGGAGTGACTCCCCAGTGAGTGTTTGGCCACTGTGCTGAGAATGCAGCTGTGGTTTCACTGGCCACATGCTAAAGAAACAAGTAGTGGTTATTTGTATCTGTGAGCTCCATACGTATGAGGATATGTTCACAGTTTATAGATATCTATCTTACGCAGGCTATAAATTAAACATACATAATCAACCACCAATTTTTCCTGATGGCAATTTAATCGTGTCTATTAATTATGCTTTATAGCCAGATAGTAAACATGAAATGTCAAAGATTCAGGCATTCAAAGATTCAAGGATTTAAGGAAAAGTATCTTTGATGTGTTTGGAACATTTGGTTTGGAAAAAATAACCAAATGTTTCAGTAACAGGTGTATTTTCTTGCTGCCTTAAGGCTAGAAGTCTGGGTATATTGCATTTAAAAAAAAAAAAAAAAAGAAAAGATATAACAGAGTTTCTATTTCCTCCAAAATGTTTGTTTGGTTATGTACAGAGTTGCTGGATTACTTTTCTGGTTCCTTTTAGAATTGAGATCCACAAATATTTACATATATATATATATTTCATAACCAATGATTTGTCAAAGCTTCATATATTATATATCACAACAGGCCTTTCTGTGAGTCCAGTTTGTGTACCAGTCATTTAAAGCTTTAATTTTAGCTCAGCAAGGTTGATTTCATAAATTCACTGTAATTATCAGTATACATCCTGTATCATCTTAATGTAGGTAATCGATTACCCACGATCTGACGAAGTTTCTTCCTGAAACAGGTCATTTCTTTTCTCCTTTGCTGCAATCTGTATTGCAATCCTATTAAGTCTAATTGAGAATAAATTTGGAAAAGTAGTCATCTTCATTGATGAGATATCTACAATTTTTTTTTCTGGCTGATGTGTGCTTTCCCTGCCATGCTTCAAGCCCAGGTCACGCTGTTCCAAATCAGGTGCAAATTAGCACGTTAACATTTGAGCATGATTCATTGCCTTTATGTGCCATCCATGTTAGTTTTCCCTGATTCCCACTGATCACATATGGTCAGAAAACGTGGAAGGATATATTCCGGTTGGTCTCTACTCCTTGGATCTGAAATATGAAAACGCAGCATCATTGTAAATTTGTTGTTTTATCAATCTCTTCTCACTGACAAATAGTTCATAGAAGATGCTACTTTTAAAACTAAATGTAATGTTGCCCTTTTCAATACACAGATAAAATCACTCTTCTTGGTGATAAACTCCTTCCTAACCCCTTTGGCTTCTGCAAAAGTTAAAGAAATTGTGTGGTATTCTGTATCTTTCAACTTCTTCCAGCTTACTCCCATTAGGGTTTTTTTGTGTATTTTTAAAAGACAAATTACATCAACTGTCACTTTTATATCTGACTCCCTGAGGCAATTTGTCAGTGTGGGGAGGTACGAACCTCCCTCAGATAGAAAAACAAAGAAAGAAGAAATGAACTTTCATTAGTTGTTGTATAGTTAGTATAGTATTACTAGTACATGTCCAGGTATGCAAAGCAAGACAAGACGAAACAGGTCTTATAAAATATCAGTGGTGCATTGTCTTTCTATTATTCCAAATGATGTGCAATATATGGTTAATGGTAGGACAGGGAGAACAGTCTATTATTACTTTAACTTGCATTCTTGTTCTGAGGCACAGTATGCAAACCTAATGTCATCTGGATACCATAGCAGTCTTTACCATATAATTACATGGGACCAACATTATTTGATCAAAGTAAAAGAAAAAGCTCTTATTTTATTTATAAGCCATCTGCCACAAACCATTATCATTTACGTAGGCCCTAAGTTAGAGTTTCCATTTTAATAGTTCTATTAGTGTTTGGGTGGTTTCTATGAAGATCATTCAATAAACATTGTCCAGAAAAAGCTAGATACTTTTAATGCATAATCCTCTGGAATGTTTATTAAACAATAACACTGAACCTTCTGACAGTTTTATTTCTGAGAATGTTATAACATTATTATGCATCCCACCGGTAATTCTGCATTACTGAAAACTCCTGTGCAATGTAATGAGTCTTACCGAAAGCAGATGCAGCTGAATTAATAACAGGGACATCAATGCACTACAGAAAGCCATATAGTGGGAGGGGTGGGATGGGAGAAAAGAATGCAGAAAAGAATTTTGTTTCACTTTTGCAACCAAAAGTAACTGAAATAATAAGAAACAGTTATATAAGGATTCGAAAATCCGAATGTAAAAAGTAGATTCACGTGAAAAGAGTATTTCATCATGCATTATATATTTACTGTTTAATGCTGGACAAATTGAATTTAACTTACTTAGAGGATGAAGAGGCTCTAAAAAAATTACTTAAAACCCTAAATATTCTTCAGTTTACTTCTGTGAATAGGTTTCTGCATGTCACATTTTCTGTGAGGCGACCCTGCGAGGATCCTTTTATCACCTTTTAAACAGATGCTATTTCTTTAAACTAACAAAAAAGAAAGCTCAATCTAAGATTTGGTACACTTAATATAAAGACTCCAAAGATGAGAAGGCTTCAGATCAAACTCAGTACTTGGCCATAATGAACCTGGTAAATGTTGGTTTCCTGCAATAAAAATAATAGGTGAAATCTTGGCCTATTGAAGTCAGTGGGAATTTTGCCGTTGATTTTAGCAGGGCAAGTATTGCAACCAATAAATCTACTGAGCAAACTACAAGAAGTGGGTGAATGAAGGAAGGGGAATTAATGTAACAGAACCTCTACATTATTTCAGTCCTTGTTCTACCCTCCTTTGCCTGAGTGAATAGCTCTTGATACTCCTGAGATGTGCTCACAGAAACTATTGTGGCAGTGTACCGAACACCAAATATTTACAAAAGCATTTAATGAATGATTCTGAAACCGGAAAATCGGCTTTGTTGTTATAATGAGTCAGTCTCAGATTCAACCAGAGGCTGTTTTAAGGGTGAGTAACTGAGGGCAATTGCCCAAGACTGGATATTATGGGGAGTGTGTTAGACTATGATAATTAAAAGTACAAGTTATCCAATATGCCCCAATCTATGTCTGTGTTCTTGCTAGTCCAAACTTGCTGTAACTTCAAACAAATTCAGTTTGGTCTTTCAAATGCAATCCTTTCTGTAATGTGAATAAAATAACAGGAAAAAATTTAGTTAGAAATATAAATATCTGTCTTTTTATATTCATATCCTTATATGTGTTGCTTTTTATTGACGTGTGAAAATACCTAATTTCTGATGTGTAATAAGGGTAGCCACCATATTTCTGTATGGATTTTCCCAGACATCCATTACACACATGCATCACATGGCCCATGTACAGCAGGGCAGTTTCAGAAAGCTGCGGACCAACAAATCAAGCACTGTACAGCCACGCCACACACAAGCTATGGTCCTATCTGGAAGCAAAAGGCATTGGATGTGAGGAAATGTATGTGTTGGTACCTCATCACAGGCAGTACCATGACTTGAGAGCCCTGTGTTTCATTAGGAGGTGAAAGCTGTGCAAGAAATTTGAACTTCTTGTTCAGGTGTTTCAGTATCTGGACCAGAATATGGAAAAAGGCAACCATCCAGTTTGTGGGGCTCTTTCACAGGGTTTATTTGCAACCAAGGTATAGCTTGGGAAAAAAAAAAAAAATTACTGGTTAGAAAACAACAAGAAGCAAGGGGTAGCTAAAAATACATTATCTGATGTCAAAGAGATGTACAGGCAAAATACTTCTGAACATAAAATCACGATGTAGAAATGTGATGGATCTGTAAAATTCTCCCTTGAACTAGCTAAATATCTGTAACATTCATCTGATAGTAATAAACTAAAACAGAGCAAACTTACACAGGGAGTGGAAAATGGTGACATCTACTGCAGACATTGTTTTGCAATACCCAGTTTTCCTTGGCTGTTAAATCTCATTTTAATACTTATCAGAGTATTCAATAATAAATTTTCCCCAGCACTTAAAACACTCTGCAGGTTTCCAGCCCAGAGTGGTTACCTGGCAATTCAAGCAAATGTTTTTGTTGTCTGAAACTGTAGGACATCCACTTTGGTTTTGACCAGCATGGTTATCAAATACTTCTCCAAACTGGAGTAAACAAACAAACAAAACAATAACAGTAGTTAACCCTAAGCACAGGTATGCTTATAGATAAGATGAAGCAGCCCTTCTTATTAATCACACTGTATATCTGACTCCTGCTCCTTTCTTCAGTCTCTAAATCAACTCCATCTGGTTCTTAATATTTAGTTGTGCAGCTTACCTTTCAGAATGAAACATGCTTACTGCTGCAGAAGCACGTCCAATGTGATTAAAATTATTAGGTAAAACAGTGGTTGCTTAAGTCTGGAATCAGCTAACCATAAAAAAACCCCATGATCAGCCACAAAATGAAACTGAGGACCAAATCTTCACTGGGTACAAATTGGCTGGACTCCAGCTGATTTCAGTGGAAGGCATTGAAAACAATGTTCTGGGCCACCTTTCTTTACGTTAATATTTTATGGAGAAGATCAAGCAAGATGCCAGAACAATGCTTGTACAAGATACAATCTCATCATATTGATTTGTAGACTAGTCCTGGGTTTCTGGTCTGTTGTGGCAGGGCAAAGACCTAGGTAGCTAGAAGGGAACAACCCTACCTATGTTAACTAAAACAAACAAACAAAAAGTGCCCCTCTTTCTGGAGTACCCAGTTTATTTAGAGGGTCCTAATTCAGATTCTGCTCAACAGACCGCAAATGCAAGCCAAACAACAACAAAAGCAAAGAAGCAGGACAGCTTTCTATGTTTTTTTCGTCAACAACTTCTTTCTTTTATTGCCATGACAGTGTTTCTATTTCTTTCCAATTTTTTGGTCACAGCTAAACTAAACTATATTCATTGCTGAGTCTGCAAAATCTTTGTGGAGATCTAACCCAGTAAAAAATCATATTGCTGAATGACTTCGTGAGATAGGAACAATCCAGGGGAGGCAGGATATGGTAGGATCTTTTCCAGGAAGGACTCACATGTAAGTTATGATGTATAAGTAGGACCTGGCATTTCCCTGTGGTGTGCTTTGTTCTTTTAGGGATTCATTTTGGAGCTGCCATGATACCTCTACCACAAACGCTCGCTGCAACCTCAACACAGATGGAAGCAGGCAGGGCCTGCTCCAGCTCATGCCAGCAGGCTGTGATACTTGGAAAAACATTGGGACTCTGTGACTGGAAGGGGCTACTCAGATAGTCAGGTCCCTACCCCAACAATCACAGGGTCAACTGAAATCTGGGCTCCCCCTGAAAAAGTTGAAATTTCCCCTTTTGGCAAGAATGCCGGTTATGCACCCTTATGTCACCAGAATGCCTAAACAGGTAAAAATACCACAGCTACAACCTTTTCTCTTTTACAGCTTGAGAACTACATTGTGGAAAACATGAAATCGGAGATGGTGCAGCTGCAGCAGAATGCTGTGCAGAACCACACCGCCACCATGCTTGAGATAGGGACCAGCCTTCTCAGCCAGACAGCAGAGCAGACAAGAAAACTCACGGATGTTGAAACCCAGGTATGTTCCCAGAGTGGTTTTCTAAAAGCTGTTAATTGCAGAGAACTTTTCCCATCCTCTTTCTTTTCTAATGCATCACCACACAAAACATTTCAACACAGGGCTCCAAGAAACATACACACTCTTGTTTCTTGGTACCAACAGCAGTGATGACTGACCCTTGTTATGTGGCTTTCTTTTGATTTCATTTGGTTAGTATATTTAGCTCTGTGTAAGGCAGGTAGGACTGTCCAGGAAACTAAATCAGCATTTGACTTCAAATAAACAGCCCAGCTACCAACTGTGAATGATACAAGTGTCAAGCTAAATAATGAGTTTCAGGGTAAACCAGAGCCTTTGATCTCCATTGTGGTTTGCCTCTTTACTATTACAAGAAAGTTTGTTTATTTTCTGCAAGATGTTTCCAGCTATTTGAAAAGTAGTGTATGTCTGCAGTTTTTAAACTGTGAAGAGAGAGGGACAAGAATCAGCGTCTTTATAAAACACTGTGTATTTCTTATTACTGTAAAATTGTATAACATCACATGAATTTAAAGAGCCATCTCCATATGATTTCTAGCACTAAAATCACTGTTGTGATTGAAATGACAAGAACATCACTGTCATAACACAGACTACAATTTCATACTGGGCTTATTACAAAGATAACTACTACTCTTGCCTTCTGAATTCTTTTATCAGTTTAAGCCGCATACTTGTTTTCCTTATTTTTGCCGACTTCCTCTTGATTTTCATAGCATGTGGTATAATATACCACCAGCTACACTGCATTCGTTGTTCATTTAGAACAGAGGACTTAAAGTATTGCATTTATAGGTTTGTCCTAGTACTTCTTGAAAGATCGTATTTTCTTGTCTAATGTCCTTAACTCATGTTTACAATATCATTACCAAGTTTTTACATAACTGGTACACGGAGAAACAACAGTAATTGTGAAAGACAGATACACTGTCTTACATGGGTTCTCTGCACCTTTTTCTCTACATCTTGGTTAACAGACCAGCATTCACTTATAAGTGTTGTAAATATGTTCAGTAAAGAAAAAGGAGGTGTAGAAACATTTCTTATATGCAAAAGACCTACCCTAGGTGTAAGTGTTGAGTACTCATTCACGTTTTCCTCCTTTAGGCAGATAAAGGACAAAATGTGCATTGCCTCTGTCTCACCTTTCCTTTGAGGAACCTCTTCAAAGTAGAGGTATCACTGGCAACTGCATGAAGGAGCGGATGACTTCCTCCTTCTTCTACACCTATTGCTGAAGAATTTAAGGGATGTTCGATGTGGCAGTGGCTCTTCCTCGTTGCAGTACTTGCTCTGACTTTCACCTTAGTGATGGCATTTCCCACCTCCCCCCTTTCAGCAATATGAGAAAGTCCCTGTAGTCCCTGACTCTACCATCAATCAGAAAAAAGTGGTGCAGATGGCTGAAGAAAGTGAAAAGAGACTGCTCTTGGCAGTGATAGAGGTAGCCAGCTGCATGGTAGAGAGGTAAAGGCCTGCAGGACACGAGGAGAAAAGTAGGCCAGGATCTCGTGCCTGTAATAAGTCCTCGTACCAGAGTAAGGAGGAGACTGAAGGACTAAAGATAGAGCCTCCACCTCCTTAAAATCTCACTGACCCCTCCCAATCCTTGATCCATCCAAAATCCCACTGATTCTCTTTAGGCTTTCTTCTCTACCTGAAGCTCTACTGATGTTTTGTAGGCTGCTCCACAGATGTATCCTCTTTGGAAATCTGTTGGTGCTTTCCTGTCTTCTTACCCTTTGCCAACCTTCGTAACACACCTTCAATTTCTGCCAGGTCCTTCTGAAACTATGGTGGTGCCTCCTGGCACTTCCAAATGTATCCATCTTAAACAATGTAACAGCTGCACAATGATAATTTCCAATTTTTTCAGCCTCTTTACCCTAAAAAAAGACAACTCAAGTCGCTCTGTGAATGTAAACAATTTCAAACAAAAATAACTCCCAGGATTGAGCTTGAAAGCCATCCTCTTTATGTTCGGTAACAAACTCCTATCAGGCATGCATGAGAAAATGTTACATATAATCCTACGATGATATTAATAAATGTCCTTCCAAGAAAGGTCTGATAGGTTCCATTAAAGAGACATCACATTCAGTTCCAGAAGTGATAGCATCTCAGCTGTTGTTTGCACACATACCTACAAAAACTATTTACATGCTCTTCTTCAGACTTTATGTAATGAACAACAATATCCCAACAAAATCAACTAACATTAATTAGTATTATTGCTTTCATTTTTCAAAACATTCTGTTATTTCCACTTTTGAACTATTTTTTTGTTAGAATCTATTCTCTTTTATCTGGTTAAAAGGCTTCTTTTGGTCTGATGTACTTAGTAAAACTTGTGCTATTGATAGGACCACCACTAAAGTGAAAGACAATTGCATAAAGCAATGTTTAGGATCACTGCCTTCATCTTAAAAATCTGCGTAAGAGTGCAAGTAGTGATAACATAAGCAGACACCAGACTTCTGCCAACACTGCAAAAGAGAGAACTCAGGGGAAAGCTAAAGTAGGAGCTCTATTTACAAAAGAGCGGATGCAACACTTTGGCTTCAGCCCAAGTATGCTTGCACTCTTCTGGTTTAAGCATGCTTTGTAGGAATGCATGTTTGATGCATGCCTCTTGTTCTTTCCACTGAAATGAAGCTTATTTGGCAGTCACCTTTCCTTTTTCTGCCGGCCTAGTATTACTCTACAGTAAACAGGGTGCCAGAATATCAGCTGGTACATATCAGTGTAGCTTGATTGAGTTCATTTGCACCAGCTGAACAGCTGAGGTTAGAAAAGGATTTAGAAACAATTTTTGACGAATCGTCAGATCAGAATGAAATGGTTGCATTATGTTGCTATAACAACACAACCAGGACAATATAAACATTAATGTTTTTAATTTATACTTAAGGTGCTAAATCAAACATCCAGACTTGAAATTCAGCTACTGGAAAATTCACTGTCAACATACAAGCTAGAAAAACAGCTGCTACAACAGACACACGAAATCCTGAAAATTCATGAGAAAAACAGGTAAGAATGAGTAGTTGGTCTCTTACACTCTGTTGATCACAAAGTGGTCTGTACATACTTTTTTCTAAGCAACTAATGAAATGGAAGAAGCAAATATGATAAGTGGAAAGTATAGGTAATATTTATGAAATGGCTAAAAGAGCTAGGGTGTGATCTTACACTGTGTTAGTTCCTGTATGATAAATGCAAGTTGATTTTTACCACTTTTCATGTGCACTGTAAGTTTACATCTCAGTTTGCTTCATGACAACTTAGTCATATGATCACAGTTCTTGCAACTGAAAAGCATAGGTGTAACTTGCATAAGCATTTCAAGTAGAAAAATATTAAAAATAAATTATGAAATTATCAACCTCCTTTAAGTGCATAAGACACAAAATCTTCAGTAGTTCATCTTTCTAATTGTAATGGATAAAAAGATCTAGCAAGTAGAGGGATATCTCTTTGGACTCTATTGTATATAGCATACTTGGAGCCATGCTCCATTTAAAGAGCAAGTGAATGGTAAACATTTGGGGTTTATGTTGAAATTGAAGAAAAAAACTGTTTAGCAGCACATAACTTTTTAAGCAGTGAAGTGAAAGTCAAGAAGAAGTTCCAGTGTTGTCCCTTTCTGTGCTTCTGTGACACAGGGACTCAGTACCTGAAGTCACTGGATTTAGCAGTATCTCAGAGAACGTGTGCAGTGGGTTGACCTTGCCTGGCTGCCAGATGCTCACCCAGCCGCTCTCTCGCTCCCCCTCGTCAACTGGACAGAGGGAGAAAACATGGTGAAAAAGCTTGTGGTTGAGATAAAGACAGGGAATCACTCACCAGTTACTGTCATGAGCAAAACAGCCTTATTTATTGCCAACTAATAACAGCATAGGATAGTGAGAAATAAAAACAAAGCCAAAAAGACCTTTCCCCCCTACCTCCCCTTCTTCCCAGGCTCACCTTCATTCCCAACTCTTCTACCTTCCCTTCGAGCAGTACAGTCGGATGAGGAATGGGGGTTGTGGTCAGTTCACAGCACTTTGTCTCTCCTTCCTCATGCTCTTTCCCTTCTCCAGCATGGTACTTTCCCATGGGGTGCAGTCCTTCAGGGTAAGATTGCTCCAAGTGAGCTCTCCACAGGCTACAGCTTCTGGACACCTTCTGGACATCTCCACCTGCTCCAGGGTGGGGTCCTCCATATGAAATACCAGCTCCGCCATGGTCTCTCCCACGGGCTGCAGGGGAATCTGCACTGGTGCCTCCTTCCCTCCTTCTTGGTGTCTGCAGCACCATTTCTTTCACTTTTTACCCTTGCTCCTCACACTGTCATGTGGTGTCTTTTCCCTTTCTTAAATACGTTTTCCCCAAGGCGCAACCACCTTGGCTGAGAGGCTGAGCTGTGCCCTGCAGTGGCTCTGTTGGAACTGGCTGGAACCGGCTGGCTGTGTCCAGCACAGGGCAGCCCCGGCCTCTCCTCACAGAGGCCTCTGCACCCCCACTGCCAGTGCCTGGGCATCTGCACTCAATACAGTGGGTAACGCCATTTTCCTTCTTGGCTGCCCTTCTAGAGACCTAAGGCTCATATTCCTGCCTCTGTAACAGCCAGGTTAAAGCAGGGACAGAGAGCGCTTTCACTCCACAGCTTCACTCTCAGCTCCCTCCTAGAAAGAACAACTGTGAAGTAAGTCTGACTAGGACTAAGGCTTCCATTTCCTGTATCTACAGTTGACGCTTAAGTAAGGCAAGCAGCTTTAAAAATGAGGTAGTTACTGAAGCATCCTGTACAAGCTTTAGTGGACTGTTTAAATTGAGATCAGACAGTTTGCAAAAAAAAGGCAGCGTGACTCTGGTGCTGCTGGACAGGAATCAGCAACTGAGGCGGAAAGACGAAGACCACAATAGGCAAAGAGCTACTGGGAAAAGAAGGCAAAAAAACAGATAATGATGAAAAAAAGAAAATTTTGTTAAAAAGAAACATGTTTGCTAAATGTGACTAGTTGCAGAGCTGGTCAAATAACATATCAATATTGCTACTAGTTATGAAAACCAATTTAATTTATTTAATGTATTTAATCTAACAACCGTTTGTAACCAGTAATTTCAATAAATGTTATTCTGGAGAAGTTGGATTACATTAGAAAATTCTTGAACTCTACAGATTTCCTTTGACCAATTGGAAATATGAGTAAATTAGTGTGCAATTAACTTTGATTTCAGCCATCCCAAAATTAAGTAATTTACCTAAACTGTGTTTGTGGGCTCTCCCTGTTGTCCACAGAGAAAGTAGGCATGTGCAGGAGACAGTTCATTCTACCTATTTTACAAACCTATTTCAATCTGGGATTAAGCAAAGTGTTAAATTTTAAGTATATAAATACTTGCACTTTTGTCTGCTGCAATCTGGTTAGCAACAGCATTTTATTGGCTGCTCAAGAGGCTGACTTTTGTGTACTTAATAATCTGAATTTATTTATTTATTTTAGCAATGTGTCAGAGTGTAAAGCCTTCGTGTCAGTAAACAAATAAGTTTTACTTAAATTGACCTTTGACTTGGCTGACATTATGATGAAATAGTCTGTGACATGACAAAATGGTCTGCTTTGTTTTTTTGGAAAAAAAGGAGGGGTACGTTAAAATGCACATTTTATACCCAATTGTTTCCCTCAGAGATACAGTTGTATGTGGATAAATGAAAAACCACATGAGTTTAATCTTATAATGAAGCAAGAACCTGGCATACACTATTCAGGTTCTGTTACTCTCTCTTTGGGAGTGATAAACTTAGGGAAAAGGCAGTGTTATGATTACACTAAGACATGGATCATCAGCTCCTATAGCATGATCTACTCCTAACAAAGAACTGCGTAATCTTGATGTCATAGGTCCTGATCATGCAATCAATTATGTGTGTGTCAGGTTCACTATGGGGCAAATCTTGCTGGTGCCAGCAGAAACTAGGTTTCTGGATATGCCAATGATTTTAGCTTGCTTAACTGTAAACAGTAATTATAGATTACCCATCAGGCTATGTTCAGTAGTTGTTTGCAGTTAAAATGCCTTCATCCCTCTCCATATCACTTTCACATCAATGGAATGAACTGCTTTTATCTGCGTTGCCTACATGGACTGTAAGCTTTTTTGGAAAGGGGCCTTTCTTTTGCAGTAGGTGTACACCACAGTGGGAATGAGTGTAGGAGCTATTATTGTTACAAAAAGAACCAAAACAGATGATACACTGTGGGAAGATCATTTCTTTCTCTGTGCTAAAATTTCCTCTACATAAAATAAAAATAATGATCTTAATCACTTTCAAAGAACTGGAATTTGGATGAAAGTAAGGCAAAATCTTCTAGTAATAATAACTGATTTTTGATGCACTACAGTAACTTGTATATTATCTTTAAATAAAATGAAAACTGCATATCAACAGGGGACCAATGCATGTTCTTTAGACTAGAAATATATCTATTCTTGGCCTTTCTCTTTACTTCCTGCCTCTGCTGGGAAGAGTGGCCAATTTTTTTCTTTTTATCCTACTGAAGTGAAAGATATTTCATGGCATAAGTAGAGTCACATTTGCCCTAGAATCATGTTTCTATTGAGTGCTCTCATGCCATAAATAATTTAGTTTTGTGGGTTCCCACCCACTATAATGTAAATGGTGGTTTCTTCCATTGCCATTTTTTCTCCCAAAAGAGCTTTCTAAAAACTATTTTGATTTATTCTTGAATGATTTCCCTGCTTAAGTGCCTTTACGAGCCCCCCCTTTTTTTTCCATAGTGTACCAGCTGCATTTAACTTACTGTGTGCCATTTGTTTCAATAAGCAAGTGTGAAAACAACTTTTTATTTACTCAGATGAAACAAATGAGGAAAAATATAATGGAATTCTGGATCTTCCAGCCATAAATAGTGGAAGCGAAATATAAACATAAAATTAAACTTAAACTTGCAGACAATCAAACTAGATTAAAACGTTCAATACAATAACTGTTGTATCCAATGAAAGGCAAGGACTCAAAAATGATTCTTGAATTTGCATCTGACTGCATGAAAGATGAGGCAACATAATATGTCTGATGAGTTTTATTTGTATGTTTCACGTATACTAAAAAGATAAATCCAGATTTTTCACTTCACTTTTGTGATTTCAATGGCGTTATCTTGTCACTCATATAAAAATTAGGCTTACTGATGCCAAGTGACCAGTTACTTTACTGGTCTTGAGAAATATGGGGACACATATTTTTCTATTTCCTTAAACTGATCAGACAATATCAGACCATCAAAGTAAATACGAGAGGTCAGCATCTAACAGTACAGGGAAAATTTCAGTCCTGTAAAAGCAAGTACAAAAAAGCTGTCTTAATGAGAAAATACCGTTCTTGCACTCAAAAGTAAGCATTTAAATCCTATACCTGTTTGTCTTCCCATACATACATAATATAAAAAACCCGCATGCATATGGCCAAATAATTTTTCTCTAGTGTGATGTTACTTGTCTTTATTTATTGAATATCTCAACAAAGTAAATGTTTTTGTCTGTATTTTTAATAAATTTGTATTTTAAAAAAGAATATTTTAATGCAGACAATGTCCATCTCTAAGATCTGGTCTATATCCTGTTCTCACCTATCTAAACTGAGGCCTCTGAAACCAAAGATTAAAAAAAAAAAAATATCTCTTAAACTGCCGTGGTCTGGAATGGATTAGTGAATAAACTACCTACCTTATAAGGCAGATTGTCTAAACCAGACTTTCCTTCCTCCCCAGAGAGCTACTAGAGTGCTTTCTATATGTTCTACTTCATCACCTTTCAAAATGACAGCAGCTTTCACTGGAAGGCGTTCTTTGACTTCTGTACGGGCCTTCTACCCTCTCCAGCGTTATCAGAGGGCTTTTTCTCAATCAGCTGAACACAGCACAGTTGCACCGAGGCACCTCACTGCCTTATACCCTGACAAAGTTAACACATCATTTTTGTGATTGAAAATAGATTGTTAGCCTTGCCAAGATTAGTAGGTTAGACATTGAACATGGTTAACCTTTAGGAAAATTGAGTTTGTTTGGGTTTGGGGGGTGTGTGTGTTTGTTTTTAATTTAATTGTCTTCTAGATAATGACTCCAAAGAGTCATTGTCCAATAGATAATATTGGTATTTATCCATGTTAACAACAACATTTATTTCTTCACAACTTCATTCTGTTCCCCAAATGCCTGATTTGTTTCCCCAAATTGAAGGCTACAATTATAAAAAACACACATACATATGTGTATGGGCATGTGTATATATATGATGCTTCCAGTAAATGATGATTTATTTTCATTGTGAGTATTGTAGTTCCCGTGATTACTTCATCTGTCTAGGTCAGTAATGTTTTCAAACATACAGGAGTTTCAAACATTTAGGAAATGGATAGGAATTTCAAATGTATAGGAAACGTATACAGTAAACTTACTGTAAAAAAATAACCAGCCATTACATCGTGCCCATAACATTTTACTGGAAAGTGTTATAAAATAATGTTATATAACAATTTCAGTCAACCTTTACAGATTGTTGGATTAATTGGTATACAGACAGTCGTCTTTGTGTTTTATTTAATATTTTATGTCAGTAATAGCCATTAATGAAAACTAGTAGAAATATTTTAACTCTGTCTTTGCAAAGCCTCTTTGAAAAATTGGGAAGATATCTTTACGAAGCACTCAGCAAAGTTATTTCTTCATGGTTTTTGTCTATTAAAATTGTCTGATGTCACAAGGAAAAAAGAACATGGTGGTCTTGCAACTATTAAAAAAAAATCTCAATGTCTTTGTAATTGGTTTCAACCTGTTTCAAGTATTTTTAATGAGATTTCTAGCACTTTTTTTTTTTAATTTAAATGAGCTATAATAAATATGAATTTAACAATACAAATGAAAAATTCTGACCACATTGGAGTCAAAGGCCATAAGAGCAACTTTTCTTATGCTGTTTAAGGATTTCTTCCTTTTGGAACAGGCCAGGGCAGAAACCCCCAATCTATGTGAAGCTTTTGCTTTTGTTCATTTTGAGCTTTGACCAAAGGTTTCTCATTGATTCTTAGTAAAACACAATGAATGTTTTTGATTTCTCCGAGGAATACAGGGAGCGGTCCTATCCTCAAGACTTATATGTTGCAGATTTATGGATATAGAAAGATCGTTGCATAAATGCATATGCACTCCTTAATATAGCTAGTTTTGCAGTTTATAATAACAGGACTTATAATCTACAAAAAACTGTAAAGGAACGAAGTGCTGTGACACTCCCATCTTTCTACCACATGTTGTTGACACACTACTCATAAATATTAGGATGTATTATTACTAAAGCTGTAAAACATCTGCTTGCTGTCTGTCTCTGTAGACACCAAAGTGGGAAGCTCTAAACATTGTCAGCTTCTTCCTTCTTGCATGACATGGCCAGTGTTGCTACAAATAAGACTGTCATCACCATGGGTTTGTTTAGTATGGTCTCAGGAAGGCTATGGTGGGAAACAAATAATGCAATGCACGAATTGTGACTGTCAAAGGCTTGCTCTTTTACATGAAATCATTCAGATATGGAAGCCATTTAGATGTGGACATGCAAATAGGATGTTGCGGAATTAGGGAGATGCCCTGTACTGTACTAGGATATGGGCAAATATAAAGGGAACTTTTTCTGTCGTTACTTACTATTTAACTATAAAGCAGTATTCTGGCTTCAAGAATGGCATCTTCTCTTACATTGGCAATACACAACACTTTCCAGTGGACTGTGAGATGTCAGACTGGCATGTGGCCACATCTAGCACCCAGTCTATGAGAGACTGTGCCCAGGGCCCACCTTGTTCCTATCCAAAGTGCATTGAGATAACATATAGTTTATCAGAAGAGTTAAAATCTAGAGTCAAAATGAGCATTTCAATAGTTTCCATGAAAAAGTGGACAGAACTGATAAAATTCACATACAACATTTTTTTTATTTTGTTGAACAGAATTTTATGACTACACCTAGTTCCATCAGAACATTTTCAACCACTTCTGCCTAACTAAATTAATTAGTCTGACCTTCTACATAACAAAGCTCAAAGACTTCCACATAAATATTCTCAAAAAAATCCATGTGTGTCTAAAGCATAAAGGCATCGTGTTTAATGTTAGAATTCAAGTGATGAAAAAAAATCAGCTACAGGTCCGATAAAGTGTTAAAATAATTTATTGTCTTTGGCTTCAAAATCCGTACTTCAGACTGAAACTTTCTGTCATCTGATTCCAGTCCACTAAATCTTGTTATGCTTTCATTACTAATTAATGAGTCTTTGAGAATGAGGTATCATGTTCCCCTTTGCATTTGCGACCCCATGAAACCGTGTTTTCCCTTCCCATCTTTCCTTTTTTTCCCCCTTTACCCAGATCCTTGTGTTTTTCACAAAACTAGTATGTTGATATTACAAAGTAAATTTTCTTCAGTATCTTTGTAACTCCCACATTTATAACATTTCAGAAAAAGAGAACTGCTGCTTGGTTTCTTTTATTTAAAAAAAAAAAAAACAACAAAACAAGTTTTCTATTACTCTAGCTTGTACAGCAAATCCAGGGCCTGAATTTAACTTTGCATTGTTGTCATTTGTAACAGCTCATATTAAGGCTCCATGATATCTAGTAGAAACAACTCCATATGGATTTTATTACATTCTTCAGTTAGGTTAAATGACCTGAAATTATGCAGGCATTTTGCCACTGATCTATTATCCAGAAGTAAAAACAAAGGTGGAGGGAGAGTGCAAATAAATAAAACCTAAGACTGACTTGAACAGGAAGCAGTTTGTTGGCAAGTTTGTAACCACCAGTTGGTTTATGGGCATGAGAAACACCTTTTTTGGCGTAAACAGTAGAATACTGAACAGAAAGTAGCAGAGGGATTGAATTAATTTCTTTATCTAATATTAATAAAGTCTTTCTGCTGAACTCCCACCAGAACATCAAAGCACTGGCTTGAAAAAGCTTCTTGTTCACTGTTGACAGATATTAGCTGTCCTTTACGTCTACAACTCCTCTATTCTTCTAGTTATAGTCTGACATGCCTTTGATCTTTGTAAATTGTACACTTCCGACTCAGGACAGAGAGGGTACTACGAAAAGAGTATTAGTCAGGAGAAAGTGTTTCCGTACATGCGTAAAATTATAAAAATTGATGTAAGCAGGTCGCATAATACAATGCCCAACAGTTTTCTGTCTGAGGAGCCTTTTGTAGAGCCAGAAAAGGTGGCGGGGGGTGAGGGGGGATATCTATGTGGACTGAAGGAAAACAAGGGAATCCTACCTTAAAATGCAAACTTCTGATTTATCTCTTTTGGAGAAACAGTATTATTCTTAATGTTAAAACAGATACCACTCATCTGGTGCACAATTCCTTTCCCAGCTTCACAGATCACATCAAACAGTACTTTTATTGTGGCTTCCATATCCCTTGATGGTATTGCATACCTCCTAATGCTTATCTTCCATTCAGTAGTAAGGCCTTTCACAAACTCTTCCTTATTTTACCCCTGGTTTTCGTCTATCATATTGACCCATTCATACTATCAATGATGTCTTCTTCAATGCCCTGCTCTTCTCCCTCCTTTGCCTAACTTAGGCTTTTCTGCCTGAACTTCTATGTACAAATGTGTAGTGGCTCATGCACTTGGATGGCTGTTACAACTAGATATGCAGTTCCATGCACTTTAAGCACTACATACAAACATCACAAAATGAAACCTTAGAGGTCAGTTGCATTTGGCTGCTTGATAGAGAAAATCAATGGGCTGAATTAGTAGATGTGACATTTTTTAGAATAAATTATTTATGTACTGAATTATATGGTGAAAAAAAAGTTCTGTTTTCTGTATTAATAAATATATCGGCTTGAAATAATATCTATTAATTATTTTATTTCATTTTAGTTTACTTGAGCACAGAATTTTAGAAATGGAAGAAAGGCATAAAGAGGAGCTGGACACTTTGAAGGAGGAAAAAGAGAACCTACAAAGCTTGGTCACACGACAAAGCTACATAATCCAGGAATTAGAGAAGCAGTTAAACAAAGCAACAAGCAATAACAGTGTCCTGCAGAAACAGCAGCTTGAATTGATGGATACAGTTCACACTCTGATCACCCTGTGTTCCAAGGAAGGAGGTAAGAAAGTAGCATTATAAAACATTTGAAGTCCTAGGAAATTTCTTCCGAAGTAAGTTCTGAATTTTTGGAAAGGCAGAACTTAATGAGCTTATTCCCAGAAAGAAAAGAACATTATAATTGAGGACAAAAGAGCTGATGAGAACCCACAGATCACATAAGGTTCAAACAATGCTGACGCCAACCCTTGTACAAACAGCAATATTTGATTTTTTTTTTAATTATTATTTAATATCATAGAGTTGTTATACCTTGGCCATAGCTGATGTAGATTATAATTCCATTGATTTCATATTAGCAATACCAGTTTGTTCCTCTGAGCATCTGTCTCCTTCTGCTGGGAGTAATCCAACCAACTTTGTAGATGCCTATGTCTAATTTACTCTAGACTTCCTTTACAATCAATGGAGATTGTACTTTTCCAATGAAGGAAAGTAACCCAGAATTTTATACATGTATATGAGTTATAATGTTGATGAACTTGGATGTAGACACTTATGGTGCTATAGACATCCAAAAGATGAATCTTCTCTTGAATGAGATTTTATTTTTAGTAAGGGATTATTATCATTAGGCACACTACAAACATAAAAGATAGAAATAATATCTTTTGAAAGAAGAGTTTGACAAAGACTCTAGGACAATTCTCCTCAAGTCTGCCTTTCTTAGTAAACAGATTTCTTACAGAATCTGAGAAAGAAATTCAGGTAGGATTTCAATTTTCAAATACTAAAGACAATGCAGAGTGTGTCTGGAAAGACATTCCTTTTATCAGAACTGGTCAAGGGAGATGGGTGAATGGAGACCACTGTAAAGGGTGGAAATGGGACACCAGAAAGAACAAATTAGTAACTACGAAAACCAAGGCAAAGTCATACAGAAGAGAAGGAGGAAGAAGTGTAAGGAAGAATATAAGATAAAAGTCATATGCTAAGAATAATAGCTAAAAGGTGATTAACAGCTCTGCCTGGTGTGGCATGCGGAGGGTTAAAAATACTGGGAGAAAGAAAGTTGAGGAAAGAAAATAATATCCATCTGGGAAGAAGACATCAAAACCCTTCTGAGAGAGGATACAGGCTAAACTTAGGGAGAAACTGTAGATGTGAGAGTTGTGCTAGTCGTTCAGTGAGCGTGGAAGCGTGGATGGTTAACCGTGCAAGGTTAAGTACTAGCAGTCCAAAGAGCCTAGCATATATGCTCATTGTAATTCTATAGCTCTAAGTGCCGTAAATCATCTAAAAAGCAAAAAGCAAAAGAACCCAACCAAAAACCCCAAACAACAACCCCTTCCCTCCAATCGAAACCTTGTTACCTGCACTGTTATTCATTACTCTGTTTAAGAAGCAGAAGGACATATTGGATCATTCAAACTATTCAGCTCAAGGCGGTGTGGGTTTGCTCTCTACTATATATTCCCATGCAGCTTGTGTGGCTTAAATCTGAACTGCTCCAGTGACGAGGATTACATCTCTTCCTTTGGAAGTGTTACATGCTCAGGCTTGTGTTGCTAGAATTTTTTTTTAAAAAACCATTTTTTTCCCTCTCATGTTCATTCTAAATGTTCCCTTCTGCTTACTCTGTTATACAGTTCCTCAGTATTTTGAATTAAATAACATCCTTTATAGTAGGCTGTTCTCATATCAGTAGAGAAACATTGTGATGCAATGCAAATCCTTTATTATGTTTTATGGTCTTTTGGCAAAGAAACCTGGCAAAGCTGTGTTCAGAGTGTTCTAATAGAGCTCAGGAGTACTTTAAAATTAATGTAAAAATGAAAGATATATTATTCTCATACAGAGATATGCTGCAAGTTCTTTTTAAGGTTAGAAACAGATTTTCTAATAATTTTGAATTTGATTCAAAGAAAAAAAACCCAGACAAACCAGCATTTTTCCTAAACTTAGTTTCCTCAGATGCTTCTTACGAAAACTTTGAGTGAGAACTACGGAAGTGGATGTTTAAAATTGGGCTCCTGGGTAAAAATTCAGGTGCCTGAAAACCTGAATTTTCAGCATTTTTTTTTTACTTCTGAGGAACTGTGGAAGCAAAAGATGCTCAGCACAGTTAAATGCCTAAAAATAATTTTAATAGCCTAACTCAAACCCTTGATTTTGGACTCCTTTACCTTTTGTGTATTAACATGTTCAGAATTTTCCTTGGATACCTTTTTTATTTAAAGAGAATAATTTAAAGAGAAATAATTGCAGAAATGTTTCCACTTACTGTCTGTTTAAGTCTAACTGATGAACATTTTTGGTAAGTACATTCACAGCTGAAAAAGGAGCCAGACCGCTTAAGTTAAAATAATAATATTATCCTGGAGCACAAGACCACTCTAATGAAGGCTGAATACTAAAGCATTTGGTTGTACCAAAAATTAATACCAGCTTCAGTCTGTGCAAATATATGTTGAAGATGGAAAAGTATGCGTGCTGGGAAATACAACTGGAGCTACTCTAAATTCACGCAAAAATATGAAGTTTAGATAGTCTTAACACAAGTCTGTATATGTGCACTAATATTCAAAACATAAAATATGCTGTGAGAACTGGTGTTTATTGGGAGATAGAGAATAACAAAATGTGATACATAAATCAGTGACACCCCTTTTGTCTTATACTTTGGTAAATCTCAGTCATCTAATTTCATAAGGGATATAGCAGAAATGGAAATGGTCCAGAAAAGAATTGGACAATGGAAATAATTAGAAACCTGGAACTATTTCAATATGAGGAGAGAGAGCTGTAACATGCAGAACTATTAGATGAGAAAGAAGATATGTGGGATGGTGTTATGGAAGTCTACAAAATAATTAATGGTAGGGAGAAAAGGAAGAGCCAGTAACATTGAGAAATATTTTCAATAAAAGATAGCATGTGATTAAGAAAATAAAGATTGCTAGATATCATTGAGATTGATAAAGATTTTTAAATTATTAGAAAACTGAAGAGCTAGCAAAGGATGGGTCACCTTAAAAACTTCAGGCTTTTAACTAGGGATACTCATCTTTGAAAGGAAGCACAACTAAGAGAAGCACCAAGGCTAGAAGGCCAGATTGTCAAAGATGAGTAACTTCCTAAGGGTGAACACAGGAGTTGAGAGATATTGCAAAGTATGTCTAAACCCTGTGGTATTTTGAGAATGGCTTTAAGTACCTGTGTTGGATTTTCAATCATACATTAAAAATGGATATAAAAAGTGGATATATTTATATTATATGTATGTGTGTACATTTTAAAAGCTATTGTCAGTACCAAGAAACCTAAAAATCTCCCCCAAGATAAGTCACAGACAGGACAATTATATTCTTCCTTGCAAAAGTCATAGTGATCAGGCTTTTCCAATTTGTGAAACTGAAATTAGTAATTTTAAAACTATTTAAAATAATAATAATACAGCTAAACAACTTAATTTGAAAACAAGATGGTAATAGCTGGGGTTTTTTTATTACAAGACATGAGATAAATTTCCTCCAGTAATGACATAATCTTATCAGAAGATTTATTTTTAGATTAATTTAAATAGGTTGGGAAACTTTCAGATGTTTGCCTTGTAGGAGCCTGTGAATAATGTAGCTGAACAGCGCAGAGATACAGGGCGGAACGGAAACTGCTTTTGTTTAGTTTTATAGTCTGAGAAGCTTAGCTAACATTGATGCTGGTACTGGATGAGAACCCTAAGAAATCTGCTTTGGTACTTCTACCATGGCTAGACAAACTTTAGGAGAATTTCTGAAGGATATAAAGGCAAATAAGGAAGAGAGGAAAAAAGTAAAAGCCACACTAAGGATAAATTTTTAAAGTGTATATGGCCATAAATACAAAATCCAGATCCCACTTTCAGTGTCAGTTTTGGTACGGACCGGTTTTGGGATGGGGGCCACCTGTAAGACTTGGAATTGTTTGTGAACTTGATTTCCAAAATACCACCCACCTCTGTCCCACTGTGAGCGATTCTAGGATTTCAGTTGCGTGTAATCCTTAAAATAGACACTCTAATAGCTCATAAAGCCTACAGAGAGTCAGACATACGCAGGATATTAGGGGGACTCACATGTCTCCATTTTGGCCTCTGTCTGTGGCTAAATAGATTTGTCACATTGTTTATGTATTTTTTAGCCAGGGGCAACACTCTTGGCAGCGGCTGACGATAAATTTCTAAAATAGAATTTCTAAAAAAGCAGCACTTTCACACACTAGCCTTCCAATTGAAATGATTGTTTAGTATGGTGAAAATTTGAAGTAACTTTTTAAAGATTAAGTAATCTTTAAATACCTGAAACTTACTTTTCCCCAACAAAAGACAGAGAAATAGAAAGATTGAGCTGAAGGCTTAATTAATCACCATTGAGATATTGCATGACTATCTCCAAGAGTGTAGAAGACCTTCACCTGTAGAAGATAAAAGCTGGATAGAGTTCACATCATTCATTGCAAAGGTCATCAAAGATTTTGTGATTTTTTTTTTTTCATTAAACTGTTCATTCCTCATACTACTTTCAATATAATTTGTCTGCAGATAGATAAAGTATTTTGGGACACTGCTGTAACTGTCAAACAATAAAACTGTAACACAGTAAATAGTTTAGTGACAGACTTCCTAAGCTTTCACATCAGAAAAATTACTTATGAAAAGGATATGTAGTGCTGAGTCACACAAATACTACTCAGAAAAATACAAGGAATATGCTACAAATTATGTTAAGCAGTAGATAATATCATCATCAAAGTAGTGTATACAAGCTCAAACCAGGTAATTCAACATATTCATCAATGACCTGGATGAGGGGACAGAGTGTACCCTCAGCAAATTTGCTGATGATGCAAAACTGGGAGGAGTGGCCGACACACCAGAAGGCTGCCCTGCCATTCAGCAAGACCTGGACAGCCTAGAGAGTTGGGTGGAGAGAAATCAAATGAAATTCAACAAGGGCAAGTGTAGGGTCCTGCACCTAGGGAGGAATAAGCCCATGCACCAGTACAGGTTAGGGGTTGACCTACTGGGAAGCAGCTCTGCGGAGAAGGACCTGGGAGTCCTGGTGGACAGTAAGGTCTCCATGAGCCAGCAGTGTGCCCTCGTGGCCAAGAAGGCCAATGGTATCCTGGGGTGCATTAAGAAGAGTGTAGCCAGGTTATCCTCTCCTTCTACTCTGCCCTGGTGAGGCCACATCTGGAGCTCTGTGTCCAGTTCTGGGCTCCCCAGTTTAAGAAAGACAGGCAACTACTGGAGAGAGTCCAGCAGAGGGCTACAAAGATGATGAGGGGACTGGGGCATCTCTCTTATGAGGAAAGGCTGAGAGCGCTGGGTCTGTTTGTCCTCGAGAAGAGGCTGAGAGGGGATCTGATCAACACTTATAAATATCTAAAGGGTGGATGGTCAGGAGGATGGGGCCAGAGTCTTTTCAGTGGTACCCAGTGACAGGACAAGGGGCAACAGGCACCAACTGGAACCCGGGAAGTTTCATCTGAACATGAGGAAAAAGGTCTTTACTTTGAGGGTGACAGGGCACTGGCACAGGCTGCCCAGAGAGGCTGTGGAGTCTCCTTCTCGGGAGATACTCAAAACCATTCTGGACGTGGTCCTGTGCAACTTGTTCTAGGTGATCCTGCTTTAGCAGGGAGGTTGGATGAGATGACCTCCAAAGGTCCCTTCCAACCCCTACCAATCTGTAATTCTGTAATTCAGAAATTGTATTGGTCCAGTGGGAAATTGTGTTCCAAGCCAAACGTCACAAAATATGCCTAGTCAAAAGTCACATATATTTTCAAATACATTGTCCTTTTTTATTTACAATAGAAGAAAATAGATCTGGAGTGCCTATTGTGTTAACATTAATTTAGGATAGCTGCCCAAGTACTCCTACCCACAGGATGAGGGAATGTAAAAATTCAATGGGAAAGTATATTTAACCATAAACTTATTTTCCTTTTCCTGTTATGTTGTCTGTCAGACTGTATAAAGCATACCTTGTTAAAATGTTTGGTCTAAACATGCATACTTCAGAGAACTAATGGAAAAGTAGAGAACGTTTTGTCATAAATGTCTGGTTTTGTGACCTCCTAGTAAGAGAGAAATGAAGCATTATCTTCCTCTTGAACGCTGACAAGAAGCTAAGCTTTATTCTCAAAATAATACACATATATGCTAGGAATTTACCTCCCCAGGAGTGCCTACTGAGTTCATGAAGTACATAACATGGTTAGTGGGTCTGGCATTTCTGAAAAGGTACAAATCTCCTGGGTTATGGGTAGTTTTCATATTTTAGAAAATGATGCAGGAAAAGTAAGTATGTCCAAAAGTTTATTTGAATGGAATCCATGCTTTGAAAAGGCATAGCAATTAATTTTTTCAAAACATTAAACTTTAAGTAGTCTATTCCACTTCTTAGACCACAGTTGTTATGATGTTAAAGTTTATGTTGAAGTGAAGAGAGTCAGAATAGAATGAGAACTTCAAAGAAATGACCCGAAGGTTACGGGCACAGGAGAAACTCCATTGACATAAGCAGCATTACCCCAGCAGAGATGCTAGCCTACTTCATTAGAAAGACTTCAAAGACACCTTACATAATACAAGCTAGTATTTTAAAAAAAAAAAAAAAATCCCAGTGGGAGTCCCAGGATAGAATAACAGATTCAGGTGTTCTGAAAGGTAATTTTAAATCTTAATGTTTGGACTGTGGTCAGCAAGACAAATTTTCTATATTATATTGATTCAGCCATATATTGGAATACAGTAATGAGAATATTTAAATCATATATTTTAGACAGCAGTGTAGAAGAGTAAGGTTGTACGATACAGTTCTTGGTAACTTTTCTTCTGTACATGGAAAGAATAATATTGGTATTCATTTGAGATATATTTTGAGGTGACAGCACGTTTTATCTGGTACCATTTCCCTAACAATATCTTTTCATTCCTTAAGCACTTGCCTCCTGTTTGTACTTCACCCTTGACATTGCTAAGGTTTTTTTCAACAAGATAAGACATAACTAGTGAGGCAGAAACCTAGAGTATAGCATATCAGTCACTTCATTATTTTTCTTCTGAAGCATAGAAGCAAACAAAATAAGATTTTTCATAGATGCACCTAAGTTTCTGACCAGCTTTGGCTTCAAGGTGGATCTGGAGGTGGAGGTGGATCAGGAGTGTGTTTGAAACATGGTTATAAGAAAAGAATGCATGAATAAAGTGACAGACATTTTTTTCTTATACCTGAAATTGTATTTTTGTTACCAGTCTGTTATAACATACTGCAATGTAACAACAAAACTTGATGCTTTTCATCTATGAATTGAATTTTTTGTATTAAGGTTATTTTTCTTAATATTGATTAAGAATTAATTGAAAGACAAAGTTGGAGTGACCACACTAGAGCTTTAAACAAAACCTCATTTAATGCACTGAAGCCATCTGGTGTTCCACACTTATCTTACTCTGTCATGAAGTCCTACTTTAATCCCTAAAGACGTCAAAGTGAATAGCTTCAGCTAAGGTTGGCAGCATGTGTCTTCGAGAGCACAGAAAACATCCATTTCCTCAGTTTCTCTCTACTTACTCCTACTTTAGAGATTTTTATGAGCAAGTGGTTTCATTTTTTTAAGACATCCTAAAGCAATAACAGAAATCAGTTTAAAAAGAAATCAGAAGATCTCTTACCAGAAAATGTCCACCCGCAATTCACAATGCTATTATAAAGATGTATTCCACCTTTTCATCTGCCTTTATTTATATTTTGAAAGCTGGGGAAATATTGAATCTTAATTTTGCACTTAGTGTCATGGAAGAGGAGTCCCCTTACCCTTACTGTAGCTGGATCCAACTGAGCACATGGACCCACTGAGGTGGAAAGCGCTACAGGTCTGCAGTCAGAGGCCACGTTGTCTTTGTACAGTTGTGTAGATGTTCAGCTAAACATATACATCAGTACCAACTTTACTTTGTGTTTCTTGTCTTTTCTGTTCAGGTCCCATAATTTCCCTGCTTCCCTTGGAGACTTTCTGTATTGAAATGCATTTTTCAGAGTTGCTTTGAAAGCTCAAGTAAGAGTTTTTGGGAGTCAGCCCCACCTTACTCACCTTTGTAGTGGAGATGCAGAGTCCTGGTCTGGACTTCTCTTAGAGTCAACAAACGCACTTTTATCAAGTGACTTGTCTTAGGATGAGGTAAATTGCATCTGCAAGTACCTTTTTTCTCCATATTATCTGTTAAAGGGTGATGATATTAGTGCTGCTATTTATATGATCAGCGTCTACATTGGGACAGACTAATTTTATATTCTTGTTTTCTAAAACAAATAAATAATAATATTAATTCCAAATAATCATGATTTAAAAATAAAAGTATTTTCATATCCTGCTCAGGCAAGGATACCTTAATTTCCAAGTTATGCTGTATAATAAAATGCAACAAAGTGTATTAGGTAGGTTCAAGCCAGGCTGTAGTTTAATAGAGAATTCAGTACTGAAATAAGTCTGAATGTGCAGTATTTGAAATTTATGTCAGTGGGAAAACACTTAAACTCTTCAAAACAGAATTGAGGATTCCCATATTTTATCTCTATTAACTTGTTGATGGTCACAGCAGGAGTACTGAAAAATTAATATTTCAAGTACAGATTTTACATTTAAATTCTTGATTGTTAGTATTGAAATCAATTACCCATCCTCATTCCTACAGTATATGTCAGTGCCAAATCCCTTTTCACTCTGCTTTGTGAAAATGGTATTATTCACTCACACAAAGATGTTACAGGGGATATCAGCATATATAAAATAACTAATGACACTGTTGGTGTCACCCAAATGGCTTGTTAGTGAAAAATTTCTTTGTATGCATACCATTCTTCAGCTGGAAACACTAAATGCACATTAGGGTGCCTGTGTGGAAAAATATAAATCAATTAAAGAAATATGGACTCTAGAAATATTAAACAAAGCCAGTGGCTTAATCTCTCTTGTAGCAGTTTGTGAAAGACTTCTTTAGTTCTCATCTCTCAGTGAATGGCTGGTTACTCACAAAATTGCTGTCTCAAGCAGAAACTCATTACCAACTATATTGCAGCTGGATAATTAAGTGTCTTTATCTCTTTGTAAATGGACCATAAGGCATTCTATTTCAACTCGCTAATGAGGGCCACTTTATGGTATTCCTAAGTGATGTCTTTCAAATGCACAGTGAATCGAAGTATTATTGTTGTTACCAGTCACTAAGGCTGGATTTATTGGGAAACAAACTTGATAACTGTTGATAATTTATTAGGTAGTAAATAATTATGCCCTGGAGAGGGTGAAAGCTCACTACGTTAACATTGTTTTCCAAGACTGAGTCAATTCCTGCAGCACTACAGGAGGGAAATTCTGCTTTAAATGATTTATTTAATAAGTAGTTGGATGGCTTGAGTGCCTTTGCTATGCAATTGTTTGCCTTTCTTACTTCTGATTCTTAGAGGGTGTGTGAGAGGGAAAAGTAATATTCTGTTAGCTGCTAAAACATTTATGTAAATGTTAATGCGAGGCATCTAATTGGCTACACCTTTTCTCTTTCCTCCCTACCTTAAAAATATGGATCCGAAGTTCTTGTATGTAATGAACCTTAGTGTTCCTAATGAATCTGAGACTGGACTAGTTCCTAAGCTGGTAGAATTGTCATCGCCGTACTAACTGTATTTCAGCATGGCCTGGTAGTTGTGCTGGATTGTACTTAAGAGAGGTTTCCACATCCATTCAGGCCTCTCACATGCAGTAAGTGGTATGTGTGCAGCCACGAAGGGCCAGGGGTTGATGGCAAAGGGGCTATTTTTGCTTTTGTCGTTACTCCTTGGAAACAAAATCCTTCAACTTCTCCATCCAGTCTAGTGATTGTAGGGTCACAGGATGAATCAGATCATTGAGTTTCTCCAGTGGAATAATAAACTTGTATAACAAACAAAGAAACAAAACAACAACAAAACAACCAAAAACCTCAAGCCGGCCTCCCCCCTTCCCCCCACCCCCATCAAACCACTTTCTGACAGATCTCCTAGTAGCTGATTCATTCTGTGGCTATGGAGACAGTCTGCAACTGACAGAAATGGGAAGACCAGCACTGCTCCTTTAAGTGACACCCTGCCATTGCATTGGGTTTTGGGTTATGACTGAGTGCTCCTTTAGACATATATATATATATTTATTTATACTGCCATAATCTCTGAACATTTAAATGAAGGCCATCATTTTCCATTATAAGCATTCAGCAGCTGAGTGTGCCTGAGGAAGGAATTCTGGAGTTCTGTTTTCTCCCACCTTCTAAACTACCTATGTAAGTTCAAGGTAAGCTCCCAAGGACATCTTGAATGAAAGACACAGGAGGTGCTACTTGCTTATTAATGTTTGAAATAAAAATTGTACTTTATAAATTTTTACAAAGGAACAGAAAGTAAATCAGAAAAAATGTACCACTATAATTCATTATGTGCTCCAATACTGTATAAAATATTGGATGCCACAACTCAAAAAAAAAAAAAAAAACTAAAACAAAAAAAGATGGAAAAAGCTACAAAGACAGATGATCAAAGATGTGAAATAGCATTCATTAAGTATTTCAGAGATACTTCAGGCAGTGCAAAAGATAATACAAGGAGAATGCAGTAGAAATTGTAAGTGGCTTGTAGAACATGGATGAAGAATTACTAACACTTTCAGCCAAGAATGAAGGGTCACCAGCTGAAATATACTGGTTATAAGCTAACAATGGGATAGTGTTTTTCACATGGTATGTGTATGGATTTCCTTGGTATGGGACACTCTGAATGATTAAAATTCACGTGGCTTCAAAAAAGCTACTGGAGAAATTCATGGAAGAAAATTCTTTCAAAGCCTATTAAATATAAAGATATTACATCTGGCAGAGGATGAACCTGTGTTATAAATTCCTGGATGTGTTTGCCTGCCCTTATGCAGTTCTCCAGTCATCTGCTTTGGACATCTGTTCCTACTGAAGACTCTTTTGGACCAGGTGTTAGCCAGCCCTTGCAAAACCTTAGAGTCCTCCTGGGGAGGGAAAGGTCTAAAGGAAAAAGAAAATAAAGAGAAAATAAGTAATTATGAGCGTGCAAGCAAAGAAGAAAACAGAAGATCAGTGAGGGTTAAAAGATCAAGTCTGGTGAGGAAGCCCAATGACTTGTAGGGCCCCTGATGCTGGAAATGCTGGAGATGGGACACTGGAGAGGCTGGAGCTGCAAGGTAACCTGGTATAGCCACTCTCATAACTTAATTTGGGATTAATGGGAGCTTTGACAATAAAGTTTTATAAACTAGAATCTGAAAATTTGTAATCTATAAACTTGATTATGGAGTAATAGTTCCCAGAACATAAATATTTTATTCCTGAAATGAACTTTTTTTTTTCCAGTTTGCCTTTGGCCAGCTCTTTTTGTCAGATTCACTTTGTTCTCAAGTGTAGGTTGGTGTGTGCAAGACTAGACCACTGAAACAGCAGACTATACCTCTGGCTGTAAGTCAGCAAAAACTGAGTGGCTGTAACTCTTTGCATATTTTTCCTCCTCAAAACAAAAATAATCTTCACCCTTTCTATGTCAGATCTGTTTGTGGTTCCTGCTGCTAAGTCTGGGAACACGTATACATGTGTGGGCCATGTTCCAGGACTCCTCACTGGGGATATTTGACTGACATCCTTTTGATAACATTAGTAAACTGTTCCTGATTTGATTCTTTGCAAGCCAGGTGCTATTTGCCATCATAACTGGAACTGTGGTGGTGCACAGCAGCTGCACCGAAATGGCTGGGAAAGAAGTCAGAGATACAGGGTCTCTTATAGAAATGTAGGATTCCCCATCACGTGTCTGGCACCATGACAAGACCAAGGCAAAATTTATATGCAGTCTGGATCTAGACAGAAACTGCCGTTTGGTAGTCCTTGAATGACCCTGTCCTGGAATGCTACAGCTGTAGGTAAAAACTGTCAATTTACAACCTTCTTCTTTTTGATTTTTTAGAAGCTGTTCATGTGGGGACAAAAATTTTCACCTCAGATGCTTTTGATAGAGGGGATAAAATTTAGGTCAATTATATTTGCCAATAAGATATGGAGAGACACTTTTTCTTCCTGGCTTCAAAAGCATGAAGAATTTTTTTAAGTGTCTTTTGGTATGTATAGTGATTATTAAATCCTGTAAGAAAATTAGATTCATATAAATAAAACATTAAAATAATGAAAATATAATAATTCACTAAGACACTACAGAAATCTCTGCATATCTGCCACTATCATACAAAAAACCTAACAGCTGCCTTTCATTTGCTGGCAGTATCAGGAAAGGACATAAGACTCTAGTGATTAACTCAGTCTTAACTGAATTCAGAAATATGGCAGTTCAGATCTTAAATATTTTAGTAAATATTAATGTGATTTTATTGATTCAGTCAACATAATGAACTGCAGTTCAACATTCTTTATTGCTTACAGACAAACTGCACTATTCATTCACCAAATATCTGACAGGGACTTGAAAAGCAACGAAATAACCACTTCATTTTCTCAAAAACAATCAGAAATCTCAGGTTAAAAAAAAAAAGTATATTATTTTTTAAATATTTTTTCTAGTAGAGATGAGATTAGATAGTTTTCATACAGCTGGGAAAAAAGATAGATAATGTATGTTTTAAATTTCATATTCCTAGAGGAGAACTTTAGATTACTAAATATTTTAGAAGCTATTTATTTATTTATTCTATTTCTTTAGACCCAAGCAGAAAAGCAGGCAACCTTCATTTGTAATAGCTGTTAGGAACTAGTAAACTCATTTACTATTGACTTATTTTCATGACTGATAGCAGAAAAATAATCTCACCCTACAGAGAGACACACACAACTAACAGTTAGGTAAGGGATTTCCCTGGCTATTGTTTTGGGAAGAGGCCTTACATGTCTGAGCTCTCTCACTTGCAGGCTCCAGTAACCCTTTCTAAGAGGACTGAAGAGGCTACAACCTCAGGTGCCGATCCCAGCTTTCTGGTGAAGGTTCATACCCTGCTAGTAGGAGCAGCAGAACAGCTGCTCAGCCCTGGCAGTTCACAGCTTCTAGGTTAGCAGAAACCTCATTGATTTGGGTTCCTGTTCCTCCACAAGGCCATGGAGCAGTGACGCTGCCAGGGCTGTTGCCTCTACATGGGAGCAGCCATCTGATAGAGCTCTGGGCAGTTATGGATGGTACCTGCTGTATTGCCTGGACACAAAAGTTCATCCAGGGCATCAGGGAAAATTAACAGCTGAAAGATTGATAACTGAAAGAAGTAATTCATCTAGTAGGGAAACAGAAGTAGCATAGCCCAGTGAGAAAGTTCTTGAGCTAAAAATTAACTAAAAGACTTTTGGAAGTGCAATGAAGGAAGAACTTATTTCTCTTGTTAATTCTCTTGTTCAGGAAAGCAGGATTTTCCACATAGGCATCATTGCTTCAAAGGAGCATGACTTCATCACCAGTTTATTCATCCAGAAAAGCCAATCAAAAAGACCTCCTCCAGGGGTCCAAATTTTGGCTAAGTATTCAGGTTTAAAAAATGATAATATTAGCTTGACATAGACTTCTCTTTTTCTTCAGGTACATAAAGTTTTGGAATAAGCATTGTATTTGAAAATAGCTAAACTAACATTAGAAATCTGTGTAAAGTCAATTAAGATCTTGAAGCTGAATAAGGAAATGTAATGGCTATATATTTTGGTTTAGAACTAACTTTCTTTGAGCCTTATTACTTTTTAAAAAAATTATTTACGCATCTACCATATGTGAGCCAATGCATCATTCAGGAACTTCACTTGATGTCTAAAGGATTCAAGGTCTATGTAATGTTATAGAAAAAACAGTCTGAAGCTATGGTAGGTAAAAGTGGTTTGGAAATTGTATGGAATATTAAGTTAGAAAAACAACAGCAAACCTTAGAAAAAACATATTTTACCCTAAAAGAAAATTACCAGTAACATTCCTGAGTATGAATTTTCTGATAACTTTGGGCTGTTCTTGCAAATGACAGTCTGATGTATCAAGAAGAACTGAACCTACTGCTGGTCATGCTTAATATACTGTGCTGCAATCTGTAATAGTTCAGCTCCTTCAAAAGGAGCTGAGCTTTCCTTCCAAGGGGAGCACCAACTCCTGAGAGAGGGATGAGAGGCACCCAAGGAAAGCTATCTTCTCCTGGCTACAGTGGTTCACTGAATAAAACCCACTGCTGCATAAGAAGGGTATTGGGTTGCTTAGTGTATAGGAAAACACATCTTCTGTCTGTGATCTCAGGTATTTCAGCTGTCTGATACTGAGAGGAAGGAAGAAGGAACTGGACATATCTATGGCATCTATCTGCCCTTGTCACCTTCATCTCTGACAAGCAGTTTTATTGTGGTTTTTATAGTCTTTAAGCATGAGGAAAAAATTTATTTTTAAGTATGCTTCCTAGAGATCCATCTCCTTAGAAAATTATTTTCAAATCTTATACTAATTACTCAGAAATTAAAATCTCACCTTGTTTAAAATTTAGATAATACCTTTAGGAGTTACTCGTGATTTTTTTGTCTAACTTTCAGTTAAAAGGAACCAAATTCAAATTTTCTTGATTGACTCTTAAGTAGTTATTTCCAATTGGTTTTCAACATCTGTAGAACAGTTAAATAGACAATCTCTCTACATGCAGATATTAAAATATAAGTACTTTAATACTCAAGGAAATGAACACTCTGCTTCTGCACAACTAAATACATTTTTTAGACAAGAGAGACTTATGTCTGCAGTTGAAACAGCAGTATTAGAGAAATTCAGGTCAGGAAGAATGGATCTAATCTAAAGCCCCCTGAAATCAATGAGAGGCTTTGCTTCAACTCCTCTAGGCTTTGGCTCCAGCCCCAAGTAATTATTCAAGTTGGACTTTGGCCACTGATGCTAACACCATCTGCTTGCAGGAAAGTACCATGAAATCTTTAATTAACAGAAATCGTGAAGGCCTCAGTTGTACATCTTATCTAAAAAATGGCACCTTTGAGTGTGCACTGTTGATGCACGCCTTGCTGAGAATCTTGTTACCTGCCATCTCACAGGGATATATGTCATCTACTGCATTGCCAGTACTACCTTTTCCAAATACGTCCAAGTTTTCCACTTGAAGTTCATATGCAAGTGTATGAATCAGGTTTTCTTTTTATTGATGGTGTTGTATAAAAATAATAAACATGCAGCAAATATATGGAAAGGGAGAAATAAGGGGTGTGTGTTTGTTAAAATGAAAAATTAAAAGGACAAAATAAAACACGTAAAGGGAAAAGAAGAATATGAGTGTATAAAATGCCTATCTAGAGACCAGGATAGTCTTACAGTTCAGGATTGGATTTCTCACTGTTTTTCTATTTTCACAAAACTGCTGAGGTAAAACATTTAACCTTTCTCTTCCTCAATTTCCCCATCTGTGAAATGGTATTAACACCAATTGATCCGGCAGGAGTTTGCCATCCTAAAATTCTGCTTTGAAGTGTTCAAAAGGGAGATAGTATATCAAGCTGCAAAGCCTTGGCATTATTGCATGCCATCTTTTGGCCTGGATAGTCCCACACGCTGTGCAAACCCATTGCTTTTTTGCACACCATTATCATTAAGCACCAGATTTGCAGTACAGGCCACTTCATTGAGAATGAATAAGGCATAGTCCCTTTTGTACCTATAACTCATATTTTCAAGGCAAAAATGAAAAAGATGTGGCTGTCACCAGACGATGAGTGTGTCTGGAGGACTTAAATATTGTTTCCTTATTGTAGGGATTAATGAAGTGCTGGCCCAGGCCCTGCACAGCACTTAAGGACATGTTTAACTTTAAGAATCTGAGTAGACTGATGGATTTCCATGGGAATACTGATGTGCTTAATGTGTTGTTGGAATGAAGTCATATCCTTCAGTATTGTGTGGGGTCACCCTACTTTTGTTTGTGAAACTGAAGGAACACTCTCCCTTCTACAGGGAATCTCCTGGTTGTTTAAGACTGGGATCCTCAAACATCTCGTCCTCCCAGTTTCTCAACCCAGGCTCATATATGTGGTCTGTCGGCAATATACAGGATCAAGATCTGCACTGATGTTATAATATTAATTGTTTTCCCATTCTGAGCCAAAAATAAATCCAATAAATCATGACTTTAAACAACTGACTTCAATAGCACTGATTTTTGGTTTTGGTTTTTTCCACAAATTGTATCTAGCAACTTTTATGTATGTAGATATGAAAATAATGAAATAATTCTCTGCCACAAATATAAACTTCAGCAAACAGCTCCCTTGCCCCAAGCCTCTAGACTGCTCAAAATGCAGTACCTCATGGAGAAAGGGCACAAGCTGTTTCCTTCCGGGGTTCTGCATTGCTGTCTTAGGTGAGCATCTGTCTCAGATCACATCACTGAAGAAGCTTGTCCACCTCCATGTGCCATCTCTGGGGCATTCTTGGGCAACTTCGCAGATACAGCTTGAGTCAGGGTCAACACCTGCAGGTGCACAGACCTTTGCACTCAGAAGGAATGCGCTGTGTTCACCTCTTGGTAGACAGAATGCTCTGTTTAGATATTTGCATCATGACTTACTTCTGCTGGTGCCTACTCTGCCATCTGTCTGAAAGTTTCATACTAATTCTTTAATAGAATTTACCAAATGCACTAACTGTGTAAGGACCATAGCACAGTTATTACTCTGTATGTTTAAATGGAATACAATGCGCAAAAGTGGACTTCCTTGATACAGAAATGCTTAAGATTGCTGTTGTAACATATATTATCATGGTTTTTTGTTTTGCAGTTTTACTAAAGAATGCAAAAAAGGAGGAAGAAAAGCCTTTCAGAGACTGTGCAGATGTATACCAATCTGGTTATAACAAAAGTGGGGTCTACACTATTTATATTAACAATGTGTCGGATCCTAAAAAGGTAAAGTAAATATTTGGTTTATTTTCTTGTTTGTTAATATGATGTTGCTCTGACCTTAAAGGAGCATTTGGAGCCTTTATTGAAGTTCTCATTCTACAAAATGTTGTATGGGTATAAATAACCTGGGCTGTATTCAGTTTTGAAAAAAATTAAATAGAGTTAAGAAAATGATAAACTGTATTATTCCAGACATTATTCTTTCTCACTGACAGAGAATCCTTCCTAAGTTCCAACATACACTCAGTAGTTGACTCACTTCCTCCCACTTGGCAAGTTCAGTTGAATCAGACTGTGACTGCAAATAAATCTGCAATAAAGGTTAGAAGAGAATTAGTGAAGTGCTATAATGAGGAAGCTGATAGGGAGATTATCTGGTAGCACAGGGAAAGAAATAGCAGAATGAGTAGTTTTTAAAGATAAAGATTTACAAAAATCCTGCTTCTTTTATAGGGAACAGGGAAGAGTATTTTTGGCTGTAAAGAACACAACATGCTGAATATTATCACTGTTAGAAATGATGAAGTGTGTATAATCCTGTCCTCAAAAAAGATCCTTGGGAGGGTTTTTTGATGAGAATGAAGCATCAGTCTGTAAAGGAGACTGGTGTTTTTTTTCTGAAAGCCTTTTGGTGCTAAGGTACCTGAGTTTATTGAAGCTAGGAACATGAGGGAATGACCTAAGCCTAACTTATACGTGGAGGAATGCTGGCTGTCCCTCTGATGGCCCGCTGTTGGGAGCAGCCCCCAACAAGGCTAAGGGCTGACTGCTTGGGCGAGGAGAATGCAATGGTGTCCTGCAAGTGGGCCAAACAGGAGGGAGGGAACCACATCTGTCTGATGAATTTATTCTTACTGCAGTAAAATGGTGACCCTGCAAACAGAAAAAGGCAATAACTAATATTACCGAAGTTATAGTCTGTAGTCATTTTATGATGGTATTAAGATACATCAAACTTATTTCTAAACTGAATTTGGTTTTATTAGAGGTCTTTGGAAGCCTGCAAATGTCAAGATGTTATAGTTTACTAAGGAATTAGAGTTCATTAAACAATGAGTAGAATTGGGGTGGGAGAGTGCTATGGGCAAGGACTAATATAACTCTGGTGAATGTGAAAATAATTGACATGATATAAAATATGGAGACACCTTTACGCGTTACTGAACAGGACAAGAACAGTAAAAGCAGTTCTGTAGATGTTCCACTCAGAACAGAGATGTAACATCAAAGTCCAAATTGCATGTACAGATTGGTAATGGCCTTATTAAAGTTCATAAATCATCCCCAGTAGCTGGGTTGCAATGAAAAATAATGGTTACCTGAAAGCACTGCGGCACTGATGTTTCTGGTGTATTTACCTTAAAGCCACTTCACTGGTAATATAAGAACAGTGACACTATGGGAGCCACCCTGTGTTTCTGCTGTATCCCTATTTCCAGACACTGCTATCAATCAATACAGGCAGCACAACTCAGCTGATATGATTGCATTATTTTTTCCTGGGACATGCGCACGTGTGTGTGTGAGGGTGTTTCTGCTACCACCTGTTTCTGTCTTGCCCTAGCAAGATAACACAGCACGAGCTGATCCCAGGCACGTTCATGTTAGTCAAGTGAGGAGTGTGATTGCTTTAACAGATGTTTTTTCAGACATTAAGGTTGTATTAACAGTCTGTGAGGTAGTGCTGTGCAGAGATAGCTGAACTAACTCCAGCTGAGATAGCTTCAAAATCACATCAACGCAGCACTGTGCCAGGACTAATTAGCCCAGAGGTAGCACCACGCTGACACAGTTAGATTGCTCTGGGACCCAAGCTAATATCCCGATAGGTACTCCATGGAGACATACCCACTTATTTAAAGCCAGCTTAGTTATCTGGATTACCACAATGCAATGCACAACTCTGACATGTCTTAAGAGGCCTAATATATTGTTACCTTCTATAATACTTGCAGCCACTGGCAACTGTCTCATTTGTAATAATTTTATACTTAAGGTCACAAAAATATACCTTAATTTCATTTTATATTTCCTAAGGGATACTTACTAGAATCCTGACATTCAATAGAGAATATCCCTTTGTCAGAAGTACAAATGTTACTGTCAGTTCTAGTTTTTTGCTGTTTTTACCTTCATATATTCATAGAAAAATATCCTCCATGCTTACAATCTCCATACCATTTATATGCCTCATTTTTATATGCTTACAAAATTAGATTGCAATTTTTCTTTCATGTTCCTAGCTTACGCAGTTCATAGTTTAGTTCATTAGTCTTCCAACACTGCATCAAAAATTAGTGATTCATATCTGTTGAAAAGGATCTTAATAAGCGTGCAATACCTGGTGGTGTTGGCGAATGATTGTCCCTAGGCCATAGTAAGAGCAAAGGCAAGAAGAGTCCTCTCAGTCCCCTGCAGAGGTGGGGTCAACTACAGGGAAAGCAGAGGCTGCTGATGAGCAGAGGAGCAGCGGGAGTGTGATTGTCACCATTTTGGAGCTGAAGGGACCATGTCACCTTCAGGAGCTGAGGTTAGCCACGGGTACTGGTCTGAGTGCACGCAGAACCTCCATATTTCCACGTGGGTCAGTGTATTGGACTCTCTTACTGTCTCGTCTAATGCCCTCACAAGCATGACTTCTACCAGCTTCTGCGTGCACTGCACTGAAAATGCAATGCTATTATTTGCTAGTGGGGTCTATATATCTGGGTCTTTATGGCTCTGCAAAAGCAATTGCTACTGTTGCCATGAATGCAGCCTTCATTCCTTCCCGTTACTTTCTGCCTGTGAACTGCTTACCAAATTGGTGTCAATGGTCTGTCTGAGTATATCTGCCAGAATTTTAACCCATTAAATGTATGCTAGCCCTATATACTGTGGAGACTGTTATCCCAACATGGTTACCTTCAGGCTTGGTTACTGCATAGCAGAGACACATTCTCTGAATCTCAAATGTCTGGTCTTGAGCTTGTTGCTCCTTGCCAGTAATGTATGCTCGTGATGTCTTAGTGCATACACTTAAAATGCATTATGTGGTAATCCCCTTCCTTTTCATAGAATCATAGAATCATAGAATGGTTTGGGTTGGAAGGGACCTCAGAGATCATCTAGTTCCAACCCCCCTGCTGCGGGCAGGGACACCCTCCACCAGACCACGTTGTCCAAAGCCTTATCCAACCTGGTCTTAAACACTTCCAGGGATGGGGGATCCACAACCTCTCTGGGCAACCTGTGCCAGTGCCTCCCCACCCTCACAGGGAAGAATTTCTTTCTAATATCTAATCTAAATCGACCCTCCTTCAGCTTAAACCCATTCCCCCTTGTCCTGTCACTACACTCCCTGATAAACAGCCCCTCTCCAGCTTTCCTGTAGGCCCCTTCAGATACTGGTAAGCTGCAACCAGATCTCCCCGGAGCCGCCTTTTCTTCAGGCTCTTTACTTTAAAATTGGACTGATCTCTAAATTATTATTATTATGTTTATAATAATTTAGTCCATAAAGCTAAAATATGTATAATAATCTCAAATATGCCTTGTAGTAGCTTGAGTATTTTTACCTATGCATTTAAGGAAGGGCAAGAGTGCAATGCTTTAGGTGCTCTTTTAATCTAAATCAGGTTATTTTATTGACAATAAGTTCAGAATCTAAAGATGCGTAAAAATTCAAAGTCTCTTTTCTTCATCCTTTCCTTTTCTGGTAGAGGGTTAAATATCGGAACATGTTAAAGGTGTTTAATGGTTGAGTGCCTTGACCTTGTCTGGGACAGAAGCCAGTCCAGGACATTTATTGGCTAGAGCTATGCACAATGAACATCTATAATCAGCTTGGCACTCCTGTTAATACGGCAGGTGTTTGTGTCTACCACCGTGGAAAGTGCCAGACCACACAGTGATGGCTAGTGAATAATGTGCTGCTGAAAATCTTTCTTCCACTATGCAGTTTTCTCTTTTAATTTGCTATATTATTCAGAAAACATCAAAGTCTTTTTATAAGTATTTTATTATATTTTAGCATGAAAACCTCATCATTTGTGCATGTCTTTAAAATGAGTAGTCTTAATACAGTTGAGGATTTAATGTGTTAAAAATTGGCAGTGGATTCGTGGGAGCTTACAAGGAAAGTAAATCCATCATTTAGAAATTCTCACTGTAAATCAGACTAAAGAAATTAAATCCTGTAGATAAATGTTTTGACTCACGGTGTCTTCCCTGAAGGAGGAATAGGGCCAAAATGTTTGTCTAGCAAATTGTGGGTTTTCTTGTGGTTACCCTAAATCAAGTTCACATGTTTGCACTGTTCGGTATTCAGTATGTTTCCTTCCTGTACCTACACAGGGACTTCACTCAGCATGCCTGAAGCAAATTAAAACAAAAGCACTTGCACAGGATTACTATGACAATGCTTATGAGTAGGAAAGATTTGGAATTGCTTTGGAACTTTCGTTCTCAGTCAACTGAGGGACGAATTTTTATTTAAGTGAATTGGATAGTAACCTTCAATTTGGCAAAACAACTTAAAGCTTTAAATTACCGACCGGTGCTGAATGGATTGACTCTTGTTGATGTGAATGCCAAAAGCCAAGCTGGTGGGTGACACCTCTTCAACCTTCTTACATACTGACATCTTACTTAAAAAGAGGGATATAACTATTCAAGAGCACAGATGAATGAAATTTAGGATAGTTGCAGCGCCAGTATGGCACGGATGAGTACAAGGGAATGAAAATCAGGAAAATTTGCTTGAGTGAGTAGCACTGAGAAACTTAATCAGATCTTAAAATCAAGTGTCATACAAAAATAGGCACAAAAATGCATACTATCACTTGCCACATCCCAGGAAAAGTGAATGGATAAGCAGTATTTGAACTTGTTCATAGTTTATCTTCTATATTTTTGAAAGGATAATGTAAGAAGAGTGAAAAATGAATGAAAATTAAATATCCATTTTGATTTTTATATGGATTACTTAAGATTGTTAACAGATTTCAGTTGACACAATATTCTATCATCAAACTTCAGGAAAATTATCAAATTGTTAAATTATCCTTAATATACAGAATCTCAGTATCTAAGTTAGAATTTTATTAGTGCAGTGATGACAGGGTATGATCTTACATGTTCAGTAAACTTGTCCCACAGACCTCTCTTCTTGAGCCTGTTCCTATCTATGTCCTCTGTCTGCTGTAAGACAGCTTAGACTGAGATCATCAGTTTCTGTTTTGGGACAGTGCGTGGCACACTAGGTAACATTACAATACAAAGCAAACCAGAATAATCTCATCTGTACTACATTTTGGACTACTTGAATGGGTATTTTCTGTAAGAATTCCTGAAGATTCTTTCTTAGACAGAATGACACTCTGCTAAAAGCTATAGAAAACATTATTATCAATGAAAAAAGTACTCGATGAGGGGAGTGGTTTCAGGGGCACTGCAGAGAAAATAGAAAAGAAGCATGGAGGGAATGTGAAGAGGAAAGCTGAGGATGCAGAGGGGGATGATGGATAGATGGTCTCAGGCAATGTGCTGAAAGAACAGGAGACATTACTGGGAGAATTGCACTGGAGATAAGGAGAGCTCTGGTTGTAATCAAGCAATTGAGGACACCATTGAGGGTATGAATCCATAGGAAAACAGGCTTCCTTAGTTCCGTTATTCACAAATATTTTTTTTTCCTCTAAGATGACAGCATTCCAATGCAAGTTTGTTTTATTTTTTTTTTTTTTTTTTTTTTGTTAATTACTACATAGGTCTTTTGCAATATGGAAATTGCTGGAGGAGGATGGACAGTTATACAGCACCGAGAAGATGGGAGTCTGGATTTTCAAAAAAGCTGGAAAGAATACAAAATGGTAAGGAGAAAAATGTAGAAAAGCTGTACAGTTCACAGAAGTGTTAGATTTCAAATAGTGCTTCGTATTGTCTTAAGCAGATAGTTCTGCCTATAGTGATGTGGTGTGGTCCCGCAATCTTTTCTGAGCTACCTTTTGTCATATCTGTTACTTTCAAAAATCGTAATATTCTTTTCACTCAATTAGTTGAGTATTATTTCCCATGACTTAGGGTTTCTTTCAGATCAGTTACTGAGATTAAAATGAGGTCAGGCCCAGGCATATGCCCTAAAGAATGTTGCTGTCTGTCCCTCCGAAAGTTTGACTTGCTGTGACGTTAAGGGGTAGTAGGCATGTGATAATGTTCCTAATGCATGGATGCTTTCAGCTGAGGGGAACTCCTTCAGAACCTGGAGCATCTCAGATAGGAATGAAAAGTTTTACTGGGGTTTATCCCAAGACATACACCACCTCTGCCAATCAAGCCAATGTACTGGAAATGTTGATACTTTGAACAGGATTAGAAGAAAATAAATAACTTACCAAATTACAGATGACATGGCTTCAGCAGGCTCTTTTCCCTTTGCCAACTCAGAAAAATTTTACTCCAATCTAAATAACATCTGAGTTTTTTCATTCGCTGCCTGATCAAACTTTCTGATGGAGCTCCTTTCTCTGAGTCCCTGAGGACCGGTTTGGATTTCAATGACATTCCCAGTGAAGTTTTCAGAAATGTGTTATCAGCCTGGAAGAGGAAAATCTTTTTTTCTAACAGTTTTCAAAAAGCACTGAATAAAGAGAGCATTTAAAATGTTTAAAAATAAGAGCAGGTTCAGATCAATAAAAATTCATATAGGAAAAAGTTCTGTTACAGAGCTTACCATTTCAGAAATAAATTGAATTTATTTGATTATTGATCCAAATTTGATTATTGAACCAAAATGTCATTTTGGATTTTATGGATGGTTTCTTTTCAATATTTTTATTTTACTTGAAAATATAAATTATAGGGGTAAAACTAACCATTTGGGCCAGACCTCTGCTACTATGGATAACCAGAGGATGTAATCTATTTTGTAATATATGTGAAGTAAAAATAATATTTAAATGACTAATAGATATTTTTGAATGGATTTGCAAAATTGGAAACTTTTTTTACAGTTCACAAAGATAGAAAATCAGATTCCTTTTGGAATTTTAATTTAGCAGGAAACTTGAAAACTATTTTACTCTATTTTGGTTCGGAGTCAAATAAAATATAAACCATCAGTTTATATTAGGGGAATCAAAATTTGAAGATTCTACGAGTTCTACTTAGGAGGAAATTAGAATTTGTATATGCAATCTAACTTGTTCATGTAGGCTGCTTTAATTTATGCATACCATATGAATTATTGAGATTTACTCAGTTTTTCTCTCCTGTGCTTTTTCTTAGACCATTTAATAAAAACAGCTCTTCTTTTTAAAATTTTCCCATGTGGCCATTTTTCATATATATCCCTTTACTTAGTCAAACATTTTCCTCAATTTTTCCTTTACAATGTAAAGGAGCCTGTTCAGGATTAGATTATGTTGGTTTTGTGTAGTCCAAGCAGTCTGAGTTAATTTTACTTCCCTTTAGGAATGCCATAATCTTTTAAGAGATCATTTACTTCTACCAAATAAACAGGATCTGTTTTGGACTTTTACTGATAGCAATCCTATAAGTCAGTCAGTCATGAGAAAAGATGGGATTTAGGATTGTCTCTGCGTCTATTAACCATTTCACCAAAGTAACTAGTTTAGGCCGCCTTCTGTGATTATTTTGTATCACCAAATGTTGGATGATAGAGGGTGGTGGATGCTCTGTGGATTATTGGAATATGTCGCAGTGTCTGAGCTTCAAGGCAAGGACACTCCTGACGTAATTCCCTCATTGTTCAGAGAGGGTGTACGGTGTCTATTGGATCACAGCCCCTCTCCTTCCTGACACATCTACCTGGCGTTTCTTCCAATGGAAACCAGGTAGTGTGGTGGGGTACACAATGGTACTTGGTCTTACTTGGAGTGGTTGAACTTAATATGTGTTCTCTCAGCCCATAGTTCAGATACAGCTTTCCAGATTTGCTAAGACATTCTTCTTGTGATTGTATCTCAGTAGGGCCCCAAATCTAACAGAGATAAACAATATCATAATAATATAATAACAGCAATAATAAGTCCCTGGGGCTTCTTTTAGTTTCAGTGCATTTAGTTCTTACTGGAAAAGAATCTGGAAAACTGTTGAAGTTATTTAGCTACAAGCAAGTACTGATTGCCAGCTTCTGAGCTGAATAGAGACTCAGGCCACCAACCTGTGGTACTGCTAGTGCCCTCACAAGCTGTTGGCTGTTCCAGTTTTAGGAGGCCATTGCACATTTTCTCTGATTCTAACCTGAGAACATTACAGCAGGTAACTTGGAAAGGGTGCACATGGAGTATTATCTGCAAAGGTGAGTGACAGCACTGCTGGGTTACAGGAGTCACCTGGCATCAGCTCACCCTGCAGACAAATTCTGAGGCAATCATAGCCTTTGTTTCAGTTTCATGCTGGTTCATTCAGTTTACATGGAAGTACTTCAATTCCTGTTCAATATATTTTACAGACACCAACACAGGAAACAGGTTAAGGGAGAGATAAAGTAGCGATAAATCTTTTGAAATCTTTTGAAATGAAGAAATATAGTACTCCATCCATATGTAAATTGCCAGAAAGTCAGTGATACTACAGTAATAGTGGTACTAACTTTTTTTCTTTGTTCTTTTGGCTCCATTTCCACTGGCATCCAATCTCCATTCTGGAAAATAAAGTTACATTTACTTGGGTATCTAAAACAATAGCTAATGAATACAAAACCTTTTATGCAGATTTACTGTTACACCATCTTCTTCCTTAGTGGCATATATGCTTACCAGTATCAGTCAGTGTTATTAGTCTTATGCCGTGCAGTGTGATTTGTGCCTTTGCTTCTAAGAACTCATTTCTGACTACGACATCTCTTGGGCCATTTCAGTTTTGTACATTCAATACTAATTGGAAGACATTCAGCGGAAACCCTGTAAGTTCATCCTCCTATGCTTTTCTTATCAATATCTACTACATCTATTCTTTCAAATTTTTTGATGGATTTTCCATTATACTATTTGTTGCTTATAGAAAAGTTTGAAGTGGAGCAACAAATAATTTCTTTAACAACAGCAGATCACCCTGAAGCAGGTTTCAACCATTTTTCATATTTTCTTGCCTGAGGAGGGAATGTAAAACACTAATAAGAGTTTTGACCTCTAGAAGGAGAATATAATTTAAAAAACTATTGCTTGCCATCTGCAAGGGGATTTCCACAAGCTGACTTTCTAACACACAGTTTCTGGCATTTATTAGGAAGTCATTAGCAATAATCAAATCCAAGCAAATGATTAGCTCGTGTTCTAACTTGGCTATCAAGACTTCTTGCTCAAATTCCAGCTTTTCGGTTCTTGGATGAATGCACCTTTCCCAGTCACTGTCTCCATTTTTGCCAAATTAGGTGATGGAGTATTGGATTCCCTATTCTCTAGCCTTTTAGCAAGTCTAGTTTAATAATTCCCATGGATTTCAGAGAAATTATTCCACATTCAATAGCCCAACATTCACTGTCAGTTTCTTAGGGGGGCTTCTTGGGGCTCAAGTCTATTGGGGGCTTCCTCAAACCTTTAAAATTATTTTCTTGCTTTCTGCCTTTGGAGAAAGATTTTCAGTAGGTATTTGAAATTGCGTGCCTTGGCTAGTCCACAACAATCCTTTTCCTAGCCAGTTTTTTTTCCTGCATGTCAGCATTTAATTGTACTGCATGCCTTTATGGATACTGTATTGCTATTTTCCTTTCTCTGATGAAAGCAAGCTATCACTTTTTTAATCATTCATAATGTCATGAGCTAGATTAGGATCACTTATACATATTAGACTCACAGCTGAATTTCTAAGCAGCCACCTCCTATCTTCCTGACCAGCAGCTGTTTTTTCTTTTGGTTCTTTGAGGCAAGAATGACGTTCAGCACTGAATTCCACACCCCCTTAATCTCATGTTCCTGATTAACATCTAAGAGTCCAACACCAGTTCAGTGCTTAAAATAAGTCTGCTGCCAACTTATTTCAGAAGTCATCACTAGCGTTTGTGTGTGCCTGAAAAGCACATCTACAAAACCATTTCCATTTCTGTTGGGGTTTCTTCTTTTTCTTTACTCCTTAAGGCTGTTGGGTCAAATTGATGGCTAGCTCCATAGTGCCTGTATGGTATGAACAGCATAACTTATGCTCTTCCATGGCTTAAATTCTGCAGCACACTGAGAGCCAGACCACAGAGATGGTTACCAGAACTTTCTCTGGAAGTATTTTGGGGTGCAGTTCTAGTGGGCATTTACGTTATGGAATAATCTGACTTTCTTCTCAGCCTCAGTACACTCTAATATAACAAGTCTGGTGATCCATGTCTTCTGCTTAGCTAAAGGGCAGCTGAACACCTCTTTGGACTGTAAGTCTTTGATTTCTTTCTAGGCATGATGTTTTTTACCCTATTTGATATACTTCCTACAGTTCACCTCTGAGTAAGCTCTAGTTTGGACATAGGTCCCACAGATTTCCTTGGAGACCTTTTAGTTTGTGACAATCAAGTTGCTGGTCACCTTGTGTTTTCACCTCACCGGTCCATTCAAGTCCTACAGACTGCAAGTTGTCTATTTGGGCATCTAGATCTACCTGAATTATTCATAACAAGAGCTACCATTCCAACAAAGGTTTTGTTTCTTAGTACCATCTTCCAGTTCATTCTGAAAACTTCCAGATGTTACTTACATAGAATTTTTATTTGCAAAGTGTCCAGCTCCTGTTTTAGAATGTGGTCTCCTAATTCCTTTTATGGTTTCCATCTGGTTTAAGTCTTATTTTAATTTCTCTTGTGAAAGTTACAGTTCCAGTTTTCAGGTTTGTTGTTTTTCTGGCCCACCTTTCCTGTCTCTAAACCGACATTTTTTTTGTTCCATGTTACTTCAGTAGCAATACTAACTTGCACTTTTCTTCTTTTTCAAAATAGGTCCTCAATACAATTAACATTGTGTTTGACCTGAGCAAAGAGGCAAAAACTCAAGCTGTTCCTTTTGGAACATTATTTCTCTGATGCAGTTTTGTCCATTTACAAAGAGTATGCAGATTCTTTTTTCTCCCCAAACTACAGACAGAGGCCCAACCTCTTCCAGTCACATTAGATTATGTTCATCACTTTCTTTTTCACGTGAGAGGCTGACTGCATAAAAAGCAATGCACAAGGCACATTTTTAAATTGCTTGAGTAAGCTTCATGATTCTTGTTCCACTATTTTAGTGGAAAACAACTTCAGATGTGTTTTTTTAAAAACAAAAATTACATAAACCATATGGCTTGGCTGAGCAGAATGTTCTTGACAGAAAAAATAAATTTGCTCATAATTTGAATGCTCATATTCTGGAAACAACATCTTTCATAATTCTCAGTTTTTGTTAAAGCTAGCTATTCTGAATTAATTTTAAATCCTTTTCTGGATTATAAGTATTTAAGCTATGTTATGCATTGATATGGCCACAAAATCTTCACACTTCTTGCATTCAAAGTAATCTGATACTATTGATACATTTGCCATATTCTTATGTTCTTTAAACGAGACCTCAAATACTATCAAACAGCTCTGAAGATGGTAACACTGGTCTTTCTGTGACTATTCCACATTAAATGAGTTTGTCAAAAGCTCATTTTTTGGATCTTCATTCATACTGAATTTTTCTCTTTAGACTGAAGAAAACAGATTGCTGGGAGCTAAAAAGTATATTCCACTGCAAGCATATGATGCAGCTCCCGGGGTTCACAGGATGTCAAGTACCGAAACAGCTGTTGAAACTAACTTCACCTAACTTCTGTTAGGGAGATTTGGAAAGATTCTGCTGTTATTCACAGGAATTAAAACACTTATCAGCTTTTCAGATAATGATTTGTAATTTTGACAGGAATTTAAAATTAGGAAACCTTTATCTTTATGTGGAAAATGTACATACACATACTAGCTAGAGATTCCTAGCTACAAACTGGCCTGTGGTTTTATGACACAGGTTTCCTCCATTTATTTTGGTTTGAGTAACTCAAAGAAATATAAGCAAAGCAACAAAATATTACACTTAATGTATATATGGTCAGATACGTAAACCTTAAAAGTATGATTGTTGATTGATCTCATACAGACATAAATTTTCATCTTCATAGTTATTACCCCCAAATTGTTTGGTTATGAAGGATCACCCCAAGAGCAAAGATATACAGCTGCTTCTGATAATTAGCTAATTGGATTTTATAATAAGAACCTGTCTCTTCCTTCCAACAAGAGCTTTTGTGTTTTCCTGTTTTGCATGAGGGATCGATTGGATGGGGATCATACTCATATTTACCTCAATTCCTTCTTTCTCAACTCGTAGGCTATACCTGTACTATCACATTGAACAGGGCCATGGTCTTGTGACACAAGATTGTCATCACCAAATTTTAGTGGATTTTTAGTCTGACTCACATAACATTCCACAAATAACACCCAAGTAGTTAGGGGTAATGGGCCATTCTCAAATGGCAGTTTGCACAGGGCTGCCTTGTTTGCAGAGCTGAGAAGGTTTTAATCTTAGCACATGGGTTGTTCTGGTTTGCTTTCTTCTGCTTAGAAGAGCAGTAGGGGCTGTTCAGAGCACTCTTCACAGCTTCTCCTTCCCCCTGTGGCTTAGTGAAACAGTTCTGAGGGAAAGAATTGTTGATTCAAAGAACTTGAGGAGGCATTTTGAAGGTAACCTGGGAATAGGAAAGGAATACAGAAAGTTTTGTGGAAGGAGGAGAGCCTTCATAACATTATTTTGTAACATATAGTCACAAATACATTTCTTATGATAGTACACTTCAAAGTAATGAATTATAAGTTGCTTACATCTGAAAAAAATCATTTTCTTCAAGGAACTGGGATAGATGACATGGAAGTAATTTGTTTCTTTCAAACATTTACCAAGTAATTTGGATATAAGGAAATGATTTTTGGTGACTGGAATGTGTATTAAGATATTGTGTGAGTAATGCCTTTCATGGAGACCCACCCTTCTGTGATAAAGAATGACATGTCATGCTAGTTTAATAAAAAGTCACTTCTGACTGCAACTGTTACTCAGATAATTGTCACTTTCATCAGTGTTATAAAAGGGGCCAGCATGTTCTCTGCTTCTCCTGAGGTCTAAATCCAGCATGTCCAGTGGAGATAGACATGATATCAAAGTGGTGAGAGACCATATTCAGTTTTATGAAAACATGCTTATGAAACTATTCTGGTCCTGACCAAAGCTTAATCTACAGTGTGCATTTCAACAGTATGATCTAAGGGAGCAAGAATGAAACAATATTTTTTTCAGAGGTCTTTGGATCACTATATTGGGCACTAGAGAAGATGTTACCACACAATGAAGCATATTCTTTATTTTGGGGAATATTTTTGGATGTAAAATTTTGTGTTGGAGCACAGTTGTGTTTTAAATGTGTTATACTCAGCACAGTCTTCTCTACGCAAACATTACTGGATAACATCAGTTTTAAGTGTTGCGTTGACACGTGGCTATATACTTGTGCCTAGTCTGCTACTAGTACTTCAATTTAATACCATTAATGTATACTGATAAGACTCATGTGGTCTTCCAAAGCCTGTTAATATAACCATGTAAGGTATTATTTACATGTCAAACTTGATAAATTTTATGTAATGATATCATGATTCAGCTAAATTATGCTAACAGCCTTTAGCAGAGCACCATGAGAAAGATTAATGTTATTAAAGAAACTTTCTAACCAAAAGATGGAAATGCTATTTTACAAGAGCCAGGTGAGATTTTGAGAGGTTGTTTTTTAAATTAGTGATTTGAACATGCAGTAGAATTGTAGCAGGGGTCCTCCTAAATTATAGTTGTGTGCTCTCATCATGGAACAGCTTTCTCTTCAGGGAGGAGCATCTCCTGCCTGATCTGTTCCATTTGGTACTCACTGGAGCAGCCCTTCACTTTAGAGCTCATGTCAAATTAACATTCTAACTTTTTGACTCTGGTGTCAGTCATCTTCTATTTTTGTTCAGCTATTTAGTGTAGCAGCTGAGCCCAAAGAAGAGAGACAAGAGCAACCTATAAGTCTGATGCTTGAGTTATTTTGATGGGTTATGGGGCTGAGATTCAAGTCCCTGCTCAAATGCACGTATAGATGTTTGACTGTTGGTCTTTCCTGTAGCATCTATACTCCTAGTCATGTGTATCTTTACTATTTGGGATGAATCGGTGTCTTTTGAAAAGAAAAGAGAATTAAGTCCTACCTCCAGAAGTTCTTTCTTTTTGCCTGGAGTGAAACAGAAGTACTTTTTTCTAGTTTGGTTTTTTGTTTTGGGGTTTTTTTTTAGATTTTTGAATTTTTAGCCCTAAACTGTACAATTTCTTTCTTTGCAAAGAATAAAACAGAAAGGTCTCTCAAGCTCTCAATTCATCTTTCTTAGAATACAAAAACTGAGTTTGTATATTCCCAGGATCCACTTGTCCTAGAGTGAAGAATGTGGTTTGGGAGAGAGGTTTTCTATGTGATTTGTTTCAGTAGGAAATACTCTCCTGTTCTTAGTTAAACAGTAAGGAAGTTAGATTGAAATCCAGGCCTAAGGAAGATACACTGGCTGTTGTACATGGGTCGCTAGGAAACTGAGCTGCTTGGGGCCCATTGCCTAGCCAAAGGTAACGTTTTGGTAAGATTTGCACCTCAAACCTGGATTCCATCACTCTGATTCTTCCTCATCAGGAAGTCTGCTACTACTGGTGCTGTGTGTGTTTGAGAAGAAAAAAAGAAAAAGCGAACCTAACTTCTGTATGTCTACTAATATATTTGTTCTACAATGAAGTTCAACAACCTAAATTGCTGTAGGATATGAACAAGATTTTGAGACACACTTTTCGAATTTGGAATGATTATACAGACATTTAGTTCTTTATTTAAACTGACAATAACTTAGTATTTGTTTTAGTCTTTTGAAAAGGTACCTCTGGTTTCAATCTAAACATATTTTAAAAACTTGCCACCAAATATTTGTTAGTATTTGTAGAAATATTTCTGAATATTTAGCATTATTTTCCCATATTCTTTTAAGTTAACATTATTTAAGACATTTGTTCCCTGAGGAAATTGAATTCATTTCTGTAGACCACATCTTTATTTCAAATAATGCAATGAATAATTCAATGTGATGGAAATGAAGAAGTATACTGACCTTTTTAGAAATTATCTTCTTAAACAAAATCCATTCCACATTCTCAGCTAAGGCAAAAGGAGCTGAATATTCTTTATGGCTTCTGGGAAGACACTGCAGCTGTAAAACACTGAATTATTATCTGCTTTATTCAGTGAATTGTCTGACAGGAGATGAACCCATAGGATATATTGACTGTGTCTGGTTTCAATTTTGTTTTGTCTATAAAAAGTCAAAGCTTCCTATGAGCATTATCAGACAAAATAAATAAAGTAAGAGAGATAATTGTTTAATGAACTTGCAGTAACATGATTCAAGCAGAATACCCCCACAGATTTTGCCAAAGCTAATAAAACTCTTTTGCACCCTACTTATTATTTTTGAATAAGTATCAACTTTGTAAATTCTTAAGGTCATTTTTAAAACCAGTATTGAATTCCATTTCTTTGTACTCATGACTGCTTTAGTAGGTTTGACTCTGTTAATCACCATGCAATTGGAAATGAGGTGATGTAGAACCTGGATGTCATCTAGAGTAAATATTATAAAAATAAAATCATGTACTTTCATCCGTGATTTCTGGTTCTAAGTACTTTAATGCATACAAAAGAAAAAAAAATACTGTTTATTTATTTTTTTGCATAACAGTTGGGCACTATGTCAGAATTTAAGCAATTTACTATATAGTTATAGGCACAAAGAACCAGAAAACTCCTTTGCTTCACCCTAGTACATAAATAGGATTAAAACTGTCAGTAGGGTTCTATATTGTGTCATTTCTTTGCTCTGAAAACAAGTGTTATCATGACTACAAGAACAATCTAGTCTAAATATAGTACAAAACATCACCTGATTATTCCTTGATAAAAAACCTATTTTACTAATTGGTTGTGATTTTTATTTCTTAACTAACTAACTGACTTATTTCAGATCAAACTTTGCCAAAATACAACCTTAATGCAATTTTCAACAGCAAAAATATAAATGCTTTCTATTGTGAACAATAAAATGAAACACTAAAATAATGTATGCTAGGTCAGTGCAAAGATTTGTGTATACTGTCTGTGGCTAGTAATGGACAGTAAAGGAAGAATATTATGATAATGTAAGCATATTTCCCTGCTATATTCTCCCAAGTTCCATAGAGTGCTAATGTGGAAAATGTAGGATAACTGAAAACTTTTGGAAATTTCTGACTTTTCCCTGTTACATTAAGCACTCTTTAGGGAACTTAAAGCCTCTGATTTGCCAGTCATCCCAAAATGTTATGCAAATTTCAAGGGAAAAGCAAAATGAGTATTTTTAATAAAATGTAAAGTTTAAAGAATTAATCCCTCTACTTGGAAACATGTAATGAACAAAATATAGCAAACTAATGACAAAATAGTGTCTAATAGGCATTTAAAATGCAATTTTGGAACAGTGCTTATGACCCACTGGGTTTCAGAGGGACTTAAAATGTAGTTAACTAGAAACACATTCATGAAATACAGATGTTCCTTTTCCTAGTAGGTTGACAGCTGAGGATGACTTGGATCACCTCATGTACTTCCTTGAGTTCAAGTACAAAACTTCAACACAAATAATTCTGGAAGTATTTGCTATAGCAATATGAATGCAAAAAACAATGAGTATGTTGACAGAGTATATATGTACTGGGAAACAAACACATTTAATGACAGATATGGGTCTGGAATAGGTGACTTCTAATGTTAACTTTTAAGTTTAAGATTTAAAACTATGCCCTAAGGCATTCTTGAATCCAAACTCCTAAGACAATCTTAGTCTTAGGCAAGGCTGAAGGCATCTTATCACTTGGGACCCCACAGACTTAAGAAGCAGTGTAAACATAAATGTTCTGTTAATTAAAATGCTTGGATTTCATTAATGAATTTTCATTACTGAACAATTCCTGAATTGTCTCATGAACAGCAAAATTAATGTGGTCTGTTTTTCTGTGGATTTTTGTCCTGTGTCCTGCATAGAAGTCACATTCTGGTTACTAATAATTTCCTGAATCCCTATTATTTTCTAAGATTCTCTATGGCAATAGCTTGAGTTTCTCTTTTACGTTCCTCAAATCTCTCCCAGATATCTGAGGGTCCTCTGAGGCGATACATGCTCAGCATCTGTGTTTGGCTGGCTGGTCTGTGCCTGCTGATAGGCAATTGGAATAGGCCACTGCTGAGCTTCTGCTTCAGCATTTCTCCTAGTGGCGATTTATCCCAGGCACCAGTTCTGTTGAAACCTTGTGAACTTTCACTTTTGTGTGATTTCTATCCCAGCCTCAAAAGTTTTCAAAAAGTATTGCACAAAAATAAAGGACAGGTGGGCATAACAATTGCACAAGCTTGTTTCCTTAAGTTTTCTGGCTGAAGAAAAAAAAAAATATTTTGTATTTGAAGATAAACTAAAAGAGATGTACTTGGAAACCTAAAGATCTTGAAGGCAAATCAAAAGAACCTGGAAAAATAATTTTCTTTGCCAGCCTCAGGGTTGGGAATGGAAATCAAAAGTTAAATCATGTCTTTCAGGGGTTTTGGCTAATAATATGTCATTCTCTTCTGCACACAAAAGCTTATATATCTTGTTAAAGTAGTAGTGTTCTTGAGGCAGTGACAGTGTAAGTAAGATATGAACAAGGAAAGCTGTGTAGTTATTAAGTCAGCCAAAGTATCTGGAAAAACCAACAAGCATGCAAGTCTTTCTTCAGGTCTGCAAGAGAGGCAGTAAACTACAGGCTAAATACAGGTTAGAAACAGTTGGATTTGGCATAATAAAATTATACTTGAAGAAATTATTCCCAGCTCTGTGCTTAACAGATGTGTAGTGCTCCTCTCTGGTTTAGATCTATGAAAGCTTTGAGTGCCTGTTTGTTTGTTTATTTCTTTTTCCAGCCATATTAGGTGTTTAATAAAATATACTACTTCTCCTTAGGAACATTCATTGCTTTAAAGATATGTTTTATGTTCTACTTCCTTCGTTTTCTTTTCATAAGAGCAAGGAGTTTGCTTAAAAGGAAGTTGCTCCTGACAAGGAAAAAAAAAGAATCAGACTAGGCATTTCTAATCTGAGTCTAAGTATTGTAGCTCCTTATAATAGGATTCAGTTTTTCATGACTAATGTGGTGGTTTTCCTCATAATTTTTTTTATATTCCTTTTTATATTCCTTCAGTTCCCTTTTGCTGCAACTTCATTTCCTCTGGTCAGGAGAGCAAACCACTTAGTGATAGATTTTCATCTTAGTGTAACAACACGTGTGAAAAGGGAGAAGGAAGTGTAAATGTGAAGAAGAAAAATTATTATTATTTCAGAATAATTATATATGGTGTCTGGAGTTTATGTAGAACACATATGGGAACACATAATGTTAAAAAAGCCACATGTATTACATCCTGAATAGGCTGTAATCTAAATAAGATAAGACAAATATAATTCAATAGAGTCACAGTTCAAAAGGGAGTCCCCTCAGCTTGCCAGCACTGGGAAAAAGGGAGAAAGGATTTCCTGAAAATCTTCTTTTAAAGCAAGAGAGCTGATAAGAATAGTAATATATCTTCTGTGAGTAAGAAACCATGTAGATTGCAAAGAAACATACTTTGGCTGGTATATAAACACCTATGCTGCAACTTCTCCCTCCTGGATTTTAGGGACTAACTGCCCGTTAGTCACTGCAGAGCGTATTTTCCCTTCCTCTGAGACAAATGGCGATGAACACTGGTGAAAGAGTATGTCAGAGACAAACCAATGACTGCTGTGGTATGACACTGCCAAAGCTGCTAGAACAGGAGAGACCGTGTGTGACAGTCATAAGGCAGACAGACAAGTCAAGGAGATGGACAGGATCAAAGGGACAGATAGAAAACAGTGAAAACTACAGAAGGGTATGTCAGCTGTAAACAGGGTTTATACAGGTGAGGAACAAGCTTTTGTATTTTAGGAAGTATGTATGAAGCCAAATATGCATACGAATGTGATCAAAGCAGTAGGTGAGACGTATAGAAGTGTCATCATGGGAAAGCTTGAGGAGCAGGAGCTCACACAGGAAACTGATGTAGTCAACACAAGATATCAACAGTATTAGCTGCAACTAGTATTTACAGGGACTTATGTAGGAAATCGTCTACTAGAGAAAGCAGATATAATGAAATAATGTGCAGGAAATGAAAAGCCAACTAATAGTATCCTCTCATATTTCAGTTTGAGTCTTCTCTGAGACTCACCACAGACTACTGAATTTCAGTTCTTGCAGACTAAACACTTTGTCCATGGATATCACTCGATGGCCTCCAAGCCAAAAGGCAGACATGCTTAACTGAAACATAAACTAGTGTACTTATCTCAGCGTAGCCAAATGTGGCATGTCTTCTCAGCTTCTAGTATCAGTGACCATCAAGTATCTGCTCAGGTAGGCTACTTAAAACAAAAATGACTCCTGAGTAAAGTGCTTTCTAATGTAATTCCCTGTAGGCACAACAAAAAAATCCCTCTGTTTCATATTTTTTTGATCCAGTCATAAACTTTTAAGCTTCTAAATTTTTAAATTAAGTTTCTTTAGAAGTTTGCAGCTGGTATAGTCATGCATTGCTTGAGTGAAGTATTAGATGCACTGCAGCTTCACTCAGCTGCCGCATGGCCTATGGGGACAAAGGATTTCATCCTCAGTAGGCCCAACTAGTCAGGGCTGGAGCCAAGGCAATGCTATAAAGAACAAAAGAGAAAGAAAGCTGTACTTTCAGTGTTTCCATCTCACATTAGGAGTGACCGAACTGTCACATAGAGCAGATGGATTACTCACCAGTGTGTCTCATGGACACATTTCCCATTAGCTGAGTTCTAGTCCCAAGGAAGTCTCTTAATTTTACCCCTCTTTAAAAAATATGAGCTTTCTGGAAATGTTCAAATGTTATTCTTGAAAATTACGCTGACTCAATCAATGGTAGATTTCATGGTTTAATTCATGATCTGAAACTGAAAGAAAATGTTGTCTGTTAAATACCATGATGGGAAGTGCAGAAGGAAAGTAACTTCCTAAAACGAATGACAAAGGAAAATATTTGAGATTGGATACAGTCTAATCTATTCCAAAACCAGGATTGCTTTGTTGTTTATTTCTTTCCTATATCTGGCAGTCACACCTTAGTAACAGAGGATGAATTTGTATCACGGGCAAGAAAATCATCCAATCTTTCGTTTAATTTGATCAGGATATTTTCACAAGGGTCTTCTAAAACACTCTCAGCACATTATTGTAAGCAGATCAGGACATTTCCAGTTCCCTTTTTTCCTAGCTTAAGAAATATGAATAAGCATAGTCATGTTGAAATAGTTCTTCACAACTAAAAATTACAGTGTAAAATAATTTTTATTTCTTAAAGAGAACAAAAATAGAGCTAAGATTCTCAGGTATGAACCAATAGCTTATAGAGAAAAATAATGTTAATATATGGTAAACTAAATGAATTACATTAAATAAAACCTTATATTTGAGGTAGTAAAATATTCACTAAAATTTAAACAACTTTAAAACTTGGAAGATGCACACAAATATCAGTCTAGGAGTAGGTTTTGTAAACTGTTTATAGTTTTACTTTTATTATTATTTTTCCATGTTTGAAAATTGAATCATTTGTTTAAGTGGAAATAAGATCATCTGAATATATGAAATGTGAGGAGAGTTAGGTACCTTAAATATTCTACTGCTGGTTATTTTTCATTCTTAGAAAATAAAGTTACAGTACCCTCTCCTGTGCTTTGAATAGTCTATGGCTGACTCCTAACTCCTTAAGTTAAAGATTTCAAAGCATCAAAATATATATAGATATCTTATTTTACCTCAGCAGGGTGAGAAAAAAATAACTTTGCAGTAGCCAAAATCTTGGCCAATATTTCATAGAATCATAGAATCACAGAATCATAGATGCATAGAATCATAGAATGGTTTGGGTTGGAAGGGACCTTAAAGATCACCTAGTTCCAACCCCCCTGCTGCGGGCAGGGACACCCTCCACTAGACCATGTTGTCCAAAGCCTCATCCAACCTGGTCTTAAACACTTCCAGGGATGGGGCCTCCACAACCTCTCTGGGCAACCTGTTCCAGTGCCTCACCACCCTCACAGTAAAGAATTTCTTTCTAAGATCTAATCTAAATCGACCCTCCTTCAGCTTAAACCCATTCCCCCTTGTCCTATCACTACACTCCCTGATAAACAGTCCCTCACCATCTTTCCTGTAGGTCCCTTCAGGTACTGGAAAGCCACAATTAGATCTCCCCAGAGCTGCCTTTTCTCCAGGCTGAACAATCCCAACTCTCTCAGCCTGTCCTCATAGGAGAGGTGCTCCAGCCCTCTGATCAGCTTTGTGGCCCTCCTCTGGACTCTCTCCAACAGCTCCATGTCCTTCTTATGTTAGGTGGCCCCAGAGCTGGACGCAGTATTCCAGGTGGGGTCTCACCAGAGCGGAGTAGAGGGGCAGGATCACCTCCCTCGACCTGCTGGTCATGCCTCTTTTGATGCAGCCCAGGACACGGTTGCCTTTCTGGGCTGCAAGCACACACTGCTGGCTCATGTTGAGCTTCTCATCAATCAAAACCCCAAGTCCTTCTCCTCGGGGCTGCTTTCAATCCATTCCTCGCCCAGCCTATAGCTGTGCTTGGGATTGCCCTGACCCACGTGCAGGACCTTGCACTTGGCCTTGTTGAACTTCATGCGGTTCACATGGGCCCACCTCTGCAGCCTGTCAAGGTCCCTCTGGATGGCATCCCTTCCCTCCAGCGTGTCGACCACACCACACAGCTTGGTGTCATTGGCAAACTTGCTGAGGATGCACTCGATCCCACTGTCCATGTCGCCGACAAAGATGTTGAACAGTGCCGGTCCCAGTACCCACCCCTGAGGAACACCGCTCGTCACCATTCTCCACTTGGACATCAAGCTGTTGACCATAACTCTTTGAGTGCAACCATCCAGCCTATTCCTTATCCACCAAGTGGTCCATCCATCGAATCCATGTCTCTCCAATTTAGAGACAAGGATGTCATGCGGGACAGTGTCAAATGCCTTGCACAAGTCCAGGTAGATGACATCAGTTGCCATTCCCTTATCCACCAGTGCTGTAACCCCATCATAGAAGGCCACCAAATTTGTTAGGCAAAATTTGCCCCTACTGAAGCCATGATGGCTGTCACCAATCACCTCCTTATTCTCTATGTGTCTGAGCATAGTCTCCAGGAGGGTCTGCTCCATGATCTTTCCAGGCATGGAGGTGAGACTGACCGGCCTGTAGTTCCCTGGGTCTTCCTTTTTTCCCTTCTTAAAAATGGGGGTTATGTTTCCCCTTTTCCAGTCAGTGGGAACTTCACCAGACTGCCAGGACTTCTCAAATATGATGGCGAGTGGCCTGGCCACTTCATCCGCCAGTTCCCTCAAGACCTGCAGATGCAACCCATCAGGTCCCATGGACTTGTGCACCTTCAGGTTCCTTAGATATTCTCATACCTGATCTTCTCCTACAGTGGGTGGTTCTGCATTCTCCCAGTCCCTGCCTTCTGTGACCTGGGCAGTGTGGCTTAAGCACTTGCCAGTGAAGACTGAGGCAAAGAAGTCACTGAGTACCTTAGCCTTCTCCATATCCTGGGTAACCAGGATATGTAACTAGGTAACACCATATGAAATATATTATAGAATATGACTATGTCCAATATCCCCATGGAAGGATGTGCAAACAGCATCATACTATTAATATCTTATAATTGTTCAACTGATAGCCTCAACTGCCCTTTCAAATATCAGTTGAACTGCATGACACTCCTACATGGTATGTATTAGTAGACTTACTTCAGAGATAGTCAAACTGGAGCACAGAAAGCTATGACCAGTAATTAGAATGTATAGGTAAAATATAATGATGGTTTTATTATTGTATAAAGATTCTACCAATTACAATAATTACATCTAGTTATTTTGCCAACTTTTTTCTAGGGTTTTGGTAGCCCATCAGGTGAACATTGGCTGGGAAATGAATTTATCTTTGCAATAACAAGTCAGAGGCAATATTCGCTAAGAATTGAATTAATGGACTGGGAAGGAAACCGGGCATATTCACAGTATGACAGATTTCACATAGGAAATGAAAAGCAGAATTACAGGTAAGAATCTATTGAAACTCTTTTGACTCTGCTGAGTGATAAATATTGTTCATTGTTCACTTGTTAAATATGAAAAAGGACAATAATATGATACTGATTTTCATCAAAAGTGAATAAAGAGGGTAAAAATAAAATAGAAATCGGATGGAAGTTTAGAGTAAAACTAACATATGTGAGAACAAGGGATGATCTATTAATCATGCTGGCTGGTAGAACTAAAATTTGTGTAAGTTTTAGTATATATGAGACCATCAGAACTCAAAACTGATTTAATAGAAAAAAGATATGGATTCTTCATTACAACTTGAAGGATTTCTACATCAGAAGCAAAAAACTGAAACAAGGGCATGGGAAGAAAAGACCAAAAATGCTGTTAAGACATCTGATATTTCCAAACTAAAAATTTAATGTAAATGAAAAGGAAAAGCAGAATGCTGGATTTTATTGTGAGGAGATAAAACACAAAACAAAAAGTGTCAGGTACTGGATAGCCTTGATTCATCACCATCGTCATCGTGCCATTTATTATAGTTCAAAAAAGACATATGAAATTAAAACTTTTTCCAATAATTTCTCCCATATTTTTTTAAGATAAAAAAGTAGGAGACTGAAATCTGGTTATTAAAAAAAAAGAAAATAACCTTGGAGACACAAGAGATATAGATGACCTAAGTGGTTTAATTTTTTTTTTTTTTTTTTTTTTAAATCATTGCCTCTTCTGAACAGACAGTACAATGCTGGAGAAAGAAAATGAAACCCAGAAAAATATCCTAAATTATTTACTACAGCAAGTCTAATTAGCAAAAGATTTAGGAGAGAAACAAATGTATTGTAAAGCCAAACATTCAAGTCATAGCATGTGAAACTAGGTTGGTATTCAGATTTTTAAATTCAAGTAACTTGATTCTCAGAAATGCTGATTGCCTCCTTCCCCCTGGGCCTCCAGAGAAATAGAAGTGAGAGCAATTTGCTCTTTCTGCTGACAGGACTCTGCCCAGGTGGGACACAAAGTGGTGCCCCTGCCCTCTGGGGGTTTGTCAGAGGGCACTGCTTCATAGTCTAGAAGAGCAAAAGGTACATTTAGAAGCAATCTGTGTGAATTTAGCTGTTCCATAAAGCAAGGACTATCCCAGGGCACACAAAGGACAGCTCTGTCCTCCACTGCCTCCAGCAATGCCATGCCTGGCACTGCCCGTGGCATGCTGTTTCCCCAGATTCGAGAAGGTGGAGCACCCTTTCTGAAGTTCTCTTAGGCACAGAGTAAAAATAAGAAAATTTCTCAAAGCAGAGGCTAGAAATATTTATATGAAACATAAAACCAGTAGTGTAAAAGAGGATTATGTGAGGCCTTAAATATTAGTAAAAGAAGATGTTAAAAAATATAAGGGAAAGATGGGACGAATACTTGTCAAGAGAGGAAAAACGTCACAGGACAGAGTTACACATAGCTCCAAAAATTATGATGAAAATCAGAGAAAATGCCTGGAGTATTACTCAGAGGATGAATTAAGATGGCTGAATTTGCTAACAAAAAGAGTGTCTTTTTTGCTTACATTTATTCTGGACTGAATAGGGACAACACGTATTGTTGAGGAATTGAAAGGAAGTTGAAAATTTTTCTGATGTTAAAGCTTATGTTAAGGGAGGTTTTCTTTTCAGGCCTCATCTGGGTTCATTCATGGCAAAATAGAAAGGTAATTTCTTGTTTTGTTTCAAAATGCTAGACTGTATTTGTAGTAGGATAGTAGAGCAACTTGGAAATGCTTAAGGGATTTCTGCCTTTCGTTAAGTCCATGTAATGTGCCCAGAGTAGAAGAAGAGGCACGGAGTTTCGGGGAAGGGCTGCACTGTTGTCCCTCCAACAGTGTGTGAACTCTGCTGGGGACCATGACCTGAGACTGCCTCAGGTGCTAACTACCAACCAGGACCAGGACACGGGCTTAAGAAATGACGTACAGTTGCCTATGTATATTTAATTGATTGCCCTTTTCCTGGCACAGTGTTAGCCTGATCCAAGTAGCACTTTCCCAGGCAATTCCTGAACACAACTGTGGGATCCTGTGGAGCAGGGATTTTTTCTGGTACACACTATGCGCAAGTCCATGTTAGTTTGGTGGGGAAGAAAGCCTAGCCATACAGACATGAATAGTGGTGTGCCACTAACTTTGAAGGCCAAAGAGCAAGCCTTAGCCCAAGATATCAACTTTATTTAAATTTTGATATGTCCTTTGTCATCTGTAATAAACTTTGCCTCAAAGACAGAGCATTTAAAGAACTTGGGCATAGGATCTGTTTCTCTGCCTTGGCTGATAACACAGGCACTTGGAGATTTCTTGAATAGATAAGGTTTAATATATTGATGGGCTGCCGAATAGTCCTGGAATATCATCCTCAATCAGTCTAGGTCTCCAGGATGTCTGTATGAACAGGGAAATATTTAGGAAAGGAAAGTAAACCCACTTTCATTAGAAGAAAGGGAGATCTTTTGGCAGTATAAACTGCATTTTCTGAACATGGAAACATTTGTGAAAACTGATCCATGAAAATTCTTCTTGCTGAACAAGAAAAACAAGAGCGATGTATTTCAAAAGTATAGAAATTAAATCAGAAAGGGTGTACAGGCCTCAAAAAGTATAAGGTTGGGTAACAGGAATGAATTCTGCTATCCATGTTCAAGTCACTATTCCACAAAAATCAGAAGGAATTTGACTTGGGACTAATGACTGCAGTTTTGGTTCCTGTCCTACTCCATAGCCCGATTAAAGGCCAGAATGAGCTCTGCTCATGCTGTCTGTGTGGCCTCCTTACGGTACAACTGAAGTTCCTCTGTCTAGGGAACAGGGAATCAGTTCCATTCGCATTATTCTGGAATAAACTGAGAGGGAAACGTGCAGAAGTGAAAAGGCTCTGTCCATCTCTGTTGGCCCTTTGGGTTTCAGATGAATTCCTCAATTATTGTGACTCAAACATATCTGAATATTTGAAGAAAATAACTGAGTAACACAGTGGCAGTTCTGGAAATAATGAAGTGTAGGCCACAGGCAAATCTAAATTGTTTTTCATGTTTGACAAATGCACTAGTGCCTAGTACAGGCAAATATAGGTCCGATAGACCTTTTGCAAACCAAAATTATGTTGGACTTTTTTAGAAATTATTACAGGAATGCATCCTATGACATAAAAACTCTTTATTTTCCTTGCCAGCATCACTATCTGTGATAGAAGCAACTCCAGAAGGCAGACCAAATAAAAGCCTGATTATTGAGTCCTAAACAGCTGGCCACCCTTCAGAGAATGCTGTTTTATCTTTATCTGAGGAGCTGCCATTAAGAATTTAAATGATTCCTCTGAAGTTGAAATACACAATTCTCAACCTCCTGTTTTCAGTGCCTCTCCACAGTTGTCGGGCATTTGGCATGTTTGCTTTCAATACCTCAGAGACATAGCAGCATACCTTTTCAAAACTTTAGTTGTTTTTCATTTAAAATAATTTTGCCAAACAAACTAGATCCTCTCTTATTTTGGAAGCTGTTAGGATTTTCTGTTAGTGATCCACATTAAATGTTGCTTCTTCAACACTATTTTCAAAAATAAGTAATTGTAGGCTGGCTGCACCCTACATTAGTTTCAAATAATACAAGTTCACTAATAAATAATAACCAGTAAAGAGACGACTTTCCAAGCTGATCTGGGCTATCGATCAAGGATATCTGAAATAGAGAAAGGATTTTGAAATGAAAGGAAAAGCTCAAGAAGTGGAACATTTTTCATTTATGTACAAGGAAGTACGTTGTACATATGGAACACACAGAAAAAAAAAAAAGGTTCCAAGTCTCACGTTTGAATATAGTAAATTTAAAAAAAAAAGAAGAAGAAAAGAACACAAATACCGTGAAGTGATAAAATGTGTCTGAGAAAATATGGAAAATTATTTTCTTGCTTTTTTTCCAAAATCCAACCCCAACATTATGCAAAGTTTGATTCAATCTGGATAACTCCCAATTGGAGATTTCAGAAGGGTTCTGTTTTTTCTCTGGGCTGTTTGTATTCTCTTTACTACTTTTTATTAGCCTAAAGAATCTATGATTAAAAAGAGTAATACTGAACACATGTATGTTAAAAATATACTTGTTTCTCTTTCAAAATGAGACAGCTCCGAAAGGGTTTCTGGGAATGCAGAATAAAATCTATTTATCCCAGATGATGACTACATAGAATAAAGTTGAGATGAGCGGGTGGATACTGAAGCAGTAAATGTATAATGATAAGTGATAACTGAAACAGAAAAATCGATGTTGCACCACATGTGAAACCTTCAATAGCATGGAAGTATCTAAAAGATTAATTTCCTTTAGAACATCCTTATGCTTCCTATCTACACAAAATCATTACACAGAAAGCTGTCTGTAAATATGATAACTATCTCTGCCAATCTCTTTGCAAGTCTTACACTGTGGCAAGTAAAATCTCCACAGAGTAAGAAGAATCAGATCTTGAAAACCCCATCTGGTGCAGTGTTTCTTAACTTAAGTCAAAGTAATTATTCATAGAACTATAAAAACATAAGCTGAAGGACTCGCAGAAGACACAGCCTCTCCTCTTTTCTTGTGCAGGCTCTACCTGGCCCACTCTTGATAGTTGACATTGTTTGATGTTCTTAGGAGCTGTACAGATATGACACACTGCTGCTCTGACCAGTGTCCTCAGACTCTCCAGAATGAAACAGGGAAAGTATCTATGTGTTGGGATTTCAGGCACCACACTTCATAATCCCAAATATTAATTAATGAAAGCAGTTATACTGATGCTGGATTTTGAACAGGAGTAATTTCAGCCTGCACACACATGTGGTTTTGCTACTCATGATACAGGAGCAGTACTTCCAAGCAAGGCATGGAGAATGGGGGAAATACAGTTTTTAATTGGCTGAGCAATTTGTGCCTCAGAACCTTAGAGAGGTTGAATATACCCTCACTTCCCTATGACAACATATTCCAGCATTTAGTCATTCTTTTATTTAGAAAAGCTTTCCATTGCTGCAATGGACCTTTGGTCTTGTCCATGGAAGAATATGATTAAATGATGAGGCGGCACTGCTGAGGTGAGCAAGACTTGGAGATTGCTGTAGGTATAGGTGAAAACTGATGATGAACAGAGAACATCCTAACTTCTGTGAGTGAATCATGGACTTCAGGTGATGGCTGACCTTTGATAGTTAAAATTAAGGAGAACAGTCTTTGTATTGGAACCAGCATGAGAAGAGGTTAGGAGATCTTATGAGAAAATGAAAGAGAGCATAGATATATTGTTAGTGGAACAAGCAAGAGAAAAGTTAACAGCAGAATATCAGTTATGTGGAGAATTAGATGTATGGGTCATCAGAGGCAAGTCGTTGATGGAATTTGTCCCAAATAGGAGGGAGAGTCATTGAAATTATTCAAATCACTTCAAACCACTGACATGGTCCTTTGATTCATACAAATCTAGGTAGCACAGTTTCCAAGCTCTCCAAGATACTGTTTCCCTCCAGGCTTTACTTTGGGAAACCAGATCAGTTGTTGAATGTAAACTAAGAATTGTTAGATGTTATGGGACCTGGTAGCAGAGAGTTTTTAGTTCACCGAGTAGAATCATAGAATAGTTTGGGCTGGAAGGGACCTTTAAAGGTCATCTAGTCCAACCCCCGCTGCAATGAACAGGACATCTTCAACTAGACCAGGTTGCTCAGAGTCCTGTCCAACCCGATTTTGAACATTTCCAGGGATGGGGCATCTACCACCTCTCTGGGCAACTTGTTCCAGTGTTTCACCATCCTCATCGTAAAAAAAATTCTTCCTTATATATAATCTAAATCTACCCTCTTTTAGTTTAAAACCATTACGCCTTGTCCTATTGCAACAGGCCCTACTAAAAAGGTTTTTCCCATCTTTCTTATAGCCCCCTTTAAGTATTGAAAGGCTGCAGTAATGTGTCCCCAGAGTATTGGATTTTTTAACTCTTGTTTATTTAAGAGTTTGTATATTTTATTTCAGCAATAGTATTATTTCTTTCTGTTTTCTTAGGCAAACTAGTTAGGTAGCCTGGAGCCAGAAGCCTTAAGGTCATGTTAATCTTTGATTTTTTTAAGGTGGAGTCTATTGATTTATTTCATCACAATTGTGGAACTAGTGCTGGAACTTGTTACAAAAAATGTCACTTTTCTTTCTATAAGTAAGAAAAAATATTTTTTGTACAGTCTTTTAAATTGTACCAATGAAAATGCTGAAATAGGTAAAAGGAAATATTATTTGAGAGTGTGACTTTTATGGGCACAGCTGGTTTCGTGTATCTTTAATTTAAAAATATAGTCCACAGACTATTGCTGTTTCAGCAGCAGGATGTTAACAGGCCATTGTCACTGTACTCAGTGTACAGAACCTCATTTTTAAATATTGGTGTGGTTCTTTTTGTTATTATCCAGGCTTTTCAGTGATGCATTTACCATAAGTAACATATTTTCTTCTTGTCACTTTACTAGTTTAGGTAAAACAGGGAATCAGCCTGACTTGTAAGTTTTTCTGAGCCATCTGTTCAGCATCTTCTGCATTATTTGTATCACAGTAAACCTTCAAAGGGACCATTCTCAGATGGGGAAGAAAGAGTACAGTGGAGGACCTTTAGGAAATCTGTAGCAAAGCAAGAAAATAAGCACACACCCTCTGAGACCCAGTCCTGTGCCCAGAACCCAATACTTTTCTTGCCAAATATGAAAACTACAGAATAACTCAAAAAATAGACATGGTGCAAAAATTTAAACCCATAGCAATTCACTTTTATTTGGAAGCTTGAAATTCAATTTGCAAGTCTACTTCAGAGGAAATATCTATGCAAAATCCTATTAACAAGCAGAATAATATCTGTGGTATGCATACTTTCCATGATTTGAAAATATATTTAATATTTTTTTACCAAACAATGGTATAAAATGGATAATATGGAAAAAAGATTTAGCATCACTTTGTATATATAAATATCTGGCTGAAATAACTTTTTTCTATTTAAGAACAGTCAGTCCAATAATATTCCATGAAGTCTAAATACTGGAAGTGCAGGGATTCAATCTGATGCCCATTAACCAGAGGTCTTTCTGGAACCCGGCCAGTGTTGCTATATTATATCAGTGACTAAAGCTCACTGGCAGTCCATGCACTATCTCCAAATGTAAGCAGAAATAAAATATAACATTTTCTCTGACTAACTGAAAGTTGATGCAAATATACTTGTGGAGTTCATGAATAATAAAATTTAAGTTAATCCGCATAAATCCCTATGTATACTATCCATCCACAGCTGATCATTTCCCACCTCTAACTATATAAAGCTCATTTGTAGTTCACTATAGAATAGCCAGGACTATCCTGAAACAGGACCAGAGGTTTTCTTCTGTGTTAAGGAATATAACAAGAATGCATACATACTGAATGCTGTAAAGGAGCGGCTAGGTAGGGAAGGGGAAGTGAATAGTGAGAGAGAATGATGGGAATGGATAGAAGAGGGACAATGTACAGCTCCTGGGAGGGAGAGGAGAGGGCTCTGTTGGATAGTGGATTAGGGAGTAGCGGAGCACTTTTCCCCACCACATGCCCATTTTGGTGGGAAGTTGGCTGGGGAGCAGGTGGGTGGTTGCCAGCACCAAAACATTTTTCATTTGTGTTCCCTTCAAGAAGCAAAAAAACAGGTTCACTTTAGCCAAATAGGCCCTCCGTGGAGGAACCTGCGTGCCCATGGGAAGTGGGGAATGAATTCCTTGTTTTTCTTTGCTTGTGCGCATGGCTTTTGCTTTAGCTATTAAACTGTCTTTATCTCAACCGAGGAGTTGAGTTGAATTGCTTTTCCAGTTCTCTCCCTCATCCCACCAGGGGGAAGCGAGCAAGCGGCTGCATGGTGCTTAGCTGCCAGCTGGGGTTAAACCATGACTACAGTAATATGCTTTGAAGAGCACAAACCTCCTCCTCTTTCCAAATCAAGTGATCACAAACATGATGTACATTTCAGGAGACAGGAAAATCTTTTTTTTTAGGAAGTTAAATGCCAATTCATATATGCAAGGTCAGACCAGAAATGATACAGTTTATCAGATGGTATCTGTTTAAAAAACACTGTTAAAAGCCCATAATATTTCTTTTTGTGTTTTGTTTTGGTCACAAATAACACTAGAGCTCTTTAATGCCCTAATATCTAAGATATGGAGGGAAAGCAACAGAGGTTTTTTGTAAGCTTTAGGAAATCCTTTACTTGAGATTTTAGAAAAGTGCTGGTATACAAGCTTTACAAGGTATACATTGTTGATTGTTCAGCAGCCTTGCTTTCCAGAGGAAAGCAAAGCCTCCAGTGTGAGTTACTCAGAATATGCAACGACTTGACCATTTTTGTGTATCCGCTTATTTACCAATAAAAGGTAGATATCTGTTCGTCTGTTTTCATTATTAGATCTTTCAAACCATCTCTAAATTGTTGCTATCTTCAGCCTTGCTGTTCTCTATCCTTTTCCCTCAACTGGTTAATTGTCAATTGCCTTCTCCAGATTGATAGATTTCCTTTACCAAAACTGGATACCTCTTCTCCATACATTCATTTTAATGTACCTGCAGAACCCACCTTCCCTCCTTCCCCCAGGGTTTTTTGATAGGCTATTGATAAGAGACTTTCATTAATTGAATTTGATTGTGCTCTTATGTTTCTAGAAACTTTTCTTTCCTTTGGTGTTTCAGGGCTTTTCAACCACATAGCTGGAGAGAAGCTTGTTTTCCAGTATGTTCCACCACAGCTATCACTATGGGACATAGTGGGCATGTCATTATCTCCTCCAGGCTCCTAGATTCATTTTTTAAGAAAAGGAAAATATATGAGTAAGAACAAAAGTATCTTATTTTCCCATAAAGCTTATCTACAATAAAATAAACACATCAATTCAAACTACTGATTACTTGAGGCAAGGAAAAAAAAATGGTTTGTAACAATTTCCTAAACTTAAACTTCATCCTGGATTTAATGAATTTAAGTGCTTATCCACAAATCAGACATGGTTTCCTACAGGTAGGTGACATAAAGATTTTCAATGCTAACATTAAAGCTGTTGGGCACTAGGAACAGACTGCAGGACCCTAGCTTAGACACTCAATTCTCTGTGCATGCCTGGGGAGAGATAAACTCCTTAGACAGAAGCCAAATCAGGCAACATGCAGAGCAGAGAGCTGCCTAGAGTTAACCATTAGGAAATTCTGAAAATAGCAAGGCATCCATTTATATCCACTGATGGTTCACAGCCCACAGCCTGAAGGTAGGAGACAATGTCCTGTCTTACTCAGGAGAGAAATGAAAGACCCTAGGTTAATGCATTCATTTGCCAGAGGCGATCCAGACCATAGTTATTGCTTCCCAAGAGAAAGTAGCAATCCACGCTGCAGGGGAGCAGGCTCATTGATGAAGCTCTGATACTGTGCAGGGAAGAACTCACTGCTCAGTGAATGAGGAGGTATTGAGTCACTTGTCAATGAGGTGGGAGAGGGAATTCTAAGATTATGCTCCCTGCTCCATGGGTTATGTCTCTTTTTGAATTAAATAGGCTTTGATTAAATGCTGCAAATATGTTATGAAGCAGTGAAGACTATCCCTGAACTCTGAACACTATACAAACAATTCTGCTACAGACTTACACATGTACTCCCCCTAAGGCTCAGTGAATCTTGAACAATTTTTTTGCAGCGGGACACGTGTTGCTGGTTATGGCACTGTTGTGAGGGAAGCTTTGTGATTTTAGCCCTTTCTCTTGCTGACTGAATAGAAGCCACGACTTCTACATGGTGGGTAACCACTCAGATCAGTAAGTTGTTACATGAGAAGTGGAGAGCAACAACCACTGGTAGCTCAACTACTTATTACCTGGTGAGGATCTCTACAGAAAAAAATTTTAGTAGACTGTGTGAGAACAGTATCATGCAAAGCAAGACCAGTATAGTGAAATCCTTGCTGAGGGCTGTACAGGCACACAAATTTGAGAGAACTTTTTAATGCATCTAAGTATTGGCAGAAAAAAATATCTATGGAAACTCGGTAGTGATCTTACTTGTTACGTATTGTAGCTTAGTGGAGATTTCACTGGCTATTCCCCAGCTATCAGGGACAGGCAGAGCATGACAAGGCACTGAAGAGAAAGCTGCACAAGCTTTTATAAGGTAATGGCCATTTTTTTTTTTGGTTCTCCAATGTAAAATGAGTACTCTCATCTTGTTGGTGTTATCTTTATGAGCAATCTATATTGTTATTCTTCTTGCACAGTGTTGCTGTCTTTTAAGCCTCTGTTGCTTTATGCCACCTCTACGTATTTGTATTAAGAAAGAATGTTTATCAAACCCTGGTGTGAATGGACCTGACTGTGCCCAAGTTAAGAGCTCCCACTTTTGCCAGTAACAACACCAGGAAGAGCTGTTTCTTTAACTTACTTCTGTCAAAGCATTTACAAAGAGCTTAAACTTACTGATGTTTGTACTAGTGTAGAATTTAGTATAGAAACCAGTAACATTGTTTCTTTGTCTCCCCTGGATTTTGACATGAAACAGTTCCTGAATAAACGGACCTTGTGAAGCTGAGACACTTCTGCATATTTGCCACCCATAAGGAATTTTTTTATATCAAAACTATTGTGTGTAGGATATCAAGACACCTCCAAGATCAGATGGCATTTAATTCAGGCTATCCATCACAGGAACATAAGTGATATAATATTTGTCTCTATTTCTATAAAAAACTAAATAATTCAATATGTAATTTTAAATGTTACAATAATTTTCTTAATTAGCAATTGAGTATTAGCATAGTGAAAATTTGTGTACAAAGTGTAAGGGATATTTGTAAGGACATGTCAAAAGTTATAGATGGATACAGCATCACAGTGTGAACATTTAGACTTTCATTAATGTTTGCTAATCACTGATACGTTGATGATTTAGGATTGTAACATAATTAATTTATAAGTTTAAGGGTGCAAACAGTAAATGACTGTGACAGACTAATGCAAAAGTAAAATGCAGAGTGAGAAAAAAAATCTCAGTAAAATTCGGGATTACAAAATATCTCTGTATTAGAATAGTTTCTTTAATGCATATTCCATGATTGTATCATTTTCCTCACTATAATCTGTGAATGCTGGGAAGTGGAGTACATTTTCAGGATCCAAATTCAGGTCCAGCTCAAAATATTTAACCTGGACATTATTCTTGTCATAACCTTGATCAAAACTGAAGAAACTGACATTTCCAAATGCCAGTCTAGAAAAGATTGAAATGTGGATACAAAGAACGAGATGTGTCTCTGATTTCAATTAGAAAACATATTCTTCCTGTGGGTGACCAAGATCTCCATCAGAGTGAACTTGACCACTAAGTCTTTACAAGATTATGATGAATTTATGTAGCATTAGTGACAATATCACCAGATTATAAAAAAAAAAAAAAATGCTGCTTGGAAAGTTTTCCAAAATGTCCACAATTTTCACCATTAGCTGAAAATTCAAACTTAAATTCACCACAATGCAGAAGCAAAGAAGAATGGGACCTGGAAGCCCCCTCTGTACAGTATCTGACAAAGAGATGTGCACTGTGCCCACATAGCTGTTTACTCTCTGCCCACTCCCTGGGCTAAACAGAAGCTCGGTAGACCTGTTAATGTGGCATTGAGCCCAAACTAATATATCCTGCCCTTGAGTAGGCTCAGTGTCGCACTTATTGCGACAGTACAGCTTCCAGCCAGGATGGAGTGTGGGCAGAATGAGCTCATGTCTGCTCAGAGACCCAACAGAGCAAGCTTTCATCTGCCTGCAAAAAAACATGCAGAAATTCTTAGAGTGACCCTTGTTTAATCTAGTATGTTCGTGGTTAAAGTCTCTGAAGTCTGGTACCAACTGCCCAGCCAACCAACTCCAGGGTTTTTTTTCCCCCTTTTATCATTAACAGCTCTACTGGCAAGTGTTTCTAGAGCCTGATTCTGAGAATGCACTCTGCACTGATGCACTACATTTTCAGGATAATACCAGCAAATTGGTGTGGTATTTTCTGTGAGTTCGCTTCTTTCACGAGCCAAAAAGTCAAGTGTACCTGTGAGGTTTGGAGTGAATTTGGGAAAGTGATCATCCCAGATTTTTCCAGATTCATTTGTAGCATCAGTCTTTATGAGTTTGTTGTTGTTTTGTTACAGCATTTTGGGTTTTTTCCCTATCAAATGGAAACATACTTGATTTTGCTGTGTTTCTTTAAATTAATGCTAATAATAAGTGATATTATTCGTTATTTAGTCCAAGGCAGCAGTGCAGCAGATGAGGTGGAGCACAAAGCAGAGTTATACACCGTGTCTAAAGAGCTACTAATTTACGTAAGCCTACAAACAGACAACAACTTTGAACATCAGAGCACAGAAGTATTGTGGTATCTGATGCAGTGTACTTTTTATTGTTTGGTTGGTTTGCAAATGTTAAATAAACCTTCTTTATTATCATGGAAGAAGGAGGTACTCAATAACAATGGAAGCCTAATTAGAAAAAGACAAATGAGTGCCTGGTGCCATACAGAGTCTAGTCTCCAGTCTTCTATTTCATCAGATACTAGAGGCTGCTGTGTTTTCAATTTTAAATCAGTGCTGGAACAGCTCACCACACTTGACCCAAGTGCACGTGCACCGTTTGTGTTCTGTTTTCTTTTATTTAGCATTATAATTCGGTTGCACTGAAGTAAAACCTCTTTGTATCAATCTCAATGCTATTTGAACCAAAGAAGTCATTATTGTGAATCACAGCTCTTACAAGGTCATGACCTGGGTTTTTAGGGGGAAAAAAGCATGTAAGACATGCTGATCCCTGTTAGCCTGGTCAGTGTGGCACCAGCAAAGAACTTGGATCATAAATGGGTGACAGTCAGTGAACCTTTCACTCATATATGACTGTTTATCAGCCACAAATGACGCCAGGGGAGTTCAAATATGTTTTAACAGTCTGTTTATATTTTTCTACAGAGGTCTTAGTGCCACATAACTCATTTTGGCATTTTTTAGACTTAATTTTGCATTAAGAAAACCAAGCAAACAGTGAAGCCAATATTTATTTTTCAAATAACTATAAACATTTCATAGAAACTCTTTGTGCATTTTAAAATTTTACCTTTTTGTAGATACTTGCCATTATAATGAAAACCTAACCTTTGTATGATAATGAAGATAAAGGCCAGAGGATGAGCGTAGCATATTGTACAATACAGCCACTAAAGAGTAGAGGGATCAAGCCAGATCTGTTGCATATTATTGAGGCTGGAGATGGGACATGCTTGGTATATAAGTATTTTCATTCTACATCCTGTTTTCAATATCATAAACCTGTAATAAAAAAACTAATTGTCACATTGCTGGTGTGAATGATTGCTATATGATGAAGAGAAGCCTTTCCTTTCTCTGCCCCACCTTTTTCTTCTTCTCTTTCCTCTCCTCTCATTTTTTCAATTTTTTTTTGAAGTGTACTTAGGCCCTCATTCAGCAATGCGCTGCTTAGTCATTTTTTTTATTTATTTATTTTAAGCACAGACTAAGTACTTTGCTGAGGCAGGGCTGCCAGAGCTCTCACTGAAGGTCAGATCACTCTTGCTTCATTGCCATTGCAGGCTTTTTAAGATGACATCAAAATGTAAAAAAAAAAAAAAAAAAAAGAAATATTATGGTCAGAAAGAGATAATGACAATTATGTTTCATTACTACTACCTTATATTGTTTCCATATTTGGAAATTATTTAATTTCCTGTCATCTCCACAAAGTGATTCTTCAGCATCCCTTACCCTTTACTGATGTCATGAGTCTGAGTACAAAGCCACTAGATTAAGTCCATTAATCTAGTTAGTAGAAATTCACAAATTGTGAACTGGCTTATTCATCATGACAGAACAGGTTCAAACATAGGTAAGTGAATGGAAATCCTGATTAACATTTTGCTTTAAAAATAATACCCCCTCAAAACTTCCCTGCATTTTCCTCTGGGATTCACTCAACGGGAAGCACACATCTCTTGACACGAATCCCATCGTAAATCTTGAAAATCTCATGCAGAACCCAAAATATTTATTTTAATGTGTTATTCATTAAGTTATTTCTTTAAATCGTAGTCTGTTGGCAGCTGAAAACTCATTCCATTCCAGCCACATTATAGCAATGCTGTAGTATGATTTGAGAGGGTCATTAGGTCATTAACACTGGAAAAAATTCAAAAACAGAATCTGTAAATGCCCAAAGGAGCACAATTGCAAAAGAAGATTGCACTGCTAGCACAGAATAAAGTATTAACAATCATAAAAAACTGATGAAAAATTAATTGCAGACTATTTCCACTTCTATCAATAATGATTCATTTCCTTACATTCAAGTTCTTCACCAGGAGAAAAAAAAAAACCCGCATTGATATTTTACAGATACATTATACAGTTTCAATAAACTATTGTGCCAGTGGAAACATGGGGAAGAAGGTTATTCAATCTAGATGTTATGTCCAATTCAGTATTTAAATGTTTCTTAATGGTGATTACATGTTACACCTCATTCAACATTCAATTTGAGAAAAACAAAGAAAGTTCAGTACTCATATTTCAAGTCAGGAATTCTGTGAACTGGCGTGGCTCTCATTGCTTTTTTAGCCAACAGCCTTAGCCATTACACACAACTTCAAGCAATATAAGCCTGTGTGAAGCAGGCATGATTCGTGAACAGAATGACAGCGTTTTACTTTCACTGTGAAGTGTAAATGTTTCCGTAAAGTGAATCAGAAGAGCTGTCTCCTTATAGGAGGTGCTTCAGCTTCAGGGACATTTTTGGAACATGTTATTTCAAGGACATTGTCCCATTTTGTTTTATGCAAAATCTTTGGAATCTAAAGACATCGTCTCAGTGCTGATCCTTGGTTTTGCTTTTATTTTTCTCCTCCTCTCTTATCTGATTCTCACCACTTGCTTTCATAGACAACTGAATAGTTTGTGGTACTATATACTACTCTTGATCTGTTTTTCCTGCAGGGCAGGCCTGCTTAAGGGTTAATTATCTCACTGCCTGATTTGTGACCTGAGATGTTATCATGACCATGGAACTTTAGAGAAACAGTCTAATATTAAGGAAGGGGCCAATATCAATTAAAATATCACATCAATTTCTGCTCTGAAAAGCAGTCCGATTCCTTGGGATAGTGAGCTGTTTCAGGTAGACTGCAGTTCTCTGCTAAGCTGTACAAACATTTGATTGAACCTCCACAATTTAGAAATTGAGTCCAGTACCCAGGTAAAATAAAAAGCTGTCTTCACTTAGAAAGTTACTTAATTTGTTTGTTAATTTAAAAAAAAAAAGTAAAATACATATATATTCTATAGAACCTCAAGAATTAGGCGTGTACAAAACTCATCCAGTTCAGTGATAGTGACTGCCTGATGAGAAAAAGCTTATGCATGAACAAACCTCTAAATATCTTGTGATAAGCATAGTAGTTTGTTATTCCAGTGAATCTGAAAACAGTGAGAATATGTAATTGGTGAGTGCACAGACACTGTGTTTTTTTTCTGAAAATGTAAGGGTTGTAGGGCTTTTAAACTCTATTTTGTGAAAAGATATTTATGAATTAATAACAGGCATCCTTACACAGGTTTTACTGATATCATAACTTCAGGCAAATACTGGGGAAAAAAGAAAACACAATAGAAAAGAAATGACACATTTCAATGACATATTCACAGATTTCTTCTAATTGCAAGCAATAACATACAACAGAGCAGTTTTAATTACCATAAACAGTAGAGATGGACTTGTGGTCCATAGCACAACTATAACTAATTTCAACCATAATTCCAGCACAGTCTTTACAAAGAAAAAACCAACCAAAAACCCCGCAAAACCCCAAATCAAAACCCTACACACACCCCTCCCCAACCCACATTGATTATATACTGTTTAAACTCATTCATTTCCAAACACCAACATATCTCAGTGAGATTTATATAAATTTTAACATAGGTCTATCTATGATATTTGTAACTTTTACAGTTACTTATGATTAATTACTTGCAATTAAGTAAACTGTGATAAATATTTTACTGTAGCCTGTAAATGATATTTTTCAATGACACTGTGGGGTAACAAGAAGCTAGTATCTCTACAGTAGTCTTCAGAATAAAAGTTAGCACTAACAGCCTGCTGATACGTGAAGTTTTCCATTTCTATTTTATCTAAAACAGTTAATTAGGATAATGTACAACCTATGTGGATGACAGTGCATAATTAAAATCACCCTCAGTACAACCTAGATTTATGAAATCCACTGTTAGAATATATCTGCATGAATTTCAACAAACTAAATTTATGAGACTTTTGGAACTTCAAGCATATTTTGGAAGAATTATTAAGTTTAAATTTTACTGGAGTTGTGTGGGTCTCTTTTACTGGATTTTCAAACAGGATTAATCAACTTACAGATAAATAAAATTTCAAACCAATGTTCACTGAACTTTTCCTCTAGCTTCAATGGCTGTAAAACAGATCCTCAAATAAAAGTGCACAAACATCACAAGGGTCAGCAATTCAGTAAAGATAAGCAAGAGAAGGTCTGATTACTTACATAAACCTTGAACACTTTTAAAAGACAAGTTTCTCTAGAGGGTCCCTGTATTTCTGTGCTGAAAAATCCCTTGAGAATCAATTTTGGCATTTCTGCTGTTGGCTTCAGTGAAACCCAAGAAGTGTAGTTGAGTAGGGTGAAAAATATTTTTACACTTTAAGTTACATTTTAAGTTAACCAGATTTCTCTAACCTTGGCTTTGCCTGTATCCTGAGCAAATGTTCGCAGAAGTTCTAATTTTGCATTTTATTTTTTAATAAGTTCATCCATCTTCAATGCTACGAAATAATTTTCATTATCTTCTTAGTATATGTTCAGTGTTTCTATGTCTGTCTAAAAACATGGATCATCTCTAGTTATTTCAAGTTTGAAATTAATACAGTCCCCATACTTTCTAAATTAACAGATTATGTATTATACAGCCATGAATCAGGACAAAAGTGCTAATTTGTGTAGCAACAGGAAATCTTAGCATTTATACAGCTGGTGGGAGAGTGACATTTTTAAATTTTTTTTTCTGTAGCAAGATTTTAACTTTTCATTAATTAAAAAAAGTAATAAATCTAATAACTGAAAAGTTTCATTTCAGATTTCCATGAAAAAAAAAAAGGTGGGTGATTTTGTTTTAATAAGTGTTGTGTTGAAAAACAGTTTTAACAGAAAATAGTAGTATCAGATTAATGTATCTCTTCTGTGCTGTGTTTGGTGAGAGATTAGAGGGAATTATTTCTGTTCAACACATCATTGTGATAGTACCCTTTAAATATGTTTCTGTCCCTGTTAGCAGTAATACCAGTGTTGCCGTATGTTTCCTCTCCATCACCACTATGTTACTGACATCAGCTGCAAACCTAGCAGCTCACACTGCCGCAGTGACTGTTTCTGTGGCTTCCGTAGCACGTATTTCAAGTAGTAGAAGCATATGTTTGCTTGTTCACTGTCCAGAATAAACATATTTTTAAATATTTTTTTGTAAGCTGTGACAAAGCACCATTTGTCTGCATACAGTGGTATGACAGGCCATTTGCCTTATGGTAGGAAAAGTTTCTCTGACAGTAAATCTGGATGTCTCTTAATTATCCCTGCTCAGTATTTCTGTTCCCAATGAGTACAGCTCTTTAGTCAATTATTAAAGAAATTTAATATGGAAAAAGCAAATTTTTGGTTTTATTTGTATAAATTTACGTTCAGTACAACAGCAAGGCTTACTGGACTGTTGTATAGTTTACTGTCATGTGTAGCTGTGTTTCTTATTCATGGCTAGGTTATGTTTGCTTGTTCACTGTCCAGAACAGACATATTTTTCTCTTTTGACCTGTCAGGTGCGCATGGCTCAAACACAAGCTAAAATTAGCATGAGCTCTTCAGAGAGAAAACAAACTTTTCTGTTAACAGTGTGCAGACCCAGGGAAGGATCTCCCTACTATGTAGTGTTTGTTGTCCCATATGCAGGCTGTGCTGAAACAATTCTAAAGAAAAGCTGATCATATCCATTTATTTTATGTATTTTATATTACCATTTTATCTTTAAAATAGGAAGATATTTGTTCTTACTCTGTATATATTGAATTAATATTTTGCTGGCTGGCACATTTTGCTTGTCTCAACAGGAGAATGGGCAAGGAGTAGCAGTAATGTCAAACTTAATAATTACAGCAGTGAGTCATTGCTACAGAGCAGCAGAGGCGAAATACAGAGGTCATCTTGTCTTACACTTTTCTTAAGGAATTGTTGGAGGAAATTATTTTCATGTCCTGGCAGCAAGAATATTAAGAGCCAAATTAAAAATCTGTTCAACTTGTCAGAGCTACTTACTACATTATTCAGGTTTTCGACAGTGTGCAGAACCATCATGCCTACTGTTTGCAGAGTTACAAACTCTATTAAGAATACAATAAAGTTAAATAAAGAGCCCATTAATTTACCTTGTACACTTTCTCAAGTTTGAACTAAAGTTAGGAGTGGGAAAAGTTTAGTATTGTTAGATTTTTATGGTTTAATATTGCTGGTTTTCTCCAGTCAGACACCAACACATCAGTCCTTCAAGCATGGGCACAATAAAGGTAGTGAATGTAAACAGGTTAGCAACAGCTCAAAATTTTGTGAGAGTAGTGGCAACTAAAGAAGTTATCATCTTCCGCCCTGTCTAGTTTCTTCAATTTCTCCAAAGTATTTTTCTTTTTTTGAGAGTGGCTTTTAATTTACTTCTAATGATTACTTACCTCATCTGGTGTTAAGTTCTTGTTAGTTAACCAATCTCGATTTATGGTGAAATATTGGGGTTTGGTTTAATTTTGTTTGTTTTCATAAGGAGAGTATGCACTGCCCTAATACAACTTAAATTAAACATTTTTCACTGAAAATGGATGTTACGTTTAAGAAGCAGCTTTATTTCCTAACAAAGAAAAAGGATGCAAATAGGTGTCCAGGCAATCTAGCTGTAATCTGAAGGACAAAAGCACCAACTACGAACGCCTTCTACTCTGCAAGCCAGAACGGGTCAAACTCACAGGGATCTCCCTGATCACCACAGATGGCTCATGCTCTCTCTCCAACAAGGACATGGTGTTTCCACTGAATTTACAAATTACCACACACAAGGGGTGATTCTCTTTCTCCTTTAGTGGGAGTATTAAATGATGAAAAACTTGAAATCCAGGGTTAGGCTTCCCAGATAGTTACCGCATTATATTTAGTTCCGTGTTTAACAGGATTTTGGCAGACATTTTAACTTCAGCCTCAGTGACAGCAGTTTTTCTCTAGAGTGATTATTTAGATTTTTGTCTCCTGTTCACAACACATTATCTATCATTAAATATTTGGAAGATGTCTTTATTACAGAGGTACTTTTGCTATTCAGGGACAACTTTCTGTTGGGAGACTTAATGCAGTTTTGTAATATGCTCAGGAAAAGGCACATTGGGAAACTTTAAAAGGAGCCAACATTTAATATTACTTCAGTAGACATTATGTTTTATCCATTGATAAAAAAAAGATTTGTGATCCCCAAATAATTAATCAAAGCATTTTTGAGAAAAAATCTGAACTGAAAATAAAGCTGCTATCTGGTTTTGAGAGCTGAGGGTTTTTTGGTTTGTTTTTTGTTTGTTTGCTTGTTTGTTTTTAGGGGGGGTCTTTTTTACTTAGAATTATTACAAGTAATGTCTAGAATTAAAAGAGTAACCTGAGGATAATCTCTTACAGGGTCCTCCTAAATGGTTGCAAACCAGTGGGCTTTGGTTCACAAAGGGACTTAATCACCTAAATATTATTATAAATGGAATTTAGTTGACTAACACAGCAATTCATAAAACTGTACCAAATTCAGCATCTTTAGGAGTGGGTTTCATTTCACAAACTGAAACTATCTAAAATTTAGATGTAAGTGTGAACCAGATGGAAGATGCAAGTTAAATCCTTCCTCGGCCTCAGACTTTTCAAAACTAGAGGACAAAATAATAGCAGTCATATAGATTTTAAAAACAAAGATGCCTTTCACATGCCTAAGATGGAAGACAGTCAGTGTGAGCTTATATTTGTCCACATTTATCTATGTAGATGTATTCCCACACACCAAGTGTAAGTGGTGACCAGCGGGTTAGAAGACGAGCTGAGATGTAGGTGCCCTCTGCTCCTATTGAAGTTAGGAAAAAAAGGAAATCCAGTGAGCAAAAGGCTCAGAATAGGAAATTCTGGGTATAGGATTCTGATCCCCATGCATCCATTTTAGTCAATGATCCTTTCCATCAAAATTAACAACCCCTCCCTTGAGGAATGATCAAAATTTGGGATTCCTTCCTGCCAGCCATGTGGAATGAGCAGGCGGCAGACAGAGACATTTTAGCCTCCAGAGACAGACAAAAGGGAGGTGGGAATTTGGAGGCATCCCTCTACAGTATTTCCCAAAGGCAAGCTTTGATGTGTCTCTCTCCATTCATCATGCTGAATCTTTTAAATCCTGCTTCAAGACTCCTGTTTCTCTCTATTTAATGGTTAAGAATCTTAGGCCATTACTCATGTTTATGAATTCCAGTCATGGAGATTTGTGTTCAAATTTTCAGTGCTGTGGCAATGATGAAATTCAATCCTATCTTAGCTCATTAAAATACTTAAGACCATGCACACCGAGGTAGTTGAGATGGTACTCTACATCTCTTAATGATGGCTGTTCATTTTTGCAGTAAGATAGTATATTTTTTGTTTATTTACAGACGAAGTATGCATTGCTCACCAGCAAAGCTGGACATGACTTCTTAGCTATTTCATTGAGGGATTACTTTAAGTGAAGGACTGAGTGATCTTTAATGACTCTACCAGGGAAAAAAATAGAGAAACAAGAGGCTAACATTACATTCTGGGAGTCCTACAGACCTCTCACTAGTTCTATTAAAAATAAATAAATAAATAGAAATTCTAAGGTCAGGAGCTCAATATGCCAGCACTGAAGCAGAAAACATTTTCTACACTTTTAATAATATTTACCACACAACGTTTTCGCATGGATTTATGATTGCATTTATTTCTTAGTTTTTTAATATCTTATTCTGTATGTGGTAGTCTTCATAACTGCATGTTGCAGAAATATACAAATGTTTTTGTAATTTATTTGGAATTATCCCAGGTTCTTCTGTTAAAATCATCAAACATGATGTGAACACAGCTAAGCTCTATATGTTTGAAAGAAGAATTCCAGGTCATCTAATGACTTCAAAAGGAGACATTTCTGGTGAATATTTAAAATGGCTTTTCAGGTTGCCCTGCAGTCGTTTATGTAATATTTTTAGAACTATTCTTTCCACACAATATACCTTGCTTTGGTTTCAAGGGACTACAGATAGTCAAGTTATGTCACACAGTAGGAATGGTGAAAAGCAAAACATGCTTAAGAGAGTTCTTCCTCACCATCTGTGTGTATAGATCCAAAGCTGCCATTGCTGTAGTATCACATGGAAAAAATTCAGCAGGAATTTCTAACACTCATGCTAGATAAGAGGTAATAGTTGCATTTTTTTTTTTTAAATGTGCTCTTTCTTCTTAAGTACATCAACTAGGAAAGCTGCTAGTCTCTAAATGAATGCTATCATCTGCTATGTTCCTCATAGTGATTTTAGAATTTCATAAAAATGTCATCAGGAGTCCTCAAAACTTAATATACACATGCAGTATGTCTCTTACTCCTACTTACTCATGTTTTACTTGCTAATGCTTCTTTGTTGCTATTTTAATACCACTGTATACAGATAAAGTAGACTTGTTCTTGCTTATTTGAGCATGAATTTGCTTTTCCTGCCTAATTTGTAAATCTGAGCAGTGTTTCCACCACTTTCCTTGATCTTCAGAATTTCCCTGCTCTGAGCAAGTGGGAAGACTGGAGAGGTAGTCCTGAAACTGCTCCTTGTCTTTTGACTGGAATTAGTTACTTTTTATTTTCAACTTCCTTTGCTTTCTCTCCTTCAAGAACAACCAAGAGGAACTCTACCCTGAATTGCCATCTTTTCTAAAAGAGGAAGATTATGCCCTGGTAGTTATTCAGAGTTTATTTTAAAGGTTCAATCTTATCAGTCTGAATCTGAGAACACTAAAAAATCAACAAAGTCTAAGTGGTAAGATACCTACTGCTGACTGGGAGCTAGCAGGCTCATCAGTTGCCCTCGTGCTATGCAGACTTGCTATCTCAAGCCAGGCTAGTTCAGACCCATATGGCTTGAGTTGAAGCTCAGAAAGAGAAGAACTGATGCTTCAGGACTGATTTTGGTTTTTGATTGAGACCTGATTTTGGCCTAAAGTAGTGCCAACTTTGCAGTATCATTTTTTCCTAACTGTTGGGCAGTGCCAATTCAGGGAGAAAGGCCCAAAACAAGAGAATTACTGTTTCACCCTATGGTTCATCTGTACACTGCTGCTGTATGGTAAGCCTACTTGAGCTTAGAGCTAAGCTAAGTTTTATCCTTTTAAAGTCACTGGAGACCTACTAGACAAATGGTGTTGAGGGAAAGTCAAACATAACTGGCAAGATCTAAATCTGTGCTGAGTGGAATGTTTATAAAATATCAGGGCAAGAGTATGAGCTTGTAAATAATCCTAATGCCCTACCCCTTTGGGGAAAACATTGCACACCAAGTATTATTCATTTCTGTATTGTTTTCTTACACTATATGAATTTTTTATTGGACTAAGAGGGTTTTATAGTGTTGATTGTTAATAAAAAGATCTCGCTAGCTTTGTCTTTCTGATTTAAATAAATGGCATTCGCTTTTTATACTGACTTTATGAGACTTCTGTGAGCTTCGGTGTTGCTGATATAGTGAGGATGTATGGCCATTTAAAATCTGATTGTAGATATCATGTGACAAAGTAATTTTTCTATCAACAGAACCTCAGGCAAGTTTATTTTGTTCTGCAAAAAATTAGGCACAGCTTGCAAAGCAAGGCAAAAGTCCAATGAATGAAGATGGGATCAATTCCAGCTTTTCGTTTGTATGGAACAAAGAAATGAACATGAGCAAAGACAGATCTTAGTGTAATCTTGTCTAAAACAAGCATCCTTTGATAGAGTAACATGGCAATTATGGGCTAATTGCCACTGTGATTGGACAATATATGCAATGACCTTCCTGGATTCCTGTTCCTAGGTTGTTCCTTGTTAAATTTCTAAGAATCTTCATGATCTTTTATTGAGGCTCACGCTCTACCTTATCCATTTTTGTGCTATCCAAAGGTATTTGACTATCCATGGTATTTATATTTAATCCAAGAATTTTTATACGTGTATGTGTATATACTTACCTGTACATAAAATTTACTCTAAGGATTAAGCCCACAGGTAATTTAAACATCAGGCTCAGATCAGATGGCATGCAAGATTAAAATCAAATGACAGTAGGCAATGTAACTACTTTGGAAGGATAGTCCTGACAGTTCCCTATTCTTAATAAATTTTTATTTTAGCATGTTCATGATTAGCATCTATTGTCTCCATTTTTAAAGATGGAGAAAGGACACATAGGAAGAATCTTGCTGAAAATTAGGTGAAGTTAGTCTGAAAGTGTGAATCTCACACTCTATAGAGCCCCAAGTCCTGATTCTATGCCTTCACATCTTGAGAGGGCTCAGTAACCTCACTGGGATATCCAGAAGAAGCTTTGCTGTAATGAGTTTCCATGACAAGTTTAATCAGATTGGCTTTGTTTGGATCTAATATCCACCCACAGATGCATGCAAGACCAAAAAAAAAAACCACCAAACACCCCCACACAAAACAAGCAAACAAAAAAACCAGCAGCCATGCACTTGATTAAAGAAAGCTGCCATATGGTGCCTATGTGCCCCTTCTCCTCCCTCTTATAAGCAGAGCTCTAAACTTAAAATTCTGTGGGAGAACTGAGTTTTATTTAAATCTCAGTCTGGGGGACAGATTCTCCTCCTCATCTCAGAAAAATGCCAATGGCTTAACTACTAGTGTGTAGGCTAGAGTGGGTTAGGGATGCTCTCCACTCCTGCTTTTACCACTGTGACCACTTTGCAGCGTAGTATCTATCTTCCATCAAACAAATGGAGGGATGACACTCTGGTAAAGGCATTTACTTTTTTATTCATCCAAAGTGATTGCATAAAGATAGAACAACAATCTAAGAGGCAACGACAACAATCAGTGACTCATAACTGCTTTCCTTATTCACAGTGTTTGTAGGAGAAGCTGGGAAGGCATTTTCTGGGATAGCACTCCCAGCTGTAAACCCCAGATAGAGAGGTATCTGTCCTGCTTTACACACTTAAGTCCAGCTTCTGCTCCCATGACTCCTTATGCATTTTACATTCGATATTTAAAAGAAGTAATTGCCCCTCTTCAATAACCCTAGAAGAAACAGAACTCATGTTTCTCACCTTCTCTTCAGTGGAGAAGTCTATCCCACTAGATACCACATCATATTCTTGGCTGGCTCTGTGGCTTATGTATTCCTGCCTGTAGAGCTTCAGTGAGACAGGCAAGGGATGCCCCTTCCTCTGTCTCTTGCTTCAGTGGCTAGGGCTTGCTCCTGGGATTACGGCTTCATAGTTCTCCAGTGGACACTGAGGATCTGTCTCCTCCTTCCTGCATATGAAGATATTGTGGCAAAGGACACCTTCCCCTTCCAGCAATGTTTTATGAAAAATCCAAGAATGTACTGGTCAGATGTTGGATATAGGTAGCTATGTACAGGAGGTAGTTTTTGCTGTGAGCATCCATCTGCCAGTGATGTCTGTCTCACAGAGATGCTTAAGCAGAGACGAGGGAAACCATTGCATGCAATCCTCTCTTCTCTTCTCTTCTCTTCTCTTCTCTTCTCTTCTCTTCTCTTCTCTTCTCTTCTCTTCTTCTCTTCTCTTCTCTTCTCCTCTCTCTTCAGCACTTTCTTGTGCATGTCACTGCAATTGTGAAATCAGGTCAGATGTGCCCAGGTCCCCAGTATTTCCTGCAGGGACAGAGATGCTCCATTCAGCATCCCTGCAGCTGGCATGCTTGGCTTTGGGCATTATAGCACTGAGCACCACAGACACTCTGTTACTTGCTGGATTTGGGCGCAGGCTCCTAGCTCATGGTTGTGGTTTCAACGAGTTGACAAGGCTTCTTAAGAAAAGGGATATTTAGCATTGCAAATCATGAAGACTTTTGTGGTTTGAACTCTAAGTTATTCTCCATTCATCACTCAGAGACAGCTTTGGCAGAACTAGGTTGCTGGCTTGTGCTGTAAGTGGTGGAATTAAAAATTCTGAAACTGCTGAAATCCTCTTTAGAGCCCAGGGATTAATAACATGGCTGCTGTTGACTGGGAGTGCTGTTTCTGTGCCACAGTAAAGAGACCAGCTACTCAAATATTCAATTATTCTGTCAATGTATTCCAGATATCTGGGCACCTCTCCTCATTGTCTTTTCTGTCTCTGACTCCCTCTACTTCCTTGCATTTTCCAGTGCAGATTCCTTGTGCTCATTTCTGCTCTGGGGCAGGGACAATGTGCTACTACAGATACATTGAAAAACCCTGATTGTCCCCATTTTACACCTGGAACAACATTTCTGAATTTTCTGAGTGAAATTCATACAAGGCAAACGTGATGTGGAAAGAGATGTGGATCTTTTTCTTTTTGGTGACACTGATTGTTTTCTCTTGCTGTTTCAGGCTTTATTTAAAAGGTCACAGTGGAACAGCTGGAAAACAGAGTAGCCTGATCTTACATGGTGCTGAATTCAGTACAAAAGATGCTGACAATGACAACTGCATGTGTAAATGTGCTCTCATGTTGACTGGAGGTGAGTACAACTCTGAAAATATGTGGTACATTGATAGGAATCTACTCTATTTTCCTAAAGCAACCATGGATTAAGTTGCATTCATGAATGTGTGACTACGGTGTGAAAACGCCTTTTATTATTATTACTCATACTCTGTTCTGTATATATATATTGTGGTAGTGCCAATACCTCAAGATTCCTATCAGCAGGGAAGGGATTATTCAGAGATGCAGTCAGTATACTTCTGCACTGAAGCTGTTGCAACAATGTCAAGGGGGAAAGGGTAAGTTAGTGTTATTGTTGAGGTAAGAAAGGCAAAGTAAGAGAGAAGCAGCTAAGAGATGAAGAAGGGAGAAAGAACTTTGTGAGAAGTGGGAAAATCAGCCAGAAAAATAAGAAAGAAAAAGCAGGGAATTAGATACTAGAAGGTAAAGTTTAAAAGCATTAAGAATCTGGATTTGCAATATGTTATCTATTTCACTTAGGGGTGTGATTCTGTTATTGAAATAATTATAATGATTCAGCTTTCTGTCTTATATGAGCATAATACATACTTACATATAGACATAGTTTATGTAATGGGTAATTCACTGACCTGTGAAAGACTAGACCTGCAACGCCCTGTTCAAATTGTGGCACTTAGCTATTCTGGATGTGAGATTATCTCTCCATACAGACACCTAAAGCTCTGCACAAGAGTGAGAACTTTCTCTGGCAAATGATGCTTATTCCTAGTCCCTATATGGGCAAGCTCGTTTTTATCTATAGGACACCACATTAAAGCAGAAAACTTAAATTTGGATTCTTTGGTTCATTGACTGTATGACCAAGAAAGGCCCTTATCTTCACATCTGATCTTCTTCGGAGACTCTCCCTCAGTGATTTCTAACCTTCCTGGAAAAAATCCTGTAGTGTATAAATTATTCAGTATTTTGGATCAGACTGTTAAGCTGATATTATTTGTGGTTACTGGCACTCTGACTGAATCCAGCTCAGGCCACATTCAGGCATATATGAGCCTCTACAGCTATCATCTACTAACAGAAGATGGGTTCCCATCACTGGGAATTTATATCAATTGTGCAACGTAGTTCCCCATTCTCTTTTGCTGATTGGAAGTGACCCAGATGAGAAAGTCTTTAAGGAACCGATTTTTCAAATTTTCCTGACTTCCTCTAGTGATATCTTATTAAAAGGCAGCATTGGGAAACTTCTTCCAGTAGACAGGTGATGAGACTCTACCTTTCCATTTCTATAAAAAAAGCTAAGCAGGTAGTTCTGGAGACAGATAATGGATAAGTAGTCAATAGTTTATTTTAAGTAAAACTGTTGACCTTTCCCTTTAGAGACCATGCTAAATTAAAGTGTCTTACTTCCAGGGCAGGCCAGAGTCTAGTGAGAAGCTCCGAAATGTGAGTTGTGTCTGTGCTGAAGTGCAGACTCATTCATGTGTCCGAGCTGCCTGGAAATACCTCTGCTCCCAGACAGCTAATTCTGGGAGCTGAAGGTTTTGTTTATTTTTCTGCCCTGACTTCTATGGCAGGTCAGTGCCCTGCTAAGGTCAGCCTGCTGTTGAACAACCATTCCACAAGGTTCACATATATTTTGCTGCAGCAGTCCTATAAATCAACAGGAAACCCACATATTGGAATACACTGGTAGCAAATTAAAGGAATAAGGAGGAAGGGGGAGAATTACCAAAGGCTGAGGAAACCACAAATAGAACAAATCACTGCAGAGTAAAAGGAGGTGCAGCTAGCCTTTGGAGATAGATGAGTCTAGTCTTTCGGACTAGACCCTGAGTACTAGTCTTTTGGAGATAGGCTGGACAGCACTGAGTAATTTGTAGTTCTTCAAGAAAAGAAAGAATTTAATTACTAGAGTTCTCCTCAAACACTCTGCTATTCTTTGCTCCTTGAAATGACTTTTTCATTCCTTGAGAAATATCAGAAATTGAATTACATACCAAAACATTTGCTTAGAGGGTAGATTTCAGTTTTGTACCACAGACAAAGACTAATTAAGAAAAGTAGCAATGATAACAGGTTTTGGAAAACCTCTCTTTTTTCCAAAAGATATCAGACTCTCTGTTAGTTTTGGCAACATCACAGAGAGCTCTTTAATGATGAATGATATGAAATCTACAGGCAGGTTTCTAGCTATCTTGACAGTTTGGGTGAGCCTGTTATCTCTATGAGGTGAACTGAATATATTTATGTCAGGAATAAAGGCTGAGATAAGTTGAAGCTCAAGACTGTGATATGGTTATAGTCAAGGCTGAAAATAAAAAAGTAAGGAAAACACACATTTCTCCCTGTGATCTTACTAGTTGTCAGTTTTATTTGGTCTATATCAAAACTATTATTCTCTCTCCTCCTTTCTCTCCTCCCTCTTCTCCTTAATAAGGAATTAAATACTAGGAGAAAATACAGTAGCACCAACAGAGTTTTGTGTGTGTGTTTCTTGTCCTTTCAAGAGCCAGGCTATGCTACTTGACTCTACCTTAGCATTGATTTTAGGGAATGGCTTCAAAAGCACATACATGAGCTGGATTCTTAGCTCCTGTGAACTTTACATGGTAGTTAAATGTTTTAGCGGCTTTTTCTGTGCCTTGGAAAATTTAAACTAAGCATGCTTGGTTTACTTTAAAGGGAGACAAAGCATATTTATTCAAATAATTTCTTCATGTAAACTTAACGTTTGTCAAAATAGTAAAAAAAAATTTGTATCATGAAAATACCTGTTAAGAACTGGTACAGTATCTCAGGCTAGTAAACTGAACAAAAGGCTATATCCCCATATCATTTTAAGCATTATTCTGAAGAGTACCCCAGTGAGCTACATACACAGCTTTTTGCAAGAAATAGCATTTTGAATGTAACAAACTGTCACCAGAATGAAGCACTGCGTAGATGTCCAAGGCACTTCAAATTCTTCCAACAGAAGAACACTTATGTCTCTGGATCAGATTTGTGGGCAGAAGGCCAAGTTAGAGCATCCTGCCAGGATACCACCTGTCAGCTGAGCCCGAGGAATTGTTTGTGCAATTGTTTTCAGTCACTGGAAAATGACTTATGGTAACTTGGCCCATTGTGAAAGACTCTTAAGGTGATTTGCTTTGTCTTACTTTGGCTGCAGTGTGAGATGTTCACACAGGCATTTACCTTGCTTCAGGTGATAAGTGAGAGCATTGCTAAAATTCTGATCTCTGAAATACCTTGACAAAGTGACAGGAAGACTTTCTAGATGTCTTGCTAGTATTGAAACAGCATAGAATTATTGAAATAACTTTTTTTTATTTTACTGGAAGCAGATGTCCATCCAGCCGCAGTCTCCTGTCTCTGACAGCAATCAGCAGCAGATGCCTCAGTACGGCATTAACAACAATGCAAAGAAATTATACTTCCCCTGAGTATTTTCCCAGTATCTTCAGCATCTCAGGGGCTCCCTGAGTCTGAGACAGTTCCCATGTATCTAGTAGTCCTCAATGGATTTCTCGTCTATTAAGTGAGAGGCTACTCAATGACAATCCCAAACAGTGGTGCACTCATCACTTGTTCTTTCACTGCTTTTTTCTCTAGTTGGTGAATTTTATGAATCTCTGGCAAGAATGCTATAGAGGACTCTTGTCATGTCTTGGAGGGAAGTTCTTGGCTGAATATAGAAATCTCCCTGTACATTATCCAATCAGAAAAAGCCACAGTTTCTCTTATATTTTCTTTGAAACAAAAATTTCGAAAGTAGCAATCTCAGCACACTTAAAAGTATCCAGCTTGAACCCCTGGATATACATGTAATTACATAGGTGTCCTGGTTTCACTGAGATAGAGTTAATTTTCTTTCTAGTAGCTGGTACAGTGCTGTGTTTTGGATTTAGGATGAGAATAATGTTGAGAACACACTAACGTTTTAGTTGTTGCCAAGCAGTCAAGGACTTTTCAGCTTCTCATCCTGCCCTGCCAATGAGAAGGCTGGGGGCACTCAAGAAGCTGGGAGGGGACACAGCCAGGACAGCTGACCCAAACTGGCCAAAGGCATATTCCATACCATATGATGTCATGCTGCTTATATAACTGGGGGTGGTCCAGGAGGCGGTTTGGCTCGAGAACTAGCTGAGTATTGGCTTTGGGTGGTGAGCAATTGTGCTGTGCATAGCTTGTTTTGTATATTCTATTGTTGTTGTTGTTGTTGTTGTTGTATTCCTTTTCTTTCCTATTAGACTTTCTCTCAACCCACAAGTTTTACCTTTTTTTTTTTCTTTTTTTGTTTTCCTTTCGATTCTTTCTCTCATCTCACTGTCAGGGGAGTGAGTGAATGACTGTGTGGTTGTTTTAGTTGCCTGCTGGGTTAACCCATGGCAATAGGACAGCATCAATTTTTAGGTTTTATGTGTAAAGTTGCTTTCATCAAGAAGTTGCTTATAAAACACAGAAGTATAATTTATACTGCCTAAAATATTGATAGAATACTATAACCACTATGCAGATAAAAAGTGATTGGAATGTTATTTGATTTATGCTAAAAATATTACAAATATTTCATTAGACATATCACTACTCAGCACTTCTAACAAAATCATTACTGTATTGTTATGTTTATCAGGGTTAAGTATGGACAATAGTAATAAAGTATTAGAAGAACACCAAGAAGTGACCAACTTAAAAAGTATTCTGTTGATATGAATAGAAAATCAGAACCAGTCTGCAAGTTTCATATTTTTACCTCATAAAAATGTCGTTATATAAAGGAACACATTACTCAGTTGATATGAAAAGCTAATGCCTTTTCATCTTACATTCTGACAACTAATTTCTGATTTAATCTTCAGAATGTCAAGTACCAATTGCGAAGTGATAATCTGGTCAATCCAATACTCTAACGAATAAAAGAACATAGGCCTGGAAATGACTTCCAGAGGTCATTTAGTCCCTTTCTAAGACATACTCTTCTCTACCTATTTATTTCTGCCTTTCTGTTCATCTTCAAGATTTATAGTGATAGAGATTTGTTCTCATAATATAATCAGTTTCTGAGTTTGGCTACACTTAATATAAAAAATCTTTATTTGTGGACTAAACTAGTTCTATGATAATTTAAGTGTATTCCATGTTGTCCTGTCCTCCATCACTGGAAAGAACAGCCCATTCCTTTGCATTCCTTTGAAAATATGCTTATTTCAGCACCTTCTTTATGAATTTGTGATTGTTGGCAATCTGTCTTTTGAATTTTGGACTAAACAACCCTAAATTTTTACTCTTAAATTCACTCTTTTGGACTCTGTCCAGTGGATCCACATATAGCTTGAGGTGTCATCCAAAACTGCATCCAGTCTTCTAGCTGAGAAGTTACCAATACAAAGTCAAACAAAGCTTAAGTATTACCGCCTAACTTCTTTAATGTAGAGAATGTCAGAAACATTGAAATCTTTCATAAAGTAAATTGTTATGTCTTTTGAACAATGAAGATTATTTAAATATTTTTGCATTAGAAATTGTTCTTATTGGCTTTGTTGCCAAATGCACTAAATTTTATGGAGAAACCCAGAGGGCTAGAAATAAATATTGGCTTTTCATAGGATCCATTTATCCCATAAACCCATACAAATGTACCATTCAGACATACTTTGGATCTTATTGAATGGATTGTATTGATCTTATTGCATTTGGAGGCATTCAGTGTACTCAGGAGAGCAGAAACAGATGTGTGAAGAAAGGGTCTGCCATCAGATGTGTAGAGTTTAGACACCTATTCTTTTAGTATGTAAAAGACAACTAAGAACCTCTCATCAAACCTGAGTGATCATTAGCAAGTTCCAAATGCATGCTAGATTTACAGTGCACTCATGAGTTGATGAGCACTAGGTTACTAACAAAGGATTTTACATACATACATGCTTAATTACAATTTATACAAGAAGCAAAAAAAGGAAGGCTGTTCGCTTTGGCATACAAAAACCTTTTTTATGTTGCTTTTGACAAAAAAGATTCTATTATATAAAAATTATACTTGTGACTTCAGAAAACCATTATAAAAGATGGCCTTTTTTTCCTTTTCTTATAATATAATTACTTGTTTGAGCAATTCTCCTTTCTTAGATAGTGTTTTGCAAGAATTTGTGGAAATTTTCTCAGTATACAATTGTATTCAGCCAACAATATAGTACAAGCAGGTCTGTGGACTTGAACTATCTGGTGATAGGTGGCTGAAGTAGACTGAAGCATTCAAAATACATTTATTTAATAAAAAGAGCTGACATGAAATTTAACATGTTCCCAGTGGTAATAACAACACTAATTAAAGACCAAAGAATAAGAGTCCACAAAGCGTGAGCATGCTTTAACTGCTCCAGAAGAGCAGCTGTCTGCAGTGGGGACTCATGTTTATTGGTATAGCTGAAATTTCAAAAACTTATCAATTATTATCTAAATTATTTTTTGTTTGGAGAACATACTTTATGACCTAAGGATTTTTATTGCAAACAGAGATGGTAGTGCTGCTTGTATTATACAAATTATTAGAGGTGGGCTAACCTCAAAAGACTGAACTATCCTTAGTTCAATTAAGCAATTAGTGACTTCGTGATCACAACAACTTGAAGAAACTACCCGTGTTTCCTCTTAACCTTCTCATGAAAGCCTCCGCTTTACCTCTTCATTAGCCACTTTAAATTCTTGCTTCTATTATTATTTTTCATAATGCCCACCCTTCATGATTCTCATGCATGATTCAAATATCCCATGGAAATCATTGCCAAAAGTTATCTCTGAGATTAAAATTTTACTGCTATTCAGAGAAGACTTGTTACTTATTTGGGAAAACCATTACCTTGTAGTTAAAAGTAAACAAGATTCTTCATGGGAGCAAAATCCCGTAAACTCCAGGGAATAAGCCAACATCTAGCTACTGGGAGTCTTTCCTTGGTTCAGACTGTCTCATGGCTCCGGAGCTGCTTTATTTGCTGTTTTCTGAAATGGCAGCGCTGCAGGTATCTCTTTCAGAAACCTCTGGCTTACATTCCCCCACTTCCTCATAACTACCAAAAAAGTCACTGCTTCCACTCCTATTTCCCCCAATATATAAGGGGTCTGAAAAAATATTTCCTTTGCATCCATTCAAAGACATGGATTTTCGTGTTGAGACATGGAGTAGGAAGTTTTGTAATAATCTGAGGCCCTAAGGGGAATGTAGAGCTTTTAGAGGACTGCAAGGGATGATGGAGAGAAATAACCGTATGGAGGAAACCCCCACACACACTTAAAAAAAGAAAGAGAGAAAGTAAACGCAACATTGTAATGTAATATTAGAAAACATCTTTACAAAAAATTCTTACAGTCTCACTAACAAGGACAGTATAATAGAAAAAAAAAAGACGTTCATTAAAACACATTTTGAAAGAAGTATTTATTTAGAAGAAATCTATGATGAGAGCAGGTCCTCACAAAACATTTATAAAAATGTTGTGTTTCTTCAACTCATTCCATTTCTAACATTGATTTTGTAGGACATCGCTGAAAACCTTTTCCCTGAAAAGGCCATTTATGCATCTATTGCTGTTTCTTTAAGATGAAAGGGTGACTAGTACAGCGTGCCATGTCTTTATCCCAACACCATAAACAGAACCCAGCTGCATCTATGTTCCAGTTTTGAAAAATAAGGATTAGATTTTCTCTGTTTAACTTTTTCTTAAGTTTCTACAAGATTATGCTCTAGTTACAGTAAAATATCAGCTGTGCGGCTTTCTCTTTCTTGGGTTATTGCCCCCTTAGGTATAACATTGCAATCAAAGGGAGGTCAACTGTATCAAAATAGAAGTTTGCCAGAATTTATCTGGCATAAATTCTTCCCTCAAGATTTCATTATGAAGTGTTACTTCTGAAAAAAGCCCACTAAGTATTATCCAAAATCTAAGAAATTACTTTACAAGACTAGAAACATAAATTACATGGATCTGAATACAAAGGACAGAGTAAGCACTGGATCTGAACGCTAATCACGCTCAATATCATAGCAGTAGTAGTTTAAAATACCTTTCTACAATGCATTCATTACATGTGGATGAAAGGCTAACCACTGAATATGATGAAATTGGAGGATTCACTAGGACAGTGCACATTGCCTGAAAGGAGCTTCTCACACTTTAATTCCATTCCAGAAAACAGAATGGGAAACACACTGAAAATTTAAAATTCTATGTTTCAGTCCACAGTTGATACCTGCAGAATTCAGTAGCCACTTGCTAGACAATCAGTTTGCCACTAACAGTGGTGCTTGAAAAAGGTTTTCAGGGGCTCCCGGGAAGATTACAGTGCTGTGATGTGCAGGCTGAAATAACTTTTTAAAAATAAAGTGACATTTAACCACCAAAAGCAAAAGCCACCAACTCATCTTTATGATCTTATTTGCCTTCATACATGAAGGCAAATGTTCAGTACAACCGTATTGCATGGAAAGATTCATAAGACCTGTGCTAAAGATTCACAAAGCCTATAGGTCTTACTATGAAAAAAACCCCAAACAACCCAACATTGAGGTTAATATATTTTTGACATTGGGAATATTAGCTCTTTGCAGTCTGGGGATTCATTCTGACTTCCTCAGTCTGAACTAAACATCTTTCTGTTATATTACATAGATACCCTGTAAGGTGTTGGAGAGAAAATTCTATTCCCATCAAGATACACAGCAAAACTCCCACTACTTTCAGTGGAGTCAGCATGTCACCTAGTTTATCTTTGTCAGTTTGTGTTCGGTAATCTCGGTGTTGCCAAGTTTCATGTTATTTGGAGTTTTCCTTAAAACTCTAATTCCCGTGGCAATCTAAAATTCACTTTAACAAAAGATATTGGGGATGTCGACAAGGCAGTTGACTGATTAATTTCATCTTAAAGCAACAATTTAAGATAGATCTGAAGATTAACACTTTTTCACCACTGACTCCATTTTCTCCATTGGCTAAAGATGTAAATGCATATCTTCACTGCA